>NC_069506.1:108745718-109405240 GCF_027579735.1 Bombina bombina | reverse complement strand
TAAAATAGGTGGAGACTATTGTTTAAATAGATGGAAGTATCCACCAATGATAATTAAGCTGGAAGAAGCCCATATGTTGGAACAGGTGAAACGTGCGCAGCAGTTGAACTTCGGCGGTGTTGTCTTCTGAACACTGCCGCTTCAAATGGTTTCTGCTTCATGGGGCTTGCTAGTGAAGGCGTGCTGTGCACTGAAGTGCCTTCCAATTTTCTGTTGATCAGAAACGAAAGAGTCTAAAGAATCAATGTGTCTAGGAACTACTGATACAGGTGAAATTGCAGCGGATATGTAGCGTCTGTTTGGATCTACTTCAGAACAGGTAATTACATTGTGGATTTGTAACACACACAGATGCCTCTGTGAAGCGGTTATGTGCTGGTACATATGACACTTGTGGATTCAAGTTTGACCTGCTTTTCTTATTTACCGCAGACTAACACAAGCTACTTACATCTGTAACTTGCTGCATATTGGTATGCGCTACCTGCATCTTTAACTTGCTGCATACTAATTTATTGAGATACGCTACCTGCATCCCACGCTACTTACACACACACTAACACCTCTGTGAAGCGGTTATTTGAGATTAACCTGTGGTTTGTAAGTCAGAGTGTGATGGACCGTTTGTCGTAATGTGATAATGCCTACAGCCTTAATCTATTGCATATTTATGCAGTCTGGATTACAACTTTAACTCCCAACACAGCCATATTCTACTAATACGAGAATATCCTCTGTGAAGATAGTCAGAGGAAGAAGTTATCTTCTAAATGGAACTTGAACTTTGTTCTCTGTAATGTCCTGGCAGACAGTTTGTGAAACTGCATGATTTAATAAGTAATTCAACAATTGTTATCCATGGTTTATAATGCTATTATGGTCATTGTTGTCGGCGTTTTCTTTATATTGCAGTTTGCATTGCCGATTTGAAACAATTTGTCTTATTGTTGCCAAGAACTAATACATTATGTTTATCATTATATTTTTTTTGGTTATCTTTGTTTTTTCTTCTCTACTAGTTTCCCTTAGTCCTCCTGGCCACCCTGGGGCTAATTTCTTATTTATATGTAATAGTCTAGAGCTGGCGTATAGTGGTCTTTTTTTCTCTTTTTCCTAATATTCAATAGTTTACCACTACCGTGCACCTAGATTGGTGTATCTCTGCATTGAGAACATCAGTTTTGAATGACTGCAATTATCATTTGACTAGTAGTGCTGATGATAGATATATATATATATATACACATATATATATATATATATATATATATATATACATACACACACACACACACATATATATTTAGACAAGCATATGTATGTATCTCTATGTTAAAGCCCTTTGCCTGACTTTTTGATATCTAACACCTCATATGTTTGAGCCCTTGTAACTTTCTTGTGCAATATTATTTTAAATAATTTTTATTAGATGGTGTTATGAGTGTAACTGTATTTTTCAATTAATTTTTTAATGTGTTTTGTGACTTTTATTTTGAGAAAGTTAACCAGAGCATACCGTAAAGTCTGAGGTCTCTATGCTGCCCAGTGTGGGTCCCTTTTCCACCATAAAGCTGAGAAGACCAGTTAGAATTGTAGAGACCGACCAGGCAGGGTTCCAAGTATCCGGATGGAAGTCTGTGATTGAAAGACATAAACTGTAGGGACAATAGAAAATCCATTAATGCCATAAATCATGTTGAGGTCAGGGCATATCCTAAAAGGGCTAATCAAGTTAAAATAGTTTGCATATAAAAATGTTGGCAAGTATTTTAAAATAATTGTCGTTACATAGCTATGCTGTCTGGAGAATTCTGACCCCGCCCCCCCCAGCTGCTTATTCTAGGCATGCTCCAGCAGATAATGAGTGTTAAAGTCTTGCATTCTACCAAAACAAAGGTGGATATAGATACAGCCATAAAAGGAATTTGTGTGGGGGGGAGCAAGAGCTGTACAATTCAGAAACTTAAAAGAAAGTGTTAATGGCGAGCACTGCAGTATAAATTTGCAGGTAAAATAATTAAAGTACATCCTTTTATATTTTGTCTCTATCCCAACTTGTTGTATGTCCCTTAAATACAAATTTTACAATGTTTACAACTGTAAAGAAAAACATGAATATTTACCGTGTGTTACATTTAAATCTTCCGTTAGGAGTGATCATATAAATACTAGGAGGCTTGAATGGAAATTCTCGTGGAAATATAAGTTTCCCATGGTAATAACCACCTAGTGAGTAGAAAACCAAAAAATAAATTAAGAATTTAATATTGCTGCAACCATCCATTGAATGTTAAAAACATTTAAAATGACAACTATTAGAATGTATTTTTTGCAACTACTTTCACATTCAGTCATCACTATAGTTTACCAATCTGGGGAAACAGTTACTGTACTATTTATTGTTATATATAAAAAGGCAAGCCTAATTTCTTATTCATCTACTGCAATTTCTTACTGAAGCTCTAAGCAACATCTTGAGCTTTAAAAAAAATAATGGGCTAGATTACAAGTGGCGCTCTATTGTTAGAGTTGAGTCGTAATAAGCAATATTACATGATGAAAGTAAACGAGATCGCTCGAGTGCAAACAAAATTAGCGTAAGTTGGGTTTGCGCGAGTTGAGACCTGGGGGTCAATTTATGTACATGCAAGCGGACATGATCCGATATAGCGGATCATGTCCACTGCACATCAATAAATGACGACAGCATACGCTCTCTGCATTTTATCATTGCACCAGCAGTTCTTGTGAACTTCTGGTGCAATGCTGCCCCCTACAAATTTGACGCTAGCAGGGGGTGTCAATCAACCCGATGGTATTTGATCGGGTTGATTTCTGTCCGCGGCCTCAGAGCAGGCGGACAAGTTATGGAGCAGCTGTCTTTAGACCGCTACTTCGTAACTTCTGTTTCCGGCGAGCCTGAAGGCTCGCTGGAAACACAGGGCATCAAGCTCCATACGGAGCTTGAAAAATTGACCCCCTAGCATAAAGTGTAATAGTTAAAAAAAATAATGTGCACCAAATGCAACAAATACATTCAAAGAAAGTGTTACACTGATAAAAAAAATATATAAATATTAATTAAAAATGTTAAGCGTTAAAAGATATATGGTATATGACAAGGTATTTGAATGGAATTGAGGTATACAGATATACCTCAGAGATTGCGGGTTCAGTTCCAGACCACCGCAATAAAGCGAGTCACACAATTTTTGGTTTCCCAATGCATATAAAAGTAATGTTTTTACTATATTGTAGTCTATTAAGGGCCAGATTACAAGTGAAGCAGTATTTAACGCCCCCGCTCGAGCACTAACTCAGCTAGAAGTTTTTTGCACGTCAGGTAGCACTCATATTACAAGTTGAAAGTAATAATTTTTCGCTTGTGCGCTAATCTGATGCTCGCAAAAAACAGAACTTAGAACATTGCGCGCGATAACGTTTTCCCCAATAGAAGTCAATGGAGCAAAAAAATTGGAAACACCCGACTCGTACACAAACACGATCGTATATACTCAAGTGTGCTAGCCCAACATGACAATATCAATATTTCACATTCCAATGTTCTTCACATAGCAGACTATGTTTATATATATATATATATATATATATATATATACACACACACACACACATATATACATACATATATATATATATATACATATATATATATATATATATATACATACATATATATATATATATATATATATATATATACACATATACATATACATTATATATATATATATACACATACATACGCATGTATTTATATATGTCTATATGTGAATACATACATACACACGTATATACATAAATACACGTAGTTGCATTTTTCAAAGTCCTGAAGTTAGCACGCATTGGGTTTCGCTCGCACGCAAACATTTAACTTTCAACTTGTAGTAGGTTCGCCCAATGACTGCTAGATTAAAAAACAAATTTAGATACTTAAAACAAAATTGCAGTGCACATAAATTACATATTGCTTCTACACAGTGATAAGCGGGGGATGTGTTACAACTTTTTAGAGGTGGCAGAATATAGTAAATAGATATAAAAAATATAGGAGACAAAGTAAATCCTGTACAAATCTGTTTATACAAAACAAAGTAATAGTGTTGCAAACTAGAAGCCTAAACTGGTTTTCCCCAGGAGTAGTAATAGTCCATATAGAACACGGCAGTTGCACAGAATTATTATCAAAATGGAAAATAAGAAACTGGGATGTAAGATAAATGGCTGTCTGCCATGGCTAAACATTTCTTAGAAAAGCCACTGGAAACAACAACATTGTTCTAGAAACCTACAGAGAGATATTCTAAAAGACAGCATGTTCTTATATAGCCTTGGTGAAAGAGGCAAAGGTTATCCAAAGCCGATTGCTTTTTTGCTAGTATTCTCACCTTCATATGGTGTCGTCTCAGGCCCTCGTACTACATAGTGCCTTAAAAAAAAAGAAACAAATAGTGAAACAAACAAACATATATATAGTACATTCATTTACCTGTCTAAAAGTGTTACTGGAAAAATGTCACTCAATCTTTATTTGCAATGCACGAGACAAGATAAGGAAAAGCAGACCAGGGGCTTAATATACTAAGCAGCGTAAGCTGTTCCGGAGCACTTGGGGGGAAGGTTCGCATATGCAAGCCTGCAATATAAGAAGCAGTGGTCATTAGACCGCTGCTTCTGACGCTCTTCGTCACTTCGGAGGGGGCAACGAGAAATCACTGAGAGCTTGCTCACTCCGGGTGATTGACAGTCCCTTCTCTTACGAGAGAAGGGGTGGGCTTTACACGCTCACTTTATTGTGTAATGATACATACAGGCAGCGGATCCTGTTCATCCACTGCCTGTATGCAGCGTAGGCAAGCGGACAACTTCTCGAGTTGAGAAGCTTGTCCACTCGCCTTTTAGTACATGCTGCCCCAGGTCAGAAGGATTAGACAGTGCTTCAAGTGACAAATGGAGCAAAATGGTAGGAGTATCTTGTGCCGAGTGCTGAATTTACCTAAAAAGAGGTAAAGCTTTTAGAGCAGATTTGATACACAGTAGATTGTTGCACAGCAAACTTGCACATTCCTCCACAGAAAACAATATCACTGGAGCAGGGAATTCTAGGTAAGGTCATACAAATGAGCATCATAATGCTGGGAGACAACGTTGAAATATAAATTGCATGCTCTGATTTATGAAAGTTTAAATTTGACTTTATTGTCCCTTTAAGAGGTGGTGGCGAGAAAGAGGAAAACGAGTATCCGAGAATGGAGACACAGAGCAGAGATGGGAGTAGATAAAAGTTGATGAAATGGCCTTCACATTGACCTGGATAATACGACTACTGGGAGAGGCCAAGGGAACAATTCCAGTCTAAAATAAACTTTCATGATTCAGATAGGGCATGCAATTTTAAACAATTTTCAGATTTACTTTTATCACCAATTTTATTTGTTCTCTTGGTATTCTTAGTTGAAAGCTTAACCTAGGAGGTTCATATGCTAATTTCTTAGACCTTGAAGGCCACCTCTTTTCAGAATGCATTTTAACAGTTTTTCACCACTAGAGGGTGTTAGTTCATGTATTTCATATAGATAACACTGTGCTCATGCACGTGAAGTTACCTGGGAGCCAGCACTGATTGGCTAAACTGCAAGTCTGTCAAAAGAACTGAAATAAAGGGGCAGTTTGCAGAGGCTTAGATACAAGATAATCACTGAGGTAAAAAGTATATAAATATAACTGTGTTGGTTATGCAAAATTGGGGAATGGGTAATAAAGGAATTATCTATCTTTTAGAACAATAAAAATTCTGGTGTAGACTGTCCCTTTAAGAGAGAAGTATGAGGTGTGTCCACAGAAATGTAGAAAGTAAGTGTTGAAGATGAGGGATGGAACGCTGTAAAATATAAAGTAAAAAAGCCAGGCGGTAAACCGAACACATAATATTGTGCATTGTCCAGTGGGATGTTAAATTATGGCCGCACAGACACAAAAGAGAAATTATGTATACAGCTGAAGGAGAGATAAAGGGCATGCACTGGAAAGTACAGTGGAAGTAAATTAATTAAGCTCAAACCTATTACAAGCGCAAAATTAAAAAAAAAAGTAAATTTATGCTTACCTGATTCATTTCTTTTACGATATGATGAGTCCACGGATTTCATCCTAACTTGTGGGATATTAACCTCCTGCTAACAGGAAGTGGCGAAGAGCACCACAGCAGAGCTGTATATATAGCCCCTACCCTCCACCCTCAGTCATTCGCCGAAGGTATAGGAAGAGAAAAGGAAAGGCTAAAAAGGTGCAGAGGTGACTTAAGTTTACAAAAAATATTAAGAAAAACTGTCTTTAAAAAAAAAAGTTGGTCCGTACTTTTCTTTTACAAAGATATGACGAGTCCACGGATTTCATCCTTACTTGTGGGAAACCAATACCAAAGCAAAACAACACGGATGAAAGGGAGGGAAAAAACAGGAACCTAAACGGAAGGCACCACTGCTTGAAGAACCTTTCTCCCAAAAATAGCCTCAGAAAAAGCAAAAATATCAAATTTGGAAAAAGTGTGAAGGGACGACCAAGTCGCACCCTTACAAATCTGTTCAACAGAAGCATCGTTTTTAAAAGCCCATGTGGAAGCCACAGCCCTAGTAGAATGAGCCGTAATTCTATCAGGAGGCTGCTGTCCAGCAGTCTCATATGCCAGGCGGATGATACTTCTCAGCCAAAAAGAAAGAGGTAGCCGTAGCTTTCTGACCCCTACGCTTTCCAGAATAAACAATGAATAACGAAGAAGATTGACGCAAATCCTTAGTTGCCTGTAAGTAAAACTTTAAGGCACGGACCACATCCAAATTATGCAACATACGCTCCCTCTTAGAAGAAGGGTTAGGACATAAGGAAGGAACAACAATTTCCTGATTAATATTCTTATTTGAAACAACCTTAGGAAGGAAACCAGGTTTGGTATGTAATACCATCTTATCAGAATGAAAAATGAGATAAGGGGAGTCACACTGTAGCACTGAAAATTCAGAAACTCTTCGAGTAGAAGAAATAGCAACTAAAAACAGAACTTTCTAGGATAAAAATTTGATATCCATGGAAATGCATGGGTTCAAACGGAACCTCTTGAAGAACTCGAAGAACTAAATTCAAACTCCAGGGAGGAGTAATGCGTCTAAATACAGGCTTAATTCTATATAGAGCAAGACAAAAAGACTGAACATCTGGTACATGTGCCAAACGTTAGTGAAACAGAATTGACAAAGCTGAAATGTTTCCCCTTTAAGGAACTTGCTGATAACCCTTTCTCCAATCCTTCTTGGAGAAAAGAAAGAATCCTAACTTTACTCCATGAGTAACTCTTGGATTCACACCAATGAAGATATTTACGCCATATCTTATGATAGATTTTTCTAGTGACAGGCTTTCTAGCCTGTATCAAAGTATCGATGACCGAATCAGAGAATCCATGCAGTCAGCTGCAGAGAAATTAGATTTGGATTTTGGAAAGGACCTTGAATGAGAAGGTCCTGTCTCAATGGAAGTCTCCACGGTGGCAGAGAGGACATGTCCACTAGATCCGCATACTATCAGGATCACTGAAGCTCTCTTCTGTTTGATTCGAGCAATCACGCGTGGGAGGAGAGGAAACGGCAGAAACACATAAGCTAGGTTGTACGACCAAGGCATCTATCAGTTCGGCCTGAGGATCCCTTGACTGGGATCCGTATCTTGGAAGCTTGGCATTCTGTCGAGATGCCATCAAATCCTATTCCGGTCTGCCCCATCTGAGAATCAATGAGGCAAATACCTCCGGGTGAAGTTCCCACTCCCCCGGATGAAAAGTCTGTCGACTTAGAAAATCTGCTTCCCAGTTCTCTACTAATGGGATGTAGATCGCTGACAAGAGTGGGCCTCCGCCCAAATGATAATCTTGGATACCTCTATCATCTCTAAGGAACTCCTTGTTCCCCCCCGATGATTGATATATGCCACAGTCGTGATGTTGTCCGACTGGAATCTGATGAATTTGGCCGAAGCCAACTGAGGCCACGTCTGAAGCGCATTGAATATTGCTCTCAGTTCCAAAATATTGATTGGAAGTAGAGACTCCACTTGAGTCCAAACACCCTGAGCCTTCAGGGAGTTCCAAACTGCACCCCAGCCCAGAAAGCTGGCATCTGTTGTCACTATCACCCACGAGGATCTGCGGAAAAAAGTCTCTGGGGACAGATGATCCGGCAACAACCACTAAAGAAGAGAGTTTCTGGTCTCTTGATCCAGATTTATCTGAGGAGATAAATCCGCATAATCCCCATTCCACTGTCCGAGCATGCACAGTTGCAGTGGTCTGAGATGAAAGCGAGCAAACGGAACAATGTCCATTGCCGCTACCATTAATCCAATTACCTCCATACACTGAGCCACTGATGGCCGAGGAATGGACTGAAGTGCTCGGCAAGTATTTAGAATCTTTGATTTTCTGACCTCCGTCAGAAATATTTTCATGGCTACCGAGTCTATCAGAGTTCCCAAGAAAGGAACCCTTGTCTGTGGGACAAGTGAACTCTTCTCTATGTTCACCTTTCAGCCGTGAGTTCTCAGAAAAGACAACACTGTGTCGATGTGAGATTTTGTCAGATGATATGTTGACGCCTGAATCAGAATATCATCCAGATAAGGCGCTACCGCTATTCCTTGAGGTCTGAGAATTGCCAAAAGAGACCTTAGAACCTTTGTGAAGATTCTGGGTGCTGTGGCCAACCCGAAATGAAGAGCCACAAACTGATGTTTTTCCAACAAGGCAAACCTTAGAAACCGGCGATGATCCTTGTGGAGTGGAATATGAAGGTAAGCATCCTTTAAATCCATGGTAGTCCTATATTGACCCTCCTGGATCATTGGTAAAATTGTTCGAATTGTCTCCATCTTGATTGATGGAACTCTTAGAAATTTGTTTAGACACTTGAGATCTAAGATGGGTCTGAACGTTCCCTCTATTTTTGGGAACCACAAAAGGTTTGAGTAAAACCCCTGTCCCTGTTCCAAATTTGGAACTGGACAAATTACTCCCATAGTAGAAAAGTCTTTTACACAGCGTAAGAACGCCTCTCTTTTTATCTGGTTTGCAGATAACTTTGAAAGATGAAATCTCCCTCTTGGGAGAAAGTCCTTTTACTCCAATTGATAACCGTGGGTCACTATTTCTAGTGCCCAGGGATCCTGAACAAAGAAAAAAAAGTCTGCCCCCTACTAGATCCAGGCCCGGATCGGGGGGGGAGGAAGAAGAAGAAAGAAGAAAGAAGAAAGAAGAAAGAAGAAAGAAGAAAGAAGAAAGAAGAAAGAAGAAAGAAGAAAGAAGAAAGAAGAAAGAAGAATTAGGAGGGTGAGAAAACGGTATACCTGGTCTATCCCATTCCTTTCTAATAATTTCCGAAATTCTCTTAGAAACCGGAAAAACATCAGTGTAAGTAGGAACTTCCAAATATTTATCCATTTTACACAATTTCTCTGGAGGAATCACAATAGGGTCACAATCATCCAGAGTCGCTAAAACCTCCCTAAGTAACAGGCGGAGGTGTTCAAGCTTAAATTTAAATGACATAGCATCCGAATCTGTCTGAGGTAAAACATTCCCTGAATCAGAAATTTCACCCTCAGACAGTAATTCCCTGATCCCCAACTCAGAGCACTGTGAGGGAACATCGGAAATAGATAATAAAGCATCAGAGGATTCAGTATTTACATTAATACCTGACCTACTGCGTTTACCCTGCAACACTGGTAATTTAGACAATACCTCTGTAAGGGTAGTTGACATAACTGCATCCATCTCCTGCAGAGTAAAAGAATTAGACGCACTAGAAGTACTTGGCGTCGCTTGTGTGGACGTTAAAGGTTGTGACACTTGGGGAGAATTGAATGGCATATCCTGATTCTCTTCAGACTGATAATCATCCTTAGGCACACTTTCTTTATTTAAAATATGCTTTTTACATTGTAATGCCCTTTCAGTACAAGAGTTACACAATGTTAGAGGGGGTTGCACAAAAGCTTCTAAACACATAGAACAATGAGAATCCTCAATGTCAGACATGTTGAACAGACTAGTAATACCACAAAAGTTGTTTAAACACTTATTTATTGCATAAAATAAACTATAGAAAAAACGTGTACTGTGCCTTTAAGAAAAGAAAAAGTGAACAATTTTTCAAAAATGATCAAATAATGTTAAATTATCTCAAAATTTAACCTAAGATCGTTGGTTTATCCAAAAATTACTGCACCCTGAAGTAAGGGCAGAAATAAGGCTCTAAAGTACTAATATCAACATTTAGCCAATTTATAGAAAAAAATACCCTCTGTACCTCGCCACAGCTCTGCTGTGGCGCCTACCTGGCCCCAGGGTACTTCGAAATAACTTTCCAACACTTCAGACCAGCTTGCACAGTCCAGGAGCCACCGGGGTTACTGCTTGCTGCTGCATCTGAGCGCGCGAAAATAGGCCACGCCCCTTAAGGTCGATGCCGAAGTAGGCCCAAACACAACCCACATGGAAAGCGGTTTCACACCTAAGTAAAAACAGCTAATGCCATACAACCCCTCAAATGCACCAGTAAACAAATATATAAAAGTCAGAAACAAAAACGTTATGTATCGTTTTTCTTTTGAATGCCCATAGTGTCACACAATGCCCATAAGTCAACCATTAAATAAAATAAAAAAACATAATTTATGCTTACCTGATAAATTTATTTCTCTTGTAGTGTGTTCAGTCCACGGGTCATCCATTACTTATGGGATATATTCTCCTTCCCAACAGGAAGTTGCAAGAGGATCACCCAAGCAGAGCTGTTATAGCTCCTCCCCTCACATGTCATATCCAGTCATTCGACCGAAACAAGACGAGAAAGGAGAAACTATAAGGTGCAGTGGTGACTGGAGTTATAATTTTAAAATTTAGAACCTGCCTTAAAAAGACAGGGCAGGCCGTGGACTGAACACACTACAAGAGAAATAAATTTATCAGGTAAGCATAAATTATGTTTTCTCTTGTTAAGTGTGTTCAGTCCACGGGTCATCCATTACTTATGGGATACCCATACCAAAGCTAAGTACACGGATGATGGGAGGGACAAGGCAGGAACATCAAACAGAAGGAACCACTGCCTGTAGAACCTTTCTCCCAAAACCAGCCTCCGAAGAAGCGAAAGTGTCAAATTTGTAAAATTTGGAAAAAGTATGAAGTGAAGACCAAGTTGCAGCCTTGCAAATCTGTTCAACAGAGGCCTCATTCTTAAAGGCCCAGGTGGAAGCCACAGCTCTAGTGGAATGAGCTGTAATTCTTTCAGGAGGCTGCTGTCCAGCAGTCTCATAGGCTAAACGTATTATGCTACGAAGCCAAAAAGAGAGAGAGGTAGCCGAAGCCTTTTGACCTCTCCTCTGTCCAGAGTAAACGACAAACAGAGAAGAAGTTTGTCTAAAATCTTTAGTTGCCTGTAAGTAGAACTTCAGAGCACGGACCATGTCTAGATTATGCATAAGACATTCCTTCTTTGAAGGAGGATTAGGACATAATGATGGAACAACAATCTCTTGATTGATATTCCTGTTAGAAACAACCTTAGGTAAAAACCCAGGTTTAGTACGCAGTACTACCTTGTCTGAATGAAAGATCAGATAAGGAGAATCACAATGTAAGGCAGATAACTCAGAGACTCTTCGAGCCGAGAAAATAGCCATCAAAAACAAAACTTTCAAAGATAAAAGCTTAATATCAATGGAATGAAGGGGTTCAAACGGAACACCCTGAAGAACTTTAAGAACCAAGTTTAAGCTCCACAGAGGAGCAACAGCTTTAAACACAGGCTTAATTCTAGCCAAAGCCTGACAAAAGGCCTGGACTGCCAGACGTTTGTGTAAAAGAATAGACAGAGCTGAAATCTGTCCCTTTAGCGAACTAGCGGATAAACCTTTTTCAAAACCCTCTTGTAGAAAAGCCAATATCCTAGGAATCCTAACCTTACTCCATGAGTAACTCTTGGATTCGCACCAATATAAATATTTACGCCATATCTTATGGTAAATTTTTCTGGTCACAGGTTTCCGAGCCTGTATTAATGTATCAATAACCGAATCCAAAAACCCACGCTTAGATAGAATCAAGCGTTCAATTTCCAGGCAGTCAGCCTCAGAGAAATTAGGTTTGGATGGTTGAAAGGACCCTGAATTAGAAGGTCCTGCCTCAGAGGAAGAGACCATGGTGGACAGGACGACATGTCCACTAGGTCTGCATACCAGGTCCTGCGTGGCCACGCAGGCGCTATCAGAATTACCGATGCCCTCTCCTGTTTGATCCTGGCAATCAGTTGAGGTAGCAACGGAAATGGTGGAAACACATAAGCTATGTTGAAAACCCAAGGGGCTGCTAATGCATCTACCAGCACCGCTCCCGGGTCCCTGGACCTGGATCCGTAACAAGGAAGCTTCGCGTTCTGGCGAGATGCCATGAGATCCAGATCCGGTTTGCCCCAACGACGAATCAGTTGAGCAAATACCTCCGGGTGAAGTTCCCACTCTCCCGGATGAAAAGTCTGGCGACTTAGGAAATCCGCCTCCCAGTTCTCTACGCCTGGGATGTAAATCGCTGACAGGTGGCAAGAGTGAGACTCTGCCCAGCGAATTATCTTCGAGACTTCCAACATCGCTAGGGAACTCCTGGTTCCCCCTTGATGATTGATGTAAGCCACAGTCGTGATATTGTCAGACTGAAATCTGATGAACCTCAGTCTTGCTAACTGAGGCCAAGCTAGAAGAGCATTGAATATTGCTCTTAATTCTAGAATGTTTATTGGAAGGAGTTTCTCCTCCTGAGTCCACGTTCCCTGAGCCTTCAGGGAATTCCAGACTGCTCCCCAGCCTAGAAGGCTGGCATCCGTTGTTACAATCGTCCAATCTGGTCTGCGAAAGGTCATTCCTTTGGACAGATGAACCGGTGACAACCACCAGAGAAGAGAATCTCTGGTCTCCTGGTCCAGATTTAGCAAAGGGGACAGATCTGAGTAATCCCCGTTCCATTGACTGAGCATGCATAGTTGCAGCGGTCTGAGATGCAGGCTCGCAAATGGGACTATGTCCATTGCCGCGCCCATTAAGCCGATTACCTCCATGCACTGAGCTACTGATGGGCTTGGAACGGAATGAAGGACACGGCAAGCATTGAGAATCTTTGATAACCTGGACTCCGTCAGGTAAATCTTCATCTCTACAGAATCTATAAGAGTCCCTAGAAAAGGAACCCTTGTGAGTGGTAACAGAGAACTCTTTTCCACGTTCACTTTCCACCCATGCGACCTCAGAAATGCAAGAACTATCTCTGTATGAGACTTTGCATTCTGAAAACTTGACGCTTGTATCAGAATGTCGTCTAGGTACGGAGCCACCGCTATGCCTCGTGGTCTTAGTACCGCCAGAAGTGAGCCCAGAACCTTCGTAAAAATTCTCGGGGCCGTGGCTAACCCGAAGGGAAGAGCCACAAACTGGTAATGCCTGTCTAGAAAGGCAAACCTTAGGTACCGATAATGATCTTTGTGAATCGGTATGTGAAGGTAAGCATCCTTTAAGTCCACTGTGGTCATATATTGACCCTCTTGGATCATGGGTAGGATGGTTCGAATGGTTTCCATCTTGAACGATGGTACCCTTAGGAATTTGTTTAAGATCTTTAAGTCCAAGATTGGTCTGAAGGTTCCCTCTTTTTTGGGAACCAAATAGATTTGAGTAAAATCCTTGTCCCTGTTCCGATCGCGGAACTGAGTGGATCACTCCCATGATTAAGAGGTCTTGTACACATTGTAGAAATGCCTCTCTCTTTACTAGGTTTGTTGATAACCTCGAAAGATGGAACCTCCCTTGTGGAGGAGAGGTTTTGAAATCCAGAAGGTATCCCTGAGATATAATCTTCAACGTCCAGGGATCCTGCACATCTCTTGCCCAAGCCTGGGCGAAGAGAGAAAGTCTGCCCCCCACTAAATCCGTCTCCGCATAGGGGGCCCTGTCTTCATGCTGTCTTAGGGGCGGAAGTAGGCTTTCTGGCCTGCTTGCCCTTGTTCCATGACTGGTTGCCTTTCCAACCCTGTCTGTAACGAGCAGTAGTTCCTTCCTGTTTTGGAGCGGAGGAAGTTGATGCTGCTCCTGCCTTGAAGTTACGAAAGGCACGAAAATTAGACTGTTTGGCCCTGTCCTGAGGAAGGGAGTGGCCCTTACCTCCCGTAATGTCAGCAATAATTTCCTTCAAGCCGGGCCCGAATAAGGTCTGCCCTTTGAAAGGAATGTTAAGTAGCTTAGACTTGGAAGTTACATCCGCTGACCAGGATTTAAGCCAGAGCGCTCTGCGCGCCTGTATGGCGAATCCGGAATTTTTAGCCGTAAGTTTGGTTAGATGTACTACGGCATCTGAAACAAACGCATTAGCTTGCTTAAGGGTTCTAACTTTGCTCAAAGCCTCATCCAATGGCTCTGTGCGAATCGCCTCTTCCAGAGACTCAAACCAGAATGCCGCTGCAGCCGTGACAGGCGCAATGCATGCAAGAGGCTGCAAAATAAAACCCTGTGGAACAAACATTTTCTTAAGATAACCCTCTAATTTTTTATCCATTGGATCTGAGAAAGCACAGCTATCCTCCACCGGGATAGTGGTACGCTTGGCTAAAGTAGAAACTGCTCCCTCCACCTTAGGGACCGTCTGCCATAAGTCTCGCGTGGTGGCGTCTATAGGAAACATTTTTCTGAATATCGGGGGAGGGGAAAAAGGCACACCGGGTCTATCCCACTCTTTACTAATAATTTCTGAAAGTCTTTTTGGTATAGGAAAGACGTCAGTACACACCGGTACCGCATAGTATCTATCCAACCTACACAATTTCTCTGGGATTGCCACCGTGTCGCAATCATTCAGAGCCGCTAATACCTCCCCTAGTAACACACGGAGGTTCTCAAGCTTAAATTTAAAATTTGAAATTTCTGAATCCGGTCTCCCCGGATCAGAACCGTCACCGACAGAATGAAGCTCACCGTCCTCATGTTCTGCAAATTGTGACGCAGTATCAGACATGGCTCTCGTGTCATCAGCGCGCTCTGTCCTTAACCCAGAGCTATCGCGCTTGCCCCTTAATTCGGGCATATTATATAATACTTCTTTCATAACATTAGCCATATCACGTAAAGTGATTTGTAAGGGCCTAGATGTACTTGGCATCTCAATCCTACGCATCTCCCGAGCGGGAGACGCAGGTACTGACACGTGAGGAGAGTTAGGCGGCATAACTTCCCCCTCGTTGTCTGGTGATAGTTTCTCTATCGGTACAGATTGACTTTTATTCAAAGCAATATCAATACAATTGGTACACATCGTTCTATTGGGCTCCACATTGGCTTTTGAACATGATGAACAAACAGTTTCCTCTGAATCAGACATGTTTAAACAGACTTAGCAATGAAACTAGCAAGCTTGGAAATCACTTTCAATAAGTTTACAAGCAATATAAAAAACGCTGCAGCGCTTCAAAAATACAGATATAATTAAACAATTCTTAACAAGAAGTGTATTATTAGCAGAGGATTGCACCCATTAGCAAAAGGATGATTAACCCCTCAATACCCAAAACAGATAAAACGGATATCAATTAAGATTTAACGCTTTTAATCACAGTCAAGCACACTGTCACAGATCTGCTGTGACTGATTACCTCCCTCAAAAATGAATTTTGCAGACCCCTGAGCTCTCTAGAGACGTCCTGGATCAAGGAGGAAGAAGCAGGAAGACTGTGCTAGAATTATAACTGCGCAACAAGGCGCTAAAACAAGGTCCCTCCCACTCCTATCACAACAGTGGGAGCCCTGATATAACGGTTTCCTATGCAGAAAATATATGTTAGCCATGTGGAAAAAAATCATGCCCAAAGAGATTTATCACCAAAGTACCTCACAAAAACGAATAACATGCCAGTAAACGTTTTATTAAAAAACAACATTTTCCAATGTCATGCAAAGTTATCACTAAGCCTGCTACCAGTCGCTACCACTGCAGATAAGGCTTAAGTATTATTACAGTTTTAACAGTATTTTCTCAGTCAAATTCTAGTCCCTAGAAAATAACTCGACTGCGCATACATTTATCAGCCTGATACCAGTTGCCACTACTGCATTTAAGGCTGTACTTACATCATACGGTAACAGCAGTATTTTCTTAGTCAATTCCATTCCCAGAAAATAATGTACTGCACATACCTCATTTGCGGAGGACCCCGCATGCTATTCCCAGTTTCTGAAGTTACCCCACTCCTCAGAATGTCGAGAACAGCCAGTGGATCTTAGTTACGCCTGCTAAGATCATAGAAAAGAAAACGCAGGCAGTTTCTTCTTCCAAATACTGCCTGAGATAGAAAAACAGCACACTCCGGTGCCATTTAAAATAACAAACTTTTGATTGAAGAATAGTTAAGTAAAAACTCCAGCTCCTCTCGCGACCTCCTTCTTTGTTGAGGGTTGCAAGAGAATGACTGGATATGACATGTGAGGGGAGGAGCTATATAGCAGCTCTGCTTGGGTGATCCTCTTGCAACTTCCTGTTGGGAAGGAGAATATATCCCATAAGTAATGGATGACCCGTGGACTGAACACACTTAACAAGAGAAATAGGGATTCCAGTAATACTCTTTATATAACATAGGAATACTGCTTACCCCATTCCCATACAGGGAAATAAATGCCAGCCAGTTCTGATACATCAAGTCTCCTCAGAATAAAAAAGTCTGCACATAACAATGCTGCTTGCAGCATGAAACCGGTCTCCACACTAAAGATGTCTCATGGTTACATTCAGAAGTCTTGTGGGAACCAGCGTCGTTCTTAGTTACAACTGCTAAGATCATCAACCTCAGGGCAGAAATCTTCTTTCATATCCACCTGAGGAAAATAGTACTCACCGGTACCATTTAAAATAAAAAAACTTCTTGATTGAAGAAACTCAAACTAACACCTCACTTTACCATGTCTTCCTAGTATAACACAGGCAAAGAGAATGACTAGGGGTGGAGGGGAGGGGCTATACATACAGCTCTGCTGTGGTGCTCTTTGCCACTTCAAGGGGTTAGTGTTAGTTTTTTTTAAGGGGGGATTGGGTTTGTTTTAGAGTAGGGTTGGTTGTGTGGGTGGTGGGTTTTAATGTTGGGTGGGTATTTGTACTTTTTTTTTGGTAGAAGAGCCGATTACTTTGGGGCAATGCCCCGCAAAAAGGCCCTTTTAAGGGCTATTTGTAATTTAGTTTAGGGTAGGGCTTTTTTTTTTATTTTGTTAGGGGGATTGGAGTAAGTGTAATTAGTTTAAAAATCTTGTAATTATTTTATTATTTTCTGTAATTTAGTGGGGGGGTTTCTTACTTTAGATAATTTTATTTAATTGTAATTAATTTTATTTAGTTTAGTGAATTAATTTAATTATAGTGTAGTGTTAGGTGTAATTGTAACTTAGGTTAGGTTTTATTTTACAAGTACATTTGTCTTTATTTTAACTAGGTGGTTATTAAATAGTTAATAACTATTTAATAACTATGCTGCCTAGTTAAAATAAATACAAAGTTGCCTATAAAATAAAAATAAACCCTAAGCTAGCTACAATGTAACTATTAGTTATATTGTAGCTAGCTTAGGGTTTATTTTATAAGTAAGTATTTAGTTTTAAATAGGAATAATTTAGTTAATTGTACTAATTTTATTTAGATTTATTGTAATTATATTTAAGCTAGGGGGGGTTAGACTTAGGTTTAGGGGTTAATACATTTATTTTGTGGTGGTGGCGGCGACGTTGGGGGCAGATTAGGGGTTAATATTTAACTAGTGTTTGCGATGCAGGAGTGCGGCGGTTTAAGGGTTAATATATTTATTATAGTGGCGGCGATGTCGGGTTCTGCAGATTAGGGGTTAAAATATTTATTTTAGTGTTTGCGATGTGGGGGACCCTCAGTTTAGGGGTTAATAGGTAGTTTATGGGTGTTAGTGTACTTTTTAGCACTTTAGTTAAGAGTTTTATGCTACGGCGTTGTAATGTTAAACTCTTAACTACTGACTTTAAAATGCGGTACCAGGCTTGACAGGAGAGGGTGTACCGCTCACTTTTGGTCAGACTCGTAATACCGGCGCTATGCAAGTCCAATTGAAAATATAGGATACGCAATTGACGTAAGTGGATTTTCGGTATTTCCAAGTCTGGCCAAAAAAGTGAGCGGTGAGCCTGTCATTTCAAGACTCGTAATACCAGCGGGCAATAAAAAGTAGCATTGGGACCGGCCAACGCTGCTTTTTAAGCCTAACGCAAGACTCATAATCTAGCCGTTAGTTTGTTGGGAGCTACATATATTTTGTGCGCAGCTATAACCGTACACACAAAAACAAAACATTGTCAAAAACTGTGCGTAGAATGATATTGTGCTTATGTATTGCTTTATAAAAGGGTGAATAAGGAGAAAACCGCAAAAACAAATAAATATAGAAAGCATACATTTTATTAACCTGATAAAAATGCACACTAGCAGCTACTACTGACAGGAAAAGACTGAAACTTCAGTAAAACATGAACTAGGGAAGCTAAAGAAAAAAACAATGATACTGATTTATGAAGCAGAATATTGTTTTCCTTGAGTAAACAACCGCATACACATGGCCTTTGGGATGTTTGCTCCACGTGTTAGACTAAATACATGTGACTGTGCAATGCCCTTTATGCAGCAAGAACAAGCTTGGAAGTCTGCTGTAAACATTTTAGCAAGACACATACACAAATACAGCACTTGAAATATGAGGGAACTTAAAGACTGATATAAGATTATGCTCAGTCCTGATATTTTTAAAAAAAAAAAAAAAAAAAAAAAAAAAAAAACACACGTTAGGCTTTTGCTCAGAATGATTTGTTTAAAAAAAAAAAAAAAAAAAAGATACTCCTTTTATTGCCCCTTTCACAGTTTTGCATAGCCAACACTGTTTAATTAACCCCTTAACGTCTCATGTCGTACAGGGTATATCTTGCACAATCTGGTCTTTAAAGTCCAGAGACGTACCCTGTACGACATAGGAGTTTAAAGCAGCTGGAAGCGATCCTGATCGCTTCCAGCTGTTATAAAGGTATTGCCGTGATGCCTCGATATTGAGGCATCACTGCAATACCTTTTCTGGCACACTGATGCAGATAGGGCCACTCTGTGGCCCTCTCTGCATCGGCCAGCGATGGTGCCGATCGTTGGTGGGTGGGAGCAGAGCTGGGAGGCGGGTGGGTGGCCCATCGCTGGTGTCCTTCGGTCGCATTAGTGCCCGGTGTGTGTGGGAGCGCGCACGGGGACAACGTGCGCGCACATGTGTGCACGCGCACGTCCCCGTGATCAGCACTGTTTGAGTGTTTGGGTATTGTGCTGTTGGTGGGAGTGGGAGGTGTTTGTGAGAAAAAAGGGGGTGGGAGTGGGAATTAAGATTTGAAAAAGGGATCAGGGGGAGAAGGGGAGGGGAGCCATCTACAACACAGATAAAATTTAAATTATTTTTTAAAAATGGACATTATTTTTGAAAAGTGGGTACTGGCAGACAGCTGCCAGTACCCAAAATGGCACCAAATAGTGAGAGGGGGTAGGGATAGAGAGCTGTTTAGGGGGGCTCAGGGGAGTTGGGTGGTAAGGGGGGATCCTACACTGCAGAAAATATATAAAATAAAAAAACAACAAAAAAAACAAAGACAAACCTTTTTTTTTATACTGGCAGACTTTCTGCCAGTCCTTAAGATGGCGGGGACATTTGTGGGGTGGGGGAGGGAAGGGAGCTGCTTGGGAGGGATCAGGGGGTAGAAATGTGTCAGGTGGGAGGCTGATCTCTACACTAAAGCTAAAATTAACCCTTCAAGCTCCCTAATTAACCACTTCATTGCTGGGCATAATACAAGTGTGGTGCGCAGCAGTATTTAGCAGCCTTATAATTACCAAAAAGAAACACTAAAGCCATATATGTCTGCTATTTCTGAACAAAGGGGATTCCAGAGAAGCATTTACAACTATTTGTGCCATAATTGCACAAGCTGTTTGTAAATCATTTCAGTGAGAAACCTAAAGTTAGTGAAAAAGTGAACTTTTTTTTTTTATTTGATCGCATTTGGCGGTAAAATGGCGGCATGAAATATACCAAAATGGACCTAGATCAATACTTTGGTTTGTCTACTACACTAAAGCTAAAATTAACCCTGCAAGCTACCTAATTAACCCCTTCACTGCTGGGCATAATACACGTGTGGTGCGCAGTGGCATTTAGCGGCCTTCTAATTACCAAAAAGTAATGCCAAAGCCATATATGTCTGCTATTTCTAAACAAAGGGGATCCCAGAAAAGCATATACAACCATTTATGCCATAATTGCACAAACTGTTTGTAAATAATTTTAGTGAGAAACCTAAAGTTTGTGAAAAAGTGAACAATTTTTTTTTATTTCATGGCATTTGGCGGTGAAATGGTGGCATGAAATATACCAAAATGGGCCTAGATCAATACTTTGGGATGTCTTCTAAAAAAAAAAAAAAATATGTACATGTCAAGGGATATTCAGGGATTCCTGAAAGATATCAGTGTCACAATGTAACTAGCGCTAATTATGAAAAAAAGTGGTTTGGAAATAGCAAAGTGCTATTTGTATTTATTGTCTATAATTTGCAAAAAAAAAAGCATAGAACATGTAAACATTGGGCATTTCTAAACTCAGGACAAAATTTTGAAACTATTTAGCATGGGTGTTTTTTTGGTGGTTGTAGATATGTAACAGATTTTGGGGGTCAAAGTTAGAAAAAGTGTTTTTTTCTATTTTTTTTCTCATATTTTCTATTTTTTTTTATAGTAAATTATAAGATATGATGAAAATAATGGTATCTTTAGAAAGTCCATTTAATGGCGAGAAAAACGGTATATAATATGTGTGGGTACAGTAAATGAGTAAGAGGAAAATTACAGCTAAACACAAACACCGCAAAAATTTAAAAATAGCCCTGGTCCTTAAAGGGACATGCCAACCACATTTTTTCTTTTATGATTTAGAAAGACAATGCAATTTTAAACATCTTTCTAATTTACTTATATTATCTAATTTGTTTTATTCTCTTGATATTCTTTGATAAAAAAGCATATCTAGATATGCTCACTAGCTGCTGATTGGTTGCTGCACATAGAAGCCTTGTGTGATTGGCTCACCATGTGCATTGCTTTTTCTTCAAATAAGGATATTTAAAAAATGAAGCAAAATAAATAATGGAAGTAAATTGTAATGTTTAAATTTCTATTCTCTATCTGAATCATGAAAAAGATTTTGGGTTTAGTGGCCCTTTAAGGGAAAGAAATTGAAAAATGGCCTTGTCCTTAAGGGGTTAATATATTTTTTTTACCTCTGCAGACTGCCCCCCTTATTTCAGTTCTTTTGACAGACTTGCATTTTAGCCAATCAGTGCTGACTCATAGGTAATTCCAAAGGAGTCATCACAAATTTATCTATATGGTACACATAAACAAGAAAATTTGATGATAAAAGTACATTGGAAAGTTGTTTAAAATTGCATACACTATTTGAATCATGAAAAGTTTAATTGTGGACTTGCCTGTCCCTTTTGCTTCTTAGACATATACAGTGTATATTAGTTTGTAGGAGTCTCTTCATACATTCGTTAATGTATGAGAGATATAGATATATATGTGTGTATATGTATGTATGTAGGAGAAGGCACTCATTGGTCTTTTCAAGTGTACTTTATTTCAAAAGTGTGAGGTTTCGGGGGGACACTGAGGAAGTGGAGTGTCCCCCGAAACTTAACTTCTCGAGATGAGATAGAGATGATAGAGATGATGATGGATAGATATATTATATATGTTACAGTTAAAGTGCAGAATCAGTTAATGTGCACATTACCTAGTTAATCTGCAGATTAACTGATTTGCTCAGTTAAAGTGCAGAATCTGCACTTTACATAGGTAATGTGCACATTAACTGCTTCCGTGTAGTTAAAGTGAGAAAAGTTTGTTTCTCTCATGTAAACTGTTTATTGAAAAAGAAGCCGAAGAACGTTCCAATTTCGGCCGAGGGCAGATACACTCCAGAGTGCTCTGTTCTAATCAGAGCCTCGGGCACTGCAACTGCCTCTGGGAACCTTACCATGGGTCCCACCCAGCCCGCACGTCTTGAAATTCTCTGTCTGGGAAATTATCTATCAAATCTATGTAATTCAAAGTGTCACCAATTTTTAGACTGCACAAATAAGTAAGCAATTGCAAATTCATTTCCTATATCAAATCTAAAAACTGCAATAAAATAATTTGTGACAGCAAATTCATTTCCAAGATCTAATATTTTAAACCGTTTGTTTGTATTATATTTTTTTAATTGTTATAGTTGAGTTTAACTGAATAAATAACATGATGTTAAATAATAACATTATGTTAATTTCATTAATTGTTATAGTTGAGTTTAACAAAATAAATAAAGAACAGAATGTTCCGATTTCGGCCGAGGGTAGATACGCTCCAGAGTGCTCTGTTCTAAATCAGAGCCTCGGGCGCGGCAACTGCCTCTGGGAACCTTACCATGGGTGTCAGCCTGCGTGTCTTGAAATTCTCTGTCTGGGAAATTATCTATCAAATCTATCTATTTATTATAGGATTCGATAGATAGATAATTTCCCAGACAGAGAATTTCAAGACGTGCGGGCTGAGACCCATGGTAAGGTTCCCAGAGGCAGTTGCGGCGCCCGAGGCTCTGATTTAGAACAGAGCACTCTGGAGCGTATCTGCCCTCGGCCGAAATCGGAACATTTTGTTCTTAATTTATTTCGTTAAACTCAACTATTATTTAACATCATGTTCTTTATTTATTTTGTTAAACTCGACTATAACAATTAATGAAATTAACATAATGTTATTATTTAACATGTTCTTTATTTATTTGGTTAAACTCAACTATAACAATAAAAAAAATATAATACAAACAAACGGTTTAAAATATTAGATCTAGGAAATGAATTTGCAGTTACAAATTGTGTCTGGAGCGTATCTGCCCTTGGCCGAAATCGGAAAACATTCTGTTCTTTATTACATTCTTCTGCTTCTTTTTCAATAAACAGTTTACATGAGAGAAACAAACTTTTCTAAAAAGCTAAAATGCTTTTTTTTTTGCACTTTAACTAGTGCCTAGTAGGTAATGTGCAGATTACCTAGGTAATGTGAGAAATGAAACTATTTTTCTACACTTTAACTGATCACCCTAGTTAATCTGCAGATTAACTAGGTAATGTGCACATTAACTGATTTCTGCACTTTAACATTTATATATATATATATATATATATATATATATATATATATATATACATACATATATATACATACATACATACACACACACATATATACACACACACACATATATATACACACACACACACATATACACACACACACACAGTAGTTATAAAAAAAAAGTCCACACCCCTGTTAAAATGTAAAAAATGAGACAAAGATAAATCATTTCAGAACTTTTTCAACCTTTAATGTGACCTTAAAACGATACAACTCAATTGAAAAACGATCTGAAATCTTTTAGGTAGAGGGAAGAAAAAATATAAATATAAAATATGGTTGCATAAGTGTGCACACCCTTAAACTAATACTTTGTTGAAGCAACTTTTGATTTTATTTCAGCACTCAGTCTTTTTGGGTATGAGTTTATCAGCATGGCACTTTTTGAATTGGCAAGATTTGCCCACTCTTCTTTGCATAAACACTCCAAATCTGTCAGATTGCGAGGGCATCTCCTGTGCACAGCCCTCTTCAGATCACCCCACAGATTTTCAAATCGGATTCAGGTCTGGGCTCTGGCTGGGCCATTCCAAAACTTTAATCTTCTTCTGGTGAAGCCATTTCTTTGTTGATTTGGATGTATGCTTTAGGTTGTTGTCATGCTGAAAGATGAAGTTCCTTTTCATGTTCAGCTGTGTAGCAGAAGCCTGAAGGTTTTGTGCCAATATTGACTGGTATTTGGAACTGTTCATAATTCCCTCTACTTAGTCAAGGTAAGTTCCAGCTGAAGAAAAACAGCCCCAAACCATGATGCTGCCACCGCCATGCTTCACTGTGGGTATGGTGTTCTTTTGGCGATGTGCAGTGTTGTTTTTGTACCAAACATATCTTTTGGAATTATGGCCAAAAAGTTCAACCTTGGTTTCATCAGACCATAACACCTTTTCCCACATGCTTTTGGGAGACTTCAGATGTGTTTTTGCAAAATGTAGCCTTGCTTGGATGTTTTTCTTCCTAAATAAAGGCTTCCGTCTTGCCACTCTACCCTATTGCCCAGACATATGAAGAATACGGGTGATTGTTGCCACTTGTACCACACCGCCAGATATTCCTGCAGCTCTTTTAATGTAGGCCTCTTGGCAGTCTCCCAGACCAGTTTTTTTCTCGTCTTTTCATCAATTTTGGAGGGATGTCCAGTTCTTGGTAATGTCACTGTTGTGCCATAGTTTCTCCACTTGATGATGACTGTCTTTACTGTGTTCCATGGTATATCTAATGCCTTGGAAAAAAAATTGTACCCTTCTCCTCAGAGGGATCTCTTTAGCAATGAGATCCCTCTGATGCTTTGGAAGCTCTCTGTGGACCATGGCTTTTGCTGCAGGATGCGACTAAGAAAATGTCAGAAAAGACCTACTAGAACAGCTGAACTTTATTTGGGGTTAATCAATCAGAGGCACTTTGAATGATGGCAGGTGTGTGATGACTCTTGTTTAACATAATTTTGAATGTGATTGCTTAATTCTGAACACAGCTACATCCCCAGTTATAAGAGGGTGTGCACACTTATGCAACCACATTATTTTAGTTTTCTTTGTTTACTTCCCTCCACCTTAAAGATTTCAGTTTGTTTTTCAATTGAGTTGTATAGTTTTAAAGGTCACATTAAAAGGTGGAAAAAGTTCTGAAATGTTTTATCTTTGTCTCATTTTTTTTTTTACATCACAGAAACCTGACATTTTAACAGGGGTGTGTAGACTTTTTATATATATATATATATATATATATATATATATATATATATATATATATATATATATATATATATATATATATATATATATATATATATATATATATATATATATATATATATATATAATATACACACACATACATACATACATACATACACACACACATGTATATATATGTATGTGAAATAGAGCACACTCTCACCTATGAGTCATCCACCAGGTAGAATTCACGAAAGAAGGAAGGCACTCGCTGATCATTTCAAAATAAGCGATATTTAATTCATGTGACATTTCAGGGACATGCTCCCCTTTCTCAAACGGTCTGAGGAAGGGGAGTGTGTCCCCAAAACGTCACATGAATTAAACCAATTCATTAATTCCCTGTGCTGTTACATACATATGTACAAAGGTCTAGCTAAGGCTGGTATAGGGAACAGGAGGGTTTAACTAAGAGGGGCTTAGTAAGGTGAAGAGTCCGAGTAGGCCACTTCTCTATAAAATGTTTCTTTAACCAGGAAATTACAGGGATATGGAGTAGTAGGAACTAAGTAAGAACCACTCTGCTGCTGCCTGGAGCAAATTGGTTTAGATAAGGCTGCTCCACCCCTGGTTTCTTCTGCTACCAGTAATGAAGTACTATGGACAGTCTGCTGGCCTTACCACACTCAAGGAAACTCGCAATTACCTTTTAGGCCAAAGGGCTGGTGTGAAGGTCCATCCTGCTTATAAAAAGCATGAGCTCCAGAACTGTCAAACCCTGGACCTGCAAACACCACCAGCAGCCATCCTGACACACTGCTGTGTGAGATGTGGTGTGTGGGGCTGTTCTGCCCTATAGTATGGGGGACAGGGTGAGGATTTTAGGAATCTAGCCTCCCTTATGTATTGACCTTGCTAAAGAAGCAGAAAGTGATGCCAGTGTTATAGCTGTGAACTTGCACCTCTGCCTCTGTGAAGAGAACAGGGCCAGGGACATTTCACGGCATCAGGGCTCTTTGTGTACGCGCTGATGGCACCCTGATTAGTTGAGCCCTCCACAAAGCTTAAAAAAAAAAAAAAAAGGCAGATCATTTTTAATTTGTTTGATATAAAAGTGGTTGTTATGGTATCACCAGATATCAAGGGTTAATACCAGATGAAAGATGTCCTGAATATGGGATCAGCAACTCACAACCCAGCTAATTCCCCCCTCAAACATGAGACCAGGCTCCACATTGAAGGTAAAAACAGAATGCACTTTATTGAGGGCTATATGCCCAGTTTTTATGCAGGTTTGAGACCAGATGGGGGGGTTGGCAGTATTGTACATTAGATAGAGGGAAGACGCCCTTTTTCATGATACAATAGAATTACATTACTTAAGCAGATAAACAATTTAAACACAAGAAGACAATTGAGTCCTTCTTATCACCTAGCAGTGAATGCTTATCACATAAACTTAATTACAGTACACAATATGCTAGGAAACCTGTCTCAGAAAATAGTTTCTCAAAACTGAACAGAGTTAACCCTTCCAGTACTGAGAGAGGGGTCTGTCACAGTGGTTATTTTAAAATATTGCTTCTATTATTTTTCCTCATGGAGGCATTTGTCTAAGAAAAGAGCTGCAGCGGCTATCTTTATGAACAACTAAAACTTGAGAACCAGCGGTGCACAAACATGCATTTCCGGTTACCATCAATGTTCATATGCAAAAGTAGAACATTTTTGAGTTCATGCCCTTTAAACTAGCCAAATACAGTGCAAATGAACAAAGGGTGACAAACACAGAAGAACTACAAAAGCCAGAAGTTAATTTTACAGACTCTGGCACAGAGAATTTACCAAGCATATGAGAGATTATTTTCCTTTTGAAAGGCACAATGGTTTATTTAAATAAAAAATTGCCTTAGTTATCAAGCACTTTGTACAACACCCCCCCCCCCCCTCCCCCACTATAGTTTACAAGTCCGACAGTAAAGTTACCACAGGAGAAAAACACAAAAAAAACACATTACTATTCATGTGAATGCTAAATAGAGAAATAAAGCCTAGATTTCTTACATATACATCTGTGAAAAATATCACTACAGTTAATCTCTACATATATTTTTTAAAGGGACATTAAACACCTCAAGATATTAATATAAATGAATTGCATGTAGTAAAACAACTTTGTTATATACTTGCATTATTTATTTTGTTCTTCTTTCCTGTAATTTAATTCTGAATATTGTTGCCTTTCCAATTCATGTTAAACATGGAAGTTTAGATACAGCTATATTCCACAGACGTTGGTTGCACACACTAGTAAACCATTTATAACCATTTCCAATTGGCCTTTAGCAGAAAAGGTAACCTAAGTTACAATATGGTGGCACCCATTACTTTTATGGACATTAGAATGTTACCCTTATTTTGTCAAACTCCTAACATAATTTTTAAAAATACATGTACAAATTATTCTCAGGCTAATCTTTGCTTTGAATACAAATTCAAGCAATGATTTATTTGGTGTTTAAAGTCCCTTTAAAGGGACAGTCTACACCAGAATTGTTATTGTTTAAAAAGAAAGATAATAACTTTTTTACCCATTCCCCAGTTTTGCATAGCCAACACAGTTATATTTATATATTTTTTACCTCTGTGATTATTTTGTATCTAAGCCTCTGCAAACTGCCCCTTTATTTCAGTTCTTTTGACAGACTTGAAGTTTAGCCAATGAGTGATGGCTCCCAGGTAACTTCACGTGCATGAGCACAGTGTTATCTATATGAAAAACATGAACCAACACCCTCTAGTGGTGAAAAACCTGTTAAAATGCATTCTTAAGAAGCGACCTTCAAGGTCTAAGAAATTAGCATATGAACCTCCAAGGTTAAGCTTTCAACTAAGAATACCAAGAGAACAAAGAAAAATTGGTGATAAAAGTAAAATTGGCAAATTGTTTAAAATTACATGCCCTATCTGAATCATGAAAGTTTATTTTGGACTAGACTGTCCCTTTAAGTGGACTCTTGAATTTGATGAGGTTATTCCGAGATATAACTATTTCCAAATTAAACCAGTTTATATATAAAAATACATATTTAACATACTTTTAAGTTCAAGTTTAGGTTCCCAAGTTTATATAAATTTTTTACAGATTATTCAAATAGTTTTGAAATTTTTATTTTAAAAAAATGATGGGAATAAAATCAGAGTAAGACATCTCAGAAGAATTTTAATATAAAACAGATCATGAAAAGTTAAAATGGTTTAAAAGATTTTTTTTTTTTCCATTCATAGCCTTTTCTCTTTCTCTATATTTTTGGAATGTGGTTTTACCTATCTTCTCGGTAATCAAGGGTGTGGAAGGGTCATAAGAAAACAGTACAGCGATCTTAAACAGGTGTCTGGATTTCTTATGTTAGAAAAAGATAACTAGAAAAAAAATAAAGGGTAAAAGAAAGAAAAAATGTATTGCTGAACCCGCTCTCTATGTCACAGCTGACAAAGAACAGTGTAAACATGGGTTGGCAGATTGTTGTTAGAGGACATATGTTGCCATCTGATACTTCCCTAGTGGAACCCAGAGCCTTCTGCGACAGCAGGAAAGAACAGCTAAACATCTTGCAGAAATGTTACTCATATGATTATATCACTCACTATTCTTAAGTGGATCATTAGACTAATGTTTATTTAAAGAGACATGACATAAAAAAAAGAGAGCATGCAATTATAAAGGGACTTTCCATTCTATTTTAATCATCAAATCTACCTTGGTCTCTTGGTATCATTTCTTATAAAGCACACAAATACCTCTGGCTCGCCAGGTGTGTTCAGATAGCTCTCAGTAGTGCACTATACACTACAGCTGACTTTTTGTGTTTTGTATCCCTTTAATAGAATCACAAGATGCCTACTTCTAGTGTGCACAACTAGACATGGAGCCAATTGTAGACACTGAGGCAGAAAGCAGCTCCCATTAATCAAACCGAATGGATTGTGAAAATAAAGAACTGGGAGGAGGCTTGCATTACAAGGAACATACTAGTGCATAATGTGGTTAAACACAAAGCTAAAGGACTACATTGGATCCGCAATACACTGCTAAGCAGATCTGGAGGGGAATACACATGTAACTGACAGTCACCGACTGTACCTTGCATTAGTGTAAGAATAAAATTCTATGGGGCCGAATTATCAAGCTCCAAATGGAGCTTGATTGCCCCTGTTTCCGCGCGAGCCTTCAGGCTCGCCGGAAACTGCAGTTTTGAAGCAGTGGTCTTAAGACTGCTGCTCCATAACTTGTCCGCCTGCTCTGAGACTCTGAGATTGACACCCCCTGCTAGTGGCCGATTGGCAGCAAATCTGCAGGGGGCAGCATTGCACAAGCAGTTCACAAGAACTGCTTGTGCAATGATAAATGCTGTCAGCATTCATCAATGTCTGTCGGACATGATCCGCTAAGTGGATCATGTCGGACAGAACAATGATAAATCTGCCCCTATGTCTCTTTAAACTGACTACCAGATATATATCACTGTTCTCCCCAAGACCTTTTTAGCTGGCGCACCACCCGGATGATTTTACTGACCACTCCAGCTAAAATTTGAGCCGATATTAATCTAAAATTAGCCAATATTAAAAATGTTCAATTTTTATTGCACAAATTATCATCATTAAATACATTTATGCTAAACTAGGCAATTCATTTGTGCTTTGGATAGCAGAAAATGATATAATATTAGAAAATATTACACAGCCCCCATCCGGCTGCTTCATAATGCCAACATATTCTGTGGAGAAAACCAGTATATATTTTATAGCATCTAACCTGGAACACATGAAGTTTAATAAAAAATATAAATAAATAACGTTATCTAGCAAAATAAAGAACATACAGGCAACGCTTGACAAAGTTATACATTAAAATAGATCTATTACGCAAACCCATGGCCAATCACAAAATGCTCCTGGCATACTCCATATATTACACTTAAACTACATAGCATCTTAATATAACAAGTATATAGTATAACAAACTGTCATTTATGCTACAGAGTTAAATCACTGTTGCAAGTGTCATTTTACATAGATAAGACATTTTTTTTAAAGTACCAATCGATCGTTTGAAGAATGATTTGCTACATAAAAAGTGTGCAAGAAATATTCAGATGCTATGGCTCATGGAATTTCTATGTCCCTTAAATTCTCCATCACAAATAGCCCTGCATTTGATTCCACTCAGTTGTAGCATACGGCATACAACGAATAGAGATGCTATATTATCAGGCCCACTACAGTTCTAGTTTTCAGTTTATTTGAATACTTACCATTCTAGTATGTTTGAAGGAAGGGGTTCTGCACAGATGTAAGGCACTGGGTCTTTCTTAATCCTCAAGTAGTCCTGCTTTAACCTCTGAGTTGCAGTTGTTGGTGCTCTCTTATTGCTGTTGCTGCTCATCTAAGTAAAACAATTAAAGTAAAAATATATTTGTTTTTGTAAACTGCATTAGACTTCCATGTACATACAACTAAATGTAACCAGTAGAGCAAAATTGTCTGAGACTAATTTCAAAGGACGTGAAACTCAAAAACTTCTCAGTTCTATCAGAAAGAAAATGTTTTAAATTATATTACAGTATTTTATTAATTAATTTATTTTTAAAGCATTTCTCTGTGCTGAATAAATCAACTTTTTTCGGTGTAACTTGTCCCTTTGGGTCAAAAAGCAGTACAGTCCTAGGACTCCGATGGACAAAAATGCACTACCTATTTGTTTTTTAAACTTTAAAATTGTTGCTACTCAAAAGGACAGTAATTGAACATTTTACATACAATGTTTAGTTAGGCATGAGGCAACTTTGAAATATATTTTAATTATTTATTTTGTCCCCTTTTCTTGTAATTTACCACTGAAAATTGAACAATTTCCAATTTTCAGAAGTTGAAAGGCACCCTGTTGACTTCTCAAGGCAAACTCTGCTACATACATGTCTCTAATTGGCATTATCAGGTAACAACTGCAAAACAAATATGACAAATAGTGGGTGGAGTTTGACTGTTGAAAAATAATTGCGGTAAACAAGGATGTTAATTTGTTTTAAACATGTTAAGACGTGGCTGAAATGTCATTCTATAGCAATACAATAGAAATGTTTTGTAATTACAAGGTGGATCATTTACTGTCCCTTTAACCTTTTTTCCAGAAACAAAACAACACCTTTAACTGCTGCTTTTTCATATACAGTGCATGTCTGCAATATTTTGTGTACTTTTAATGACAGATTTAACAAAACCATAAAAAATAAACAGGTTTTAAAAATTTGAAAAGATTTTGTTATATAAATATTTCAAAAGGACAAATTAGCATGGTTTATATGGGCTATAAATTCTATTTATAATGTGTTTTCAAATATGCCAGAATGTTGCTACATACATACATGACACACAAAACATGTGCAATACAGTATTTAACGGTCTTCTTGTTATGAATTGTAAAATAAATAATGTCTTAAAACACACACAAGACACATCAAAAAGCTATAAATAGCAACTTAACTAGAATGACAAGGAACTTAAAGGGATACTAAAGCTATTTTTTTTCTTTCATGATTCAGATAGAGCAGGCAATTTTAAGCAAATTTCTAATTTACTCCTATTATGATATTTTTTTTTGTTCTCTTGCTACCTTTATATAATCTAATGTAGGCTTAGGAGCCCGAATATTTTAGGTTCAGCACCCTGGATAGCACTTGCTTATTGGTGGCTACATTTGTCCATCAATAAGTAAACATAACCCAGGTTCTGAACCAAAAATGGGCCGGCTCCTAAGCTTTACTAAATAAAGATAGCAAGAGAACAAAGAAAATGTGATAATAGGAGTAAATTGGGAACTTTTTTTTTTTTTTTTTTAAATTGCATGCTCTATCTGAATAACGAAAGTTTAATTTTGACTTTAATGTGCCGTTAAAGGGATATTAAAACCAAAAGATGTCTTGTGATTCAGACAGAGCATATCATTTTTTTTTTTAAAAAAAAGTTTCAAATTCACTTCATTTATCAATTTTGCCTCGTTCCCAATGATATTTTGTGTTGGAGGTACCTAGGTAGGCATCTGCAAGCACTACATGGCAGAAAATACTGCTGCCATCTAGTGCTCTGGCAAATTGAAACATTCTTACAAACTGCTGCCATATAGTGCTCTAGCTATGTGTCAGCTTTTAAGCATATGTCCTTGCTTTTCAACAAAAGATACAAAGAAAACTAATAAAATTGATAATAGTAGTACATTAGAAAGTTGTTTAAAAATCACATGCTCTGATTCATGGAAGAAAACAGTGGGTTTCATTTCCCTTAAAAAGTAAAAATCACCTTCTTAAGATAATAATCACCCTTACTCCCTGTCTGAGAAAAGTTCTGTGTAGTTCCTAAAGCAATATAAATAGTTATTTTACATATTTGTTTCTATTACTGACATATGTCACAGATCACTGTGTGGCAAAAGTAAAGTGCTACGATGAGAGAAGGATGTCAACAAGTTTAGAGTGTGAAACTTCTTACAATATGGGTCTCTGATACTTTGAATGAGCAGCCTGTTACTGTTAGTTTAACGCTTTAGCTACCAGCGTCTAGCTGGGTACAACTCCTATACTGACAAATGTTTAACCCTACCTCGCAGCGAGTATGTTAACAATTTCCTAGTTTGTTCCTTATATTTAGTGTGCACCGCTTGTGGTTCCTTATACTGATCGCTCCACATCCATCACTTACAGCAGCAACTAGACTCGCTTTTCGGCCACACAGTATGGGGCAGCCACAGAGAGTCGTCGTTTACTGTATGTTAGTATAAGCTGATGACAGAACACTAGCTCCACCATCACATCGCACAACTAAGGAGGGCCCAGCACCCCGGTCTCTCGCTTTACTTCCTAAATGTTTCGAGACTGCGCCTCCTACTCAAAGCAGCCTCGCCAGCCCCTGCACCGGCATATGTCACACACAAATTCCCCCATTCCGGTCAGCTCACCTCTCAGTTCGAATCTATTTCCCTTTCTCTATGTTCTCTCTCCTTTTTTTCTCCCCCGCTTCCAATATGGCAGCTTCAAGCACCCAAACTTCCGCTTCCGGTATGTTAGTTCCCGTAATAGTAAAGCGTCATTGTCATGGAGACAAAGGTCTCTATGGGTCAGCTAGTGCGTACTGTTGTATAACTTGTTCCCATTAATAGGCTTCTAAATAAATGATCTGATATAGAGATGCAGACAAACCTGTATAGTTTTAACATAAACAGCATTTGTAATTACAAAAATGAATTCGCTATTTTCTGTAGGATTTAGTTCCCTCAGGATAAAATGTATTGCCCAGTTTTACATAATATATTCTTATTTATAATCCCAGTACTCTGTCACTGAACCTAAAACGAATCCGTGCTGAAATGAGAAATTAGCATAAGAAATTAAGTAAATATTAATGCATTCAATTTAAAATAAACTGTATAAATCATAAAATGAATTGATGTATCTTGAATCAGACCTCTGTAGCTGAAATATATTTATTTGAAATATAATTATGTACCAGTAACGTCTAACATTTTAAAATGGGACACATTTTAAGTTTTTGTTGTTGGAGATAGTGAACAACTTGTTTATATCAATTGTAAGATTTATATTACTAAACTGTATTTCTGCTATTGTAAACAGAAAATGGTTACCTCCCAACACGACAAGGAAGTTGGTTTCTTATTGAAGCTGTTTCTTATTGGTGAAATTTTGTTTCTTATTCATGGAAGTTGGTTTCTTATACATTTTTTTTTGTCAGACTGCTTTAAATTGACTTTAAAATAAAAATATAGGTTTTATTTAAATAATAATATGATTCATATAATGTAGTTACACAGAGGTGGAATCCCATTATACAACAATTGAATATACAAACTTGAAAAAAAGTGCATACGTTGGCGCCAATACAAATATTACTATTTTGAATAAGTAACATATATTTTCAAAGGGTTAATAACCATTGGGCCACTGATTTCACTATGAATATATACAGGGTAGAGCCCCCTCCATGACATGCAATTGCTTTTAGCCTGGCCCAATGCTTTTTTTGGCACAGAAATTGATGCCAACCCTGGCATAAGTGCTCTAATCCTCATGTTTGAATAAGTAACATATATTTTCAAAGGGTTAATAACCATTGGGCCACTGATTTCTCTATGAATATATACAGGGTAGATCCCCCTCCATGACATGCAATTGTTTTTAGCCTGGCCCAATGGTGTTTTGGGCACAGAAATTGATGCCAACACTGGCATAGGTGACATAATTTTCATTTTTAAATAAGTAACAGATGTTTTCAAAGGGTTAATAACCATTGGGCCACTGATTTCACTATGAATATATACAGTTTAGATCTCCCTCCATGACATGCAGTTGTTTTTAGCCTGGCCCAATGGTGTTTTGGGCTCAGAAATTGATGCCAACACTGGCATAGGTGACATAATTCTCATTTTTGAAAAAGTAACAGATATTTTCAAAGGGTTAATAACCATTGGGCCACTGATTTCACTATGAATATATACAGGGTAGATCCCCCTCCATGCCATGCAATTGTTTTTAGCCTGGCCCAATGGTGTTTTGGGCACATAAATTGTTGCCAACACTGGCATAGGTGGCATAATTCTCATTTTTGAAAAAGTAACAGATATTTTCAAAGGTTTAATAACCATTGGGCCACTGATTTCACTATGAATATATATAGGGTAGATCCCCCTCCATGCCATGCAATTGTTTTTAGCCTGGCCCAATGGTGTTTTGGGCACAGAAATTGTTGCCAACACTGGCATAGGTGGCATAATTCTAATTTTTTAATAAGTAACAGATATTTTCAAAGGGTTAATAACCATTGGGCCACTGATTTCACTATGAATATATACAGGGTAGACCCCACTCCACTCCATGCCATGCAATTGTTTTTAGCCTGGTCCAATGGTGTTTTGGGCACAGAAATTGTTGCCAACACTGGCATAGGTGACATAATTCCCATTTTTTAATAAGTAACAGATATTTTCAAAGGGTTAATAACCATTGGGCCACTGATTTCACTATGAATGTATACAGGGTAGATCCCCCTCCATGCCATGCAATTGTTTTTAGCCTGGCCCAATGGTGTTTTGGGCACAGACATTGTTGCCAACACTGGCATAGGTGACATAATTCTCATTTTTTAATAAGCAAGAGATATTTTCAAAGGGTTAATAACCATTGGGCCACTGATTTCACTATGAATATATACAGGGCAGATCCCCCTCCATGCCATGCATTTGTTTTCTGCCTGGCCTAATGGTGTTTTGGGCATAGAAATTGATGCCAACACTGGCATAGGTGCTCTAATTCTCATTTTTGAATAAGTAACATATATTTTCAAAGGGTTAATAACCATTGGTCCACTGATTTCACTATAAATATATACAGGTTAGATCTCCCTCCGTAACATGCAATTGTTTTTAGCCTGGTCCAATGGTATTTTGGGCACATAAATTGATGCCAACACTGGCATAGGTGACATAATTCTAATTTTTTAATAAGTAACAGATATTTTCAAAGGGTTAATATCCATTGGGCCACTGATTTAACTATGAATATATACAGGGTAGATCCTCCTCCATGCCATACAATTGTTTTTAGCCTGGCCCAATGGTGTTTTTGGCACATAAATTGATGCCAACCCTGGCATAGGTGACATAATTCTCATTTTTGAATGAGTAACAGATATTTTCAAAGGGTTAATAACCATTAAACCACTGATTTCACTATAAATATATACAGGTTAGATCTCCCTCCATAACATGCAATTGTTTTTATCCTGGTCCAATGGTGTTTTGGGCACAGAAATTGATGCCAACACTGGCATAGGTGACATAATTCTAATTTTTGAATAAGTAACAGATATTTTCAAAGGGTTAATAACCATTGGGACACTGATTTCACTATGAATATATATAGGGTAGATCCTCCTCCATGCCATACAATTGTTTTTAGCCTGGCCCAATGGTGTTTTTGGCACAGAAATTGATGCCAACCCTGGCATAGGTGACATAATTCTCATTTTTGAATGAGTAACAGATATTTTCAAAGGGTTAATAACCATTAAACCACTGATTTCACTATAAATATATACAGGTTAGATCTCCCTCCATAACATGCAATTGTTTTTAGCCTGGCCCAATGGTGTTTTTGGCACATAAATTGATGCCAACCCTGGCATAGGTGACATAATTCTCATTTTTGAATAAGTAACAGATATTTTCAAAGGGTTAATAACCATTGGGCCACTGATTTCACTATGAATATATACAGGGTATTTATTCATAGTGAAATCAGTGGCCCAATGGTTATTAACCCTTTGAAAATATCTGTTACTTATTAAAAAATGAGAATTAGAGCACCTATGCCAGTGTTGCCATCAATTTCTGTGCCCAAAACACCATTGGGCCAGGTTAAAAACTATTGCATGTCATGGAGGGGGATCTACCCTGTATATATTCATAGTAAAATAAGTGGCCCAATGGTTATTAACCCTTTGAAAATATCTGTTACTTATTCAAAAATGAAAATTAGAGCCCCATGCCAGTGTTGGCATCAATTGTTGTGCCCAAAATACAATTGGGCCAGGCTAAAACAATTGCATGTCATGAAGGGGGGTCTACCCTGTATATATTCATAGTGAAATCAGTGGCCCAATGGTTATTAACCCTTTGAAAAAAATCTGTTACTTATTTAAAAATGGTAATTAAAGCACCAATGCCAGTGTTGACATCAATTTCTGTGCCAAAACACCATTGGGCCAGGTTAAAAACAATTGCATGGCATGGAGGGGGATCTACCCTGTATATATTCATAGTGAAAGCAGTGGCTCAATGGTTATTAACCCTTTGAAAATATCTGTTACTTATTCAAAAATGAGAATAATGTCACCTATGCCAGGGTTGGCATCAATTTCTGTGCCAAAAACACCATTGGGCCAGGCTAAAAACAATTGCATGGCATGGAGGGGGATCTACCCTGTATATATTCATAGTGAAATCAGTGGCCCAATGATTATTAACCCTTTGAAAATATCTGTTACTTATTCAAAAATGAGAATTATGTCACCTATGCCAGTGTTGGCATCAATTTCTGTGCCCAAAACACCATTGGGCCAGGCTAAAAACAATTGCATGTCATGGAGGGACATCTAACCTGTATATATTTATAGTTAAATCAGTGGCCCGATGGTTATTAACCCTTTGAAAATATCTGTTACTTATTCAAAAATGAGAATTATGTCACCTATGCCAGTGTTGGCAACAATTTCTGTGCCCAAAACACCATTGAGCCAGGCTAAAAACAATTGCATGGCATGGAGGGGGATCTACCCTGTATATATTCATAGTGAAATCAGTGGCCCAATGGTTATTAACCCTTTGAAAATATATGTTACTTATTAAAAAAAGAGAATTATGTCACCTATGCCAGGGTTGGCATAAATTTCTGTGCCAAAAACACCATTGGGCCAGGCTAAAAACAATTGCATGGCATGTAGGGGGACCTACCCTGTATATATTCATAGTGAAATCAGTGGCCCAATGGTTATTAACCCTTTGAAAATATATGTTACTTATTCAAAATAGTAATATTTGTATTGGCGCCAACGTATGCCCTTTTTTTCAAGTTTGTATATTCAATTGTTGTATAAAGGGATTCCACCTCTGTGTAACTACATTATATGAATCATATTATTAGATAAATAAAACCAATATTTTTATTTTAAAGTCAATTTAAAGCAGTCTGACAAAAATAATGAATAAGAAACCAACTTCCATGAATAAGAAACAGAATTTCACGAATAAGAAACAGCTTGAATAAGAAACCAACTTCCTTGTCGTCCTCCCAACTGTCCCTGATTCTGAGCTCTGTCCTGCTGTTCCTCTGAGACAGCCATTTGTCCTATTTAGCGCTACGGAATCTGTTGGCACTCTACAAATACCTGTTAATAATAATATTTGCAGAATTTCCCTTATCCCCACCTATGTAGCAATGAGGCACGCCACAAGCTGCCCAGACACACCCACTAATCAACCAGACACACCCATCAATCAGCCAGACACACCCACCAATCAACAAGACACACCCACCAATCAACAAGACACACCCACCAATCAACCAGACACACTCACAACTCTTCTTGATCACCACACATAATCCCACCCTTCCCAACACGGCGCCACCAACAAAACGGTAACAGGCCGCCTTCAACCCTTCTTGAGTCCCTAATACCTAGGGTTGCCACCTCAGCCATGTTTTCCTGGACACTTATGAGTTATACATGCTGCAGGGTGTGCAAAGAGGAACATGAATTTCAAACCTGGAAAGCACACAAATAGTGACACTGATCAGCACTATTCATATTCATAAGTGTCCAGGAAAACATGGCCGAGGTAACAACCCTACTGATACCCAGCCACAAATGTTGGGAGATATGTAAATTGCTGTGTGCAGTATACTTTGCCCAGCTAGTACTATTACAGCCAGTGGTGCCCGGTATCTGGATATGTGCTTCTATATATACATGTAGTTCAGCTGCTTAATAGGAAAAAAAGTGAGCTGTATGAGGAAGGAATAGTACTATAGTTAACGTATCCCCTATAGACTTCAATGGAGTACAAACATGGGAAAAACTAACATCCTAACCTGCAAGCAAACCTCTCAAGTACGCTAAACTGACATGAAATATTAATTCAGGCTCGCCGGAATACGGAAACAGGAGTTAAAGGTACATAAAACACAAAAAAATTATTTTGTGATTCAGATAGAGAATACACTTTTAAACAACTTTCTAATTTACTTCTATTATCTAATTTGTTTCATTCTCTTGGTATCATTTTTGAAGGAGCAGCAATGCACTACTGGTTTCTAACACAACACATGGTTGAGCCAATGACAATCGGTATATATATAGCTACCAATCAGCAGCGAGAACCTAGGTTCTTTGCTGCTCCTGAGCTTTCTTAGATAAACCTTTCAGCAAAGGATAACAAGAGAAGGAAGCAAATTAAATAATAGAAGTAAATTGGAAAGTTGATTATAATTGTATGCTCTGTCCAAATCATGAAAGAAAAATGTTGTGTTTCATGTCCATATAAGAAGCAGCAGTCTTAAGACCGCTGCTCCTTAACTCGTCCGCTAGCTCTGAGGCGACGGACAGCAATCCGCACGATCGCATACGATCGGGTTGAATGACACCCCCTGCTAGCGGCCGCGAATGTGCAGGGGGCGGCATTGCACAAGCATTTCTAGGGAAATGCTCGTGCAATGATAAATGCAGACAGCGTATCCTATAATAAATTGGCCCCTATATCTGCACAGGTGCGGCTCAGCTTCATCCATCCCATGTAGATGTCAGCATATGCTGGAGCAAACTTAGCTCCCATGGCTGAGCTGCATCTTGAAGATAATATTCTCCCTCAAAAAATAAATATTTATGTGTTAGTAGAAATTCTGTTGTGTTTACTATAAACTGCATAAAGTCTTCAGTGTAATCTGTGTGCCTTTTAAGCTTAATGCTGATAATCAAGAGTAAAATAGATATCTATACCTATATATCTATAGAAATTGATATACAGGTATAGGTATATATAGATATATATAGAGATATGCATTTACAATACAAATTGCATTATCCAGTAAATGAACATTGTAATGTGAAATGCTTACAAAAATAAATGAATACATACACATATAAACAAACTTTGCATTGAAAGTTTTAAAATAAACAATAAAAAATAAATCAGTAATATATGTTGTGGCGTGAGATAACAGCCAAATATGCTGGTATTGTCTACTTGTTCATACAAGATGTAGAATTACTTCCCCTGCGGCTCCAACCACCCTCTACATCTCTTATAAACAAAGTATATTGTGAGTTATCGACTTAGAAATGAAACTTGATACCACCAAAATGTAGTGTTGTCAAGTAAATTAAGTACAAGAGTGAGAGGGAATGTCAACACGTGGACACCCTAAGAGATTGGCATTTGAATTAGTTTATTTAGCCTGTGGTATCCCCACCCATCCTGAAAGTGTTTGGCCACGAGGCAAAGCTGTATTAACACAGCCAGTAGAAGAAATTACACTCCCAGTGGGTTATAGTAGAGATAAGGTAATAAAATGTTAATTTTCCATTGTTCTCTCCAAGTATTGGTAATTGGTTTATGAACAGATATAAAATAAAGAAGCAAGTATATGTACACAATGTGATAAAGTAATGAGATCTGATTATACCTACAAGCTCAACCCATTTTATTAGGTTGTGGTTTCCAAACACAAAATCAGCTAATTCATATACACAAATAAGCCTTGAAAAAGCAAATCCTATACATTTTATACTCTGCAGCTGGTAAAAAAGTAATTGGAAACACATTAAGGGAAAAACAATCTTATAGTATATTGTCCCTTTAAGCAAGCCAAATAGGAACATTAGAGGCATTCTCATTTAGGACAAGATTTTTTCTAATCAATGACTCTATAGTGCACACAATTATCAACTAAGACTGTACAGTAATAGAAATCCTGGGAATACGGTTTTGACTAGTAGTAACAACTCTAAGGTGGTTACATAACGTTATGTACTACACCATATTCACTACCCAATAACGACAAATTAACTATTTAAAACTATACATTGAAAAAGGTATTATATAATTAATCTGCAGACTTGTAAGGACATCCCTTGGCGTAAATGTAGTTGTGGCAATTGTGTGGAAGCTATAGACCTGGTAGTCACGTGAATATTGTATATAGTGGTAATACCTATGTAATATATGTAATCTGTATACTTTTACCTAAATGAGGGACATTAGTACAATGTTCATGCATAACAAGGGATCATCCTGCTCAAGTAAAAGCCCAGCAAACTTTTGTCTCATATAGCACAGGCTATTATGTTATGTACAACTCACTATACTTATCTGGTTAGTATAATAAACACTAGAGAAAAAAAGAAACAAGTATTGTAACTATAATGATAAAGATTAGCCTAATAACATACAAATTAAGTGACTGACCGCATAAGGCTATCAGCGACAACCATGTAAGAAGATTAACAATAGCTCCCACACTAAATAAACATTCTTTATTGTCTGAAGTTTGTCAGAAAAGCAGTGCTGGGAGAATTGTCTCGATTGCAAATGGTACCCTAATAACGTTGGGCACATGTCGGTGTTACTGCCAAAGTTCTGCGTCGGCCGCCTATCTATGGGTTCTGGGAGGCATCTCTTATCTATCTGTGTCCATCGAGCTGAATCTAGCGCTATGCGAACATCATGGTAGGTCCTATTTTCTTCTGATCTAGCCTCAGCATGATTGTCCACATGGCCCGCTTCCATTGCAGTCTCTCTACCTTCTTCTGCATGCGTTTCGGCCAGCTCTGAGATTAGGGGATTTTGGTAGGTAGGTGACCACATATATAATATCCCTTTCTCTGCGCTATTGGATATTGAACTTTGCACGCTGTCCACATATGTCATCGGAGGTATAGCTTCAGAGTGTATTAGGCTCACAGGGTGCTGTTGCACAGGCGTATTGTTAGTGAATATATCGTGGAGAAGTCGTTTTTCAAAGTTATTCAATAGATCCTACACAATACTGTGGATATCCTCAATGATTTCTGCCCCAATGTACTCTCCGCACCATCTAGGGAAGACTGTGCTGTAACCTTAGCGTTCTAGCCTTCGAACTCTATAGAAAGGTTGGGTTCTGCTGCCAACCTCGTGACAAGGCCAAAAAGGATAATCAGAGTAATAGGCTGAAAAGGTGCTCCCGGATTCCTTTCAGGTTTGTAGGGCAAGCTCTTAGATAGGGGTCTAGATTATAGTTCCTAACTATTTTAAAATTTCAAGTAATAAACCCCTAAAATCTATGTTAAGGCCGGGAGCTTCTTCACTATGCGGCTAATCGCTTCGGCAGTCGCCCCCCCCAATTAGCTGGCATTTTTAATTTTAACACATATATTTTTCTTATGTAAACGTCTTTGAAAATACATTTGAAAAACCTTCATATCTGTGGCTTTATAGTTTTCAATTCAGGCTGTGGCTCTTCTTAATTAAATGCCTAAAAGACAAAACAAAACATCACCTGAACTGAGAATTCGGATGAAAAGTAATACAGTCCAAAGGTGTTAATGATTATTTTTTTCACAACTTTTTCACTTGCTCCATCTATGTTTTATGATTACTCTTGCAAACAATTGTATATTTATTTGCACTACCATAGCAAAAACATGTTTGCCTTTCTTTTACAACTTGTCCTACTTGTTTATTATTGTGATTCATTTTTCACACAAAAATATAACATTTAAATTTTTGACACAAAAAAGCAGTTTTGGGACTTTTGGGGCTCGATCTGATATAAATCGTCGGCCGCAAAAGCGGGCAACGCCAATATTTGCCCTGGTTTGGTATCCTATATACGGCGTAACTTAGAAGTTACGCGCATATATTTCTGCCGTCGCCCGTAGTTTTTTGGGCCATAGACAGGTATACCAAACCAGCGCAGTTTGGTATCCAATATACAGCGTAAGGACTTACGTTGCGAAAATGGAGAAATCTTACTCCATTTTCACCTCGCCACAAAAAGCAGCCGTAAGAAGCCTTACGCTGACTATTGGAGCCCCGTAACTCCCTAAACTACCTGCTAAATAAAACCTAACACCTAACGCATGCGCAATGTCTATCTACCTGTCAACCGCGATCCCCCGCCGCAAACCCCTAAACCGCCGCCCCCGGACCCCGCCGCCATCTACATAAACTAACCCCCTACTGTGAGCCCCTAAAACCGCCACCATCTAACTGATCTATCCCCTAATGTGAACCCCTAAAACCGCCGCCATCTACCTTATCTATCCCCTAATCTGACCCCTTACACCGCCGCCACCTATATAAAAATTATTAACCCCTAATCTAATCCCCCTATACCGCCGCCAGCTATATTAATATTATTAACCCCTAATCTAATATCCCTAAAGTAATAAGCTCTATTACCAGCCCTTAAAAGGGCCTTTTGCGGGGCTTTGCCCAAAAGTAAACAGCTCTTTTGCCCTATAACCTGCCCTCCCTACACCGCCGCCATCTATATTAATAGTATTAACCCCTAATGTAAGCCCCTTACACCGCCGCCATCTATATTAAAATTATTAACCCCTAATTTAATCTACCTACCCCGCCACCAGCTATATTATCTATATTAACCCTAAGTATATTATAGTTAATATAGTTATTACATTATATATATTAACTATATTAACCCTAATTATATTAGGGTTAATATAGTTAATATAGTTACTATAGTATTTATATTAACTATATTAACTCTATCTAACCCTAACACCCCTAACTAAATTCTTATTAAATAAATCTAATTCATATTATAAACTAAAATATTCCTATTTAAATCTAAATACTTACCTATAAAATAAACCCTAAGATAGCTACAATATAATTAATAATTACATTGTAGCTATGTTAGGGTTTATATTTATTTTACAGGTAAATTGTTAATTATTTTAACTAGGTATAATAGCTATTAAATAGTTATTAACTATTTAATAGCTACCTAGTTAAAATAATTACCCAATTACCTGTAAAATATTATATCTATCTAAAAATACAATTAAATAAACTAAACTAAATTACAAAAAAAAAACACTAAATTAAAAAAAAAAAAGATTACAGCAATTTTAAGCTAATTACACCTATTCTAAGCCCCCTAATAAAATAATAAAGCCCCCCAAAATAAAATAAAAATTCAATCAGCCAATCAGATTTTTCTACCTTAATTCGGATTGGCTGATAGAATCCTATCAGCCAATCGGAATTCGACGGACGCCATCTTGGATGACGTCATTTAAAGGTACCTCATTCGTCGTTCAGTCGTCGGCCGGGATGGATGCTCCGCGTCGGAGGAGCGAAGAAAGAAGATTGAAGATGCCGCTTGATGGAAGATGTCGCCGGATGGAAGAAGACTTTGCTGCCGCTTGGATAAAGACATCGCCGGGATGAAGACTTCTTCTTTGCCGCTTGGATAAAGACATCGCCGGGATGAAGACTTCTTCTTTGCCGCTTGGATAAAGACATCGCCCGGATCGGATGAGGAGTTCGGCCCGGTTGGGTGAAGACAAAGTAGGGAGATCTTCAGGGGGGTAGTGTTAGGTTTTTTTAAGGGGGGTTTGGGTGGGTTTAGAATAGGGGTATGTGGGTGGTGGGTTGTAATGTTGGGGGGGGTGTTGTGTTCTTTTTTTACAGGCAAAAGAGCTGTTAACTTGGGGTAAATACCCCGCAAAAAGCCCTTTTAAGGGCTGGTACAGAGCTGGGTATTTTATAATTTAGAATAGGGTAGGGAATTTTTTATTTTGGGGGGCTTCATTATTTTATTAGGGGGCTTAGAATAGTTGTAATTAGCTTAAAATTGCTGTAATCTTTTTTTTTTTTTGTAATTTAGTGTTTGTTTTTTTTGTAATTTAGTTTAGTTTATTTAATTGTATTTTTAGATAGATATTTGTAGTTTATTTAATTTATTGATAGTGTAGGTGTATTTGTAACTTAGGTTAGGATTTATTTTACAGGTAATTGGGTAATCATTTTAACTAGGTAGCTATTAAATAGTTAATAACTATTTAATAGCTATTATACCTAGTTAAAATAATTAACAATTTACCTGTAAAATAAATATAAACCCTAACATAGCTACAATGTAATTATTAATTATATTGTAGCTATCTTAGGCCTAGATTTAGAGTTGGGCGGTAGCCGTGAAAACCAGCGTTAGAGGCTCCTAACGCTGGTTTTTACCGCCCGCTGGTATTTGGAGTCAGTCAAGAAAGGGTCTAACGCTCACTTTCCAGCCACGACTTTTCCATACCGCAGATCCCCCTACGCCATTTGCGTATCCTATCTTTTCAATGGGATCTTTCTAACGCCGGTATTTAGAGTCTTGGCTGAAGTGAGCGTTAGAAATCTAACGACAAAACTCCAGCCGCAGAAAAAAGTCAGTAGTTAAGAGCTTTCTGGGCTAACGCCGGTTTATAAAGATCTTAACTACTGTGCTCTAAAGTACACTAACACCCATAAACTACCTATGTACCCCTAAGACGAGGTCCCCCCACATCGCCGCCACTCTATTAAAATTTTTAACCCCTAATCTGCCGCTCCGTACACCGCCGCCAGCTACGTTATCCCTATGTACCCCTAATCTGCTGCCCCTAACATCGCCGACCACTATGTTATATTTATTAACCCCTAATCTGCCGCCCCCGCTATAGCTGACACCTGCATATTATTATTAACCCCTAATCTTCCGCTCCGTACACCGCCGCAACCTATATTATACCTATGTACCCCTAATCTGCTGCCCCTAACACCGCCGACACTTATATTATATTTATTAACCCCTAATCTGCCCCCCACAACGTCGTCGCCAGCTACCTACAATAATTAACCCCTAATCTGCCGACCGCATCTCACCGCTACTATAATAAAGTTATTAACCCCTAATCCGCCTCACTCCCGCCTCAATAACCCTATAAGAAATAGTATTAACCCCTAATCTGCCCTCCCTAACATCGCCGACACCTAACTTCAATTATTAACCCCTAATCTGCCGACCGGAGCTCGCCGCTACTATAATAAATGTATTAACCCCTAAAGCTAAGTCTAAACCTAACACTAACACCCCCTAAATTAAATATAATTTAAATCTAACGAAATAAATGAACTCTTATTAAATAAATTATTCCTATTTAAAGCTAAATACTTACCTGTAAAATAAACCCTAATATAGCTACAATATAAATTATAATTATATTGTAGCTATTTTAGGATTAATATTTATTTTACAGGCAACTTTGTAATTATATTAACCAGGTACAATAGCTATTAAATAGTTAATAACTATTTAATAGTTACCTAGTTAAAATAATTACAAAATTACCTGTAAAATAAATCCTAACCTAAGTTACAATTAAACCTAACACTACACTATCAATAAATTAATTAAATACAATACCTACAATTATCTACAATTAAACCTAACACTACACTATCAATAAATTAATTAAATACAATACCTACAATTATCTACAATTAAACCTAACACTACACTATCAATATCTTCACCACGCCGGGTTCACCGATCGATCCAGAAGAGCTCCTCCGATGTCTTGATCCAAGCCCAAGCGGGGGGCTGAAGATGTCCATGATCCGACTGAAGTCTTCATCCAAGCGGGAGCTGAAGAGGTCCATGATCCGGCTGAAGTCTTCTATCAAGCGGCATCTTCAATCTTCTTTCTTCCGGATCCATGTTCATCCCGCCACCGCGGAACATCCATCTTCACCGACGACTTCCCGACGAATGACGGTTCCTTTAAGGGACGTCACCCAAGATGGCGTCCCTCAAATTCCGATTGTCTGATAGGATTCTATCAGCCAATCTGAATTAAGGTAGGAAAATTCTGATTGGCTGATGGAATCAGCCATTCAGAATCAAGTTCAATCCGATTGGCTGATCCGCTCAGCCAATCAGATTGAGCTCGCATTCTATTGGCTGTTCCGATCAGCCAATAGAATGCGAGCTCAATCTGATTGGCTTATCGGATCAGCCAATCGGATTGAACTTGATTCTGATTGGCTGATCAGAATCCTATCAGCCAATCGGAATTCGAGGGACGCCATCTTGGATGACGTCCCTTAAAGGAACCGTCATTCGTCGGGAAGTCGTCGGTGAAGATGGATGTTCCGCGTCAGCGGGATGAACATGGATCCGGAAGGAAGAAGATTGAAGATGCCGCTTGATAGAAGACTTCAGCCAGATCATGGACCTCTTCAGCTCCCGCTTGGATGAAGACTTCAGTCGGATCATGGACATCTTCAGCCCCCCGCTTGGGCTTGGATCAAGACATCGGAATAGCTCTTCTGGATCGATCGGTGAACCCGGCGTGGTGAAGATAAGGTAGGAAGATCTTCAGGGGCTTAGTGTTAGGTTTATTTAAGGGGGTTTTTGGTTAGATTAGGGGTATGTGGGTGGTGGGTTGTAATGTTGGGGGGGGGTATTGTATGTTTTTTTTTACAGGCAAAAGAGCTGAATTCTTTGGGGCATGCCCCGCAAAGGGCCCTTTTCAGGGCTGGTAAGGTAAAAGAGCTTTGAACTTTTTTAATTTAGAATAGGGTAGGGCATTTTTTTATTTTGGGGGGCTTTGTTATTTTATTAGGGGGCTTAGAGTAGGTGTAATTAGTTTAAAATTGTTGTAATATTTTTCTAATGTTTGTAAATATTTTTTTATTTTTTGTAACTTAGTTCTTTTTTATTTTCTGTACTTTAGTTAGTTTATTTCATTGTATTTATTTGTAGGTATTGTATTTAATTAATTTATTGATAGTGTAGTGTTAGGTTTAATTGTAGATAATTGTAGGTATTGTATTTAATTCATTTATTGATAGTGTAGTGTTAGGTTTAATTGTAGATAATTGTAGGTATTGTATTTAATTCATTTATTGATAGTGTAGTGTTAGGTTTAATTGTAGATAATTGTAGGTATTGTATTTAATTAATTTATTGATAGTGTAGTGTTAGGTTTAATTGTAACTTAGGTTAGGATTTATTTTACAGGTAATTTTGTAATTATTTTAACTAGGTAACTATTAAATAGTTATTAACTATTTAATAGCTATTGTACCTGGTTAATATAATTACAAAGTTGCCTGTAAAATAAATATTAATCCTAAAATAGCTACAATATAATTATAATTTATATTGTAGCTATATTAGGGTTTATTTTACAGGTAAGTATTTAGCTTTAAATAGGAATAATTTATTTAATAAGAGTTCATTTATTTCGTTAGATTTAAATTATATTTAATTTAGGGGGTGTTAGTGTTAGGTTTAGACTTAGCTTTAGGGGTTAATACATTTATTATAGTAGCGGCGAGCTCCGGTCGGCAGATTAGGGGTTAATAATTGAAGTTAGGTGTCGGCGATGTTAGGGAGGGCAGATTAGGGGTTAATACTATTTCTTATAGGGTTATTGAGGCGGGAGTGAGGCGGATTAGGGGTTAATAACTTTATTATAGTAGTGGTGAGATGCGGTCGGCAGATTAGGGGTTAATTATTGTAGGTAGCTGGCGACGACGTTGTGGGGGGCAGATTAGGGGTTAATAAATATAATATAGGGGTCGGCGGTGTTAGGGGCAGCAGATTAGGGGTACATAATGTAGGTTGCGGCGGTATATGGAGCGGCAGATTAGGGGTTAATAATAATATGCAGGTGTCAGCGATAGCGGCGGCGGCAGAATAGGGGTTAATAAGTGTAAGGTTAGGGGTGTTTAGACTCGGGGTACATGTTAGGGTGTTAGGTGCAGACTTAGGAAGTGTTTCCCCATAGGAAACAATGGGGCTGCGTTAGGAGCTGAACGCTGCTTTTTTGCAGGTGTTAGGTATTTTTTCAGCTCAAACTGCCCCATTGTTTCCTATGGGGGAATCGTGCACGAGCACGTTTTTGAAGCTGGCCGCGTCCGTAAGCACCGCTGGTATCGAGAGTCGCAGTTGCGGTAAATATGCTATACGCTCCTTTTTTGGAGCCTAACGCAGCCCTTCTGTGAACTCTAAATACCAGCGGTATTTAAAAGGTGCGGCCAGAAAAAAGCACGCGTAGCTAACGCACCCCTTTGGCCGCAAAACTTTAAATCTAGGCGTTAGGGTTTATTTTATAGGTAAGTATTTAGATTTAAATAGGAATATTTTAGTTTATAATATGAATTAGATTTATTTAATAAGAATTTAGTTAGGGTTAGATAGAGTTAATATAGTTAATATATATAATGTAATAACTATATTAACTATAATATACTTAGGGTTAATATAGATAATATAGCTGGCGGCGGGGTAGGTAGATTAAATTAGGGGTTAATAATTTTAATATAGATGGCGGCAGTGTAAGGGGCTTACATTAGGGGTTAATACTATTAATATAGGTGGCGGCGGTGTAGGGAGGGCAGGTTATAGGGCAAAAGAGCTGTTTACTTTGGGGCAAAGCCCCGCAAAAGGCCCTTTTAAGGGCTGGTAATAGAGCTTATTACTTTAGGGGGATTAGATTAGGGGTTAATATAGATACTATAGCTGGCGGCGGGGTTGGGGGATTAGATACTGGTTAATATAGTTTAATATAGCTGGCGGCAGGGTAGGAGCTCACATTAGGGGGTAGGTAACATAGATGGCGGCGGTGTTAGGGCTCACTTTAGGGGGTTATAGATTTAATATAGCTGGCGGCGGGGTCCGGGAGCGGCGGTTTAGGGTTAATAACTTTATTAGGTGGCGACGGGGTCCGGGAGCGGCGGTTTAGGGGTTAATACATTTTTTTATTGTTAGGATAGTGAGGGGGGATAGCGGATAGAGGGTTAGACGTGTCGGGCTATGTTTGGGAGGCGTGTTAGACAGTGCGGGTGATTTCATACTTTAGTCAGGTTTTGTAGGCCCCGGCAGTTTCTAACGTGGCGCAAGTCACTGGCGACGCCAGAAATTTGTACTTACGCAGATTTCTGGACATCGCTGGTTTATCAGACTTACGGCACATTAGCATCTGACGGCGCCATATATTGGATAGCTCAAGTTGCGAGCTGAAACTGCGGGCGACGCGGGTTCCCTCGCTTGCGCCGCAAACTACGCCGTATATCGGATCGCGCCCCTAGTGGGTAGTGCTTCCATCTTGATTGTTGTTTTAAGGGCCTCAAATTTCCTCTCGGCTGCCCCCACACCATCTCCTTGCCAGGCAGCAGCAACTGAAACCTGCTAGACTTTTGCCTCAGCCAGATCTGGAGGTGTGAAGGGCCTAACCACCTAGCCTTTGCCCCTTTGAAGCAAGTAAACAGCACGCAAATGCTGGCACCATCTTTGGCCCCCTTGAGCAGTAAAGGCTGGAGCAGGAGCCTGGGCAGGCTGGACTGCCCCTGAACATTTAGAGGGATCAACTGCTGGCCATCTATAGCAGTTGAGGATCCTAATCAGGCAGCCTCCTGCAGCTGTTTATCTCCATCAGTCCCCCTGAAGAACAGACAGGGAGAAGGACGTCAGAGTGAGACTGGCCCTTATCCCAGTGCAAGTAGTGTACTGCACGTCTATGCATGCAAAGCGGTTTATGTAAGCCAATGAGTGAAGCAAATTATGTTATGGAACTTGAACTGTTTTCTCTAGCCCTTGGCCATGTGTGGGCTCACCCTGTGACTGTTAGAAGATTGTGTATACAATACTCAAGGGATTTATTATGTGGCAGTTTTACTGGCACATAGAGCATAATTCTCCTTTCTTTTTTTTTTTAGTGCCCAATTGCTTGCAGTAGAATTATTTTAGTGATTGCTTTAAAGGGACATGAAACCCAAAATTGTTCTTTCATGATTCAGATAGAGAATACAATTTTAAACAACTTTCCAATTTACTTCTATTTTGTAATTTGCTTCCTTCTCTTGCTATCCTTTGCTGAAAGGTTTATCTAGTTAAAGGGACACTGTACCCAAATTTTTTCTTTTGTAATTCAGAAAGAGCATGCAATTTTAAGAAACTTTCTAATTTACTCCTATTAGCAATTTTTCTTCGTTCTCTTGCTATCATTATTAGAAAAAGAAGGCATCTAAGCTTTTTTTTGGTTTCAGTACTCTGGACAGCACTTTTTTATTGGTGGATGAATTTATCCACCAATCAGCAAGGACAACCCAGGTTGTTCACCAAAAATGGGCCGACATCTAAACTTACATTCTTGCATTTCAAATAAAGATACCAAGAGAATGAAGAAAATTTGATGATAGGAGTAAATTCGAAAGTTGCTTAAAATTTCATGCTCAGTCTGAATCACAAGGAGCAGCAAAGAACCTAGGTTTTAGCTGCCGATTGGTGGCTGCATATACTGTATATACTGATTGTCATTGGCTTACCCATGTGTTCAGTTACAAAGCAGTAGTGCATTGCTTCTCCTTCAACAAATGATGCCAAGAGAATAAAACAAATTAGATAATAGAAGTTAATTAGAAAGTTGTTTAAAATTGTATTCTCTATCTGAATTATTAAAAAGAATTTGGGTTTCATATTCCTTTAAGTTATTCTGCCTTTACGACACCTGCTTGCTTGCTTTCATTTAGGGACCAATTCTAAAAAGTCCTCTGAACTGATTACATCCTATATGAATGCTCGCCAGCCCATCTATTTCTCTGGTGGAATTATTAAAAGCCACTCGCTAAGAGACGTATACTGCATTTTTGTATGGGAAGGAGATTCATACATTACAAAAGTGCACAATACAATTTGTAATTTGAAAATCATACAAAACAAATAATTGAACCATTCACACAAAAAATACAGAATATCAGAAATCGTAACAAAATTGATTAACAAAAATCATATTTAATCAAAAAAGTTAAATTTGTATGTTAATTATACGTGAATAAATCATATTCCATATGCACAGCGTAAATTGTAATTTAAGTAGACTGTGGGCTAGGGCCGCAATCCGATATACGGCGCAGGTTTCGGCGCAAGCATGGAAACCTGCATCGCCCGTAGTTTCAGCTCGCAACTCGAGCTATCTCATATACGGTGCCGTCAGATGCTAAAGTGCCGTAAGTCTGACAAACCAGCGATGTCCAGAAATCTGCATAAGTACAAATTTCTGGAGTCGCCAGTGACTTACGGCACTTTAGAAACTGCCGCCGCATAAAAAACCAAAGAAAGTTATTAAATCACCCGTACTGTCTAACACGCCTCCCAAACATAGCCCGACATGTATATCCCTCTATCCGCAACCCCCCTCTCACTCCTAACAATAAATATATTAACCCCTAAACCGCCGCTCCCGGACCCCGCCGCCAGCTACATTATCTATATTACCCCCTAATGTGAGCCCCCTACACTGCCGCTACCTGTTTTAACTATATTACCCCTAATGTGAGGGCCCCTACCCCGCCGCCACCTACATTAACTAAGTTACCCCCTAATATGATCCCCCTACACCGCCGCCACCTATATTAAATTAATTAACCCCTAATCTAATCCCCCTATACCGCCGCCACCTATATTAAATTAATTAACCCCTAAAATACTAAAATTTCCCTACCACTAAACCTAAGTCTAACCCTACAAATAGCCCTGAAAAGGGCTTTTTGCGTGGCATTGCCCCAAAGAAACCAGCTCTATTGCCAGCCCTTAAAAGGGCTTTTTGCGGGGCATTGCCCCAAAGTAATCAGCTCTTTTACCAGCCCTTAAAAGGGCTTTTTGCGGGGCATTGTCACAAAGTAATCAGCTCTTTTGCCTGTAATCTAAATCCCCCTATACCGCCGCCACCTATAATAAATGTATTACCCCCTAATCTAATCCTCCTACACCGCCGCCACCTATATTAAATATATTAACCCCTAATCTGACCCCCCTACACCGCCGCAACCTATATTAAATATATTAACCCCTAATCTAAACCCCCTACACCGCCGCCACCTATATTAAATATATTAACCCTAATTATATTAGGGTTAATATAGTTAATATAGTTATAATATTATATATATTAACTATATTAACCCTATGTAACTCTAACACCACTAACTTAATTATTATTAAAATAAATCTAAATAATATTAATAATATTAACTAAATTATTCCTATTTAAAACTAAATACCGTACTTACCTATAAAATAAACCCTAAGATAGCTACAATATAATTAATAATTACATTGTAGCTATTTTAGGGGGTGGAGGAGTTGAAGACCAATGACCGCGGAGCTGAAGACCGTCCATCTGGAACTGAAGACCGGCGATGCTGGAACTGAAGATCGGCGACGCTGGAACTGAAGACCGGAGCCAGAGCATGGAGGATCCTCTTCATACGATCGCCGCCGTACACTGAATAGGAATTCAAGGTACGCGATTAAAAATGGCGTCCCTTGAATTCCTATTGGCTGATTTGAGCCTTCAAATTCAAATCAGCCAATCGATTAGAATAGCCAATAGAATTACAGTAGCTCTTATTCTATTGGCTATTCAAATCAGCCAATAGAATTAAAGTAGCTTGCATCCGATTGGCTGATTTGAATTTGAAGGCTCAAATCAGCCAATAGGAATTCAAGGGACGCCATTTTTAATCACGTACCTTGAATTCCTGTTCAGTGTATGGCGGCGATCGTATGAAGAGGATCCTCCACGCTCTGGCTCCGGTCTTCAGTTCCAGAGGTCTTCAGTTCCAGCGTCGTCGATCTTCAGTTCCAGCATTGCCGGTCTTCAGTTCCAGATGGACGGTCTTCAGCTCCGCGGTCATCGGTCTTCAACTCCTCCGCTCCGCGCCGGCTGGATCCTGGAAGAAGAAGAGGTCACCGCCTGAAAGAAGACTTGTCCGTCTGGAACAGGACCTTCTCCGCCGGTCTTCAGGACAGGTAAGGAGCACTTGGGGGTTAGACTTAGGTTTTTTAAGGGGGGATTGGGTGGGTTAGAGTAGGGGTATGTGGGTGGTGGGTTGTAATGGGGGTGGTTGTTGTTTTTTTTACAGGCAAAAGAGCTGATTACTTTGAGGCAATGCCCCACAAAAGGCCCTTTTAAGGGCTGGTAATAGAGCTGTTTACTTTTGTAATTTAGATTAGTGTAGGGAATTTTTTTTATTTTGGGGGGCTTTGTTATTTTATTAGGGGGCTTAGAATAGGTGTAATTAGCTTAAAATTCTTATCATCTTTTTTTATTTTTTGTAATTTAGTGGGGTTTTTTTTGGTAATTTAGTTTAGTGTATTTAATTGTATTTTAGTTTATATATTTGTAGTTTATTTAATTTATTGATAGTGTAGGTGTATTTGTAACTTAGGTTAGGATTTATTTTACAGGTAAATTGGTAATTATTTGAACTAGGTAGCTATTAAATAGTTATTAACTATTTAATAGCTATTGTACCTAGTTACCTGTAAAATAAATATAAACCCTAAAATAGCTACAATGTAATTATTAATTATATTGTAGCTATCTTAGGGTTTATTTTATAGGTAAGTATTTAGTTTTAAATAGGAATAATTTAGTTAATATTATTAATATTATTTAGATTTATTTTAATAATAATTAAGTTAGTGGTGTTAGAGTTAGATAGGGTTAATATAGTTAATATATATAATATAATAACTATATTAACTATATTAACCCTAATATAATTAGGGTTAATATATTTAATATAAGTGGCGGCGGTTTAGGGGGATTAGATTAGGGGTTAATATATTTAATATAGGTTGCGGCGGTGTAGGGGGGTCAGATTAGGGGTTAATATATTTAATATAGGCTGCGGCGGTGTAGGGGGGTCAGATTAGGGGTTAATATATTTAATATAGGTAGCGGCGGTGTAGGGGGATTAGATTAGGGGGGTAATACATTTATTATAGGTGGCGGCGGTATAGGGGGATTTAGATTACAGGCAAAAGAGCTGATTACTTTGTGACAATGCCCCGCAAAAAGCCCTTTTAAGGGCTGGTAAAAGAGCTGATTAATTTGGGGCAATGCCCTGCAAAAAGCCCTTTTAAGGGCTGGCAATAGAGCAGGTTACTTTGGGGCAATGCCACGCAAAAAGCCCTTTTCAGGGCTATTTGTAGGGTTAGACTTAGGTTTAGTGGTAGGGAAATTTTAGTATTTTAGGGGTTAATTAATTTAATATAGGTGGCGGCGGTATAGGGGGATTAGATTAGGGGTTAATTAATTTAATATAGGTAGCGGCGGTGTAGGGGGATTAGATTAGGGGTTAATCATTTTAATATAGGTGGCGGCGGTGTAGGTGGATTAGATTAGGGGTTAATACATTTAAAATAGGTGGCGGCGGTGTAGGGGGATTAGACTAGGGGTTAATACATTTTAAATAGGTGGCGGCGGTGTAGGGGGATTAGATTAGGGGGTAATATAGTTAAAATAGGTGGCGGCGGGGTAGGAGGCTCACATTAGGGGGTAATAATTGTAATATAGATGGCGGCGGTGTAGGGGGATTACATTAGGGGTTAATAATTTTAATGTAGGTGGCGACGGTGTAGGGGGCTCACATTAGGGGGTTAGACATTTAATGTAGGTGGCGGCGGGGTCCGGGAGCGCCGGTTTAGCGGTTAAACACTTTATTAGGGATTGCGGTGGGGTATCGCGGTTGACAGGTAGATAGACATTGCGCATGCGTTAGGTGTTAGGTTTTAATTTGCAGCTAGTTTAGGGAGCTACGGGGCTCCGATACACAGCGTAAGGCTTACTATGCCTGCAATTTGTGGCGAGGTGAAAATGGAGTAAGATTTTTCCATTTTCGCCACGTAAGTCCTTACACTGTATATTGCATACCAAACTGCGCTAGTTTGGTATACCTGTCTATGGGCCAAAAAACTACGGCCGAAGGCAGAAATATACGAGCGTAACTTCTATGTTACGCCGTATATGTGATACCAAACCAGCGCAAATTTTGGCGTCGCCGGCTTTTGCGGGCGACGATTTATATCAGATCGGGGCCTAGATTACTAGTGGTGCAGTATTTTTTTTATTTTGCAATCGTGAAAACTCTGCTAGAGTTAAACTTTTTGCGCTAGTTGGGTTGTGTTCTTATTACAAGTTCCAAAAAAAAACATATTTTGCGCTAGCAGTAACCTGAATAGCGCAAAAATCCTAACTTACATTTTTGCGTGCGTGTGCATGTATTCCCCCATAGAAATCAATGGAGAAAAAAAAGGTGAAAGAAAACCTAACACCCGAAATCGTGCAAACACCATCGCATTGTCATATTCCCCATAGAAGTCAATAGAGAAAATTTTTTATTGAAAAACACCCATCACCCAAACAACCTAGCATATTCACATTCGCAAATGTAAATAGTTACAGTAAATACATACGGCTAGATTTCGAGTTTTGTCGGTAAAGACCCACGTAGCTAACGCAGCTTTTTTTCCAACGCACCCTTAAGACAACGCTGGTATTTAGAGTTGTCTGAGGGGCTGCGTTAGGCTCCAAAAAGGGTGCGTTGAGCTGAATGTACCGCCACTTCAACTCTCAATACCAGCGTTGCTTACGGTAGCGGTAAGCTGGCAAAACGTGCTTGTGCATGATTTCCCCATAGGAAACAATGGGGCAGTTTGGGATGGAAAAAAACCTAACACCTGCAAAAAAGCAGCGTTAAGCTCCCAACGCAGCCCCATTGTTTCCTATGGGGAAACAGTTTCTAAGTCTGCACCTAACACCCTAACATGAACCCTGAGTCTAAACACCCCTAACCTTACACTTATTAACCCCTAATCTGCCGCCCCCGCTATCGCCGACACCTGCATTATATTATTAACCCCTAATCTGCCGCTCTGTACACCGCCGCAACCTACATTATCCCTATGAACCCCTAACATCGACGACACCTACATAATATTTATTAACCCCTAATCTGCCCCCCAACGTCGCTGCTACATAACTACACTTATTAACCCCTAATCTGCCGACCGGACCTCGCCGCCACTATAATAAATGTATTAACCCCTAAACCGCCACACTCCAGTCTCCCAAACACTATAATAAATGTTATTAACCCCTAATCTGCCCTCCCTAACATCGACGCCACCTAACTTCGAGTATTAACCCCTAATCTGCCGACTGGACCTCGCCGCTACTATAATAAATGTATTAACCCCTAAAGCTAAGTCTAACCCTAACACCCCCCTAAATTAAATATAATTTTAATCTAACGAAATAAATTAAATATTATTAACTAAAGTATTCCTATTTAAAACTAAATACTTACCTGTAAAATAAACCCTAATATATCTACAATATAACTAATAGTTATATTGTAGCTATTTTAGGATTTATATTTATTTTACAGGCAACTTTGTATTTATTTTAACTAGGTACAATAGCTATTAAATAGTTATTTACTATTTAATAGCTACCTAGTTAAAATAATTACAAAATTACCTGTAAAGTAAATCCTAACCTAAGTTACAATTAAACCTAACACTACACTATCAATAAATTAATTAAATAAATTACCTACAATTACATACAATTAAATAAACTAAACTAAATTACAAAAAAAAAAACACTAAATTACAAAAAATAAAAAAAGATTACAAGAATATTAGGCTAATTACACCTACTCTAAGCCCCCTAATAAAATACAAAAGCCCTCCAAAATAATAAAGGTCCCTACCCTATTCTAAATTAAAAAGTAACCAGCTCTTTTACCAGCCCTTAAAAGGGCTTTTTGCGGGGCATGCCCCAAAGTAATCAGCTCTTTTGCCTGTAAAAAAAAATACAACCCCCCCAACATTAAAACCCACCACCCACATACCCCTACTCTAACCCAAACCCCCTTAAATAAACCTAACACTACCTCCCTGAAGATCTCCCTACCTTGAGTCGTCTTCACCCAGCCGGGCCGAAGTCTTCATCCGATGGGGCAGAAGAGGACATCCAGACCGGCAGAAGTCTTCATCCTATCCGGCAGAAGAGGACATCCGGACCAGCAGACATCTTCATCCAAGCGGCATCTTCTATCTTCATCCATCCGACGAGGAGCGGCTCCATCTTCAAGACCTCCGGCGCGGAACATCCTTCTTCCCCGAGGACTACCCGACGAATGAAGGTTCCTTTAAGTGACATCATTCAAGATGGCGTCCCTCGAATTCCGATTGGCTGATAGGATTCTATCAGCCAATCGGAATTAAGGTAGGAAAATCTGATTGGCTGATTGAATCAGCCAATCAGATTCAAGTTCAATCCGATTGGCTGATCCAATCAGCCAATCAGATTGAGCTCGCATTCTATTGGCTGTTCCGATCAGCCAATAGAATGCAAGCTCAATCTGATTGGCGAATCAGCCAATCAGATTTTTCTTACCTTAATTCCGATTGGCTGATAGAATCCTATCAGCCAATCGGAATTCGAGGGACGCCATCTTGGATGACGTCACTTAAAGGAACCTTCATTCGTCGGGTAGTCGTCGGTCAAGAAGGATGTTCCGCGCCAGAGGTCTTGAAGATGGAGCCGCTCCTCGTCGGATGGATGGAGATAGAATATGCCGCTTGGATGAAGATGTCTTCCGGTCCGGATGTCCTCTTCTGGCTGGATAGGATGAAGACTTCGGCCGGTCTGGATGTCCTTTTCTGCCCCATCGGATGAAGATTTCGGCCCGGCTGGGTGAAGACGACTCAAGGTAGGGAGATCTTCAGGGGGGTAGTGTTAGGTTTATTTAAGGGGGGTTTGGGTTAGAGTGGGGGTATGTGGGTGGTGGGTTTTAATGTTGGGGGGGTTGTATTATTTTTTACAGGCAAAAGAGCTGATTACTTTGGGGCATGCCCAGCAAAAAGCCCTTTTAAGGGCTGGTAAAAGAGCTGATTACTTTTTAATTTAGAATAGGGTAGGGACCTTTATTATTTTGGGGGACTTTTTTATTTTATTAGGGGGCTTAGAGTAGGTGTAATTAGCCTAATATTCTTGTAATCTTTTTTATTTTTTGTAATTTAGTGTTTGTTTGTTTTTGTAATTTAGTTTAGTTTATTTAATTGTATGTAATTGTAGGTAATTTATTTAATTAATTTATTGATAGTGTAGTGTTAGGTTTAATTGTAACTTAGGTTAGGATTTATTTTACAGGTAATTTTGTAATTATTTTAACTAGGTAGCTATTAAATAGTAAATAACTATTTAATAGCTATTGTACCTAGTTAAAATAAATACAAAGTTGCCTGTAAAATAAATATAAATCCTAAAATAGCTACAATGTAACTATTAGTTATATTGTAGCTATATTAGGGTTTATTTTACAGGTAAATATTTAGTTTTAAATAGGAATACTTTAGTTAATAATATTTAATTTATTTCGTTAGATTAAAATTATATTTAATTTAGGGGGGTGTTAGGGTTAGGGTTAGACTTAGCTTTAGGGGTTAATACATTTATTATAGTAGCGGCAAGGTCCGGTCGGCAGATTAGGGGTTAATACTGGCGTTGATGTTAGGGAGGGCAGATTAGGGGTTAATAAAATTTATTATAGTGTTTGTGAGACGGGAGTGTGGCGGTTTAGGGGTTAATACATTTATTATAGTGGCGGCGAGGTCCGGACCTCGGTTTAGGGGTGCATAGGTAGTTTATGGGTGTTAGTGTACTTTAGAGCACAGTAGTTAGGAGCTTTATATTCACGCGTTCGCCCATAAAGCTCTTAACTACTGACTTTTTTTTACGGCTGGAGTCTTGTCGGTAGAGGCTCTACCACTCACTTCAGCCAAGACTCTAAATACCGGCGTTAGGAAGATCCCATTGAAAAGATAGGATACGCAATTGGCGTCTGCGGTATGGAAAAGTCACGGCTTGAAAGTAAGCGGTAGACCCTTTCCTGCCTGACTCTAAATACCAGCGGGCGGCCAAAAGCAGCGTTAGGACCCCTTAACGCTGCTTTTGATGGCTAAGGCAGAACTCTAAACCTAGGCGATAGTTAAAATCTTTATTAAATATGAACATTGCATATATATGTTTTTACGTCTTTTCATCTACTTAATGGCAAAGTGCTCTAATGCACTTATATATATATGTGTATATACAGTATGTCTGTCAATACATATTTACACATATCAATACATTAATATATATATGTACACATATATAGACATATATACATACAGGTACATACAAATAGATCTTTAACAATGTATCTGTATGTATCTCTAACACCCAAGATCTCATATCTTTGAGCCCTTATAACTTTTGTGTGCAATATTTTTTTTAAATCATTTTTATTAGGCAGTCACCTAGATTACAATTTTTTGCGCTATAGAGGGTGCAAAACGAACGCAACAAAAGTTGCGTTATTTCACCTCCCATAGCACTGCCATTACAAGTTTTTGAAAAGCCGTCTTGTGCGTGCAATAGGGTGGCGTTAAGCTCCATACCGCACAAAATCCAAGGGCTGAGAATACGTGCTTGGGCACACTTCCCCCATAGACATCAATGGGGAGAGTGTATTAGAAAAAAAACTAACACCCGAAGCGTGGAATGGCGATAGCCGTAGCGCAACCCCATTGATTTCTATAGGGAAAAAAAAGTTACGTTTAAACGCCCTGACATAAACCCCTAGTCTAAACACCCCTAATCTGCCGGCCCCAACATCGCCGACACCTAAATAAAGTTATTAACCCCTAATCTGCCGCCCCCGACATCGCCGACACCGGAATAAACATATTAACCCCTAATCTGCCGCTTCTGATATCGCTGCCACTATAATAAAGTTATTAACCCCTTATTTCCCCGCACCCCAACATCGCTGACACTATAATAAAGATATTAACCCCTATTCCGCCACTCCCGACATCGCCGCCACTAAATAAAGTTATTAACCCCTAAACCTCTGGCATCCCACATCGCAAAAAACTAAATTAAACTATTAACCCCTAAACCTAGCAACTTCCTAACTTTAAATTAAAATTACAATATCCCTATCTTAAAATAAATTAAAAAAAACTTACCTGTGAAATTAAAAAAACCTAAGTTTAAACTAACAATTAACCTAACTATTATACTAAAATTAAAATAACTAAAATTACACATTAAAAAAACAATACTAAAAAAAAAATTCTAAAATTACAAAAAATAAAAATACTAATTTACAAAAAATAACAAACACTAAATTACTAAAAATAACAAACAAATGTATCCAAAATAAAAACAATTACAACTAATCTAATAGCCCTATAAAAATAAAAAAGCCCCCCCAAAATAAAAAACCCTAGCCTACAATAAACTACCAATAGCCCTTAAAAGGGCCTTTTGTAGGGCATTGCCCTAAATAAATCAGCTCTTTTCCCTGTAAAAAATTCAAAGACCCCCCCAACAGTAAAACCCACCACCCAACCAACCCCCCAAAATAAAAAAAACTAGCTCTAACAAACAACTAAGCTTCTCATTGCCCTGAAAAGGGCATTTGTATGGGCATTGTATGGGCATTGCCCTTAAAAGGGGATTTAGCTCTTTTGCATTGCCGCTGGGATGAAGATAGAAGATGCCGCCTGGATAAAGATAAGACACCACCTGCATGGATGAAGACCTCGCCGCCTGGATGAAGACTTCTTGCCGCCTGGATGTCCGGACTTCAAAAACTGTAAGTGGATCGTCGGGGGTTAGTGTTAGATTTTTTTAACTTTTTTGGGGTGTTTTTAGATTACGGTTTGGACTTTCTTAAAAGGGCTAAATGCCCTTTTCAGGGCAATGCAAAAGAGCTAAATGCCCTTTTAAGGGAAATGTCCATACAAATGCTATTTTCAGGGCAATGGGTAGCTTAGGTTTTTGTTAGCGTTAGGTTTTTTATTTTGGGGGGTTAATTGGGTGGTGGGTTTTATCGTTGGGGGTCTTTGAATTTTTTACAGGGAAAAGAGCTGATTTATTTAGGGCAATTCCCTACAAAAGGCCCTTTTTATTTTGGGGGGGCTTTTTATTTTTATAGGGCTATTAGATTAGGTGTAATTGTTTTTATTTTGGATAATTTCTTTTTTTATTTTTCGTAATTTAGTGTTTGTTATTTTTTGTAATTTAGTATTTTTTATTTTTTGTAATTTTAGATTTTTTTTTTTTAGTAGTGTTAGTTTTTTGTTTTGTTTTTATTGAGGTTGTGTGATTAATACAACATATATGAGTTACCATAAAATCATAGCTAATGATACAAGGTAAAGTAATACAAAGTGTTATAATAGGTAGGCATCTCGAACCTCTGTTTTATAGTAATTTCTTCAAATCTTCAATAGTTTCCTCAGTTGACATATATGGTCACTCTTGGACCTGGAATAGCGTATAAAATCTGGAGGAAAATTAGCATTTGCAATGGTCACTTTTGGACCTAGATAATTAGTATAAATTAGCAACTGATATTGTGAATGACAATTCTAACAGGTAGTATAATGGTAGAGCAGTAGTGATATTATGGACAAAATTTGTATGTACATGAGAGAGAGTCATTTTTAGGCTAATAGAGTAAAAAATTCTAATCTGCCCATAAGTTATAACATCATATATGATGAATATTGGGTATAGACTTGATAGAGTCTAGGGAAATATATGATATTGTAGCCTGTCATATGAGAAAATGAGCATGAGGTCATAGAGGTTAATATAGAGTGATAATAGTGGAACTAGGAAATCTGAGATGGAGTGACTAATTTTAGTGTTGGGGCTTAGTATTAAATACCCTGGGCACTACTTAGTAGCATAGGTATTCCTGGAGAATGGTTATTGTTGTTTGGGATTGAATAGGAATAAGTTGGTGGGGTACTAGCCGTGGTCAGAACTAAGATGGATTTATATTATGCTTAATATGTCATTGCTCATGGGTATCTGTCTATATTTGTAGGTGAACCGGTATTATATGGCACTTGTAATATAATGACTAGAATATGTCAAAATCAATGCAAGCTCAGCTTCAGCGTACTCATGTGATGATTTAGAGCATTAACTCCAGAAGTGGGTCCATAAAGGTAATCTAAACGGTAGTCTGAACCCACGAGAAAAGGTAGCACCTTGCTCTTAAACTTTGGTACATATTAAGATAAAACGAGTCAGAACCTGCTATCTTGGTCGCCGACAGGGGGTCCAACTGATGTTTATGAAGGGATCGAGCCAGGTATAGGCCACCTATTTAAAATTAAAACTGAAGTGTTACGACTTTGGAGTAGAAGTACTCATTGTGGAGGGGTTATTTCCATTTTTACCAAGGGTCTATCCGAGAATTATTGGTTACGGGGTCACCCACCTAGTAGACAGAACAAGGTAGACATATAAAAGCCTGCTAGATTGGCAATTACATCAAAAGAAGGCGTAGTATATAGTAATGAGTTAGCAGAAGAGCAACTATGGGGATAACTGAGGAGAACCCCCTGCGTGAACATAGTTAAAGGGATACTAACCCCTCATCTTTTCTATCATGATTCAGATAGAGCATGCAATTTTAAGCAACTTTCTAATTTACTCCTATTATCAATTTTTCTTTGTTCTCATGTTATCTTGATTTGAAAAAGCAGTAATAAAAGGTTAGGAGCCGGCCCATTTTTTAGTTCAGCACCTTGGTAGAGCTGCTGATTGGTTTGCTACATTTAGCCACAAATCAGCAAGTGCTACTCATGTGCTGAACAAAAAATGGTCTGGCTCTAAAGCTTACAGTACTGCTTTTTCAATTCAAGATAGCATGAGAACAAAGAAAAATTGATAGTAGGAGTAAATTAGAAAGGTGCTTAAAATCTCATGCTCTATCTGAATCATGAAATAAAAAAATTTGGTTTAGTATCCCTTTAAGTAGTACCTAAAAGACTAGGGTGAGTATAATTCAAATATAAACATAAACATCAACTATCTGAGCTTTCTTTGCAAAACACTACTAACAGAACAAATAAAGGTATAGAAGGCATATGTTAAGGAGTCTCAGATTTTGGTTACATTAGTGAAATTGAATCGTGCATCCACTCAGGAGTAGTCATTTAACTATGAAGAAACCAAGTCTTCTGTGAGAAACATATTAGACATGCTACAGTGTGCATTGGTATCTGCATATCTTTTGGGTGTCAGATTACCCCACTCCAGACTTTAGGATTGTTTGGCAGCCTTGGAAGCATCTTGATCTGTGTGGAGATGTTGGCTTCAGCTTGCTAAAGCATAGGTTATGAGGTAATGGCGTGTTGCAATGTTCGTGACCTGCTGTATGGATATTATTAGCGTCAGCCTATGATGGAGCTCAGACTCAGTTCTAGAGTTTACAATTTGCATCTTCTCATCCATTGGGAGCTGAGGTCAGATCGCACTTTTGTAGCTCCATAATCTCTCAGGACTTACTGCTGCACCTTCTCTTCGCTTCTCACTCGGAGCAATAGGGGCAGAGCTCCCACAGCCAGCCCGGGTGAGGTCCTCCAGTATGTCTGCTACCTGTGGTACCAGGCCCATTGTTGTCTCGCAGGTATGTCTAGGCGTCAGACTCACAGCAGCTGGGGTGTGTACACTCAGATTGTCATCCTTAGTTTTGTGATTATGCCCAAAACAATCAGCAATGTGCCCAGATAGCTGGATTAAGTGCCGGTCTAGCGAGTCACTAAAATCTTTTAAGAGTGACAGTAGTCTGATTTCCATGTCCCTCATAGCTCGATATGCGTAGGATAAGTCAGCAGTTGGTCAAATTTTATTAGTGACGGTGATGTTGGGGACAGCAGATTAGGGGTTAATAAGTTTAATTTAGTGTTTGCAATGTGGGAGGGTGGTGGAATAGGGGTTAATAGGTAGTTTATGGATGTTCGTGTACTTTGTAAGAGTTTAGTTATGAGTTTTGTGTAACAGTTTTGTTGTGCAAAACTCATAACTACTGGTCTCAGATAGCGGAACGGATCGTGTCGGTATAGGCTGGAATGCAAGCATTTTAGCCTCACCGCACAACCTGTAATACCGGCGCTATGGAAATCCCACGCAAAAACGTCATTTTTTCAGCAATAAAACCGTAACGCAAAACTCGTAATCTAGGTGATTGTAAGTGTACTTTGTAATGTATTTTTAAGTGTTTTGTGCAATTTTATTGTTTCGGAAAACAGTTACAAAGCTTAATTGTTTTTGTAAATTGGGCTGAACATGGGCGTTCCATTGGGTGTATGAAATTTTCTCTCAAATTCCAGCGTAATTATATAAACATTTTTTGCGCTACAGTTCTCAGAGTTTTTTCTCGAAAATGGAAAGGTGGCGAGTTTTGACTAAAATTCTCAAAACACTAATGACTCTGAACGGAAAACCTATGCATAGAAAAATGACAGCGTACTTAAGGAACCGTACACTGAAAACAGCGTCATTTATTTTGTATTACGCGTAATATTTAAGTTTAAAAACACGCCGGTTACTCCCTCTGTACTTTGCCCACCATTGAAAACTTTTACCTAGCCGAGAGCTCTCATTATTTGTATGGTAGGGATTTTGCCACTCACAGGGACAGCCATTTTTTTTATAGAATTCGATGAGGGCTGCCCCTGCAAGTGTTGGCATGGAAAACCATGCATAGACCAGTTCATTTTATAGAATTGGGCCCTTTGTGTGAGTTTGGTTGCTTTTACTGAATACTGCCTTAGAAACACAACCTACCTTATTAATATCTTGCAGTACACAGCTCTTTAACATTTTAAAGCACCATCTAGTGGACAAATAATAATATTGCAAGTGAGTTTTCATTTTTATATTAAATGGACATGAAACCCACATTTTTTCTTTCATGATTTAGAAAGAGAATGCAATTTTAAACATCTTTCTAATTTACTTCTATTATCTAATTTGTTTTATTCTCTTGATATTCTTTGTTGAAAAGCATATCTAGATATGCTCAGTAGCTGCTGATTGGTTGCTGCACATAGAAGCCTTGTGTGATTGGCTCACCATGTCCATTGCTTTTTCTTCAACTAAGGATATCTAAAAAATGAAGCAAAATAAATAATAGAAGTAAATTGTAATGTTGTTTAAATTTCTATTCTCTATCTGAATAATGAAAGAAAGATTTTGGGTTTAGTGGCCCTTTAATGTTGCTGAAGTATCTGCGTATGTAATTGCTGCAATATAAACTGCTAGGGGTTCTCGTTGTCTGTCATTGGACTCTTTTTGAGATCACTTAATCACACAGAGTTGCCTGCTAGGGGTCCTCGTTGTCTATCATTGGACTCTTTTTGAGATCACTTAATCACACAGAGTTGCCTGCTAGGGGTCCTCGTTGTCTATCATTGGACTCTTTTTGAGATCACTTAATCACACAGAGTTGCCTGCTAGGGGTCCTCGTTGTCTATCATTGGACTCTTTTTGAGATCACTTAATCACACAGAGTTGCCTGTGGTACAAACTGCAAGGTACAGGCCCTTTTCAACCTTACACAAGGAAGTTATCAGGCCTGGAAGTAATTTGTATTCTCCTAATCTCCCTAGCCTCTTTGCATATTTTGTTACTTTATGCCTTCTTTAAAAGGATATTAATACTTCAGGCCTTGTCCACTTCAGCTGATGGGAAAATGAGTTCCAGGTCCAAGCAAACAGAGAAAAAGCAGCACCACACTGTGGAAATACACACAGAAATTTAGCCCTCATCTGAGATTTCCACTATACAGCCAGCAGACCAATTTACGGCTAGATAACAAGTGAGGCGCAAATGGTTTTGTATATACTGTATATCGTGTTTTCACAAACCTTTTTCTTTCCACTAATATTACAAGTAGAGTGAAATCGCGATTTCGCTAGTACAATCTCCATTTATGCTGCAATCCTTACCTCAATCTCATAGCTGTGGTTAACTGTTTCCTGAAACAAAAAAGTTGCACAAAGCACATCAAAATTACATTACAAAATACAGTTACACTTATAATAACACTGTATAATAACAATTATTTAAAAAAATATATATATATATAGTTACAATCATATATACACATATAAAAACATCAACATATATGTTCACACACACATATATATATATATATATATATTAGAGCCCTTTGCCATTAATGGGATACTAAACCCAATTTATTTTCTTTAATGATTCAGATAGAGCATGCAATTTTAATTAACTTTCTAATTTACTCCTATTATAAATTTTTCTTCATTCTCTTTCTATATTTATTTAGGTTCAGCACCCTGGATAGCGCTTGCTTATTGGTGGATACATTTGGCTAACCAATAAGCAAGCGTAACCCAGGCTGTGAACCAAATATAGTCCGCTTCCTAAGCTTTACATTCCGGCTTTTTAAATAAAGAAAAAATGATAATATGAGTAAATTAGAAAGTTGCTTAAAATTACATGCTCTATCTGAATCATTAAAGAAAAACAAATTGGGTTTAGTGTCCCTTTAAGTAGATGAAAACATGATAAAACATATTTATGTAATATTCATATTTAATAAAGATTTTAACCATGTATTTACTGTAAATATCTGACATTTGCTAATGCGAATATGCTATGTTGTTTGCGCAATTTATTTTTTTCAACATTTTTTTTTCTCTATTAACTTTTATGGGGAATGTGAAAATGTGGTGGTGTTTGCGCGATTTCGGGTGTTAGGTTTTTTTCTACTTTTTTTTCTTCATTTATTTCTATGGGGGAATACATGCACGCGCACGCGAAGACTTGTTAGGATTTTTGTTCTATTCGGGTTACCGCTAGCGCAAAATAAGTTTTTTTGGAACTTGTAATACGAATGCAACCTGACTAGAGCAAAAAGCTTAAAGGAACATGAAACCCAAATTTTTTCTTTGATGATTTAGAAAGAGCATGCAATTTTAAACAACTTTCTAATTTACTTCTATTATCTAATTTGCTTCATTCTCTTGATATCCTTTTGCTGAAAAGCATATCTAGATAGGCTCAGTAGCTGTTGATTGGTGGCTGCTTTGTGTGATTGGCTCACCCATGTGCATTGATATTTTTTCAACAAAGGATATCTAAATAATGAAGCAAATTAGATAATAGAAGTAAATTGGAATGTTGTTTAAAATTGTATTCTCTACCCAAATCATGAAAGAAAAATTTGGGGTTTAGTGTGCCTTTAACTGTAGCAGCGTTATCGCAATTGTGCAAAAAATAATAAATACTGCACCACTTGTAATTTAGCCCTTAGTCTGATGCAGGAACTTAAAGGGACACTGAACCCAACATATTTCTTTCATGATTCAGATATAGCATGCAATTTTAAGCAACTTTATAATTTACTCCTATTAGCAATTTTTTTCTTCATTCTCTTGCTATCTTTATTTGAAAAAGAAGGCATCTAAGCTAAGGAGCCAGCCAATTTTTGGTTCAGAACTCACAGCACAGCATTTATTTATTGGTGGGTGAATTTATCCACCAATCAGCAAGAACAACCCAGGTTGTTTACCAAAAATGGGCCGGCATCTAAACTTACATTCTCGCTTTTCAAAAAAAGATACCAATAGAATGAAGAAAATTTGATAATAGGAGTAAATTATAAAGTTGCTTAAAATTGCATGCTCAATCTGAATCATGAAAAACATGTGGGTTAAGTTTCCCTATAAAAAGATTTTTTATCCCCCAAAAAGGAATCATTGCAGGCAGTCATGGATACTTTGACCAGTAAGGTCTGACAGTTTTCTACCAGGCTTTCCACAGTTGGAGTGCCAGAAACAGTTAAAAAAAAAGACCTGCTAGAATTCCCAGCTAGGCATGAAACAAGATCATCGAGAGAGCCCATCGTATTGGCCCGGAACGACATACAACTCAAATTCTAAGCTTTGTCAAATAATCCTTAAATGCCTGAACAATCAGGAAAAGCTTTCTCTCCGGCATGCCTACAGAACAAAAAAAGAAGCGAAATACGGAGGTCATCATCGTCTACTGTTTTAAAACTTTTCTGTGGAAGTGGCGAATAGGAGATAGGAGTTTGCGTCACATTGTTCTCGTTTACATAACTAGGGCTGGCAAGTGGCCCTTCTATATCCAGCAAAGTTTTGTCTACAGACTCCCTAAGGAATATTATAATTTTTTAGGTTAGGTTTGGAAAAAGAGCTTAAAGGGATTTTGACTTTAGTGTTCCTTTAAAGGGATACTAAACCCTTTTTTTTTCTGATTCGGATAGAGCACGCGATTTTAGGCAACTTTTTAATTTACTCCTATTATCAATTTTTCTTCATTCTCTTGGTATCTTTATTTGAAAAAGCAGGAATGTAAGCTTAGAAGCCGGCCTATTTTTTGTTCAGCACCCTGGATAGCGCTTGCTGATTGGTAGAAAAAAATGTGGGTTTAGTGTCCCTTTAATTGGTGCTGCTCTTTTCAGGGCATCTTTTTTTAGACTAGGGATTTTTATTTGCAAAGGAGCTTGATCGCTGATGCTCTTTTCAGGGCATTTTTTAGGATAGGTTTTTTTAAAGATAGTTTTTTTTTGGGGGGGTGGGGTTATTATTATGGTAGTTTTTTTATTTTTTGCAACTTAGGGGTTGTTAGGTTAGGGGTCTTGGGGTATTAGCTGTTAGAAGGTTTGGGGTATTTTGAGATATGGGGTTGTGGTGGTTAGGGGTTAATAGGGTAGGGGGTAGTTTGTGATGGGGGTTGTGGCTGTTTAGGGGTTACTAGTATATGGAGTTTATAGCAGTGGACTATGTGGTAGTTTAAGGGTTGATAGTGTAGTGGGGTAATTTGCAGTGGGCTATGTGGCAGCTTATTAATTAATAGTGTAGGTAGTTATTGCGGGGGATGTCGCAGTTTAGGGGTTATTAGAGTAGGAGCTTTTTGTATTGGGTGTTAGGTTTTTTTAAACATTGCTGCTGTATTGATTTCAATGGCGTTCCTGTGATATCGTGAACGTGATATCCTCTGGCAAACATTTTACTTTTAACTTGTAATACGCGCAATAACCGACTTGCACAAAAAGTTAAACCTCTAGCGATGTTAATGCTACTCCACTTGTAATCTGACCCTTTATAAGTATTAATAACACTGCCAGAAACAAAGAATAAGTACTAAATTGAAAACTCATACATTGAAAATGATAATGCACATAATGAGAATATGATAGGAGAAATTGTAATACTCATGTATTGTTTATGTGAGCGATAGAATAGTATCAATAATACTGAATACACTCAATTTTATATTTTTTATAACACCAATTATACACTCCACATGCATGATTTTGAACAAATTTGCAATTATTTATATGTATTATTAATTGTCATTATTGTTTATTTTTTGATGACTCCTAATTTTATTTTTTATTTTTCACACAACACATTTTATCACAATCAATACACAGGGCACGATCAAACATACGGCGCAGGTTTCGGCGCAAGCGTGGGAACCGGCGCCATCCATAATTTCACCTCGCACATCGGGGTATTACATAAACCTAGCCGGCAATTCATAAAGTGCCGTAAGTCTGATAAACTAGCGATTTCCAGAAATGAGCGTAAATACAAATTTCTGGAGTCGCCAGTGACTTACGGCACTTTAGAAACTGCCGGCGCCTAAGAAAAGTAAAGAAAATAATAAATCTCCCGTAAAAGTCTAACACGCCTCCCAAAAATAAGCCCGACATGTAAAACCTCTATATCTGCAATCCCCCCTCTCATTACTAATATTAAATGTATTAACCCCTAGACCAACAACCTCCACAACGCAATATGCCTATTTAAACTATTAACCCCTATATCCGCCATCAAACCCACACCGCAAGTAATAACTAAATTATTAAACCCTAAATCTGCCAACCCCAACATCACAAACTACCTATTAAAACTATTAACCCCTAATCCACCATTAACCCACAACGCAATAAACCTAATCAAGTATTAACCCCTAAACCGCCATAGCCCACAACGCAATAAACCTAACCCCTAACCTAACCCCCCCTAACCTAACCCCCCCTAAATAAACTAAATTACCTAATTTACAAAATACTAAAGTTACTATTACATATAAGGTTTAGGGGTTAAAAGACTTTATTAGTTATTGCTGTTGACAGGTAGATAGACATTGCGCATGCGTTAGATTTTAGTTTAATTTTGCAGGTATTTTTGGGAGTTACGGTGCTTCCATACTCAGCGCAAGACTTGCTGCGGCTGCCTTTTATGGCGAGGTAAAAAAGGAGTAAGATTTCTCCATTTTCGCCATGTAAGTCCTTGCGCTGGATATTGGATACCGATTTGCGAAGCGGTTCTATGTTAGCCTATGGGAGTAATAATTGCGAGCGACGGGTGAAATATACGCGCGTAACTTGTATGCTACGCCGTATATGTAATACCATGTAAAATATGGCGGCGGAGGATTTTGCGGGCGACGCTGCATATTTAATGGAGGCCACAAGAGAGAATAAATAATTTTATTGGCAAGAGGCAACTATATATATATATATATATATATATATATATACAGTATATTAAAAAGTGTTTCCTTTAAGGTACATTTAAATAATAATCAAAGTATTCTGGTAAAACATATTTACATATTCTGCAATAATATAATAGTAAATACTGAACAACAACGGACTTTCATTTAGGTTGAATATAATCTCAATATACTAATATAAAAGTAATTGGTTGAGCCATTAAAATGTTATAATTCCAATATACAAATAGAAAATAACTTGTTGAACCAATAAGATGGATATATCATTACAGGATATTACAGAAACATAAAAAATGTCAGATCAGCCAGATGACATCAGGATGAAGATGATGTCAGTATGATGTTATTTATCAGTTTAAAAATAAGGGGCATGGCTAGCGGTATAAAAAGATGCTGGAGCAGCGGTACTTTGCCTTTTGATAAAGCCGGTCAGTTGGCAAAAATGTTAAGGGGAGCAAGGCTGATGGGAGCGTTTTTTAAAATCACATGCTGGATAATAGTTGTATAAACATTACGACAATCTTTAGTAACTTTTGGTGATTAGGTTGGGTGCCTTGAGAACAATAATTTATGGCAAACATGGTGGTTGAGGATATGCAAATGTTATACTGACGGGTGGTTAAACTGAATGCAGAGCAATAATCCGCTTGCAATACTGGAGCATTGATTGACAGGAGTAATATCATATAACAACTATTTAGCTATAAGTATTTCAATGTAATTGAGTATGATATACTGAATGGAGGTCACACTGAATGCAGAGCTATAATCCGCCTGTAATATCGGAGCATTGATAGACAGGCGAAGTTATTTGGATTAACTAGTTATTTAAAAAATATATGTAAATGTTGCTCTTCAATACGTTACATTGATTGTTGGTTACATTGAATGCGGAGTAATAATCTGCTTGTATTATTGATAAGAGAACAAACATACATAAACTAGCTATCTACCAGACATTTAACTGTTGTTTCAATGCACTAGGGTACAGCAAGCACCCATGTAGTTTATGGCTAAATTTGTAACAGGCAGTTCTGGGAACTATTCCAACATAGGAATAGAGACAGCTGGAATTTTTTAAACCCTTCACTCCCGGGACTTTCAGATAAGAACTTGCCTAAAATACCGGAGAGTTTTTAGCATTTTTGCTATTACTCCATTTAAACAAAAATAGAGCCTTTTACATATATATATATATATATATATATATATATATATATATTTATTATTTTTTTTAAGTAGACAACCCAAGGTATTGATCTAGGCCCATTTTGGTATATTTCCTGCCACCATTTCACCCCTAATTGGGATCATATAAAATAAATTGTTAACTTTTTCATAAAAAGTTTGGTTTCTCAAAGAAATGATTTATATACCACTTGTGCAATCATGGCACAAATGATTGTAAAAGCTTTTCTGTAATCCCCTTTGTTCAGAAATAACAGACATATATGGCTTTGCCATTGCTTTTTTGTAATTAGAAGGCCGCTAATTACAGCTGTGCACCACACTTCTGAATTTCCTGGCAGTGAAGGGGTTAATTAGTTAGCTGGTAAGGTTAATTTTAGCTTTAGTGTAGAGATTACCCTCCCATCTGACACCTATCATCCAATAATCCCTATCTGATCCCTCCAAACAGCTCTCTTCATTATTATTATAATTGTTTTTTATATATTTTTTTTTCCTGCAGTGTAGTGATCCTCCTAAATCCTCTCACCTCCCATGAAGACAGATGCCGTGAGCTCAGGAACTCCAGCTCTTGGCTGTAACTTTATAGGCGAAACTGCTCTAACTTCCTGCAGCTCAAAGGTATAAGAAAAGGATGCAAACCCTCAGTGGATGGCAATGAAATATATACCTCCCACTGGCAGTTTAAAGTATACCCTTATCAAGCACTTAAACTATATACAGTCCTATCAAGAAAATTAGTAGAAACACCGTCTGTAATTGCATTTTAACACATCATTTAAAGGGACACTGAACCCAAATTTTTTCTTTCGTGATTCAGACAGAGCATGCATTTTTAAGCAACTTTCTAATTTACTCCTATTTTCAATTTTCCTTCATTCCCTTGCTATCTTTTTAAAAAAAAATAAGGCATCTAAGCTAAGAAGCCAGCCGGTTTTTGGTTCAGCACTGTGGACAGAACTTGTTTATTGGTGGGTGAACTTATCCACCAATCAGCAAGAACAACCCAGTTTGTTCACCAAAAATGGGCCGGCATCTAAACTTACATTCTTGCTTTTCAAATAAAGATACCAAAAGAATGAAGAAAATTTGATAATAGGAGTAAATTATAAAGTTGCTTAAAATTCCATGTTCTATCTGAATCACAAAAGAAAAAATTTGGGTTCAGTGTCCCTTTAATCATTATGCATATCCGTTATTGCAATTTAACAAAGATATACTGTTTGCAAAAGCAAACCCAGAATATTCATTTCCAAAATAAGCCAAAAACTTTAATCCCAGCAGGTTATTAAGGGTACCATTTGATTAGAAATTCAGGGAGCTCCCTGATGAGTAATTGCACCCATTCACCGGTTCTGGGTTCCACCCACAGTAAGATCCCAGTATTTTATACAGCTCACATCCACAGGTGTCAGGGTAATTGCTTAGTGTAGCGTGAGGCCCCATTAGTAAGCAAGGTTAAAGTCAAGCAGTCTCCCCCATGTAAATACACAGTCTGTTGGTAACATAGGTGTAGGCAGGGTAACTAGTTAGCCCTTCACACTCCCTTCTGGTATTATCACTTGACGAACGATCTGTCCGTTAGTGGGGCTTAGTCTGTGACTCACCCTACCTTCCTGTTATCACTCAGCGTTAATCCGGTGTACAGTTGACGGTGGGGGGGGGGGTCTGTTGCAAATTGCAAATCTTATGCTTACCAGCTCAATCCAATATGGGTATTCCAAAGCTTCCTTTTTTAGATTTCACCTGGGTGCAATGCTTGCAAAGTTATCCGGTGTTCCTTGCTAAGGTAAAGTGTAGCTGCCTTGCTACGCACGTTTCACCCCTAAAGGCACGGGGCTTCTTCCGGCTCAGTATATATATATATATATATATATATATATATATATATATATATATATATATATATATATATAATCAAATTAGGGATAAGCACTCACTGGATTTAAGTACAATAACTATTTATTGGTAGTGACGTTTCGGGGCATTCACCCCTTCCTCAGACGTCTGAGGAAGGGGTGAATGCCCCGAAACGTCACTACCAATAAATAGTTATTGTACTTAAATCCAGTGAGTGCTTATCCCTAATTTGATTGAATATCCTGCCATGCACCCTGGTCTATGTTGAGGTTGGCGAGTGAGAGTGCACTTATTTAGAGTCTATATATATATATATATATATCATGCAGTACGATAGGCAAAGAACCGCATGAAGTATATATAGGTCTTATTGGGTAAAGTAGTTGTTTCTCTACATACCATGAAACAACCTTACACTTGGAGTGGATTGCTTTATTAGCTAATATTGCTTTAATAGCCAGTTGACTAAAAATACTTAATCTGCCTTTCTGCTTTTGTATAATTATTATAGGTGGCACAGATAGGATCATGTTGATGCTAGTAGCAAGTTTAAAGCGATACCAGGCAGTATATAATAAGATTCCACTACCTATGTTAGATTTCTATTTATTATTAATATAACAGTTTGGGGAAACATAGCTCATTATTATTTTTACTTTTATATCTTGTATAACCTTTTTCCTAAGACTATAGTATAATTCATACCAAGTGTGAAGCGCTATATTGGCATTTTGGCCAGTTGTCTAAAAAATATTTAATTTTATTGCAAGACCAGAGACTCATATTTTGCTATGCATACAAAGAGAGAATCACTCTACCAGGAATGAACAGCAGCTCACATTCCTCTAAGCACACTAGGCAAGGAGTCCACGTCTGGTTTCCCCCATAATCTTAGGGAGACCTCCCAGGGTCATATTAATTTGCACACGAAGAGAGAAGCGCTCTACCAGGAATGAACAACAGCTCATCAGCTAGTTCCAGTGCCCAGTGTGCTTTTCACAGAGGAAAACTTTCCTGAAGTATATCAGTCTGATCCCGCCAAGTAAGGTCAGTCCAGCCCCGAAATACCAGGCAATTCTCCTCTGAACAAGGAACATGACAACCCCAGACGATCGTTTTGGCCTCCTATGGGCCTCGTCAGTGAGGTGCATCCACATTCCTCTAAGCACACTGGGCAAGGAGTCCACGTCTGGTTTCCCCCATCACCCTTAGGGAGACCTCCGAGGGTCATATTAATTTGCATACGAAAAGAGAAGTGCTCTACCAGGAACGAACAACAGCTCATCAGCTAGTTCTATGGCGATTTACCACCCAGGAGCAGCCTCTTTTAGACCAGTTTGCTTTTCACAGAGGAAAACTATAAGCGCTATATTGGCATTTTGGACAGTTGGTTTAAATATTTAATTTTATTATAAGACCACAGACTCATATTTTTCTATCTCTCTTTTACTACTTGTGACGACTAAGCCTATCCACCCAGGCATCACTATGGGGATAGTGTGGGCATGAAGGGGTTAATAGCACTCAGTCTGGGGTTCCCCCAATAACTCATACAACTAACAATTAGGTAACATTATTACATGTTAAATAACAAAAGACAAATACAAGTTACACAGTGCCCAATTATAAAAACAGAATACATACAAAAATAAGAAGAATGAATGCAAAGGTATAGTTCTTTAAAATAAAATGGGACATACAATAAACGCAATACCTACACTTATTACCAAGCTCATTCTGTTCCAGGCAAGTTCTCAATACTTTTTCTGTTACATTCAATTATATCACAGTCTCTCTTTGTCTTGTTAACACCACCGTCCTTGTGTTAATTTACAATTATCTAAAACATTCCTTGGTACAAGAGATAGCAGGGACCAGGGGGGGGGTATTTAGATTACTGCATTCCTTAGCAAACACAGATCTTACAAAAATAAAGGTCAGTGCAGGTTAACCCTGGCAATTCTGAGACACCATACCACCTCTGCTGGGTAGCTATTCCAGGTATTAACTACTCCTCAGGAGTGTATCATGACACCTCCCTATTTAAGATGGTGGAGAGAGGGGTCAGCCACATGCTAATCCCTTTTCCACCAACACTATTATCTTTCCTTGTCGAGATAGACCATCAGCATTCCCATGTAAACTGCCTTTCTTGTGCTGCACAGTGAAATTATACTGTTGCAATATTAAACTCCATCTGAGCAGCTTGCTGTTGTTTTCTGCAACCCTATCTAGCCAATGCAGAGGGTTATGATCTGTTATAACAGTAAAGTCCCAGTCATATAAATACGGCTGTAATTGTTGCAAGGCCCATACCATGGCTAAGCATTCCTTTTCTACCACTGCATATGCAGCTTCTCTGGGTAACAGCTTCCTGCTTAGGTAAAGTATGGGATGTTCTTCCTCTTTGGCATTAACCTGGCTGAGCACAGCCCCAACCCTGGCTTGAAGCACAGGATAATTGGCTAAGGCTGCCTTCAGTTGTGCAACATACTCTGTGCAGCTGTCACCTGCTCCTTGCTGTAGAATTCTGGAGTGAGGTAAAAGCTTTTCAATAAGGCTGTTTTTATGGCCTCATAGTCTTTGTCATCCTCCACTTGCAGGGAAGCAAATACATCTAGGGTTTTACCTTTCAGGCAAGCGGCTAAGAAGGGAGCCCATTGCTCTTGGGGCTGCTGATACTGCATGCATACTTTCTCAAAGCGCCTCAGAAAAACATCCAAGTCAGTGTCCTTTTCTAACATGGGGAAATACTCCAAGCTGAGTTTCTCTGTTGTTGGTTCCCTATGATCATTGGTTTGCGGAGACAGACTGGTTCTGTTAATCCAGAAATCCTCCAGTTCATGTCTCCGTTGAGCCTCCTTTTCCTCTCTCTCCCACTCTTTCTCTCTCTCTGCAGACTCTATCTCTTCCTTTTTTTCTCATCTGCCACTTGATACTTGAGGATCAGTTTTAGTCTTAGTTGTGGTTCTGCATCCCCCAAATACCTGAGTGCTGTTTGTAGCTCAGACTCTATGTCACTCACAGCATTAGGTATCATCTCTTGGGTTACAGGTTCCACAGTAACCCTTTCTGTGTCTGTTTCTTGCTCTGCTGTGATGCAATCTGCCCGATGCAGCTCCTGGATCAATTGCTCTTTTGTTTTGCCAAAGGTTGTTATTTCTCTTTCTTGACAAAGCAACTCAAGTGACTCCTTGGGCATTTTTATTTTTCTGTATGCTTCCATACTGTGAGTAAAGACAGACAAAAGGGAAGGGGAAAGAACTGCTTTCTTTGCACTGTATGTCTGTAATAAGGCACTGAGTTCTGTCTTTGGGAAATTACACAAAAAACATGTAATTTCTTTTAGTACTATACAAAAAGCACTAAAAAACTCCACCGCTGCCAACCAGTTTGTGACGACTAAGCCTATCCACCCAGCCGTCACTATGGGGAGAGTGTGGGCATGAAGGGGTTAATAGCACTCAGCCTGTGGTTCCCTTACCTTTACCTCTACAAAGGACCTAAAGGGACACTAAATTAACCCCCAAATCCTGCCTACACCACCCCAGACACCACCAAGAGTTTTGAATAATGGTGTCTTGGAAACCCCAATAACTCATACAACTAACAATTAGGCAACATGCCTTTAACCTTATCTAAACTGAATGTGAATTCAAATATTAGAACCCAAAGACAGACAAAAGACAAATACAAGTTACACAGCGACAAATTATAAATACAGAAAACAGAGAAAAATAACAAGATAAATAAATGCAACATGTACAATTCTTTAAAATAAAATTGGACATAGAATAAACACTTATTATATCTAAATACCTACACTTATTACCAAGCTTTCAATAGGTCTGTGTGAGAACTCCTTTAAGATGTTTCCTCATTCTATCCCAGGCAAGTTTTGAATACTTTTTCTGTTACATTTAAATATATCACAGTCTCCCTTTTTCTTGTCAAGGGTGACAATTGCCTAAAACATTCCTTGCAAGGCAAACCATGGTACAAGAGATAGCAGGCACCAGGAGAGGGGGGGGGGGGGAGTTCTTTACATCACTGAATTCCTTAGCAAACACAGATCTTACAAAAAGAAAGGACAGTTCAGGTTAACCCTGGCAATGCTGAAACACCATACCCCCCCTGCTGTGTAGCTATTCCAGGTATTAACTACTCCTCATGAGTGTATCATGACACTACTAATAAATGCAGCTTATCAAAGTACAAGTAAAACTCACAAATCTGACATTTTTTTAAAATAAAAAGACAGTAATGACCAAAAATAATCAGCTAAATGGCAAGGATATTCTAATGAACAGTAGAGATGGACCAATCATCTGAGTTATAGTGTCCATAAACGAACTCCCCAATCAATTCTTTTTTTTGCTGCTCAATCAAGATAAGTATTGTAAATTTGAGCTCTCAAAATTACTATTGTGATCTCATTGTATTTATTTATTTTTATTGTTTTAGACCAAATATCTTATTTTCTTTGTTCCTTTTATTGCTATTTCGTTCTAATTTATTCTTGTTTATTTTGCATTTCTTTATAATTTTCATTCTCTATGTTCATATTTTTATTGCCTTTATCCCAGCTTATTTTGTTTGGGGACTCTCCGGTTCATTACCTTTGTTGTCTGGCTCTTTTTTGCTTTTTTTCCCCTTCTCTTGCTTACCTCCTTGTGGATGCGCAAGCATCGCCATGTTGGTTTCTCCTCGCCGCTTCCTCTCCACCTCTTTCCCGCCCTTTGCTTGACTCGCCCACTCTTCAGTAGCTTTGTCACAGTCTGCACCCTCGGTAGTGCTTCATTGTTTATCTTCTTTACATTGTTACATTTTCAGTGTATACATTTATTTTTTTAGCTCGGAGCTCCCTCCAGTGGTTCTTTGAGCTCACTATCATTTTATTTATTAAATAATTTTAAATTACCTTCATAATTTAATTTTTTCTTGAAAGTGTTTACTTAACTTTTATTAGAATTATTATCGTTTATTATTAATATAGTTTTATTATTTCATTACTCATATTTAATTTTACTGTAAAATGTCTCAGTCAAATGAAAATCCTTCTCCTTTAACTAAACAATCTGTTCAGCTTATGATTGATTCCTTATTTAATAAACTTATGACTCATATTACTAAATTACATAAAGCCTCTTCTTAACAATCAGTATCTAATAAGAAAGCTTTAAAGTGAAAGAAATCTGATTCTAATACTATTAAAATTAGTAAAAAAAAATAGGTGCACATGTCTCGCCAGTTTAACTCTGTCACTTGCAGGAAAGGAACGAAAAAACCTGCTCTCCTCCATTCCTAGGAGGTCACTTATGGGAAAGTCTGACGCTGTTGAGAATGCATCTAAATCTTAATCCTCTTTATATATTTCTGATTCAGAATTTATTTAAAATAAAAAAGTTCCTCATAAATCCTCTGATGATGATTTTAACGATTTTCCAAAAATTTAAAAAAACAGAAAAATGCCTTAAAAAATCCAAATATTTTGATGTTGATGATGATGATATCACTTTTTAAGACTGTTTGGGAATTTCTTGATTTAAGGCAGATGAATTGCACCACCCAAGGTCATCTGAATGGTGTCCTTCAGCTGATATTGCATTTATTGATTTTCAAATAAGGAAAATAATAATAAAATAATAAAAAATGAGTCAAGGAATAAAATGAGGGCAGAATATCCTAGGCCCCTTACCCCAGAAATAGATCCTAAAATTTATAGGATCTCCAGGTTTTAAACTTAAGAACGGGATGGATTGGTCCTGGAAGATTTGCCAGGACAAATTATTAGATTCTGTTGGTCCTTTAGCTAAACTGTTAGAGATATTTAAACAAGCTATTTTGGCGGATCAATCCCTTGACCCATTTATAGTCCATTAATGGCTATATAGTATGCTTTCCTTTATTGGTAATGCGAATTTGGCAATGTATATTGAAAGGAGGAGAAATATTGTCAGAAGAATAGACCCTTAAATTAGCTTTTAATTAAATTAAGTCTGATACTATAAAGGATCTCAACAGTTATGTAAACACTTTTTCCAGTTTAAGCAAAGTTAAAACTTCTATTAGAAAGGTCGAAGCCGATTTCCTGGCTTTTCCTCATATCCAAACAGGTCTCAATTTTTACAAAATCAAAGAATCAACCAGGATCCATCTTCCTCAAAAAAAAAATTCACGCGTTCTAGACCCTGATTCCATCAAGGCTTCAGACCAAGACAAAGATCTCGTACTACATAAGGTAATTCCTCAATTTCCTCCATTTCTTATTTCTTCCTGAGACAAAATTATTGGCAGACTTGCTCTGTTCACTCACAATTGGCCTATTCATAGAGTTCTCATCCCCCCATTCAAATTTTAAAAACAAGCCATTCAACCCTCCACAAATCTAAAAGACGTCTTTTTAAACAATCTTTTTCTAGTCAAAAAGAAAAATGGCCAATTTCGTCCAGTAATAAATTTAAGATCCCCGAATGCTTACGTTGCTTACCATCATTTCAAAATGGAGGGAATTTATTTTCTAAGAGAATGTCTCAGAGACAACGATTAGTTAGTCAGGTTAGATCTGACTAATGCTTATTTAACAGCTCCAGAACACCATGCATTTCTGTCCTTCATGTGGGAGGGTCAGACATGGAGTTTTACTTGTCTCCCTTTCAGATTCTTCTCTGCCCCTTGGATTTTTACAAAATTGATCAAATCAATTGTAACTTGGCTTTGTCTTCATGGAATTCATCTAATCATATACTTTGATGACATTTTAATTATGAACCAGAACTTTCTCTCACTGAAAGAAAATCTTCAGATTACCCTTCATATTTAAGAAAATTTCGGGATTCTTGTCAACAAACAGAAATCTTTAGTTTTTATAGGTTTTCTGATAATACTCAGACCTCTATCCTCAGTCTTCCCTCATAAAAAATATCAAAATAGAAATTGCCAAAACCCTTTCTCATTCTTCAGTCTCTATCAGGACAATAGCCAGTATAGTTGGGTTACTTTCATCCTCTATTCATGCTATTTTCCCTGCTCCTCTACACTATCGAGAATGAAAACATTTTCAGAGACTGAAAATTTTACATTTAAGAAAAGGGCTTTCTTATTCTCATCTTATCCCTTTATCCTTGGAAGCTCAGGAGGAACTCTCTTGGTGGCTTTCCCATGTAAAGGCTTGGAACAGGAGTGCAATTTTTGGCAAAGCTCTGGATTTAGTCATCAAATCAGATGCCAGTTCTGTAGGTTGGGGAGCTCGCTGTAGCGTAGCCCCACTATCACAGGAGGCAAATGGTTTATGGAAGAAAAACGTTTCATTTCAATTGCCTCAAGCTTCTTGCGGGGTCTTTCGTGGTCAAAAGTTTTGTAAAACATTCAAAACCAATCTTGATTCTATTAAGTATGGACAATGTTTCGGCGGTTCGATATTTAAATTGTCTGGGTGGGACAAAATCCAGAGATATTTAAAATATCCCCAAAATTTTTATTCATCTCTGCTCAGACAGAAATATCTCTGTCAAAGCAGAATACATTCCTGGCTTTTCCAACATAGCGGCAGATTGGGGCTCTTGTTAATAGAAAGATACAAGCAAATGGAAGTTAAACAGAGACATTTAACTTATCTTCAGTCATTAAGAGGTCTTTTTTCTCTAGATCTCTTCCCCTCTCGTCTGAGCTTCCAATTTCCACGCGTTTCTCCAAATTTGACCCAACAAGAGATCTTATACCTTTCCTCCTTTTTCTATAATTTTGTGGATTATCTCAATAATTTGCAGGGATCTCATTTTCTCTAACTTTAATAACTCCTCTTTGGCCATCCCAGCCGTGGTACCCATCTCTTCTGGAGATGTCATTCAAACTTCCAATACACTTACCCTAGTTCCCTCATCTTCTCACAAATCCCAATGGCAATTTTGATGAGATGATTCTGGCAGGTTCCCTTCGCCTAGTGGTCTGGAGCATCTCAGGGGATCTTGGTCTCTCGAAGGCCTTTCTGAGGGAGCTAAGATCCTCATGCAGGATTCCTGGGCTCCAGGAACCCGTAAATGCTACCTTTACGCATGGACCAGATGGTTTCGCTGGTGCATGGATAAACACCTGGATTACTTTTCAGCAGATGTAACACATATTATTAATTTTCTTTCTAATTTTTTTGATTCAGGTTTGGCTTATAGATCCATCAATGTTTCTCGTTTGGCTATTTCTGATTCATGATTTAATTCTCAACCTGCCTGTTGGGATACATCCTTTAGTTTGTAGGGTTATTGTCAGGGTTTTTCCCTGTTTTGTTTGCCATGTGCTGCTGGCAGCCATTTTACTCACCTCTCTTCCTGACTATGGTGCATTGTGGGGGATGCTGCTCATTTACTGCACTTCCTTTTATGGCCAGACTGGTGTGCATCATCCATGTGAGACAGGATGCAGTCTCAGAATTGTGATGTCATCATTTATTATTTAAAGGGCTTCTGTTCAGTATGCTTTGCCTTTGCGTTGTCTCAGACCTGTTTGTGAGAGCTCCTGTGTATTACCTGGCTGCCTGATGTCCTTCCTGGTTCCTAATACCTGGCTTGTTCCTGACTCTGCTGTTTTCCTTGTTCCTGATTCCGGCTCGTCTGACTATTCGCTTTGGCTCCTGACTCGGCTCGTCTGACTTACAGCTCTGGTTTTGACTCCTGGCTTGTTATTTGACTTGTGGACTTTTTATTATTTTTTTGCTATTAATAAAGGCGTGATTATTTTTGCAGTTCTCGTCTCAGTCGCATTCCTGGCACCCTGACATTTATGAAAGCAATTAGCCTGAAAAGACCCCCTTTCATAAATATTCTACCTTTTGGAATGTAGATTTTTTTCTCTGTTCAAATCTTGGCCTGCTAATTATTTACTGTCTTTAAAATTTATTTCAGCTAAATTAGCAACTCTCTTATGTCTTGTTTCATTTTGTAGAGTATCAGATGTTAAAGCTCTAGACCGGCGATGGCGAACTTATGGCACGCAGAGGCCTCTCTGTTTGCACGCGAGCTATAAGTTCACAAACATCCCTTATTAAACACTAAGAGACTCTGGTGGCATGGCCTGTAAAGAGCATGCATTATTTAGGCTTAGCATGACAAAGGGGAGGAATAAATTTAGAACGCTAAGCTTCAGTGCGTGCACACAGCAAGAGGCTGGTGGTGGGGAAAGACAGTAGTGGCAGTAGGTAAGTTTCTGGGCAGTGATAGACTGACCATTGGGTAATTCGGTCTTTGAGAGAAGGCTGTAGTTTTTTTTGTTTTATTTTACATTGCTGCTGGTGGACTATATAGTTGCGTGTAAGAAAGTTTGCAGGTGGGAAATCTTTCTGCCTGAAAACTTCCTGCCTACACTTTCTAATCAGTTATTAAAGCTTCTCACATCTTATGGTTTTTTTTTTAATGCATGGCTTTAATATGATTGGGTATGTGAGAGATGAAGTAATATTTGACTGGTTTTAGAATGTTAAATGTTTTTTGTAGACTTGATGTTTTGTGCTGGGGTGTAGCATGGTTAGTGGAGTTACTGTGCATCTGCTGAAATAGCAGCATGTGTTTTACACTAGACATGTGCACGGCTAAAAAATTTGGTTCGTTTTCGGTTCGGATCGATTCGAACTTTTCGAATTTCGTTTCGGATCGAATCAGATTCGGCAAAATTTGAATAAATTCGTTTCGGATTTATTCGGATCCGAATAAATTTGTTTCGGATTTATTCGGATTCGGCTGAATTCGGTTCTATTCGGTTTCGAAATTCGGTATGTTTTAGTACACTAAGTCACTAACACCCATAAACTACCTATGAACCACTAAACCGAGGCCCCCCCCACATCGCAAACCCTATAATAACATTATTTAACCCCTAATCTGCCGATCGGATATCGCCGCAACCTACATTATAGCTATTAACCCCTAATCTGCTGTCCCTAACACCGCCGACCCCTACATTATAGTTATTAACCCCTAATCTGCCCCCCCAAAGTTGCCGCAATCTAACTACAAGTATTAACCCCTAATCTGCCGACCCGATATCGCCGCCGCCTACATTATAGCTATTAACCCCTAATCTGCTGTCCCTAACACCGCCGACCCCTACATTATAGTTATTAACCCCTAATCTGCCCCCCCAACGTCGCCGCAATCTAACTACAAGTATTAACCCCTAATCTGCCGACCCGATATCGCAGCCGCCTACATTATAGCTATTAACCCCTAATCTGGTGTCCCTAACACCGCCGACCCCTACATTATAGTTATTAACCCCTAATCTGCCCCCCCAACGTCACCGCAATCTAACTACAAGTATTAACCCCTAATCTGCCGACCCGATATCGCCGCCGCCTACATTATAGCTATTAACCCCTAATCTGGTGTCCCTAACACCGCCGACCCCTACATTATAGTTATTAACCCCTAATCTCCCCCCCCAACGTCGCCGCAATCTAACTACAAGTATTAACCCCTAATCTGCCGACCGCAAATCGCCGCCACTATAATAAATGTATTAACCCCTAAACCGCCGCACTCCCGCCTCGCAAACACTATAATACATTTTATTAACCCCTAATCTGCCCTCCCTAACATCGCCGCCACCTACCTACAATTATTAACCCCTAATCTCCTGCCCCCAACGTCGCCGCTACTATAATAAGGTTATTAACCCCTAAACCTAAGTCTAACCCTAACACTAACACCCCCTAACTTAAATATAATTTAAATAAAACGAAATAAGTTTACTATAGTTAAATAAATGAATCCTATTTAAAACTAAAGACTTACCTGTAAAATAAACCCTAAGATAGCTGCAATATAACTAATAGTTACATTGTAGCTATTTTAGGATTTATTTTTATTTTATAGGCAACTTTGTATTTATTTTAACTAGGTACAATAGTTATTAAATAGTTAATAACTATTTAATAACTACCTAGCTAAAATAAATACAAATTTACCTGTAAAATAAATCCTAACCTAAGTTACAATTACACCTAACACTACACTATCATTAAATTAATTAAATAAATGAATCATATTTAAAACTAAATACTTACCTGTAAAATAAACCCTAATATAGCTGCAAGATAACTAATAGTTACATTGTAGCTATTTTAGCATTTATATTTATTTTACAGGCAACTTTGTATTTATTTTAACTAGGTACAATAGCTATTAAATAGTTATTGACTAATTAATAGCTACCTAGTTAAAATAATTACAAAATTACCTGTAAAATAAATCCTAACCTAAGTTACAATTAAACCTAACACTGCACTATCATTAAATAAATTAACTACAAGTACCTACAATTATCTACAATTAAATAAACTAAAGTACAAAAACCCCCCACTAAATTACAAAAACACTAATCTAAGCCCCCTAATAAAATAACACAGCCCGCCAAAATAAAAAAATGCCCTACCCTATACTAAATTACAAAAGTTAACAGCTCTATTACCTTACCAGCCCTTAAAAGGGCCTTTTGCGGGGGCATGCCCCAAAGAAAACAGCTCTTTTGCCTGTAAAAAAAAACCACAATACCCCCCCACATTACAACCCAACACCCACATACCCCTACTCTAACCCAAACCCCCCTTAAATAAACCTAACACTACCCCCCTGAAGATCTCCCTACCTTGAGTCGTGTTCACCAAGCCGGGCCGAAGTCTTCATCCGATGGGGCAGAAGAGGACATCCAGACCGGCAGAAGTCTTCATCCACATTCTATTGGCTGATCGGAACAGCCAATAGAATGTGAGGTCAATCTGATTGGCTGATTGGATCAGCCAATCGGATTGAACTTGAATCTGATTGGCTGATTGAATCAACCAATCAGATTTTTCCTACCTTAATTCCGATTGGCTGATAGAATCCTATCAGCCAATCGGAATTCAAGGGACGCCATCTTGGATGACGTCACTTAAAGGTACAGTCACTTAGTCGTCGGATCAAGAAAGAAGAGGATGCTCTGCGTGGGATGTCTTCAGGATGCTGCCACTCCGCTCCGGATGGATGAACAGAGAAGATGCCGCCTGGATGAAGACTTATGATGGATGGAAGACCTCTTCTTGCCCCGCTTGGATGAAGACTTCTGCCAGTCTGGATGTCCTCTTCTACCCGATTGGATGAAGACTTCGGCCCGCTGGGTGAAGACACGGTAGAGAGATCTTCAGGGGGGTAGTGTTAGGTTTATTTAAGGGGGGTTTGGGTTAGAGTAGGGGTATTTTTTGTAATTTAGTGTTTGTTTTTTTGTACTTTAGTTTAGTTTATTTCATTGTATTTAATTGTAGGTACTTGTAGTTAATTTATTTAATGATAGTGTAGTGTTAGGTTTAATTGTAACTTAGGTTAGGATTTATTTTACAGGTAATTTTGTAATTATTTTAACTAGGTAGCTATTAAACAGTAAATATCTATTTAATAGCTATTGTACCTAGTTAAAATAAATACAAAGTTGCCTGTAAAATAAATATAAATGCTAAAATAGCTACAATGTAACTGTTAGTTATATTGTAGCTATATTAGGGTTTATTTTACAGGTAAGTCTTTAGTTTTATATAGGATTCATTTATTTAGTTAATTTAATGACAGTGTAGTGTTAGGTGTAATTGTAACTTAGGTTAGGATTTATTTTACAGGTAAAGTTGTATTTATTTTAGCTAGGTAGTTATTAAATAGTTATTAACTATTTAATAGCTATTGTACCTAGTTAAAATAAATACAAAGTTGCCTGTAAAATAAATATAAATCCTAAAATAGCTACAATGTAACTATTAGTTATATTGTAGCTATATTAATAGCTAGTAGGGGGCTTAGATTAGGTGTAATTAGTTTAAAATTATTGTAATATTTTATTATTTTTGGTAATTTAGTGTTTGTTTGTTTTTTTGTACTTTTCTGATGGATGGAAGATCTCTTCTTGCCCCGCTTGGATGAAGACTTCTGCCGGTCTGGATGTCCTCTTCTGCCCCATCGGATGAAGACTTCGGCCCGGCTTGGTGAACACGACTCAAGGTAGGGAGATCTTCAGGGGAGTAGTGTTAGGTTTATTTAAGGAGGGTTTGGGTTAGAGTAGGGGTATGTGGGTGTTGGGTTGTAATGTGGGGGGGGTATTGTGTTTTTTTTTTACAGGCAAAAGAGCTGTTTTCTTTTGGGCATGCCCCAGCAAAAGGCCCTTTTAAGGGCTGGTAAGGTAATAGAGCTGTTAACTTTTGTAATTTAGTATAGGGTAGGGCATTTTTTTTATTTTGGGGGCTTAGATTAGGTGTAATTAGTTTAAAATTCTTGTAATATTTTTTTATTTTTTGTAATTTAGTGGGGGGGGTTTTGTACTTTAGTTTAGTTTATTTAATTGTATTTAATTGTATTTAATTGTAGGTACTTGTAGTTAATTTATTTAACGATAGTGTAGTGTTAGGTTTAATTGTAACTTAGGTTAGGATTTATTTTACAGGTAATTTTGTAATTATTTTAACTAGGTAGCTATTAAATAGTCAATATCTATTTAATAGCTATTGAACCTAGTTAAAATAAATACAAAGTTGCCTGTACAATAAATATAAATGCTAAAATAGCTACAATGTTACTATTAGTTATATTGCAGCTATATTAGGGTTTATTTTACAGGTAAGTCTTTAGTTTTATATAGGATTCATTTATTTAGTTAATTTAATGATAGTGTAGTGTTAGGTGTAATTGTAACTTAGGTTATGATTTATTTTACAGGTAAATTTGTATTTATTTTAGCTAGGTAGTTATTAAATAGTTATTAACTATTTAATAACTATTGTACCTAGTTAAAATAAATACAAAGTTGACTGTAAAATAAATATAAATCCTAAAATAGCTACAATGTAACTATTAGTTATATTGTAGCTATATTAATAGCTAGTAGGGGGCTTAGATTAGGTGTAATTAGTTTAAAATTATTGTAATATTTTATTATTTTTGGTAATTTAGTGTTTGTTTGTATTTTGGTACTTGTATGATGGATGGAAGACCTCTTCTTGCCCCGCTTGGATGAAGACTTCTGCCGGTCTGGATGTCCTCTTCTGCCCCATCGGATGAAGACTTCGGCCCGGCTGGGTGAACACGACTCAAGGTAGGGAGATCTTCAGGGGGGTAGTGTTAGGTTTATTTAAGGGAGGTTTGGGTTGTAATGTGGGGGGGGGGATTGTGTGTTTTTTTTTACAGGCAAAAGAGCTGTTTTCTTTGGGGCATGCCCCGCAAAGGGCCCTGTTCAGGGCTGGTAAGGTAATAGAGCTGTTAACTTTTGTAATTTAGTATAGGGTAGGGCATTTTTTTTTATTTTGGGGGGCTTTGTTATTTTATTAGGGGGCTTAGATTAGGTGTTATTAGTTTAAAATTCTTGTAATATTTTTTTATTTTTTGTAATTTAGTGGGGGGTTTTTTTGTAATTTAGTGGGGGGGTTTTGTACTTTAGTTTATTTAATTGTAGATAATTGTAGGTACTTGTAGTTAATTTATTTAATGATAGTGTAGTGTTAGGTTTAATTGTAACTTAGGTTAGGATTTATTTTACAGGTAATTTTGTAATTATTTTAACTAGGTAGCTATTAATTAGTCAATAACTATTTAATAGCTATTGTACCTAGTTAAAATAAATACAAAGTTGCCTGTAAAATAAATATAAATGCTAAAATAGCTACAATGTAACTATTAGTTATATTGCAGCTATATTAGGGTTTATTTTACAGGTAAGTATTTAGTTTTAAATATGATTCATTTATTTAATTAATTAAATGATAGTGTAGTGTTAGGTGTAATTGTAACTTAGGTTAGGATTTATTTTACAGGTAAATTTGTATTTATTTTAGCTAGGTAGTTATTAAATAGTTATTAACTATTTAATAACTATTGTACCTAGTTAAAATAAATACAAAGTTGCCTGTAAAATAAAAATAAATCCTAAAATAGCTACAATGTAACTATTAGTTATATTGCAGCTATCTTAGGGTTTATTTTACAGGTAAGTCTTTAGTTTTAAATAGGATTCATTTATTTAACTATAGTAAACTTATTTCGTTTTATTTAAATTATATTTAAGTTAGGGGGTGTTAGTGTTAGGGTTAGACTTAGGTTTAGGGGTTAATAACCTTATTATAGTAGCGGCGACGTTGGGGGCAGGAGATTAGGGGTTAATAATTGTAGGTAGGTGGCGGCGATGTTAGGGAGGGCAGATTAGGGGTTAATAAAATGTATTATAGTGTTTGCGAGGCGGGAGTGCGGCGGTTTAGGGGTTTATACATTTATTATAGTGGCGGCGATTTGCGGTCGGCAGATTAGGGGTTAATACTTGTAGTTAGATTGCGGCGACGTTGGGGGGGGCAGATTAGGGGTTAATAACTATAATGTAGGAGTCGGCGGTGTTAGGGACACCAGATTAGGGGTTAATCGCTATAATGTAGGCGGCGGCGATATCGGGTCGGCAGATTAGGGGTTAATACTTGTAGTTAGATTGCGGCAACGTTGGGGGGGCAGATTAGGGGTTAATAACTATAATGTAGGGGTCGGCGGTGTAAGGGACACCAGATTAGGGGTTAATAGCTATAATGTAGGCGGCGGCGATATCGGGTCGGCAGATTAGGGGTTAATACTTGTAGTTAGATTGCGGCGATGTTGGGGGGGGCAGATTAGGGGTTAATAACTATAATGTAGGGGTCGGCGGTGTTAGGGACAGCAGATTAGGGGTTAATAGCTATAATGTAGGCAGCGGCGATATCGGGTCGGCAGATTAGGGGTTAATACTTGTAGTTAGATTGCGGCGACGTTGGGGGGGGGGCAGATTAGGGGTTAATAACTATAATGTAGGGGTCGGCGGTGTTAGGGACAGCAGATTAGGGGTTAATAGCTATAATGTAGGCAGCGGCGATATCGGGTCGGCAGATTAGGGGTTAATACTTGTAGTTAGATTGCGGCGACGTTGGGGGGGCAGATTAGGGGTTAATAACTATAATGTAGGGGTCGGCGGTGTTAGGGACAGCAGATTAGGGGTTAATAGCTATAATGTAGGCGGCGGCGATATTGGGTCGGCAGATTAGGGGTTAAAACTTGTAGTTAGATTGCGGCGACGTTGGGGGGGCAGATTAGGGGTTAATAACTATAATGTAGGGGTCGGCGGTGTTAGGGACAGCAGATTAGGGGTTAATAGCTATAATGTAGGTGGCGGCGATATTCGGTCGGCAGATTAAGGGTTAATAAAATAATGCAGGTGTCAGCGATAGCGGGGGCGGCGGATTAGGGGTTAATAAGTGTTAGATTAGGGGTGTTTAGAGACTCGGGGTACATGTTAGGGTGTTAGGTGCAGATTTAGGCCTAGATTTAGAGTTCGGCGTTAGCCGTGAAAACCAGCGTTAGAGGCTCCTAACGCTGGTTTTAGGCTACCGCCGGTATTTGGAGTCGTGTAGGTAAGGGTCTAACGCTCACTTTTCAGCCGTGACTTTTCCATACCGCAGATCCCCCTACGCCATTTGCGTATCCTATCTTTTCAATGGGATCTTTCTAACGCCGGTATTTAGAGTCGTTTCTGAAGTGAGCGTTAGAGCTCTAACAACAAAACTCCAGCCGCAGGAAAAAAGCAGGAGTTAAGAGCTTTCTGGGCTAACGCCGGTTTCTAAAGCTCTTAACTACTGTACTCTAAAGTACACTAACACCCATAAACTACCTATGTACCCCTAAACCGAGGTCCCCCCACATCGCCGCAACTCGATTAAATTTTTTTAACCCCTAATCTGCCGACCGCCACCTACGTTATACTTATGTACCCCTAATCTGCTGCCCCTAACCCCGCCGACCCCTATATTATATTTATTAACCCCTAACCTGCCCCCCACAACGTCGCCTCCAGCTACTTACAATAATTAACCCCTAATCTGCCGACCGCAAAGCGCCGCCACCTACGTTATCCTTATGTACCCCTAATCTGCTGCCCCTAACACCGCCGACCCCTATATTATATTTATTAACCCCTAATCTGCCCCCCTCAACGTCGCCGACACCTGCCAACACTTATTAACCCCTAATCTGCCGAGCGGACCAGAGCGCTACTATAATAAAGTTATTAACCCCTAATCCGCCTCACTAACCCTATCATAAATAGTATTAACCCCTAATCTGCCCTCCCTAACATCGCCGACACCTAACTTCAATTATTAACCCCTAATCTGACGGCCGAATCTCGCCGCTATTCTAATAAATGTATTAACCCCTAAAGCTAAGTCTAACCCTAACACTAACACCCCCCTAAGTTAAATATAATTTAAATCTAACGAAATTAATTAACTCTTATTAAATAAATTATTCCTATTTAATGCTAAATACTTACCTGTAAAATAAATCCTAATATAGCTGCAATATAAATTATAATTACATTGTAGCTATTTTAGGATTAATATTTATTTTACAGGTAACTTTGTATTTATTTTAACCAGGTACAATAGCTATTAAATAGTTAAGAACTATTTAATAGTTACCTAGTTAAAATAATAACAAAATTACCTGTAAAATAAGTCCTAACCTAAGTTATAATTAAACCTAACACTACCCTATCAATAAATTAATTAAATAAAATACCTACAATTACCTACAATAAAACCTAACATTACACTATCAATAAATAAATTAAATACAATTTCTACAAATAACTACAATTACATAAACTAACTAAAGTACAAAAAATAAAAAAGAACTAAGTTACAAAAAATAAAAAAATATTTACAAACATAAGAAAAATATTACAACAATTTTAAACTAATTACACCTACTCTAAGCCCCCTAATAAAATAACAAAGACCCCCAAAATAAAAAATTCCCTACCCTATTCTAAATTAATAAATTTAAAAGCTCTTTTACCTTACCAGCCCTGAACAGGGCCCTTTGCGGGGCATGCCCCAAGAAAATCAGCTCTTTTGCCTGTAAAAAAAACATACAATACCCCCCCCCCAACATTACAACCCACCACCCACATACCCCTAATCTAACCCAAACCCCCCTTAAATAAACCTAACACTAAGCCCCTGAAGATCTTCCTACCTTGTCTTCACCTCAACAGGTATCACCGATCCGTCCTGGCATCCGGTGCTGAAGAGGTCCAGAAGAGGCTCCAAAGTCTTCCTCCTATCCGGCAAGAAGAGGACATCCGGACCGGCAAACATCTTCATCCAAGCGGCATCTTCTTCCATCCGGTGCGGAGCGGGTCCATGTTGAAGCATCCGACGCGGATCCATCCTCTTCTTCCGGCGTCTCCCGACGAATGACGGTTCCTTTAAGGGACGTCATCCAAGATGGCGTCCCTCGAATTCCGATTGGCTGATAGGATTCTATCAGCCAATCGGAATTAAGGTAGGAATATTCTGATTGGCTGATGGAATCAGCCAATCAGAATCAAGTTCAATCCGATTGGCTGATCCAATCAGCCAATCAGATTGAGCTCGAATTCTATTGGCTGTTCCGATCAGCCAATAGAATGCGAGCTCAATCTGATTGTAGTGTTAGGTTTAATTATAACTTAGGTTAGGACTTATTTTACAGGTAATTTTGTTATTATTTTAACTAGGTAACTATTAAATAGTTCTTAACTATTTAATAGCTATTGTACCTGGTTAAAATAATTACAAAGTTGCCTGTAAAATAAATATTAATCCTAAAATAGCTACAATATAATTATAATTTATATTGTAGCTATATTAGGATGTATTTTACAGGTAAGTATTTAGCTTTAAATAGGAATAATTTATTTAATAAGAGTTAATTAATTTCGTTAGATTTAAATTATATTTAACTTAGGGGGGTGTTAGTGTTAGGGTTAGACTTAGCTTTAGGGGTTAATACATTTATTATAGTAGCGATGAGCTCCGGTCGTCAGATTAGGGGTTAATAATTGAAGTTAGGTGTCGGCGATGTTAGGGAGGGCAGATTAGGGGTTAATACTATTTATGATAGGGTTAGTGAGGCGGATTAGGGGTTAATTATTGTAAGTAGCTGGCGGGGACGTTGTGGGGGGCAGGTTAGGGGTTAATAAATATAATATAGGGGTCGGCGGTGTTAGGGGCAGCAGATTAGGGGTACATAGGGATAACGTAGGTTGCGGCGGTGTACGGAGCGGCAGATTAGGGGTTAATAATAATATGCAGGGGTCAGTGATAGCGGGGGCGGAAGATTAGGGGTTAATAAGTGTAAGGGTAGGGGTGTTTAGACTCGGGGTACATGTTAGGGTGTTAGGTGCAGACGTAGGAAGTGTTTCCCCATAGGAAACAATGGGGCTGCGTTAGGAGCTGAACGCTGCTTTTTTGCAGGTGTTAGGTTTTTTTTCAGCTCAAACAGCCCCATTGTTTCCTATGGGAGAATCGTGCACGAGCATGTTTTTGAGGCTGGCCGCGTCCGTAAGCAACTCTGGTATCGAGAGTTGCATTTGCGGTAAAAATGCTCTACGCTCCTTTTTTGGAGCCTAACGCAGCATTTTTTTGGACTCTCGATACCAGAGTTAATTTTATGGTGCGGCCAGAAAAAAGCCCGCGTAGCGTTAACAGCCCATCTACCGCCAAACTCCAAATCTAGGCCACAGTGTTTCCCCATAGGAAACAATGGGGCTGCGGTGTTAGTTTTTTTTCAGCCGAAACTCCCATTGTTTCCTATGGGGAAATGCCGAATTTTACCGAGCTAATTCGGATTTATTCGGAGATACGGCAGCTATTTCGGATTCATTCGGTAGATTCGGAAGTATTTTAATTCGGAAATCCGAATCGATCCGAATCTCCGAATTTACCGAATTTTCCAAATTTCCGAATAAATCCGAAATGAACCGCACATGTCTATTTTACACTGGTAAATAGCTATTTGACATATATTTAGCTAATTGTAGACTGCATATGCATGCTTAAACAGTTTACTGATCTAATTTTGTTGTGTTGTATTTGGAGAAGTCAATTAAAGGGATATGCTTGGGTTACACAACAGCAGAAAACTGTAAAATCGTACTTTAATGTGGTTTTATTTTTAAATTCAGTGTCCGATGCCTTGGTAGTCATTCTGTATGGACAGTCCTTGTGTAAGCAGAGTATGCACATAGTGCCAGTGTTAAAGAAAGAAAAAAATGTTTTACCTGTGTGTGTCTCTCTCCCCTCCTCTCTCTCTCTCCTTCTCTCCCTCTTTCTCTTACTCCCTCTCCCTTTCTCTCCCCCTCTCTTTCTCTCCCCTTCTTTCTTTCTCTCCCCTCATTCTTCCTTTCTCTCTTCTTTTCCCTTCCCCTCTCCCTTCCTCTCTCTCATCTTCTCCCTCCCTCTCTCTTTTATTCTCCCCCTCTCTCTCTTCCTCTCTTCTCTTTACCTCTCTGTATTCCTCTCCTTCTCACTTTTCCTCTATTTCTCTCCCCCCTCTATCTGTGTCTATCTCTCTACCTCTCCCTGTCTCTTCCTCTCTCTTCTTCATTGCCCTCTCTCTCTCTTCTTCTCCCCCTCTCTCTTTTCCTCTTCCCCTCTCTCTGTTCCTTTCTCTTCTTCTCTTCCCTCTCTCTGTTCATCTTCCACTCATTCTTCTTCTATTTCCTCTCTCTATTCCTCTCCCTCTCACTTTTCCTCTTCCTCTATTTCTTTCTCTCTCTCTTTCTCTCTCTCTCTGTTCCTCTTCCTCCTCTCTTACACTCTCTCATCCTTTCCATCCCTCTTCATCTCCCTCCCTCTCCCTCATCTACCTCCCTTCTTCCTATCCCTCTCTCTTCCTCTTTTTCACCCTCCTCTCTCTATCTCTTCCTCTCCCTCTCTTACTCACTCTCTCACTTCCTCTCTCTCTCTTCTTCTACTTCTCTCTCTCTCTCTCTCTTTATTTTCTTCTTCTTCCTCTCTCTGTATCTCTCTCTCTTTCTCTCTTCTTCTCCCCCCTCGCTCTATATTCTTCTCTCTATCCCGCACTCCCTCCCTCCCCTCTTTTGTCCTCTCTCTGCCTCCCCTCTCTTGTCTTCTCTCTCATTCCCCTCTATTGTCCTTTCTCTTGCTCCCTCCCCTCTCTTGTCCTCTCCCTCCCTCTCTAACTCCCCTCTCTTGTCCTCTCCCTCCCTACCTCCCCTATCTTGTCCTCTTCCTCCCCTCTCTTTCCTCACCCTCTCTTGTCTATTCCCTCTCTTGTCCTCTCCCTCTCTTGCTCTCTCTCTCTCTTTCTCTTTCTCTCTCTCTCTCTCTCTCACACACACACACTTTCTCACACTCACTCTCTCGTACTCTCTCTCTGTCTCTCTCTCTCTTGTCCTCCCCTCTCTTGTCCTCTCCCTCTCTTGTCATCTCCCTCTCTTGTCCTCCCCTCTCTTGTCCTCTCCCTCTCTTGTCATCTCCCTCTCTTGTCATCTCCCTCTCTTGTCATCTCCCTCTTTTGTCCTTTCTCTCTCTTGTCTTCTCTCTCTCTTATTCTCTTTTGTCCTCTCTCTCTCACACACACACACACTCACACTCACTCTCTCACTCTTTCTCTTACTCTTTCTCTCTCCCCCTCTCTCTCTCTTACTCTCCCTCCCTTTTTTTAAAGATAACTGCAAGAAACTAATATCTTTATTTGTTGTTTAGCAATGAGAAGCCTGACACATGTGTTTATGGGATTGCTAAACGTTCATATATTTAATTTTGTAATCTATGATGCTCTGTTTGTACTATATAAGTAGCAGATTTATAGTTCTATTCACTTAAATATGAATTACCCAGGGAATTGGTCAAGTTTTTGCAATAAAAATATAATTTATGTAAGAACTTACCTGATAAATTCATTTCTTTCATATTGGCAAGAGTCCATGAGCTAGTGACGTATGGGATATACATTCCTACCAGGAGGGGGCAAAGTTTCCCAAACCTCAAATGTCTATAAATACACCTCCCACCACACCCACAACTTAGTTTAATGAATAGCCAAGAAGTGAGGTGATAACACAAAGGAGTAAAAAAGCATACAAAAGAGGAACTGGAAATATAATTGTGCTTTTATACAAAAAAAAACATAACCACCATAAAAAGGGTGGGCCTCATGGACTCTTGCCAATATGAAAGAAATTAATTTATCAGGTAAGTTCTTACATAAATTATGTTTTCTTTCATGTAATTGGCAAGAGTCCATGAGTTAGTGATATATGGGATAGAAATACCCAAAATGTGGAAGTCCACAGAAGAGTCACTAGAGAGGGAGGGATAAAATAACAACAGCTATTTTCACAGAGATTAAATCCACACAATAATTAAGTTTTCTCTTGCAAGGTGTATCCAGTCCACGGATTCATCCTTTACTTGTGGGATATTCTCATTCCCTATAGGAAGTGGCAAAGAGAGCACACAGCAGAGCTGTCCATATAGCTCCCCCTCTAGCTCCACCCCCAGTCATTCTCTTTGCCGGCTCTAAGCACTAGGGTCTCTCTCGGGAGGGTAAAGTGAATGTGGTGTTAGAATTTTAATTCAGGCGCCGTCTTTCCAAAGAGCCAAGTCTCACACGGAGATTGTGTTGGCCTTTCTGAGGTCTCACGGGTGGAAGGTGAACATCAAAAAGAGTTCTCTTTCCCCTCTCACGAGGGTTCCCTTCCTAGGGACTCTAATAGACTCGGTAGAAATGAAAATATTTCTGACGGAGGTCAGAAAATTAAAACTCTTAACTACTTGCCGAGTTCTTCATTCAATTCCCCGGCCATCTGTGGCTCAGTGCATGGAGACAATCGGATTAATGGTAGCAGCAATGGACATAGTCCCTTTTGCTCGGATACACCTCAGACCACTGCAAATATGCATGCTCAAACAGTGGAAAGGGGATTATGCAGATTTGTCTCCTCAAATTCAGTTGAACCAGGAGACCAGAGATTCTCTTCTCTGGTGGTTGTCTCAGGACCATCTGTCTCAGGGAATATGTTTCCGCAGGCCAGAGTGGGTCATTGTAATGACCGACGCCAGTCTGTTAGGCTGGGGTGCGGTCTGGGACTCCCTGAAAGCTCAGGGCTTATGGTCTCGGGAAGAAACACTTCTCCCGATAAACATTCTAGAACTGAGGGCGATATTCAACGCTCTTCAGGCATGGCCTCAACTAGCTGCGGCCAAATTCATCAGATTTCAGTCGGATAACATCACGACTGTAACTTACGTTAATCATCGGGGGGGGAACAAAGAGTTCCCTAGCGATGATGGAAGTAACCAAAATAATCAGGTGGGCGGAGGACCACTCCTGCCATTTCTCAGCAATTCACATCCCAGGAGTAGACAACTGTGAGATGGATTTTCTAAGTCATCAGACTTTTCACCCCGGGGAGTGGGAAGTCCACCCGGAGGTATTTGCTCAGCTGACTCAGCTATGGAGCACTCCAGAATTGGATCTGATGGCGTCCCATCAGAACGCCAAACTTCCTCTCTATGGGTCCAGATCCCGGGACCCCAAAGCGGTATTGATAGATGCTCTAGCAGCGCCTTCGTCCTTCAATCTGGCTTATGTTTTTCCACCTTTTCCTCTCCTCCTGCGTCTGGTCACCAGAATCAAGCAGGAGAAGGCTTCAGTGATTCTGATAGCACCTGCGTGGCCACGCAGGACTTGGTATGCAGACCTAGTGGACATGTCATCTGTCCCACCATGGACACTTCCAATGAGGCAGGATCTCCTAATACAGGGTCCGTTCAAGCATCCAAATTTAGTTTCTCTATGTCTGACTGCTTGGAGCTTGAACGCTTAATTCTATCAAAGCGTGGGTTCTCTGAGTCAGTTATAGATACTCTGATTCAGGCTAGAAAGCCTGTCACCAGGAAAATCTACCATAAGATATGGCGGAAATATCTTTGTTGGTGTGAATCCAAGGGTTACTCATGGAGTAAGATTAGGATTCCCAGGATATTGTCCTTTCTACAAGAAGGATTGGAGAAAGGATTGTCAGCTAGTTCATTAAAAGGACAAATATCTGCTTTGTCTATCCTGTTACACAAGTGTCTGGCAGAAGTACCAGACGTTCAAGCGTTTGCTCAGGCTTTAGTCAGAATCAAGCCTGTCTATAAACCTGTGGCTCCGCCATGGAGTTTGAATCTAGTTCTTTCAGTTCTTCAAGGGGTTCCGTTTGAACCTTTACATTCCATAGACATTAAGTTGTTATCTTGGAAAGTTTTGTTTTTGGTAGCTATCTCTTCTGCTCGAAGAGTTTCAGAATTATCTGCCTTACAGTGTGATTCACCTTACCTGGTGTTCCACGCTGATAAGGTGGTTTTGCGTACCAAGCCTGGTTTTCTTCCTAACGTTGTTTCTAACAAAAATATTAACCAGGAAATAGTTGTTCCTTCTCTGTGTCCTAATCCATCTTCGAAGAAGGAACGTCTTTTACACAATCTTGATGTAGTTTGTGCTTTAAAGTTCTATTTACAAGCAACTAAGGATTTCAGACAAACATCTTCCTTGTTTGTTATCTATTCTGGTAAGAGGAGAGGTCAGAAAGCGACTGCTACCTCTCTTTCCTTTTGGCTGAAAAGCATCATCCATTTGGCCTATGAGACTGATGGCCAGCAGCCTCCTGAAAGAATTACTGCTCATTCTACCAGAGCAGTGGCTTCCACATGGGCTTTCAAAAATGAGGCTTCTGTTGAACAGATTTGTAAGGCAGCGACTTGGTCTTCACTGCATACTTTTGCTAAATTTTACAAATTCGATACTTTTGCTTCTTCGGAGGCTATTTTTGGGAGAAAGGTTTTGCAACCAGTGGTGCCTTCCGTTTAAGGTACCTGTCTTGTTCCCTCCCTTCATCCGTGTCCTAAAGCTTTGGTATTGGTATCCCACAAGTAAAGGATGAATCCGTGGACTGGATACACCTTGCAAGAGAAAACAGAATTTATGCTTACCTGATAAATTACTTTCTCTTGCGGTGTATCCAGTCCATGGTCCGTCCTGGTATTTAAGTCAGGTAAAACATTTTTTATTTAAACTTCAGTCACCACTGCACCCTATGGTTTCTCCTTTTTCTTCCTAACCTTTGTTCGAATGACTGGGGGGTGGAGCTAGAGGGGGAGCTATATGGACAGCTCTGCTGTGTGCTCTCTTTGCCACTTCCTGTAGGGAATGAGAATATCCCACAAGTAAAGGATGAATCTGTGGACTGGATACACAGCAAGAGAAAGTAATTTATCAGGTAAGCATAAATTCTGTTTTTCTCAAAAAACTTAAATCAAAAGCAGTAGAACTAAACTGAAACAGCTGCCTGAAGAACTTTTTATACCAAAGACTGCTTCAGAAGAAGCAAATACATCAAAATGGTAAAAACAATAAAAGTATGCCAAGAAGACCAAATTACTGATTTTCAAATGCGATCCACCTAAGCTTCATTCTGAAAAAGCCCAAGAAATGGCAACTGAATTTAGTAGAATGAGCTGTAAATTTCTGAGGAGGAGCCTACCCTGCCTCCAAATAAGACTTGAAAAACAAAAGCTTTAACCAGGATACCAAAGAAATAGCAGAGGCTTCCTTTTCTGGAACCAGAAAAACAGCAAATAAACTAGAAGTCTTCTGAAATCCTAGTAACCTCGATATAGAATCATAAAGCTCTTACCACATCCAAAGGATGTAAAGAATTCTCAAATCATTCTTTAGGATTAGGACACAAAGAAGGAACAACAATTTCTCTATTGTAGATCAAATTCACAACCTTAGGAAAAAAAGAAGTCCACAAAACAACTTATCTAGATGAAAAAAATCAGATAAGGAGACACACAAGAGAGAGCTGATAAATCAGAAACTCTTGTATAAGACTCCAAAAAGGAGAAATTAATGAATGAACAGGCTTGATACCAACCAAAGCCTGAACAAAACAGTGAATATCAGGAAGTTTAAACAAGTTTTCTAGAAAATAAAACAAAAAGAACAGAGATTTGTCCCTTCAAAAAATTAGCAGGCAAACTTATCCAAACCATCCTGAAAAACTGTAAAATCCTAGGAAGTCTAAAAGAATGCCAATAGAATTTATGAAAGGAACACCATGAAATATAGGTTTTCCAAACCTGATAATACATGTTCCTTGAAACAGACTTATAAGCCTGCAACATAGCGATAAAAACTAATAACTAAACACTTATCAATTTCCATACCCCCAAATTAGTAATTTGAGATCCCAATGGAAAAATAGCCCCTAAAACAAGAGGACTGGCCAAAGAGAAAGTGGCCAAGGATGGCAACTGGACATCCAAACAAGATCCACATACCAAACCTGTGAGGTCATGCTGATGCTATCAGAAACACATGACAGTGTTCCAATATGATCTTGGAAATCACCTTTGGAAGAAAAAAACAGAGGCGGAAAGATGTAGTGAGGTTGCAAAACCAAGACACTGCTAATGCATCCACCATTTCCGCCTGAGGATCCCTGGACCTGAAAAGGTACCTGGAAAATTGAGAAAAAACATTGGTATAGAGACACCACTCTCCCAGATGTAAAGACTGATGGCTGAGATAATCCACCTGCCAAATGTCTAAACCTGAGACCTGAAATCGTAGAAAATAGACAGGAGATGAATTCCATCTAAGAACGTATTCAAGATACTTCTTAATTGCTAAGGAACTATGAGTCTCTATTGTTGATTGACATATGCCACAGTTGTGATATTGTCTGTCTAAAAGCAAAAAATTAAAAATTTCTCTCCTAAAAGAGGCCAAACCTGTAAGAGCTCTGAAAAATAGCACAGAGTTCTAAAATATTGATTGGAAACTTCGCCTCTTGAAGTTTCCAAACCCCTTGTGCTGTCAAAGACCCTTAGACAGCTCCCCAACCTGTAAGACTTGCATCCATTAAGAATACAGTCTAGGAAGGACGAACAAAAGGAGGCCCCTGAATAAAATGATGATAGACTAATCACCAAAACAAAGAGAGTAGAGTGTTAGGATTTAAAAATATCAACTGTGATATCTAAAAACAATCCCTGTATCATTGATTCTGTATGCAAAGCAAAAAGAGATCTCAGATGAAAAACGAGCAAAGGGAACCATGCCCAATGCTGCAGTTATGAGACCAAAAACTTCCATGCACATAACCACTGAAAGAAATGTTCTAGACTTTAAGTTAGACAGGCTAACGCCAATTGCAATTGACTTTTGTCCGATAAAGACAAAGACATGAACACAGAATCCATCTAAAAACCCAAACAGAAGTGACCCTTGTCTGAGGAATCACAAAACTCTTAGGTAAATTAAATCCTCTAACCATGTCTTGAAGAAACAAAACTTAGTTGATTCATGAAGGATGAAAGGCTGAATGGACCTCGCCGTGAATCAAACCTGCAATACTCAGGTTGCTACAGAGCTCAGCCACAGTGCATTAGCATGCTGAGCTATCTGTCTGGCTTTAATAAAAGAAAAGTTTAATTAATAAAAGAAACGTTTAGGCTAATACCAAGATACCATCCAAATAAGGAAGCACCACAATACCCTACTGTCTGAAGAGAGAAAGAAGGGCATCAAGAACCTTTGAAAAGATTCATAAAGCTGTCGCTAGACTAAAAGGAAAAGCGACAAATTGGTAAAACTTAAAAAGAAAATCTCAGAATCCACACGTGGTCTGAATGAAATAAAATATGAGGATAAACATCCTGAAAATGGAGTGGACATGAAATGACCTTAACAAAAATGCAAAATAGTCCTTATAATCGTCAACTTAAAAAGTGAGACTCTAACAAAACAATATAAAAAGTCTTCAGATCCAAGAATGGACTGAATAAACCTTTCTTCTTTGGGACAAAGAATAGAATTGAATAGAAACCCTAATTCCGTTCTTGCAAAAAGAACTGGCATAATCACTCCTGAAAACAAATCACAGAGTGTACTGAGAAAGAAAGATTCTTCCAATAGGAGGTCTCATTCTAAAAATCTATTCAAACCCTAAGAATAATATAGAATTTGGACTGAGTTCATCCAAAAACAATTTACTCTGCCCCCCAGGACTGGTTTGAGAACCACACCTTCATGCAGTCTAATAACTAGTAATTATATAGCGTTTTTCTCCCAGAAGGATACAAAAAAACGCTTCTTCAGTCCTTACACTCAAAGATAACCAAATTAGCAGTTGATAAAAACAGTATTTATTATTACCCAAATAAATGGTACACAATAAATTGGCCTCAAAGGCCAAAGGGATGTATTAACCCTGCCCAGAAATAAATCTATGACCCTTGGATATAGAACAAGCGTTTGTAGTCATTCACCAACTGATCTACATCACTAGACTAAAAGTAGGGCAGAAAAAACTCTAAACCTCCAGAAATAGTTGAGATAATAGAAATCAAACAAATTATTATCCTAACAAGACAGAGATAATAAAATATATTTGAAATCATAATAATAGATATAGTAAACATAATTAAATGAATACATCTAAAGTAAATAAACAGAGTTATATACTTGAGCATCTAAAACTGCTTATGCTAACTGTTCAACAAATGTTGAGAGAACAGTAATGTCAGCCACAGATAAAGCTGAGCTAAAAATATAAACAGTACGTGAATATGCTCTACTAAGGTTATATTCAAATTCTAAAGAATCCTGAAAATAAGTACCAATTTCCATAGAAATATTAGTACAGTCCCCAGAGGGAATCAGAATAACCATTTTCTAGAATATAATACAGATAGTATATTGAATAGGAAAAAACCTCAAGAGCAAAAATGTTAAAATCTAGTTTTGAAAAGGAATATTAACATAGTTAATAGGAGGACTAGACTCCTAAAAGCTGTAACTAAAACAATTTCCTTAACAAAGGACAAAAAATGTTCAAATGAAAAATAAGGAGAATTTTTAACAAACTGTCTGATGCAGGATCCTTTGAGCCAAAGAAACCTTCATCAGTAGAATAAACTTAAGTATGCTGTCGGTCAGAACAAAATTAATTAAATCTTAACAATTTTGAAAAGACCTCGTAAGTTTACTTAAAGGTATAATAGCAGTCATCACCTTTATGATATAAGCAACAACATGTGATGTTTGCAGATGAAATCAAGTACATGAACTGATTATATATAAAAAACAGTAAATGTTATTGTACATGTAGAAACATTGCTAGCATAAATCATGATAAATAAATGCCACATAATTGAGCTGAAGAAATAACAACAGCTTAAAAATGAAAAGAACACACTTAGCTTTGTAGAATTGTGTTCCAGGGCATCATAGTTTCTACAGTAACATCAGAGTCAGGATCAGAATGAAACATCTCGCAAAATGTAACAGAAAAAGAAAAATAACATTAGGCAAAACATTCAATTTCCACAATGTAACAGTTTCAGTAGAGAAAAACAAAAAATAGTATTTTTTTTTTTAAAATAAAATCTAAAAGCAGGCATAATAGCTTTCAAAGTTCATGAAAACATCGAGCAATAGAGGGAGGGGGGTAAAATAACTAACATTTGGTGCCAAGAATGACGCATTACACAAAAAGAAGTTAAAAAATGTTGGCGCAAAACTAAAACCAGGAAATGACACAACTCGCTTCATAACAAACGCGATTTTGCGCCAAAACAACTAGCGTCAACAAAGATGCAGGAAATTACGAAATTTACACCATCAAAGGCACAACTTTGCGGCAAAAAATTTTGCGCCAAGAATGACGCAATAAAAAACAGCATTTTGCGCCCTCGTGAGTCTAGATTTGCCCGCGAAAAAATGAAAGTCAAATTCGAAAAAGACTAAACCCCAGGTAAGAAAAAAGTTTAAATATACTTCCCAAACATGATTCCTATACTGAAAATGTTTAGACGGCAAATAGAAATACACATAGACTTGACTCATGGCAAATATAAGTAAAATACATATATTTAAAACTTTATATTAATACATAAAGAGCCAAACCATAGCTGAGAGTGTCTTAAATAAAGATACATACTTACCGAAGACACCCATCCACATATAGCAGATAGCCAAACCAGTACTGAAAACTATCAGCAGAGGTAATGGTATATAAGAGTATATTGTCGATCTGAAAAGGGAGGTAGGAGATGAATCCCTATGACCGATAACAGAGAACCCATTTTCAGGGAGGGGAACCATAAAATCAATAAGCGATACTCTCTTCACAGCCCTCTGACAAAAACTGTACTCTAAGAGGAATTGGGCTTCAGAATGCTTAGAAGCTTATCATAGAAGAAATCATAAAAATCACAAACTTACTTCACCACCTCCATAGGAGGCAAAGTTTGTAAAACTAAGTTCTGGGTGTGGTGGGAGGTGTATTTATAGGCATTTGAGGTTTGGGAAACTTTGCCCCCTCCTGGTAGGATTGTATATCCCATACGTCACTAGCTCATGGACTCTTGCCAATTACATGAAAGAAAACTGTTTGTATGATTGAAACCAATTTTATTGTGTTTTTATTTTAATATAAAAGCAATTAATTACATCAGACAGTTAAATGAAGTGTTTTTGTAATATTCAGGTTTAATTGCAGTGTTGGCAATTTGAAATAAATACGTTGCTTTTGCGTTGCAGTTTGGACACTCGGGCTCAAAAAGTTTCGCCATCACTGCTCTAGACTTTAATTCAAAATGTTTTTCTCCTGAAGGAGTTACTTTTTATTTATCTTGCAGAACTAACACCTTTTGGACTGATGTTCCAATGGCACTACTTTTAGTTTTATACAATTCCATCTTTAAAGTTGTGTATATTCTTATAAAATGTATTGGGGATTAGGTGCTTATACTTATAATTGATATCAATACAAATTCAGTAAAGAACTGAAATAAAAGTACATTTATTGGCACTCAAGCATCTCTCGTTATTTATTTTGCAAAATACTTAATCCATGAAAGAAGTTTAAAACATAACTTTAATTGAGATAAATTTAAAACATAAATAGATTTTTTAAACCGCAAATTAAATCTCTAAAGATGAGGACCAAATTTTGTATATCAGGTGGATAATCAAATGTCAATAATTATAGTTCAAGTATGCCTTTTTTTTAAAAAATATACTTTTTATTGAGATTTGCGATAAATACAGTATAAAGCTTTCGTCCATTTACAGTAGACCTGTGCAGCTTCGAAAAATTAGTTTTGGTTCGGTTCGGATCGATTCGGATCGATTCCAATTTCGGTTCAGATCTTGATTTGTTTCGGATTCATTCAGATTCTTTTGGATTCGGAAAAAATTCGGTTTGGTTCGATTCGGTTCGATTCAATTCGGTTCTAATCGATTTGGAAATTCAGAGTTTCGGTAAGTGTTAGGTGGGATGTGCTGTGTATTACACTAGTATTATGTACTGTATATTAGGTTTAACCCATAGCAGAGTGATAAAACCTAATATACTGTACAATACTAGTGTAATACACGGCCATCCGAATCTACCGAATACATCCGAATCGATTCGGATGTATTCGAATCGATTCGGATGTATTCGATTCGGATTTATTCGGTAGATTCGGCAGTATTTTAATTCGGAAATTCGAATCGATCCGAATCTTCGAATTTTCCGAATTTCCGAATCGATCCGAAACGAAAAGCACATGTCTAATTTACAGTAACAGAAAATATACATAATATAAGAGGGTGGATATGGTAAAGAATTGGATATACAATATGTTTGTAAACTTATTACGACATCAATAGGAAACACAAGTCTTTTCTCAAAACACATATGTCTATACAAGCTCCTTTAAAGGAAATAGTAAATAAATTGTCAAATAAGTGCCTAACATACCTGCCCTTTTATGTGGTAATCTCTGATTGTGTGTTAAGATGCAACATAGCATTTATAGTTATAAAATTTCAAAACATATATCCATTAGTCATCTCGGGTCTCCACCATGGAATAAGTAGAAGGACTTAGTATAATGAAATCTCATTTTTGATAGGGTAATATATAATGGTATATAAAGAGTGGGGGTAATCAGCAGATGAGAGCTGCTCTAATAATAGGAAGGGGAGGGGGGACGTGTCCGGGGAGTTTAATGATATAAAACTATTATTATTGTATGGCTTATTAGGGAACGGGTCTCTTTTGTGCTTGTTATAAGACCAATGGGATGTGTATGGAGAGGGCTAGCCAATATTTGGTAAATTCAACATGCAAAACCTTAGGGTTATAAGAGATGTACAGAACCATTAACTATTATCCCATATGTTGATGATATATCAGAATCAGAATTATGCACACTAAGAAGGATTAACATCATATGACAGGAATAACAAATTTTCTTGAACTGACAATATATAACCTTCTAAAAATAAGTGATAATATAAAGAACTACCATAAGATGGCTTCTAGAACTTCTGTTGTACACTTCCAAGAGGTGGCATAGAACACTTGGAAGAATTATGAGGAACACAATGACAAAACTATGGGACAAGTAGAATTAATGCAGTGCAGTTAACTAATATGATGTATTTCTCTATCTTCAGTATAAATTCTGCCATGGTGTCATAAACCTCAAATAGGAGGGTAAGTTATATGAGTTGAACAGATAGTAGGAGATGATTGTGATTGCTAAGTATAACATTACTTATTTCATGTGAACGCCTAACTTGGATGTGAGAGGGTAAAACTCCTTATCTAGAGGTTGTACCCAAATTATTATAGAATATAGCTAAAACATGTGTGCTTATGTTGTAATTAGCATGTTCCCTGTAAATGAGATGGTGTTGTGCGGTGTTCCTTCCCATAGTTATACAGCAGATAAGGTAAAGTAGTACCTGAATGTGAGAATGGCTCTAGTTATAGGTCATATGAGTCCTATGAGGCTCACTTAATATATAAACAACAGTAAACAGTGGGATATGTCCGGGGACTAACATATATGAGGCCAGACTTTTTAAGGTATATGACATAAACTAATACTTCTACCCAATAATCAGTATGACTGAATGCTCAATATGAGTTAAAAGTATCCAAACAACTCACAAAAAGGACACTTTCCTAGAGGGCTTGTAGATATATACTACAGGACAGCTCATTTTGATGTATATACTAAAAAGTAATTGAGTGGCAGTCAACAGCTGTGAGTGATCTGATAATCCAGATGTAAGGCTTCAATATGTGATTTGTAAAAAGTTATGTCCTCAATTGGAACCTTATATCCCCCCTGAAAAACTGAGAATAATACAGCGGTTATATAGGTAATAACTATTAGAAGTCTAATTTCTGAAGTGCCCAGTGAGCAGGTCACCCTGACGGCACAACCCTGCAAAGTGTCATATGAGAAGACGACTTCCATATAGAGTATCACAAAGGAGGAGAGCCGTGCAGCTGTAGGTATGCCATGATCAGCTAAACCGACTTCGGTTCTCCTTGAGGTTTCTATAGGATCTAGTGAGGAAGGCTTTATGGACTGGCTAAAATGCTGGGGTACTCCGTGAGCCATGATGTGACATGTAGCTATAGTTCCTCTATCTAGTGAAAACATATGGCATAGTGGAGGAACTTAGATGATGTGTATGGTCTCTCTTGGACCTCAGATAGAATAGGGTTCAGTATGAAATGCTACTTAACAACTGCAATGGCTGTTCTTGGCCAAAGAAAAAATAACATGTCTATGAGTAATAGTAGTTACACTTGTGCCACTTTTAATAGTAGTATCTGGAGGTTTGTGGTTATTCATTGTTGTAGCCTGTTATTTTAATGAACACCTAGCCTAAAAGTATATATTTTCCAGATGGGGACACAGATATAAACTAAACATAATGGGACCAGTATTACATACAAGTAATTTAACTAGTATGTAGGGGATAAATTTGGGTGCCATATGGTAAATTCTCTGTTTTATATTGTATGGAGGTGTCCCCTACCTTACTAAAGGAGCTACTTTTGGACCTACCTGAACTAATGGATTTAGAGTGGGGAAAATAGGTTTTAATATTGGCTACTCTTGGACCTTATGAGATAAGGGGTGAGAATCTGATGTACAAGATGCAGAGGAAATGGAAAAAAAAAAAAAAAAATATACAAATAAATAAATAAATAAATAAATAAAGGAAAGAGCATATGTCATCTAATTTCTGTAAGTATTGGGGGTAAGCTAAATTGTAATCTGAGCCATTGGGTGGGGGAAGGTGCTGTCTCCTGTACAGTGTTAGCTATATCTAGATGGATGATGAAGGATCATTTGTAAACTACTTAGGTACCGTGTAGTTAAGAGAGGGGGCAGAGCTAGTCTCTTGTCATTGGGGCTGCAGTATAATGCCTGTGAGATCAAAATGAGCAGGGGGAATTGTTATTAAGTTAGGAGGGATTATGCCTATGTGTGAGAAGATGTATGAGGAACCTAGGAATTATATTAAGTTCATGCTAAGTATACAACTAAATCATGTCCTCAACAAAGATTATATAATCTATAGTAAAAATGTTAACTGCATGATGAGATGCTAATGAAAAAATTTGTATTGGTCTCTCATATGGAATCAGTAAGATACGGCTAAACCCCTAATAACTTTTAGCATGAAATTTAACACCAACAAGGTACACCTCTAACTGATATAACAACAGCAACAGTATAAACGAGGAGGGAACCCATCAGGATACCGTCATTGTCCCACTTTCAACCTTCATCGAGATTGGTTCTTTAGTATAAGTGTCCCAAAGAATAAAAGTATTAAACAGAAATTTTAACTGTAGGTCCCAATGGATAAGCTCAAAGAGAGTGTCTAAATAGCTTGTTGATACATGTTCTTGGCTACAATGTCTCTCTAAATATAACACCTAATGTTGCTAGCCGACTCCTCTTCTGGAGCAGATGAGAGCCTTGTATTGATAGCGATCGGCCCTTTGACGCGGGACAGCAAACAGGGAAACACTGAGCCCCTTGAACCATGAATAAACTGCACAATCAGTAGGTAGAGGCCAAATTTCAGTATCCGACACTTGCGTTAGTCCCAGGTGCGGAAAAAGTTGTATGTGCTGTTGGGTAGTTTTGTGAGGGGAAAGCTTGCGTTGTTTCCCGCTAAGTAATCCGCTACCGCAACCATCCAGCCAGCTCAAGTGGAAACCATAGGTTATTGAGGTGTTACGGCACTATTCTTAGGCCGTGCATGTCTTTCATGAGTAGGGGCACTATTCTTAGGCCGTGCATGTCTTTCAGCCGACTCTTCTATCTCCGCCATGTTTGTAGTAAGTGTGTCCTCGTGTTCAGGGCGTAACACAGTTATCAGGCTATGAAATTGATGCGACATCTGTCTTTCAAAAGCTGTTAAGAGGGCTAAAGTCCTCCATAGTTGTGGTGTGTAGCATGTCTGGAGATGGTAGAATGATCTCTGCGTACCCGAATGCCGGGGGGGGGGGTGTTAGCATGTAGTCTTCTAGCGATGCGTGGAAAGGTCCAATATGGGTGTCGTTCAATGCAGGAAAATTATCCCAATACTGTGAGGTATGATTCAGCACTGGATAGTGTGAAATAATTGAGATTTTATAACAGATTGTAGCTCTTAAGAGTAGAGCTTCATAAGAAAGTGGCCATCTTAGGCGCTGGTCCGGACACGCCCCCCCCCAAATTATGCCTTTTTAAACAATCATTAAATTATAAGCCTAAAATGGCTTTCTTAGACTTAAGTATTATAATTTTAGGCTACTTGCTATTATTTTGTAAAATTGAATTATCCTCTTTTAAATATCCCTCATTTTGAGTAAATTAGAGTAATATTTGAAATTTAAATAAAAAGAGAGCAGAAACTCCACTGACGCGTTTGGGTGTCATAACGTTTTCAACTTATTGTGATGTTTATATACTCTAAACCAGGCAGTGATTGGTTGTTTTGGCTGTCATTCAAAAATTCCCGTGATCGGATTGGTTCGTATGGTTGCCAGTCCCAATTGTCATCATCAGATTGGACGTATATCAAGTAAGATTATATTATGTAATTTATCTTTTTTATAGCCGTATACTTATTGTTATATTGTTATTTCTTCTATTTTGGCCTATTTCTTCTAATGTTGCTAGCCGACTCCTCTTCTGGAGCAGATGGGAGCCTTGTATTGATAGCGATCGGCCCTTTGACGCAAGACAGCAAACAGGGAAACACTGAGCCCCTTGAACCATGGATAAAATGCGCAATCAGTAGGTAGAGGCCAAATATCAGTATCCGACACTTGCGTTAGTCCCAGGTGCGGAATAGGTTGTATGTGCTGTTGGGTAGTTTTGTGAGGGGAAAGCTTGCGTTGTTTCCAGCTAAGTAATCCGCTACCGCAACCATCCAGCCAGCTCAAGTGGAAACCATAGGTTATTAAGGTGTTCCGGTAGTGACAATCGTTGCCATTACAGACTGGGGCCTGCTTTTCCATGCCACCTTCGAACGAGTGTTTTTTAGAGATTGAAAATCCACTCTCCCCTCCCCCCCAAACCAGCCGCATCCTCCGGGTCAGGAGAAGAAGAGCGAACAGAAGAGTTATGTGATTGTTGCAGATCATGAGTAGGGGCACTATTCTTAGGCCGTGCATGTCTTTCAGCCGACTCTTCTATCACCGGAATGTTTAGAGTAAGTGTGTCCTCGTGTTCAGGGCGTAGCACAGTTATCAGGCTATGAAATTGATGCAACATCTGTCTTTCAAAAGCTGTTAAGAGGAGGACTTCCGGTAGGCGGCTAACCAAGATGGCCACAGCTTCACAATGCTCTGTGAATGAATCTCGCCTATAAAAGCACTGTGGCAGATCCTAAAGCCATCCAGACCTCCCTTGGCAATATTTGTGCCTGGGAAACCTGCAGGATCAGAACACTACAACTCTGGCCACCGAGAAGGCGTTAAAAAGTCATATTTAGTCTTTGGGCCTTTCAGACATGCTCACTATGGAGCACCTTACCACAGCCCTTATTGAGTTCTTTGCGCCATCGTTGGACTCCCTTACAATAGCTATGGGGAAACTTCTCTGTGAAATACAAGAGCTTCACACACATGAATCTCAGCAAATCCCACTAACTAAGCCGAAGGTGACCGGGACCCCTCTGGCAATGGACACTTTGGATGCCGGTACGCGATTCTGCTCGCATGTTGCCACCTCTTCACGGAGCCTAGACGACATAGCCGCACAGTGTCTTGAACAGACAGCAAAGAACAGTACCGCAACTCTCAGGACTATGGAAGTTCAATTTATGATACACTCACAGGAAACATACTGCGCCGCTGCGACCCCAACTCTACAGCGGAGTGGACAACCCACAGTTGCATTTGATCCACTACAATACATTACTCCTTTACAGACTCCGCAATCGGTCGCAAGAGATAACAAATGTCCCTTTGACTATCTAATTCCGGCTCTGAGGCAACTCTTGTCTACCATGCTATTTGGGCCGCCTGCATTTTTAATAGACGCGGACGTGTGTTTCCCCCAGTGCCTGCGAGTTTGTCTGCCAGGTGGATTATTCTTTTCAAGCTACTCAGTACAGTGCTTGGAGTGGCTGGGAGTCTGGCGCTTGGGAGCACCGGCTTTGATCAAGGAAGGAATAGGTTAATACATTTTGCTTACACTCGAGACTGTCCTCCTGGAATAAAAGAAATGTGCTGCTGCATTGCCCTAATATCTAAGTCAACGTCTTATACATCAGTTAGTTGTTTTGACTGAGTTAAACTGTTGTGTTCGTGAAAAACTTTTAATGTTACAGAGGAAACAGCTCAAATACAGTATGACTGTGCCCATACCCGCCTACAATCGTGTTCGTGAGTAGGCTAAGTTTTATCACTTTTTGTCCTCTATAATCCGCTTCCTGCCACGGACTGCCTCCCTCTCTCCCTCCCCTGGATATCATTATTGGTTCATTTCAGCCATGGTAATCTATCTGATCTCACTGCTGTACCCTGCAAAATAGTCTATTGCTTTCCTCAAAATAGCATAATTGTATATTATCAGCTCTCAGAATCATGATTGACACAACACTGTTTTACTTTTCATTTTATTTCCCTGGTATTCACCTAATGCACAGTCTATGATTTCTCAATTCATTTAATGTTTTTCTCTATTTTTAAATACTTGCATCTCCCTCTTCAGGTCTATATGATACAATTGTATAGGAAATGTCTATTTCACTCTGCACATATATAGATAACCCTAGTATAGTCTTCCTCTTATGGATCTGGCTACATGTCCTACATCATGATCTGTACTTAACAGCTCTCAATCTTATAGGGTATTGGTAATCTCATAGAATAGTCACAGCATATTGTACCCCACCATCATCCTTCGCTTTTAGCTACCCACAGCCACAGATTGCCATGATTGTCTCTTAGGACTACTGGTCCATTATACTTGAGGTAATCTTGTTGATAAAACTTACAAATTCATCAATTACTGCCCTAATTTTTAGCATTTTTGCATATATTACCAGTTTCTAGAATTTGGGGCAGATATAGCACCGTCTTATCTCCTCTTTCATTTTTCAACATCTATTTATTGTACAATTTAAAGGCACAGCAGTTCCTTAAATGTTCTCTCTACTTTTGAAGGCTTACAACCCCCCCCCCCCCCCCCTAGCCTCTCATATCATACATATAAAAGAAAGCCTTATTTTACACTGCACCTAGATAGGAATCCCTTAATATAATTATACTCACATAAGTCCGACCAGACTCCCCATGCCACATCCTTAAGTAAATGCACACACACAGTATTTCTATATTACTCCCATAATTCCCCTCTCCCAAAGACTTTAGTTTAGTTTAGTTGAGTTGTTGTTTAGTTTAGTTGTTTTAGGTTAAAAATAATAAAACCCCAACATTGAGGTACATATGCGTATATACTAGATTGCTCTCTAATCTGTAGAAGATTCCTGCAACCTCCACTGTAACTGTAAACATTGAGTTTTTAATGTACCTGATATATCATCAACTTTGTAATCTCTTAATACACCCTGCGTGGTGTCTCATGTATACTTAATTTACTATTGTACCTCGTGCTGGTTATAAATAAAATATTAAAAAAAAAAAAAAAAAAGCTGTTAAGAGGGCTAAAGTCCTCCATAGTTGTGGTGTGTAGCGTGTCTGGAGATGGTAGAATGATCTTTGCGTACCCGAATGCCGGGGGGGGGGGTGTTAGCATGTAGTCTTCTAGCGATGCATGGAAAGGTCCAGCCGACCTGTTCAGGAGCTCTGAAAATTACAATATGGGTGTCGTTCAATGCAGGAAAATTATCCCAATACTGTGAGGTATGATTCAGCACTTGATAGTGTGAAATAATTGAGATTTTATAACAGATTGTAGCTCTTAAGAGTAGAGCTTCATAAGAAAGTGGCCATCTTAGGTGCTGGTCCGGACACGCCCCCCCAAATTATGCCTTTTTTAACAATCATTAAATTATAAGCCTAAAATGGCTTTCTTAGACTTAAGTATTATAATTTTAGGCTACTTGCTATTATTTTGTAAAATTGAATTATCCTCTTTTAAATATCCCTCATTTTGAGTAAATTAGAGTAATATTTGAAATGTAAATAAAAAGAGAGCAGAAACTCCACTGACGCGTTTGGGCGTCATAGCGTTTTCAACTTATTGTGATGTTTATATACTCTAAACCAGGCAGTGATTGGTTGTTTTGGCTGTCATTCAAAAATTCCTGTGATCGAATTGGTTCGTATGGTTGCCAGTCCTAATTGTCATCATCAGATTGGACGTATATCAAGTAAGATTATATTATGTAATTTATCTTTTTTATAGTCGTATACTTATTGTTATATTGTTATTTCTTCTATTTTGGCCTATTTCTTCTAATGTTGCTAGCCGACTCCTCTTCTGGAGCAGATGAGAGCCTTGTATTGATAGCGATCGGCCCTTATGACGCGAGACAGCAAACAGGGAAACACTGAGCCCCTTGAACCATGGATAAACTGCGCAATCAGTAGGTAGAGGCCAAATTTCAGTATCTGACACTTGCGTTAGTCCCAGGTGCGGAATAGGTTGTATGTGCTGCTGGGTAGTTTTGTGAGGGGAAAGCTTGTGTTGTTTCCCGCTAAGTAATCCACTACCGCAACCATCCAGCCAGCTCAAGTGGAAACCATAGGTTATTAAGGTGTTCCGGTAGTGACAATCGTTGCCATTACAGACTGGGGCCTGCTTTTCCATGCCACCTTCGAAAGAGTGTTTTTTAGAGATTGAAAATCCACTCTCCCCTCCCCCCCCAAACCGGCCGCATCCTCTGGGTCAGGAGAAGAAGAGCGAACAGAAGAGTTATGTGATTGTTGCAGATCATGAGTAGGGGCATTATTCTTAGGCCGTGCATGTCTTTCAGCCGACTCTTCTATCTCCGGAATGTTTGGAGTAAGTGTGTCCTCGTGTTCAGGGCGTAACACAGTTATCAGGCTATGAAATTGATGCAACATCTGTCTTTCAAAATCTGTTAAGAGGTCTAAAGTCCTCCATAGTTGTGGTGTGTAGCGTGTCTGGAGATGGTAGAATGATCTCTGCGTACCCGAATGCTGGGGGGGGGGGGGTGTTTGGATGTAGTCTTCTAGCGATGCGTGGAAAGGTCCAGCTGACCTGTTCAGGAGCTCTGAAAATTACGATATGGGTGTTGTTCAATGCAGGAAAATGATCCCAATACTGTGAGGTATGATTCAGCACTGGATAGTGTGAAATAATTGAGATTTTTTAACAGATTGTAGCTCTTAAGAGTAGAGCTTCATAAGAAAGTGGACATCTTAGGTGCTGGCCTGGACACGCCCCCCCCCCCCCCCCCCCCAAAGTATGCCTTTTTTAACAGTCATTAAATTATAAGCCTAAAATGGCTTTCTTAGACTTAAAGGGACAGTCTACACCAGAATGTTTATTGTTTTAAAAGATAGATAATCCCTTTATTACCCATTCCCCAGTTTTGCATAACCAACACAGTTATAATAATATACTTTTAACCTCTGTGATTATCTTGTATCTAATCCTCTGCAAACTGCCCCTTTTTTCAGTTCTTTTGACAGACTTGCAGTCTAGCCAATCAGTGCCTGCTCCCAAATAACTTCTTGTGCACGAGCACAGTGTTATCTATATGAAATACGTGAACTAACACCCTCTAGTGGTGAAAAACTGTTAAAATCCAATCTGAAAGAGGTGGGCTTCAAGGTCTAAGAAATTAGCATATGAACCTCCTAGGTTAAGCTTTCAACTAAGAATACCAAGAGAACAAAGCAAAATTGGTGATAAAAGTAAATTGGAAAATTGTTTAAAATTACATGCTCTATCTGAATCATGAAAGTTTATTTTGGCCTAGACTGTCCCTTTAAGTATTATAATTTTAGGCTACTTGCTATTATTTTGTAAAATTGAATTATCCTCTTTTAAATATCCCTCATTTTGAGTAAATTAGAGTAATATTTGAAATTTAAATAAAAAGAGAGCAGGAACTCCACTGACGCGTTTGGGCGTCATAGCGTTTTCAACTTATTGTGATGTTTATATACTCTAAACCAGGCAGTGATTGGTTGTTTTGGCTGTCATTCAAAAATTCCCATGATCGGATTGGTTCGTATGGTTGCCAGTCCTAATTGTGATCATCAGATTGGACGTATATCAAGTAAGATTATATTGTGTAATTTATCTTTTTTATAGCCGTATACTTATTGTTATATTGTTATTTCTTCTATTTTAGCCTATTTTCATACCATAATAGTGTATACATATCGGAGTATAGCTATTAATATGAGGATTGTTTGTATTCTGATTTAAAGCAACTCGATTGGTCAGTCCATAATGTCAATCATTTTTGCCATCATCTGATTGGGTGATTTTCATGCCGAATCTGCCGTTAATATATAAAACTCTATTGTTCATTTTTGTTATGTTAATGTTATGTTTCCAACATGCTGTTAGTCAGACCATTTCTTATATCTGATTGGTCTAATGACCTGTCAATCTATATTCTCCTATTCATTCATCTTAACGATATATTGGCCATTTTCTATATTATATTTTATTACACTATTAACCGGTTATAGCCTGCAGTAGCACACCCCTTTCCCCTTCTCTCCACATCTCAGCTGCTATGTGCAACAAAGCAGTGACTGGAGCTATGAACACTAAGCACTGCAGGGGTGAGTTTGCCATAATTGTTTATTGGGAGCATTCTCAGCATTGTTTATATAAATCTTTTAAAAAGCCTGTTGGAACTGTAGACATTTATTTATTTATTTTTGTGGCAATACAGGGCTAACATGATACCTAATTTATAAAATAATTTAATTATTTTAAATTATTGTTATTATCATTAGTATTGGTAATATAATCATAACTTATTAAACATATTTTAGTGGAAGTATAGATATAAATATATACACATTGTTATCTGGGTTGCTTTTTGAGACAGGGCATTGTTTTGCTTTTTTATTTTTTTTGTTATTATTCATTACATATTACAGTACAGTATTTAAAAAGTTGATTGAAAAAGTTTTTCTTTCAACCCATACAGTGGCAGTATTTGGGGGGTAGTTATCAAGCCGTCTACTTTTCTGGCTTCGCCGGCCCAATACGCCCGCCTAAGCTCGCCTCACATCGCCGCCGCGGACCTGAAAAAATACGCCTAAATTATCAAATAAAGCTGTCAAAAAGCCGCGGGGCGATGAGCAGCGGACTGTGACAGTTATCACTCATCCGATCTCGCTGCCCTTCGGCTTTTTCCCAGCTTTATTGCTAGCCTGTCACTAAGCACTCACACTAAACTACACTGTTCTACCCCCTATACCGGCGCCCCCGGAGCCTCCCGCAACTCAATAAAGTTACTAACCCCTAAACCGCCGCTCCTAGACCCCGCCGCAACTCTTATAAATGTATTAACCCCTAAACCGCCGCTCCTAGACCCCGCCGCAACTCTTATAAATGTATTAACCCCTAAACCGCCGCTCCTAGACCCTGCCGCAACTCTTATAAATGTATTAACCCCTAAACCACCGCTCCCGGACACCGCTGCCACCTACAGTAACCCCTATCCTGCCCCCCCTACACCGTCGCCCTCTATTATAAAATTATTAACCCCTATCCTGCTGATCCCGCACCTCTCCGCAACTAAATAAATAGTTTAACCCCTAAACCGCCGCTCCCTGAACCTGCCGCAACCTATATTAAACCTATTAACCCCTATCCTGCCCCCCCTACACCGTCGCCACCTATAATAAATTTATTAACCCCTATCCTGCCCCCCACTACACCGCCGCCACTGTAATAAAATGATTAACCCCTAAACCTAAGTCTAACCCTAACCCTAATGCCCCCCTAACTTAAATATTATTTAAATAAATCTAAATAAATTAACTCTTATTAACTAAATGACACCTATTTAAAACTGAATACTTACCTTTAAAATAAACCCTAATAGAGCTACAATATAAATAATAATTATATTCTAGCTATCTTAGGATTTATTTTTATTTTACAGGTACCTTTCAATTTATTTTAACCAGGTACAATAGCTATTAAATAGTTATTAACTATTTAATAACTACCTAGCTAAAAGAAATACAAAATTACCTGTAAAATAAATCCTAACCTAAGTTACAATTAAACCTAATACTACACTATCATTAAATTAATTAAATAAACTACCTACAAATAACTACAATTAAATACAATTACATAAACTAACTAAAGTACAAAAAATAAAAAAGCTAAGTTACAAAAAATAAAAAAATAAGTTACAAACATGTTAAAAATATTACAACAATTTTAAGCTACTTACACCTAATCTAAGCCCCCTAATAAAATAACAAACCCCCCAAAATAAAAAAATGCCCTACCCTATTCTAAATTAAATAAATTTCAAAGCTCTTTTACCTTACCAGCCCTTAAAAGGGCCATTTGTGGGGGCATGCCCCAAAGAAAACAGCTCTTTTGCCTGTAAAAGAAAAATACAACCCCCCCAACATTAAAACCCACCACTCACATACCCCTAATCTAACCCAAACCCCCCTTACAAAAATCTAACACTAATCCCCTGAAGATCATCCTACCTTTAGTTGTCTTCACTCAGCCGAGCCACCGATGGAACTGAAGAGGACATCCGGAGCGGAAGAAGTTAATCCTCCAAGCGGCGCTGAAGAAATCTTCCATCCGATGAAGTCATCATCCAGGCGGCGCTGAAGAAAAGTCTTCGATCCGGCCCATGTCATCTTCAAAGAGGCGCTGAAGAGGTCTTCTATCCGGGCGAAGTCATCTTCCAAGCTGGGTCTTGAATCTTCCTTCCGCCGACGCGGAACCACCTTCTTCACCGACGGACTACGACGAATGACGGCTCCTTTAAGGGACGTCATCCAAGATGGCGTCCCCTCAATTCCGATTGGCTGATAGGATTCTATCAGCCAATCGGAATTAAGGTAGGAAAAATCTGATTGGCTGATGGAATCAGCCAATCAGATTGAGCTTGCATTCTATTGGCTGTTCCGATCAGCCAATAGAATGCGAGCTCAATCTGATTGGCTGATTGGATCAGCCAATCGGATTGAACTTGAATCTGATTGGCTGATTCCATCAGCCAATCAGATTTTTCCTACCTTAATTCCGATTGGCTGATAGAATCCTATCAGCCAATCGGAATTGAGGGGACGCCATCTTGGATGACGTCCCTTAAAGGAGCCGTCATTCGTCGTAGTCCGTCGGTGAAGAAGGTGGTTCCGCGTCAGCGGAAGGAAGATTCAAGACCCAGCTTGGAAGATGACTTCGCCCGGATAGAAGACCTCTTCAGCGCCTCTTTGAAGATGACATCGGCCGGATCGAAGACTTTTCTTCAGCGCCGCCTGGATGATGACTTCATCGGATGGAAGATTTCTTCAGCGCCGCTTGGAGGATTAACTTCTTCCGCTCCGGATGTCCTCTTCAGTTCCATCGGTGGCTCGGCTGAGTGAAGACAACTAAAGGTAGGATGATCTTCAGGGGATTAGTGTTAGGTTTTTGTAAGGGGGGTTTGGGTTAGATTAGGGGTATGTGGGTGGTGGGTTTTAATGTTGGGGGGGGTTGTATTTTTCTTTTACAGGCAAAAGAGCTGTTTTCTTTGGGGCATGCCCCCACAAATGGCCCTTTTAAGGGCTGGTAAGGTAAAAGAGCTTTGAAATGTATTTAATTTAGAATAGGGTAGGGCATTTTTTTATTTTGGGGGGGTTTGTTATTTTATTAGGGGGCTTAGATTAGGTGTAAGTAGCTTAAAATTGTTGTAATATTTTTAACATGTTTGTAACTTTTTTTTTTATTTTTTGTAACTTAGCTTTTTTTATTTTTTGTACTTTAGTTAGTTTATGTAATTGTATTTAATTGTAGTTATTTGTAGGCAGTTTATTTAATTAATTTAATGATAGTGTAGTATTAGGTTTAATTGTAACTTAAGTTAGGATTTATTTTACAGGTAATTTTGTATTTCTTTTAGCTAGGTAGTTATTAAATAGTTAATAACTATTTAATAACTATTCTAACTAGCTAAAATAAATACAAAGTTACCTGTAAAATAAATATAAATCCTAAGATAGCTACAATATAATTATTAATTACATTGTAGCTATCTTCGGTTTATTTTACAGGTATTTATTTTTAAATGGGATTAATTTATTAAAGTATAGTGTAGTGTTAGGTGTAATTGTAACTTAGGTTAGGATTTATTTAACAGGTACATTTCTCTTTATTTTAGCTAGGTAAGCTATTAAATAGTTAATAACTATTTAATAGCTATTGTACCTAGTTAAAATAAATTGAAAGGTACCTGTAAAATAAATATAAATCCTAAGATAGCTAGAATATAATTATTATTTATATTGTAGCTATATTAGGGTTTATTTTAAAGGTAAGTATTTAGTTTTAAACAGGATTCATTAAGTTAATAAGAGTTAATTTATTTAGATTTATTTAATTAATATTTAAGTTAGGGGGGCGTTAGGGTTAGACTTAGGTTTAGGGGTTAATAATTTTATTACAGTGGCGGCGGCGTAGTGGGGGGCAGGATAGGGGTTAATAAATTTATTATAGGTGGCGACGGTGTAGGGGGGGCAGATTAGGGGTTAATAAATTTATTATAGGTGGCGACGGTGTAGGGGGGGGGCAGATTAGGGGTTAATAAATTTATTATAGGTGGCGACGGTGTAGGGGGGGCAGATTAGGGGTTAATACATTTAATATAGGTTGCGGCGGGTTCAGGGAGCGGCGGTTTAGGGGTTAATACATTAATTATAGTTGCGGTGGGCTCCGGGAGCGGCGGTTTAGGGGTTAATATGTATAGAGTAGCTTGCGGTGGGCTCCGGGAGCGGCGGTTTAGGGGGTAATAACTTTATTTAGTTGCGGCGGTGTAGGGGGGGACAGATTAGTGTTAGGTGTAGACAGCTCCCATAGAAATCAATGGGATGTCTGTCAGCAGCGAACTTGTACTTTCGCTATGGTCAGACTCCCATTGATTCCTATGGGATCCGCCGCCTCCAGGGGTGGCGGATTGAAAACCAGGTACGCTGGGCCGTAAAAGTGCCGAGCGTACCTGCTAGTTTTTTGATAACTAGCAAAAGTAGTGAGAATGTGCCGCACTTGTGTGCGGAACATCTGGAGTGACGTAAGAATCGATCTGTGTCGGACTGAGTCCGGCGGATCGATGCTTACGTCACAAAATTCTACTTTTGCCGGTCTCGAGCCTTTGATAACTAAGGGGTATCAGCCTCGCCACAAATACGATGCGGAATTCCAGCGTATTTGGGGTTGACGGCTTGATAACTAGGCCCCTTTGCCTATTTGTTTGTAATTGGCAGCAATGTTTGCTGCATATGAAGTGGAAAACAGGGAACATGTCAGAGTTTTATCACATAACCAGCCTGGCAGGTGCTCCCTATGAGTAAAGCTGATCTCTCTTTACTTTGTTTAATTTTAAAAATGTCCTATTCAAACACACTCTAAATTAATAAGGCGCATAGTAGTTTACAGCAGGTTTTTATAAAAATATTACAGCTGCCACACATACTGTTAGTCATATTAGAGAGTAAGAGGTGATCCCCATTTGTGGTAAAGTGATGCCTCTGATTGTTTACATGCAGTTAAAAGGACAATCTAGTGAAAATTAAACTTTCATGATTCCAATATCGCATGCAATTTTAAACAACTTTCCAATTTACTTTTATCATCAAATTTGCTTTGCTCTCTTGGTATTCTTTATGGAAAGTTAAACCTAGGTAGGCTCATATGCTAATTTCTAAGCTGATGAAGTGCCTCATTTTGATAGTTTTGCACATTTAGACACTGATAGTTCATGTGTGCCATATTGATAAGATTGTGCTCTCTCCCGTGGAGTTATTTAAAAGTCAGCACTGATTGGCAAAAATACAAGTCTGTCAAAAGAACTGAGATAAGGGGGCAGTCTGCAGAGGCTTAAATTCAAGGTAATAACAGAGGTAAAAAGTATATTAATATAACAGTGTTGGTTATGCAAAACTGGGGAATAGGTAATAAAGGAATAATCTTTTTAAACAAAAAAAAAATTGGAGTAGACTGTCCCTTTAATGATAGGGACAGGTTAGATTAAGCTGTCAATATAAAGTGTTAAGCATAATATATAACCCAGAAAACCTAAAGAGACATGAAAGGTTAATAGTATGGTGGGACTGTAGTACCCTAACCTACTATTGGGCGCTGCAGCTGCTGCTAAGTCTAAGTGAATGTTTTCAGGTTAATTTACATAAATATTGCATTCAGATAGTTAATAACAAACATTTTTTTAAGTAGTTGATTATACAGCTTTTGATATATAAATATATATATATGTGTGTTTATCTGGCTCTGATACTAGCCAGTGCCTCACCAGCCACTGATCTCACCGCACGTCACTGCGGTTCTGTAACTGTTACTCCTTGCCAGCTTGCTTCCAACACTCTGTATGTACAGTATACTCAGGTTATATTGCTTCTTTAGTGAGAAACTGTGAGCTGCATTTGGAGACAGATATCATGTGTGAAGTTGAGAAATATAGGGTGACCCATCTGATTTCTCAGCCTCTCCACTTGTATCCCTCTGAGTTAATAGTTGCTAACCATTTGCCTCTATAGAAAAATTCTACTACCCTTCTTGGCTGCTGCTATGTCAGACTTCCTCAACTGCCACAAACTATAATAATTGTACAAAGAAAGAATTAGACCAAAAAACTGCGCTTCCCAAAGAAAACTAAATTTCACTTTTTGGTCTTAAGTGGATCTATTGATTCGTATAAACAAATATAGTTTGAGTATACCTAGGTGTATACTCAGCTATGTACAATATAAAATTAGAGAGGACACTTAGTGCACTAGTCCATAACTCACAGTACAATATAAATGCATATACACATAAAAAAGAAAAGTAAAAGTTAAAAAGTAAAAGATGACAATGTAGGTATAGAAAAAGAACAGGATGGTAAGGAGTAAAAAATACTTCCCAAAGTTCAATATGGCGAGTAGGTGCTGCTCCAGTGAGAGATACAGGGCTGTGTTCCTGATCGTAATGAAAGCTAGAAAATAGAAGAAAACACAGAGCGCATCCCACTCTAAGTGTAACACCGTTATGAGGAGGTAGTGCGGCCTCTACCTCCTCATCCGGGACATTCGAATTCTGGGGCTGTTTGCTGAGTATCCCCCGACACGGCGAGTCCCTTCCCGGCTTTCCGGAAGCTCTACAGAGGACACAGCCGACGGGGTGATGGAGAGTACACCCACAAGCCTCAGATGCAAAGGACCCGGACTTGGTGATAGTGCCTTTTTATTCTGTTTATCTTGTACGTGTGTTTTATACACTTGATTTTTGTGCCATTAAATACGGTGTTACACTTAGAGTGGGGATGCGCTCTGTGTTTTCTTCTATTTTCTATAATAATTGTAGTTCCAAAACAAACATGCAGTTGAAGGGTGAATAACAATAGTTCTTTTTATGAACTTTGATGCTCTTGAGAAAGGCAGAATGAGCCGCTGAAAAGCGTTTAGCAAATAAATTCGTTTTTATTCTGAGCAAATAAAAGTCTGCCTGTGCAACATTTCTATAAGGGAGCTGTATTTTCATTTTTTCATACTGGCTGATCGCTGACAACCTGATCCTGTGAGTACTTTTTTTTTAGTATTCCTTTTGACAGGGGTCAAGTCGAGTGGGAACGCATGGGAATGGAGTTCCTGCACTATTTTTGCAGATGGAACTAAGTTCCCTCTGGAAAGAGAACAGAGAAGCTTTAGTAAACACTGCTGCTGCTGGCGGGAGGAGCTGGAGCACAGTCTGGTTAGAGAGCTAGTGAGATCCTCTAGTAATAGTCAGTAACACTTCCTGCAATACACTACATGCAAGCCTGTCAGCGGTCCTGCTGTGTAATCACCCTGCAATGTGTGTTACACATGGTGCTTACATTTCTGTGTGGCGTAATTGGGGTTATTTAGCAGAAATAGGACTATTGCACCTTAAAGGGACATGAAACCCCAAATTTTTCTTTCATGATTCAGACAGATAATGCAATTTTAAGCAACTTTCCAATTTACTGCTATTATTTAATTTGCTTCCTTCTCTTGTTATCCTTTGCTAAAATATTTATCTAGGCAAGCTCAGGAGCAGCAAAGAACCTAGATTCTCGCTGCTCATTGGTGGATGCATATATATACAGATTATCATTGGCTCACCCATGTGTTTAGTTAGAAACCATTAGTGCATTGCTGCTCATTCAACAAATGATACAAAGAGAAACAAATTAGGTAATAGAAGTAAATTAGAAAGTTATTTAAAATTGTATTTATCTAAATCATGAAAGAAAATTTTTGGGTTTCATGTCCCTTTAAGTGGGTGGGACTCTGTGAAAAAGGAGTCTTAGGCCCAAAGGCAACCATTTAATCCTTCATTGGATTTAATTTGCTTTAATTAACCAAAGGATATAGATTATTTACATATAAATACAGTGTGTGTATGTGTGTGTGTGTGTGTGTGTGTGTGTGTGTGTGTGTGTGTGTGTGTGTGTGTGTGTGTGTGTGTATAAAACAATATTGTTTGGGGTGGAATTCTTTGTGAGTTTTTTTGTAGGACTTGACCCCTGCCTTTTGGGTTGACATATTACTCTATTGTGAGTCTCTCCATAGTGTTGAAAACCAGCTACAATTCTCAGAGGTCTATTTTGATTGCAGTGCCTGGTGACGTCATACCACGTTAAAGATTCCCTATTCTGGATCTGCGTCTCCTCTACTAATGCACATAAATAACTAGAGGCCTCTCTCATGAAGTGTGGGGTACCATGTGAACTACAATTGTCAATTGGTGTTTTGTCCATTCTTTATAATAAATACACTTTGATTCACATTCTCTTAGTTTTTCATTCATCTACTGCAACTTTATTGTGAAACTCCAAATGAATACAGTTCTTCCATACACTGTATTTATTTGTATTATTGCAGCATTTGATTGCTCCCACAAATTCTTATATTTCTAAAATAAGCAGTATTCATCCAGGAATGGAAGAGATCAGAGGTTTATTGACAAAATGCCAGGCAGGTACAGAACATGCATTGTCAATAAGTTACATGAATTATAATCATACAGACAGGCTGCCTATTTCATTCTGAGATGAAACAAAGATATAAGCAAAATCAAAATTATTAGGTAACAAGAGAGTATAATCTGCCTGTAAAATAAAGATATTGTCTATGATAATCACCTCTTCTCTCTGTGTTAGTCAGGTTTCATTCTGCGCTAGGTACATTTTCCTTTGAGTCCCCTTACTTAAAGGGACACGGTACTTAAAATATTTTGGTCTCCTATATGAATGAGCGGCATATAAATGTGTTAAAAACATTTTGCATGTACATAGTTAAAGGGACAGTCAAGATAGAAAATCCCTTAATTACCAATTCCCCAGTTTTGCATAACCAACACAGTTATAATTATACATGTTTTACCTCTGTAATTACCTTGTATCTAAGCCTCAGCAGACTGCCCCCTTTTTTCAGTTCTTTTGACAGACATGCAGTTTAGCCAATCAGAGCTGTCTCCATGGTAAATTCACATGCATGAGCTCAATGTTATCTATATGAAACATGTGAACTAATGCCCTCTAGTGGTGAAAAACGATCAAAATGCATTTAGATTAGAGGCGGCCTTCAAGGTGTAAGAAATTAGCATATGAACCTCCTAGGTTTAGCTTTCAACTAAGAATACCAAGAGAACAAAGCAAAATTGGTGATGAAAGTAAATTGGAAAGCTGTTTAAAATTACTTGCCCTATTTAAAACATGAAGGTTTTTTTTTGGACTTGACGGTCCCTTTAAGGAAATGCTGTTTAAATTTTAACTTAACTGGAAGAATAAATTGTTTATACAACACGGGAATGTCCATTTTTTCATAATGTAAATTACTGTAAATATAGTCTGAGATATTCTTGTTTTTGATGGACCAGAAAATGTATTTTAGTCTGGTGATGTGTGATGACTCATCATAGGCATACTCCTGTATACACACACACATGCACCCATTAATTTGCATACACAAATATATATTGATTTACACACATATACACACACACATAATGGGCTAGATTTATCATGATCCGAAATTCCTGATCGGTTGCAGATTCACTCGTTTGAGCCTGCAACTGATTTTTATAAAGCAGCGGTTCTTACACAATTCGCTTGGGCAAATACACTCTACAATTTGCTATGAAATTTGACAGGTTCACAATATGTTAACCCTGTCCGTCCACAAATCGATAAATCTAGTCCATTGCATTAAAAGATTGACTGACATTGCAGATGACCAAGATTTATTTTAATGTGTCTATTAGAAAGGATGCACAATCATAATTCAGTGTATATATACTAAATTTACATAATAAAATAGGATACATTTTTATATGCCTCTAAGAATGGATGTACAGTCATAATTTACTGTATAGTGCATACATTTATATCATAACATAGCCCTTAAAATGACCTATACATTTTAAAGCTCTTTATAAAATACATAATCTAATTACAAGTAAACTAAAATTGTGTCACGCAGCTCGTCGCTCGTCTCTTGTGGCCGTTGCCACAGATGCTGTCGGCTGTCATTCTGTTGCCATGGACGTGGCGGTTCCTTCTGGCGCTCTGCGATGACATCATGGCCGCACGCCAGGTCCTTCGGATGGCGGTCCGGTTCAGCTATCTCCCCCTTGATGCGAAACTCACCAATGTAAGTACCTTAGTTACTTACATTCCCTGCCCAAGTATAGGTTATACTTTGCATTCCTGTGTGCTGTTTGAACTGCTGACTCTTTGACTGCCTTACTGTTAATGAAATCTGCTTGCCTCTAACCTTGCTCCTGCTTAGCCCCTGAAATGCTGGATTATCTTTCTGTTGCTGAACCCTGCTTGTCTCTGATTACTCTCTGCCTAACCCCTTGGTACTGTGAAGGATTGGACTGTCTGCCTGGTATTTATCTATGCCTTCCATTGACCACTCTCTGCTGTTTAACCCCTGAACTGCTGGATTGTCTTAGTGTTACTGAACCCTGCTTGTCTCTAATTACTCTCTGCCCAACCCCTTGGTACTGTGAAGGATTGAACTGTCTGCCTGGTATTGACCTCTGCCTTCCACTGACCACTTTCTGCTGCTTAACCCCTGAACTGCTGTTACTGTGGATAGCCTTCTTGTTGCTGAACTCTGCTTGCCTGACTACTCTCTAGTTATCCCTTGTTGTGCCCTGAAGGGTTGCCCTCTCTACTGTGAGTACTGCTCACCTCGTATACTTATCTGTTCTTTTGTTCTGGGATATTTCCTTATCCTTAGACTTGATGCCGGGATAAGAAGACTACCGGCCAAGTTTAGTCTGATAGGGTAATATCCCATGAGCATTACAAATTGTAGGAAGAACAGTTTAAAGCAAGATTTAAAGGGACAGTAAAGTCAAAATTAAACCTTCATGGTTTAGGCCGGGATTGCCAACTGGTAGCTTAAGGAAAAGCAAAACTAAAAATGTGTGCTTTAGGGTGGCCAAAACTCAAAAGAGCCATCTTTAGGGGGTGGAACACCAAAAAAAAGCTACCCTGCAACCTTATCCACTGTGCCACTGGACATTGTTAGGAAGTATATTATTATTTGGGTGTTTTGTTTTAGGTGTCATAAATGTATATGCGGCTTTTAAGGCTTATTTGTTGACCTGTGCCCCCTATGTTTTAGGAAGTTGGCCATTACTGGTTTAGAACATACAATTTTACACAACTTTCCAATGCACTTCTATTATCAAATTAGCTTAACTCTCTTGGAATCTTTATTGAAAACTAGACTCATAGGACCTAATAAGTGTGAATGGATCGTAAGCATTCTATACCTTTCTATTGCAGCAATCTTTCCAACAAAGTATAACACTGGGGTCGCTTCCAACCATGTCAATTGTGTTTATTATTTGGGCCCTGATACACCTTTTTCGGCATCATAGCTATCATAACCAGAAATATTGGATCGGGTATCAGAAAAGTGATGCTTATGATGCATGACAAGGGCAAAACTATCATTGATGCAGCAGGTACAGTGGCACCAGGGCCCAAGTGCTGGGGGGGACGTAACAGCCAGTTTATATATAGGCGTGTGTACCATCCTACTGTAGGGGAGTCTTTTATTAATGCAGGTTTCAGGTCCATTTATCTATCTATCCTCAAAATCATTCTACAGACAAGCATGTATATTAATACTATTGATTACAACTGAGTTATCTTTGGGGCTCAAAAATAAATTTTGCACCAGGGCCCTCTGTTGAGAAGGTCCTCTACTGATGCACTTGATCTATATAATTGTTTTGTTGTACTCCGCATTTGTTTATAGCACTGCAGAATCTGTTGGCACTCTACAAATAACTGATAATAATAATAATAATGGACAACATTGACTTCAGGGATCACAATCTTATTTTTTAATTTTTTTTTATTTTCTACAGTGTAAAATCCCCCTTACCCTCCAACCTCTATGAACCCTCCCAAAAAACTCTTTAACCCTCCCCGCTTCCAATGGCCTCCACCATCTTAAGCTCTGGCAGCTATCTGCCTGTACCCAGTTTACATACATTTATTTTTTAATTTACGTTATTTAATAGCAAAATAGTTTTTCTGTAGTGTATCACCCTCCCCTCACCAAGTGATCATATTGTAGGGCCTTCTCCCCTCTCATAAGCCCTCCCTCTCTCCTAATCATTTATTTTCTGTAGTGTAGGGATTGGAACCCTCTTCTCCCTCCATCTCCCTCAATGCACCACCCGGCTATCTCCCTCCTTCCTTCCTCCCACACCATGCACAAGATGACTGCAAGCGTTCTGCCTTCATATGGTAAAGGAAGAACAATCAGTAATTATATATTGAGCATCCAAGACTATGGAAGGAATTCTTTCAGAGTGAGTAATATAAACTCAGATGAGTTTCTTATTGGATAAATTAATGGAATCTGTGTTGACAATTGCCATGCTAAAATCACTTTAATCCATTTAGAAAAATAGTCATTTGAAGTTTCATAATGTTAACAAATTCAGAAAGGCCAGGGGCATCAGGGGATTTCCATTTTTTAAATATTATATTATGTGCCGCCAAAATAGCCATATTTATAAATTGTTGTTCTCCCACCTGCTTGAAATTGTCCAATAGAAAATAAAATATGAAAAGGTGAAAGAAAGATTTTGGTCTGGATAAATTTGTTCAACCAGAAAGCAACCTTTCCCCAGTACTGTCTAATCTTGGGGCATGACCAGAGGCATTTACAGACTTTCCAACCTGCAAAAATTTATTTCAGGGAGGTGGCTTCACAGGCTACTGCACCCTCCCCCCCCCCCCCCGGTTATATACTGGACACCTGGAAACAATAAATAAAATAGAGACTTATCATTAAAGTAGCTTCCCACTAAACTCACATTTTAAAAAAAGTAGCTTTATTGCACAACCACATACAACAAACTTATTTTCCAGTGATCGTTTGCTTGTTGAATGCTCAAATATTTTAGAATATGAAATTTAATTACTTGAAGGAAATATTTGTGTTTTATTTTATTAAAATCAGTGGGGGCTTTTTGGCTACTGATGCATGCTTTGAGGGTTCCATAGCTTCCCAGCTTGGGAAGTACTCAGTATAGTTATCCCTGTACGACTTTCGGATTTTGTGTCTTGGAGCATGTGTGATTTTGAGTTTGGGAGGCTATTTGTAGTTATGTTTTGTACTCACAGTAGAGTCAGTTTGATAAGGACCTGTCAGCAGGGCTGTCTATCTCCTCCTTCACAGGTGCGTACTCTCTTTGCCCTCTTTCTCAGTTCTTACTCAGCCTATGCTGCAGCCAATGTTTCCTGCTGCTGATTCCGGATTTGGGCCACGTTGGATCATGGTACTTGTAGTTTCAGAGAGATTGCATTTCATTTGCAGGCGTCAGGGAGCCACTTTTACAATGAGCGAAACTCCCTGAACTTCAGGGAGAGTTGGGATGTCTGCATTTAAAGCATTTATATTTCTGATTATCTTGTATCCATTTATTTATTCCATCAGGAGTGAGGTAATAGTTATTCATCAATTTCAATTGCGCTTCCCTCCAGATACAGATTACCATGGTGGACTCCGAAATACTAATACTTCTGAAAATGTCCTGAGTTTGAATCATAGGAAAACAATTCACAAAACTGTCTTTCAGCTTATCCGTATAACTTAAACCTACTTTAGAGAGTAACGATTTATACCAATAAGAGATTGACCGTATACCTGCTTTATAGATTTTAATCCCCAAATCAATCTCCTGCGAATCCAATTACAGTAAAACCAAAACTTTTAAGTTTCTGCATAAAATGACTTCTGACCTGTAGATAAGCGTAAAAATGTTTTACAGGGAGATGGTATTTAGCAGAAATCCCTGCATATGTTTGTATTGACATGATATTGTCTTGTTTAAATTGTGAAAAATAAATTAGTCCTTTTTCTCTCCACTTTCTAAAGACCTCATTGTGTAAACCCGGAGTAAGGACAAATGTATCTATAATTGGGAGATATTGAGAAAACATAATTTATGTAAGAACTTACCTGATAAATTAATTTCTTTCATAGTGGCAAGAGTCCATGAGCTAGTGACGTATGGGATATATATTCCTACCAGAAGGGGGCAGAGTTTCCCAATCCTCAAATGCCTATAAATACACCTCCCACCTCACTCATACCTCAGTTTAAGGTATAGTCAAGTTAGTGAGGTGTAAAAAGAGTAAAAAGCATAAAAAAGAGGAACAGGATATGAACACTATATCAGATTGGAAGTTCATTCGCTATAGCTATAAGGGCATTACAAGTGCTCACTCCCCATTGACTCCAATTTTAGCCGACAAAGAATTTTCAGAGGGCCTAGGGCATAATACCGGGGGGGGACAATAGTTTAAAAGGGTATGCGCCTGTTGCATTAATCACCAAACTAGGGAACATTTTACCTAGAACTGAATTAAAAGAAGTGGGAAATGTTTTTTTGGACCAGTGGTTACGATACCACCAAGTTAGCCATTACATCTCATCACACAGAAACAGGACAAATTTAATGAGGCCACTGACGCAGTTTGAACAACTGTGTATTTCTAGCTTACCACAAAAAGGGATCATTTTAATTGTATATAAAATATTGCTCACGGCTACATCTCCTAATCCACATAAATATGTGAAAGGATGGGAAAAGGAATTGCTGGGGACACAGGACCCAAAAAACTGGAGAGACATATTCAGTAGTATAGCTCATTCTGCACACACAACTTATGCTTTAGAAGCAAACTAAAAAATATTATTTTGTTGGTACCTAACACCAAACAGAATGAAATATCTATTCCCTTCAGCAAATGAAAAATGCTGGAGATGTAAGAAGGCAGTGGGTAATATGGGGCATATTTGGTGGTCTTGCACAACAATAAACACATACTGTAAGGAGATATTAGAGGAAATAAAAAAATGCCTTATCTTGTAATTTATCGCTATCCCGAAAGTTTGCTTATTTAACATGCTAAACGATGTCAAATGCAAAATAAGGCGAAATATTGGGCACATTATGCTAAATTCAGCCAAACAGCTGATAGCAGCTGCGTGGAGGTCTGATAAGGTCCCCACAATAGATGCGTGGAAAGAGAAGGGGAAAGGAACCTTGATGCTGGAGAGATATTATTACTTCAAAACTAACAAGATGGCAAGATGTTTTATTGGGATTCTTATAATCCGTCTGGTTAATGGATAGAAGGCTAAAGGGCGAAAGTCTCAATTTTCATATTTGTCATGTTGGTTTATACATATGAATCTCCCATATTGCAATGGTTATAATTATAATACCTATTAAGGGTAAAATAAGTCACACTCTGCAGTAAGTTGTTGTAATTGTCATTATTAATGTTAATTTGTTATTGTTACACTCGTTATTTCTTGATGTGTTTCTCTTTTTTCAAGATGCTTATGGACATTGAAGTACTTGATATAATGAGATATTTGGAAACATGGTATATTTGAGTAGGAAGTATTAATTGGATTCCAGAAAACTGTAATGTAACACAGTCATGTATTTGATTTTGATCATTCTAATGGATAAGAACCCAGTATGTCAGAAAATATGTAACTACTTAGATATTGTATGCTGTACATTGAGAACATTTTTCAATAAAGAAACAATAAATAAAAAATAAAATAAAAAAAAGAGGAACAGGATAAATAAAGTGCTTTATATATATATATAAAAAAAAAATCATAACTCCTAAAAATATTGGGTGGGTCTCATGAACTCTTGCCACTTTCTTTCATGTAAGTGGCAAGAGTCCACGAGCTAGTGAAGTATGGGATATAATACCCAAGATGTGGAAGTCCACGAGTCACTAGAGAGGGAGGGATAAAATAAAGACAGCTATTTTCGCTGAGAAATTAAATCCAAAAAATAATTAAGTTAATTGAAATTTCTAAATTTCAAAAAAACTCAAATCATAGGCACTAGAATCAAACTGAGACAGCTGCCTGAAGAACCTTTCTACCAAAGGCTGCTTCTGAAGAAGCAAACACAACAAAATGGTAAAATTTAGTAAATGTATGCAAAGAAGACCAAGTTGCTGCTTTGCAAATTTGATCAACTGAAACTTCATTCTTAAAAGCCCAAGATGTGGCGCCTAATCTAGTAGAATGAGTTGTAATACGCTGAAGCGGAGACTGCCCCGTCTCCAATTAGGCTTTGCGAATCAAAAGCTTCAACCAAGATGCCAAGGAAATGGCAGAGACTTTCTGACCTTTTCTGGAACCAGAAAAAAATGACAAATAGTCTAGAAGTCTTTCTGAAATCTTTAGTAGCCCCAACATAATATTTCAAAGCTCTTACCACATCCAAAGAATGTAAAGACCTTTGAAGAGTATTCTTAGGATTAGGACATAAGGAAGTAACAATAATTTCCCTATTGATGTTAGAATTCACAACCTTTGGCAAAAATTTAAACGAAGTCTGCAAAACAGCTTTATCTTGATAGAAAATCAGATAAGGAGACTCGCAAGAGAGAGCAGACGATTTAGAAACTCTTCTAGCAGAAGAGATAGCCAAAATTAATAAAACTTTCCAAGAAAGTAGTTTAATATCCAAAGAATGCATAGGAGCATATTTATCAAAGCGTTAACTGAAAATATGCTTGAATCCTGCGTCGTAAAATGTCTCCAGATTGATCCGCCCTAGTTATCAAAGCATCAAGATCAGCAAATGTTGAAATTTATGACGTAATATATGCTCCCGCGATCTCAATCCGACGCAGATCAATGCTTGCGTCATTACAGATGTTTCAAATTCAGATTCGACTCTATTTGCCACTTTTGCAAATTTATCAAACATTTAATTGAAATAATTTTTATTGGTTTTCATTATCAACATTTCAAATCAATAAAAGATATACAAAAAAGGCAAACCCTCCACCCTCTATTTTGCTCTCTCTCTCTTCCCCCTCTCTTTTGCTCTCTCTCCCCCTCTCTTTTGCTCTCTCCCCCCCTCTCTTTTGCCCTCTCTCTCCCCCTCTCTTTTACTCTCTCTCCCCTACTCTCTTTTGCTCTCTCTCCCCCTCTCATAGAAAGTTATTTTAAAGGTAAGTATTTATTTTTAAATAGGATTAATTTAGTTAATAAGAGTTATAATATTTAGATGTATTTAATTAATATGTAAGTTAGGGGGGTGTTAGGGTTAGGGTTAGACTTAGGTTTAGGGGTTAATAAATTTATTATAGTGGCGGCGGTGTAGGGGGGGCAGGATAGGGGTTAATAAATTTATTATAGTGGCGGCGGTGTAGGGGGGCAGGATAGGGGTTAATAGGTATTATGTAGGTGGCGGCAGGGTCCGGGAGCGGCGGTTTAGGGGTTAACATATATATTATAGTTGCGGCGGGGTCCGGGAGCAGTGGTTTAGGGGTTAACATATTTATTATAGTGGCGGCGGGGTCCGGGAGCGGCAGTTTAGGGGTTAATCAGTTTATTAGAGTGGTGGTGGGCTCCGGGAGCGGCGGTTTAGGGGGTAATACATTTATTTAGTTGCGGCGGTGTAGGGGGGGACAGATTAGGGGTGTTTAGACTCGTGGGGAAAATGTTAGGGTGTTAGGTGCAGACGTTTCCCATAGGAATCAATGGGATGTCGAGCAGCAGCGAACATGAATTTTCGCTATGGTCAGACTCCCATTGATTCCTATGGGATCCGCCGCCTCCAGGGCGGCGGATTGAAAACCAGGTACACTGGGCCGGAAAAGTGCCGAGCGTACCTGCTAGTTTTGTGATAACTAGCAAAAGTAGTCAGATTGTGCCGAACTTGTGTGTGGAACATCTGGAGTGACGTAAGAATCGATCTGTGTCAGACTGAGTCCGGCGGATCGAAGCTTACGTCACTAAATTCTACTTTTGCCGGTGTGTAGGGCTTGATAACTTAGGCGAATCAGCCTCGCCACAAATAAGCTGCGGAATTCCAGCGTATTTGAGGTTGACGGCTTGATAACTAGGGGCCATAGGCTCAAAAGAAGGAGCCTGCAAAATAAGCAGGGGGGCGCCGAGACAGTGCCTACTGCCGAGGTGGATCATCTCCTGCCTGAAGCGTGATGAGAGACAGTGAGACAGGGACTTATTAAAATGTTTTAAAATGTATTATTGCCTGGGGCTGGCTCGCTGCAACAGGGCAATTTACTTATTCCTACAGTAACAGACCTGACCTACATGATGATTGATTATCTGGCTAAATCAATGGCGCTTAATTGGCTGGCTTCCTGACTATTGCTATAGTGTATGGGAATGTGGGAGTGCGTGTGGTAACACTGACAGTGGAGGCGGAGCTCACTTGAACAGCTGCGCTGCCTGCTGCTGTATGGTCTGCCTAACAGCTTGCTCTGACCAAGAGGGAAATTGTGCGGGATGCCTAGCTCCACGTGACTGAGACTCACACTACACCTCTCTATGAAAATGAGCCACGTGAGAGGTGAATGATGATGCCCACTGTTCACCCAGCGAGACGGAGACGGCTGTTATGGCCAGACCGCAGACAAGTACTGAAGACTAAGGTAGGAATGGTGGTTCAGCGGGGGTCTCTGAGGGCAGCCGGGCAGGGCAGAAAATATGCACGGTCGGACGGTGCAGTGCTCATGGGTGGGTGGTGACTTTGACAACAGTCAGTTGTGTTGTGAGGACCAGTGAAGGTGACAACTGTGAGTCTGGACTGGGTGCGGCACTCTGTGCTAGTGGTAAGTAAGGATTTACTTACTGTATGCAGGATTTATTTAATCAAACTGACAGCTAACCAGCTAAAGAGTTATGTGATCCTACCTTATGCAGAATCACATAACCTTTTAGCTGGATAGCTGTTATAAAAGCCCACCCTTCCCCTGTGTATATCTGTACATTTTTGTATGGTTCTATGTGTGTTATACATACATACACACACACATACATACATACACACACACACATACACACATAAATATACTCACACACATACATACACACATACATACACACACACATATATACACACACACATACACACATAAATATACTCACACACATACATACACACATACATACACACATTCATACACACACATACATACATACATATACACACATACATACACACACATACACATACATACACACACACATACACACATACACTACTCACACACTCATGTACCCACTCAAACACACTTACATACACACACATACACTATTCACACACACGCACCATTACACACACACGAATGTACCCACACACTAACATACAAACACATGCATAGATAGACAGACATATGCACATGCAAATACACAAATACATATACTACTCACACACTGACACACACACGCAAACACCCAAATGGGAAATTATTTTCTTTATAATTATAGGGGGGCGGCAAAATGTATCCTCGCCTGTATGGCCAAAAATCATAGCACCGGCCCTGAGTGGAACACCAAGAAATATAGGTTTTCCCAACCCTATGCTAAATCTTACTTGAAATAGACTTACGAGCCTGTATCATAGTGTTAATTACTGAGTCAGAGAAATGTCTATGACTAAGAACTAAGCAATCAATTTCCATGCCTTTAAATTTAGAGATTTGAGATCCCGATGGAAAACTGGGTCTTGAGACAGAAGGTCTGGTCTTATAGGAAGTGACCAAGGCTGGCAACTGGACATTTGGACAAGGTCCGCATACCAGAACCTGTGAGGCCATGCTGGTGCTATCAGAAACACATAAGATTCTTCCATTATGATCTTTGAGATCACTCCCAGAGGTGAAAAAATTAAGCAGGTTGGTAAAACCATGAAACTGCTAGAGCATTAATCATTTCGGCCTGAGGATCGCTAAACCTGGAAATGTATCTTGCAAGTTTATTATTTAGACGAGAGGCCATCAGATCTTTGTCTGGAGGACCCCACATCTGCACAATCTGATAGAACACATCTGGATGGAGAGACTATTCCCCAGATGTAGAATCTGACGGCTGAGATAATCCGCTTCCAAATTGTCTACACCTGGTATATGAATCGCAGTGATTAGACAAAAATTGGATTCAGCCCAAAAAGTATTAGAGATACTTATTTTATTACTAGGGGACTGCGAGTCCCCCCTTGATGATTGACATATGCCACTGTTGTGACATTGTCTGTTTGAAACGGAATATACGATTCTCTCTTTAATAGCCTCAAGAGCTCTGAAAATAGCATGGAGTTCTAAGATATAGATTGGTAACCTCGCCTCTCGAAGATTCCAAACTCCTTATGCTGTCAGAGACCCCCAAACAGCTCCCCAAACTGAGAGATGTGCATCTGTTGTTTTGACAGTCTAGGTAGGACAAACAATGAAGGCCCCTTAAAGAATAAGATGATGGAATAACCACCAAGTCAGAGAAAGTGGAGAGTTGGGATTTAAGTATATCAGTTACGATAACTGAGTATAATCCCTGCACCATTGATGCCACATGCAAAACTGTAGAGGTCTTGTGTCCGATGCTGCAATCATGAGACCTAAAACTTCCATGCACATAGCCACTGAAGCGAATGATAAGAGACTGAAGGTTTAGACAAGCTGAAACCAATCTCAAACTTCTCTTTTCTGTTAGGGATAGAGTCATGGACACTGAATCTATCTGGAAATCTATTGAGCTAGTACCAAGATATCGTCCAAATAAGGAAACACCGCAATAACCTGCTCTCTGATTACAGATAGAAGGGCACCTAAAACTATTAAGAATATACTTGGTGCTGTTGCAAGGCCAAACAGAAGGGTGACAAATTGGTAATGCTTGTTTAGAAAAGAGAATCTCAGAAAAAGATAGTGATCTGGATGAATCTGATTGTGAAGGTAAGCGTCCTGTAAGTCTATTGTGGACATGAAGTGACCTTGCTGAACAAAAGGCAGAATACAGGGAGTGCAGAATTATTAGGCAAGTTGTATTTTTGAGGATTAATTTTATTATTGAACAACAACCATGTTCTCAATGAACCCAAAAAACTCATTAATATCAAAGCTGAATAGTTTTGGAAGTAGTTTTTAGTTTGTTTTTAGTTATAGCTATTTTAGGGGGATATCTGTGTGTGCAGGTGACTATTACTGTGCATAATTATTAGGCAACTTAACAAAAAACAAATATATACCCATTTCAATTATTTATTTTTACCAGTGAAACCAATATAACATCTCAACATTCACAAATATACATTTCTGACATTCAAAAACAAAACAAAAACAAATCAGTGACCAATATAGCCACCTTTCTTTGCAAGGACACTCAAAAGCCTGCCATCCATGGATTCTGTCAGTGTTTTGATCTGTTCACCATCAACATTGCGTGCAGCAGCAACCACAGCCTCCCAGACACTGTTCAGAGAGGTGTACTGTTTTCCCTCCTTGTAAATCTCACATTTGATGATGGACCACAGGTTCTCAATGGGGTTCAGATCAGGTGAACAAGGAGGCCATGTCATTAGATTTTCTTCTTTTATACCCTTTCTTGCCAGCCACGCTGTGGAGTACTTGGACGCGTGTGATGGAGCATTGTCCTGCATGAAAATCATATTTTTCTTGAAGGATGCAGACTTCTTCCTGTACCACTGCTTGAAGAAGGTGTCTTCCAGAAACTGGCAGTAGGACTGGGAGTTGAGCTTGACTCCATCCTCAACCCGAAAAGGCCCCACAAGCTCATCTTTGATGATACCAGCCCAAACCAGTACTCCACCTTCACCTTGCTGGCGTCTGAGTCGGACTGGAGCTCTCTGCCCTTTACCAATCCAGCCACGGGCCCATCCATGTGGCCCATCAAGACTCACTCTCATTTCATCAGTCCATAAAACCTTAGAAAAATCAGTCTTGAGATATTTCTTGGCCCAGTCTTGACGTTTCAGCTTGTGTGTCTTGTTCAGTGGTGGTCGTCTTTCAGCCTTTCTTACCTTGGCCATGTCTCTGAGTATTGCACACCTTGTGCTTTTGGGCACTCCAGTGATGTTGCAGCTCTGAAATATGGCCAAACTGGTGGCAAGTGGCATCTTGGCAGCTGCACGCTTGACTTTTCTCAGTTCATGGGCAGTTATTTTGCGCCTTGGTTTTTCCACACGCTTCTTGTGACCCTGTTGACTATTTTGAATGAAACGCTTGATTGTTCGTTGATCACGCTTCAGAAGCTTTGCAATTTTAAGAGTGCTGCATCCCTCTGCAAGATATCTCACTATTTTTGACTTTTCTGAGCCTGTCAAGTCCTTCTTTTGACCCATTTTGCCAAAGGAAAGGAAGTTGCCTAATAATTATGCACACCTGATATAGGGTGTTGATGTCATTAGACCACACCCCTTCTCATTACAGAGATGCACATCACCTAATATGCTTAATTGGTAGTAGGCTTTCAAGCCTATACAGCTTGGAGTAAGACAACATGCATAAAGAGGATGATGTGGTAAAAATACTCATTTGCCTAATAATTCTGCACTCCCTGTAGTCCTTATAGTCACCATCTTGAAAGCTGGGACTCTTACAAAACCATTTAGGTACAATGAATAGATTTGAATAAAAACCCCAATCCTTGTTCCTGCTGTGGAACTGGGAAAAATTACTCCTGAAAGTTCTAGATCTGAACCACATTAAAGAAAGACTTCTGAATTTACTGGATTTTTTGTTACATGGGTAAGAAAGAATCTTCCCAAAGGAAGTCTTATTTTGAATCCTATTCAACACCCCTAAGAAATTATATTCTGAATCCACTGATTTTGGACAGAGTCTGTCCAAACTCTTTGAAATAGCTTTAGTCTTCCCCCTACCAGAAGAACTGGCTTGAAGGCCGCACCTTCATATAGGTTTAGGGGCAGGATTTGGTTTCTTATAAGGCTTGGATTTATTCCAGTTCGGAGATGGTCTCCAATTAGAGCCAGAGGCCTTAGGGGAAGGAGTGTTTTTCTGTTCTCTATTCTGACGAAAGGAACGAAAACGATTGGGAGCTTTAAATTTACCCTTAGATTTCTTGTCTTGGGGCGGAAAAAATCCCTTACCCATAGTAGCAGTGGAGATAATAGAATCCAATTGTGAACCAAAAAGTTTTTTACCTTGAAAAGAGAGAGATAATAATCTAGTTTTTACACCATCAGCATTCCAAGATTTAAGCCATAAAGCTCTTCTAGTTAGAATGGCTAAATACATGGATTTGACATTGATCTTCCTAACATCAAATATAGCATCACAAATAAAATGATTTGCATGTTGAAGTAAAACAATAATGTTAGATAATTCAGAATCTGAAGACAACTGTGGTGCTAAACTGTTTAACCAAAAAGTAGAAGCAGCAGCAACATCAGCCATAGATATAATAGGTCTAAGAATATAGCCAGAATGTAAATATGCCCTTCTTGGATAAGATTCAAGCTTCCTATCTAAAGGATCCTTGACTACAGGTAAAGGATACAATTTCTTAAACCTAGAAGAAAAGTTAAAAGAGGTACAAGGCTTAGACCATTCTTTAGCAATCACATTAGAGATAGCGTCAGGAATAGGAAATACTGCAGAAGTAATAACAATAGTCTTAAATACAGAATTTAGACTTAAATAAAAAAGATTTGTCTATATCAGTCTCTGATGTGACATCCTCTGAATCAGAGGAGACCCCATCAGTAGAGGATATGTCAGTTTGCTGAAGGTCAGAACTTAATTCACTAAGGCCTAGATTTGGAGTTCGGCGGTAAAAGGGCTGTTAACGCTCCGCGGGCTTTTTTCTGGCCGCACCATAAATTTAACTCTGGTATCGAGAGTTTAATCAAATGCTGCGTTAGGCTCCAAAAAAGGAGCGTAGAGCATTTTTACCGCAAATGCAACTCTCGATACCAGAGTTGCTTACGGACGCGGCCGGCCTCAAAAACGTGCTCGTGCACGATTCTCCCATAGGAAACAATGGGGCTGTTTGAGCTGAAAAAAAACCTAACACCTGCAAAAAAGCAGCGTTCAGCTCCTAACGCAGCCCCATTGTTTCCTATGGGGAAACACTTCCTACGTCTGCACCTAACACCCTAACATGTACCCCGAGTCTAAACACACCTAACCTTACACTTATTAACCCCTAATCTGCCGCCCCCGCTATCGCTGACCCCTGCATATTTTTTTTAACCCCTAATCTGCCGCTCCGTAAACCGCCGCAACCTACGTTATCCCTATGTACCCCTAATCTGCTGCCCTAACATCGCCGACCCCTATATTATATTTATTAACCCCTAATCTGCCCCCCTCAACGTCGCCGACACCTGCCTACACTTATTAACCCCTAATCTGCCGAGCGGACCTGAGCGCTACTATAATAAAGTTATTAACCCCTAATCCGCCTCACTAACCCTATCATAAATAGTATTAACCCCTAATCTGCCCTCCCTAACATCGCCGACACCTACCTTCAATTATTAACCCCTAATCTTCCGATCGGAGCTCACCGCTATTCTAATAAATGGATTAACCCCTAAAGCTAAGTCTAACCCTAACACTAACACCCCCCTAAGTTAAATATAATTTTTATCTAACGAAATAAATTAACTCTTATTAAATAAATGATTCCTATTTAAAGCTAAATACTTACCTGTAAAATAAACCCTAATATAGCTACAATATAAATTATAATTATATTATAGCTATTTTAGGATTAATATTTATTTTACAGGCAACTTTGTAATTATTTTAACCAGGTACAATAGCTATTAAATAGTTAAGAACTATTTAATAGTTACCTAGTTAAAATAATAACAAATTTACCTGTAAAATAAATCCTAACCTAAGATATAATTAAACCTAACACTACCCTATCAATAAAATAATTAAATAAACTACCTACAATTACCTACAATTAACCTAACACTACACTCACAATAAATTAATTAAACACAATTCCTACAAATAAATACAATTAAATAAACTAGCTAAAGTACAAAAAATAAAAAAGAACTAAGTTACAGAAAATAAAAAAATATTTACAAACATAAGAAAAATATTACAACAATTTTAAACTAATTACACCTACTCTAAGCCCCCTAATAAAATAACAAAGCCCCCCAAAATAAAAAATTCCCTACCCTATTCTAAATTAAAAAAGTTACAAGCTCTTTTACCTTACCAGCCCTGAACAGGGCCCTTTGCGGGGCATGCCCCAAGAAGTTCAGCTCTTTTGCCTGTAAAAAAAAACATACAATACCCCCCCCCAACATTACAACCCACCACCCACATACCCCTAATCTAACCCAAACCCCCCTTAAATAAACCTAACACTAATCCCCTGAAGATCTTCCTACCTTGTCTTCACCATCCAGGTATCACCGATCCGTCCTGGCTCCAAGATCTTCATCCAACCCAAGCGGGGGTTGGCGATCCATAATCCGGTGCTGAAGAGGTCCAGAAGAGGCTCCAAAGTCTTCCTCCTATCCGGCAAGAAGAGGACATCCGGACCGGCAAACATCTTCTCCAAGCGGCATCTTCGATCTTCTTCCATCCGGAGCGAAGCGGCAGGATCCTGAAGACCTCCAGCGCGGAACATCCATCCGGACCGACGACTGAACGACGAATGACTGTTCCTTTAAGGGACGTCATCCAAGATGGCGTCCCTCGAATTCCGATTGGCTGATAGGATTCTATCAGCCAATCGGAATTAAGGTAGGAATTTTCTGATTGGCTGATGGAATCAGCCAATCAGAATCAAGTTCAATCCGATTGGCTGATCCAATCAGCCAATCAGATTGAGCTCGCATTCTATTGGCTGTTCCGATCAGCCAATAGAATGCGAGCTCAATCTGATTGGCTGATTGGATCGGCCAATCGGATTGAACTAGATTCTGATTGGCTGATTCCATCAGCCAATCAGAAAATTCCTACCTTAATTCCGATTGGCTGATAGAATCCTATCAGCCAATCGGAATTCGAGGGACGCCATCTTGGATGACGTCCCTTAAAGGAACAGTCATTCGTCGTTCAGTCGTCGGTCCGGATGGATGTTCCGCGCTGGAGGTCTTCAGGATCCTGCCGCTTCGCTCCGGATGGAAGAAGATCGAAGATGCCGCTTGGAGAAGATGTTTGCCGGTCCGGATGTCCTCTTCTTGCCGGATAGGAGGAAGACTTTGGAGCCTCTTCTGGACCTCTTCAGCACCGGATTATGGATCGCCAACCCCCGCTTGGGTTGGATGAAGATCTTGGAGCCAGGACGGATCGGTGATACCTGGATGGTGAAGACAAGGTAGGAAGATCTTCAGGGGATTAGTGTTAGGTTTATTTAAGGGGGGTTTGGGTTAGATTAGGGGTATGTGGGTGGTGGGTTGTAATGTTGGGGGGGGGGTATTGTATGTTTTTTTTTACAGGCAAAAGAGCTGAACTTCTTGGGGCATGCCCCGCAAAGGGCCCTGTTCAGGGCTGGTAAGGTAAAAGAGCTTGTAACTTTTTTAATTTAGAATAGGGTAGGGAATTTTTTATTTTGGGGGGCTTTGTTATTTTATTAGGGGGCTTAGAGTAGGTGTAATTAGTTTAAAATTGTTGTAATATTTTTCTTATGTTTGTAAATATTTTTTTATTTTCTGTAACTTAGTTCTTTTTTATTTTTTGTACTTTAGCTAGTTTATTTAATTGTATTTATTTGTAGGAATTGTGTTTAATTAATTTATTGATAGTGTAGTGTTAGGTTAATTGTAGGTAATTGTAGGTAGTTTATTTAATTATTTTATTGATAGGGTAGTGTTAGGTTTAATTATATCTTAGGTTAGGATTTATTTTACAGGTAAATTTGTTATTATTTTAACTAGGTAACTATTAAATAGTTCTTAACTATTTAATAGCTATTGTACCTGGTTAAAATAATTACAAAGTTGCCTGTAAAATAAATATTAATCCTAAAATAGCTATAATATAATTATAATTTATATTGTAGCTATATTAGGATTTATTTTACAGGTAAGTATTTAGCTTTAAATAGGAATCATTTATTTAATAAGAGTTAATTTATTTCGTTAGATGTAAATTATATTTAACTTAGGGGGGTGTTAGTGTTAGGGTTAGACTTAGCTTTAGGGGTTAATCCATTTATTAGAATAGCGGTGAGCTCCGATCGGAAGATTAGGGGTTAATAATTGAAGGTAGGTGTCGGCGATGTTAGGGAGGGCAGATTAGGGGTTAATACTATTTATGATAGGGTTAGTGAGGCGGATTAGGGGTTAATAACTTTATTATAGTAGCGCTCAGGTCCGCTCGGCAGATTAGGGGTTAATAAATATAATATAGGGGTCGGCGGTGTTAGGGGTAGCAGATTAGGGGTACATAGGGATAACGTAGGTGGCGGCGCTTTGCGGTCGGAAGATTAGGGGTTAATTATTTTAAGTAGCTGGCGGCGATGTTGTGGGGGGCAGGTTAGGGGTTAATAAATATAATACAGGGGTCGGCGGGGTTAGGGGCAGCAGATTAGGGGTACATAAATATAACGTAGGTGGCGGTCGGCAGATTAGGGGTTAAAAATTTTAATCGAGTGTCGGCGATGTGGGGGGGCCTCGGTTTAGGGGTACATAGGTAGTTTATGGGTGTTAGTGTACTTTAGGGTACAGTAGTTAAGAGCTTTATGAACCGGCGTTAGCCAGAAAGCTCTTAACTCCTGCTATTTTCAGGCGGCTGGAATCTTGTCGTTAGAGCTCTAACGCTCACTTCAGAAACGACTCTAAATACCAGCGTTAGAAAGATCCCATTGAAAAGATAGGATACGCAAATGGCGTAGGGGGATCTGCGGTATGGAAAAGTCGAGGCTGAAAAGTGAGCGTTAGACCCTTTAATCACTGACTCCAAATACCAGCGGGCGGCCAAAACCAGCGTTAGGAGCCTCTAACGCTGGTTTTGACGGCTACCGCCGAACTCCAAATCTAGGCCTAAGTTTAGGAAAATATTGCAAAAACCTTTTACATTTATTTGAAGGCAAAAAAGCAGTCATTGCCTTCTCTATAGCTGTAGCAATAAAATCTTACATTTCTGCAGTAATGCTATGTACATTTAGACTGATAGAGAATAACAGTGTGTGTATTTGTACTCATAGATATATTTAACAATTTGTTAAACAAGAGCCACATAATAGAGCTGAATAATTTAGATCAGCTTAATTACAACATGCATACTTAGCTTTGTTAAATACCTGTTTAGGCAGCTCAAATCCTATGGTAACATCAGAGGCAGGTTCAGTTTGAAACATAATTGCAAAAAAAACAAAATTAGAAAAAAGTAAAAATAAATTAATTCTGCTAATTTATATCTATGCTCCTATATACTGTATGTTATATACTGTATGTAACAGGCTTGAGAGAATGGGAAAAAAATTATAAAAAAGAAAACTGATTAATAAAATGCTGCATGAAGACTTCCGGTGGGCGGCATTCCAAGATGGCCACTAACTTATGTAGCTCTGTATAAGCTGTTACCCATTAAGTTGTTTGGTGGTCATAATTACAGCCATCCGTTCTGCCCTTGACAATATTTGTGTCTGGGAACTCTCTAGGATCAAGGATTTCCATCCCTTGGCTACCGGGAAGCAATTTCTACTGACAGAAGCCGGCTGATGCTGTGGCGGGACCTAGAGCGGCCACTCTGTATATAGTTTTTCATTGTTCATATCTTTATATCCTTTTATATACCTTGACAGAATGGAACATACTACTGCTAACCTAGTTGAACAGTTCGCACCTTTATTTGACTCCCTATCTGCATCAATGGGGGAACTTTTAAGCGAGGTTCAACTGTATAAGAAATCACAGGGCTTGAAACAGGCCCCTGCTGATGCAGCATTCGCTCACACTGAAGTAACAATGGAGACAGCCTCTGATCGATCTGCCCTAATACTAACGGACACAGGATCTGTTAATGCTCTAACAAGCTTTATCCCCACGCTTATTACACCTGATTACGGGAAGATAAAAGAGATGGGTGGAAATTTGAACCTTCCCTGCCCCGCTGTGAATAATATCTGCCTTGTAAGATATAGGGTGAATAAGACACAAGAGTTGCCTTTGAACATGGAGCCGTGCACTTTAAAGATATCTGCGTGCCATGCTGACTCGCTTTCCTGCATAAACAATGTAGTGGGATCCAAGGCTCAAAAAGAATATATAGCGCAGGAGTTTGAGTTAGAAAGCAACCGTGTGATATATTCCACTTCAGGGCATTTGATATTGTGCCGGCAAAGCAAAATGATCGTTGGTTCTGGCTTTTTGCGGGCTAAGAGACACAGCAGAGGTGTCGGTTAAATGGACATGTTCCGGATCTAGTGGGCTGATTAAAATAGCCTCATTATTATAACAAAACACTTCTGTTGCAAGGCTAATTTTCAGATTCGCTGCACTCTAGCAGTTGATGACAAAGCTTTGCCATGTTATGGATTTCCTAAATGTACTCTTCAGATTGGTTCTTAGCCATAGCCCCGTTGGCTATTTGTTTTATTTTGTTTTATTGTTCTGAGGGAATGTTCTCACTCTCTTACATAAACTGATCGCATATGTATATCTTTCCATATTCTAGCAACGTAGTGGTCAATTAGGACTAAATTACTGGGAAATATGAGAACTACCGACCCGTTGTCATACAGTGTGCATTCATATGACAGGAGAAGCTACCCATGTACAAAGGACTCAGTTGAGAGGCTTGGAACTGTTGTAAACGGTTTAAAAGCACTTTATAACCCTGCTATGTATTGCTAAATTAGGTCAGACTATTGCCTACAACTTTATAGCTACCTTGATTTTGGAGCATTTAGAACTACAGTGGTAACACCTTATAGCTGTATCGACAAATTTAGTGTTCTCCATGCACCACGGTTTAGTTTATAATTTTGTTGTCACTACTGAGACTGAGTGATTGTGGGAGATGCACGCAGCTATCCTCTTTCTATGGTACGGCACAGATTTTAGTTTATCATGAACCTGCAACTCTTTCTCTTTTATCACACTGTTAATGTTAAAATTAAAATACATTAGGGTCACTTTCCTTGATAATACCACTGAAGCCTGTTAGATCTGCCGAGGAAACTGCATACCTGGATAGCATCATTATGGCAGTGATATAGTCATTTCTTGATCTGTTTTTGTCTGGGTATGTGGGTTGTTTTCGTTTTGATTTATTCTTCCTTGAGATTTAGTTATAGGCATGAACTTAAATATTGCTAACATGAATGAATGGGCAGCTTTCTCTAACTGTGTCTATGAAAATGTAAAAAAGAAAAACACAGGATCTGCATTTTGCATTCCTGTCTCTTGCAAAATTAACTGATCATTAACTCTGAGGACCTCTAGGGGTGTACTGCAATACTGCATCTCAAAATTAGTTTACAAAATAAGGGTTCATCTCCTCTTGGTCAGCAATTTGAGCTAGCAGCTACTTCTAAATGTATACCTGTTGTTTATTACTATAGACTGACCTTGCCCAATTGCCTTTATCATTGCTGCTAACTGGTTCTCACAGTAGTCCATTACACCATAATTAGTGAACATGTTAAGATTCCAGTTGTTCTGTACCCTCATTTTCTCTTAGCCTAGGAACTATATGCTTCAATTCCTAACTAAATAACATAGCACTAAGATGCAACATGAATTAGTGACCAATATTCAGATTTATAAATTCTAGAACAACATCCTTAGCATATATGTCACTGATTATTAAATTCAGCTTGTATCATCTGCTCCTTTCAGAAGAGTTGGTTTGCAGAGGGAGCTGTTAGCCCCTAATTTTGTCTGAAAAATGTATAATTCTGGAAGATCCATATCTTGGATGTTAATAATCAAGCAGGCTGTTTAGTTATTTCACTCACCACTTTACTAAATTAACAATGCTTAGTCATTCCCTATATAAACCAGACAGTAAGGAATGGATACCAATAGATCTTCAACCAGAAATTAGTTGGTTTTTTTTTTTGGTTTTTTTTTGTTTACTGTGTTTTAGTTTAGTTTTTATATGTTAGGTTATATTTTGTTTAATATAGTTAATAAAAATTAAAATCTAAGAGAGTTCAGGGGACAGAGGAGGAGAAAGCTGCATTACCGACACAGCATGCTTGTTTTTAAACATGTAAAGTTACTTCACAATCCTATTTTTCGCCTGTCTTAGAGATTCGCCTATAATTGGTAATGGTGTTGCAAGACATTATGTTCTTAATGATAGGTCTTTGGGACCAATTTCTATTATCTATATACCATGTGTAACTCGTGCTTTTTGTCAAAATATTCTTTAATTGTAACATGAACAACACTGAATTCTATGTATGTCATTAATTGCGTACTGTTACCCTGAGCTCTTTTCAATAAAAAGAATTAAAAAAATAAAAAATGCTGCATGAAAGCTCTCTAAGTGTTTACTGAGAACACTGAATGAGCTGGGGGGGGAGCTTATAACAACAATTATGGCGGGAACATTTTGGCGGGGAAAAAAATGGCACACAATGATGACACGTCACCCTATGATATAAATAGCCTCATCACATGCATGACATGCAGAGCTGAAGAGGATTTCTAATACACCTATCACTCTAAAAAGCAGGTAAGAATTTTGATTGTATATACAAAAAAAACAAAATGAACCAAAATAAAGCCTATTGGATACTTCTATTACAGCTGTATAAAATATGATTATCAACATTCCAAGAGGCTAACATAATACTTAGCATTCTAATTTATAAATAAATTACTAGCTCCAAAAAAAAACCCTGTATCTTTCATAGACTCTATCAATCTTGACAAATATTTGGCCACAAATAAAGTCGCTAAAAAAAAGAGCACTGAATTACTGACTCAAGGTGTGTATAAAAACAATATATAACAACTTTACTTAAAAAGTGTCCAATCCATAGCTGAGAGTGTCTTATATAATAAAAGTATATACTTAACGTGTAAGACACCCATCTACATATAGCAGCCAAACCAGTACTGAAACATATCAGCAGAGGTAATGGTAGAGGAGTATAATGTCGATCTGTAAAGGGAGGCAGCAGATGAATCCCTGCAACCGAATTTACAGAGAGCCCTAGAAAAGATTTAACATAGGCGAAAACATGGTATCATCAGGCAATACTCTCTTCCCATCCCTCAGACAAACACTGTACTTAGAGAGGAACTAGGCTTTAATATGCTTAGAAGCGTCTTTCACAGAAGAAATCAAGCACATCATGCTTCACCACCTTCTAAGGAGGCAAAGTTTGTAAAACTGAGGTATGAGTGAGGTGAGGGGTGTATTTATAGGCATTTGAGGTTTGGGAAACTTTGCCCCCTTCTGGTAGGAATGTATATCCCATATGCCACTAGCTCATGGACTCTTGCCACTTACATGAAAGAAATTTGATATTCAGTACCCATTGCCTTACTGAATTTCTCCCATGCAAAGATGACATTAGAAAACTTCTATAACTTAAGGATAATGAAGAGCTGCTTTCAAATTAAACAGAGCTACAAGATCTGACTCTATATCGTAATTAGTAACATTATCAGCGTCTGCTAACCAATCTATACCAAATTTAGCCATCTTTATCTAATTATAATAGCGGATATTGGGTAGTGAGAACCCCCCATATTTCTTAAGATGAATGAGGCTATCAATTACCAGACGCGTTTTTTTTTTTTACCCCAGAAGAAATGCGATATGGCCCTATTATACCTAACAATTTCATAATTTGGAATGAATAGAGGTACATTTTGAAGGAGGAACATTATCTTGGGGGGGGAAATGTTTTTTTTTTGTTTTTTTTTTGTAAATATTTTTTATTGAAGCCATAAGCAAATACAACATAGAAAAAATGCGTCACAAATCAATGACAGATAAGAAGGTATACCGTGCTATTACATAAGTATTATCAGGTCCACTAATTCAAAGTATGCAACCTACAATACCATTATGAGATTAAAAGAAGTAAATATAGACAGTTATTATCAAAATGGTGAGGCAATATGTGGCTAGAGAAATGAAAGAGCAAAGAGGTCAGCCTAGACCAGAACAATATGTAAAAGGAATATTATAAACCAATTTATCTAAAGCATTAGTAGGAGATTTGGACACTCTACAAGGAGACTTCAGTTTTGTAGTATAATATCATGGAAAATAGTACTGGACCCCACATTGTCATTGAAAATCAACAGTAGAATATCTATTTGGATAGAATTAGCGCAAGGGGGGGTTGACTTAAAGATTGTTCGGGGAAGGGGAATGCAGTGGGCAAGAGCCGCTCGAAATAAAGTGAGGGGAAATGTGGGAAGGCGGAGCCAGTCAGGATGTTAAACTAGTAAGTGCTTTCTGGCCTCTGAGCTTTCAACATAAAAAACAAAAAAAAAAGGGTTGTCTCCCATTTATACCACAAATAAAGGTGAAAAACTGAGAAATGTGTTGTTTTCTTTCACAATAGAAACACTAAAGCACTAAGAGAACATGGCATATATAAATTTAGCAAAAAGTAGTTCAAACCTATGTGAGAAGCAATGAATCCTGACAGCAAAAGATAGGTCAAGTAGCGTGCACAGCTTATGTTTACCACAGCGTTATCTTTAGGGATATACACACACCGTTTGTGGAAAATGGTTTTAATATAGCATAATTTTTTCCACTTATCTATCACATTGAGTAAATCATAAAAAAATTAATTAAAAATATAATTAAGATGATACCATTCTTGTGGATTTCTACTCAACTTTATTCCTAAGTAATGTGTATGCTGTACCTCCAGAAACTAATGTGTGGTAAACAAATTTTGGGGTTTTATGAATCCAAAGGATCTCTGATTTTCTCTAATTGATTTTATATCCTGAATATTTGCTATAACAACTAATGATTTCTAGACACCTCGGAATGTTTGTTTTAGTATCATTTAAAAATAGCATGATATCGTCTGCATAAAGTGTGATTACCATATTTTGCTTGCCCAGTCTGATTCCCTTTTATTTCTTGCCTTAAATAAACCTCTAAAAGCTCTAACGAGATATTAAATATCAGCAGAGATACCGGGCAGCCCTGACGAGTCCCTTTTTGCAATGTAATATACTGTGATAGTTCGTTATTTACTAATAACTTAGATCTGGGTTTATAATATATCAATAATATAAACTTTACCAGATTGCCAGAAAAAACGAAATTTGAGAATGTAGTAAACATATGATCCCAAATAATGGAATCAAATGCCTTCTCTGCATCGATTGTTAGCAGGGCTAAATCCTCTTTACTATTTTTATCTGATTTTCTTTCTTTATTGTAATAATGATCAAGAGTTAACAGCACCCGTCTCATATTCCGCACCGGATTCCTTCCTGGCGTGAAGCCCATATGATCTTTGTGATTAAGATTCCCGATTACCTTTTTAAGTCTATCAGGAATAATTGACATGAGAATATTATAATCTAGATTCAAAAGTGATATGGGCCTGTATGATCCTATCTCTTCAGGATCTTTATCTTTTTTGAGTATTAATTAAATTATTGAATCAGCGAAATAAGGTGAGTGCATTTTATTTTGTATATAGTAGCCGTTGAAGAGTTTAGCTTTAATCTCTGCCGCCTCTGTTTTAATAATTTTATAAAATTCATCTGGTAATCCATCTGGCTCCGGTGCTTTATTAGATTTTGTTCTTTTTATTGCAGCTATGGTTTCATCTTCTGTAATTTCCTGATTAACTATATGAAGTGCCTCTCTAGAAATTTTAGGTAAGCTAATCTTTTGCCAGAATCTCTCTTTCTCCAATTTATTTATGAGCTCTGCAGAATATAGCTTCTGATAAAACTTTAAAAAAGCCTGCCGAATTTCAGTAGCTTTTGTGTATTGGTTGGCTCCCACCTATATTGAAGAAATCATATTCTTATTCTTTCTAGATTTTATAATTTTTGCTAAATACTTAGCTGAGATCCCCTGATACCCCTGGAAAAAAGCTCTAGATTTTATATCTTAAAAAGCCCATTTTTCTTTCAAAAAAACTTCCATCTCAAGTTTCGCCTTAGTATAATTATTCCAAGAAGTTGTATTTGGATTATTTAGATAGTGACTATACATATTTTTGAGTTGGTTTGCTAATTGTATTTCCCTAAATTTGGATTTCCTTTTCACCTTGACCATATAGGCTTTGATTTCACCTCTAAGAACAGCTTTCCCTGCTTCCCAAAAAAATCTCAGTCTTATGAATATATGTATAATTCAGATTATAATATTCACGCCATCTATCAATAAGCCAATTACAAAACCGGCTATTATTACTCATGTAATTAAGAAACCGAAATGTATTCATATTCTTTACTCTATTTGTAGGTATATTATTTTTTTAAAGTGATAATAGCATGATCTGATAATATGATCTCAGCGATTCTGGACTCAATATTGTAAGCTAAGAGTTTATCTCCTATCAAGAACAAATCAATCCTGGAAAAAAAATTATACGATTTAGATTTGCACGTATAATTGCTCATATCTGGATGCTGTAATCTCCATACAACCTTCAATCTTAATGCCTTACAACATTCCTTTAAAAATGTAGCTTCCTGTTGGTATAATGAGGACTTTTTTTTTGCGGAATCTGTCCATTTCGGGATACATTGACATATTAAAATCGTCCTCAATAATTAAGTTCTGGTCTAGAAAAAGTACTTATTTTTTACTTTAGTCCAGAATTCACTATCGAATTTGTTAGGGCCATACACGTTGCAAAGGGACCAGATCTTTTTCTCAATCTCTACCTGAACTATCAAATAACGCCCCATTGGGTCTAATTCTTGATTTATTATGTTGTAAGCAATTTTTTTGTTCAGATGAATAGCCACTCCACATTTCCTTTTGATGCATGGTGTCGCTAAAATTTCCGCTATCCAACCTGCTTTTAATTTAGGAATTTCAATATCTTTCAGATGTAGTTCATGAAGAAACATAATGAGGCCTATTTAACAAATGTCTGTCGGACCTGATCCGAAAGTGCGGATCAGGTCCGACAAATATCGCTGAATGCGGAGAGGTTAAAACAGTATTAACCCCTGGTTTTTACGCTGGACGTCCAGTTATTAAGTCTGTTTGTATTGCTATTTTTTTATTATTTATACTGTTTGAATATCTCTGCCTTTTTTTATTCTTATATTTATTTGAGTATAATTTTCTTCTATCCTTAATCAAAGTATATATATATATAGATTTGTGGTTAATCTTTCCCCTTTCTGTATGTTTTTTCAAACTAATTTAAAGGGCCCCATTAATTACTTTTTAGTATATATGTACTGATTTTATTAACACTGATTTTATAATCCTGATTGTACTGTAATTTTACACTATTAAATATATTTTTTAAGATATATATTAGGCTATTACCTTTTATTAACTTTTATTACGATTATATTTCTGCTAAAGTAGATAGACCCTTTTAGGTTACCCGTATATTGTATTTGTGTACTACCCTGCTTTCAGCGCCAGTATTTCCGCTTAAATTATTCTACTATCCTTCTCAGGGTTCTTAGGAGAGAGACCCTTCTATACTTGGCATAAGGGTTGATATTAGCGCCAATTCTCACCTATCCCCCTTACGCAGATTTATCATATGTCTGTCCAAGATGATCCGCTCAGCGGATCATGTCCCACAGACATCGCTAAATGCCGACAGCATATACTGTCATCATTTATCATTGCACAAGCAGTTCTAGAGAACTGCTTGTGCAATGCCGCCCGGCAGATTCGTGGCCAATCGGCCGCTAGCAGGGGGTGTCAATCAACATGATCATATCTGATTGGGTTAATTGCTGTCCGCCGCTCAGAGGCGACAGACCAGTTAAGGAGCAGCGTTCTTAAGACAGCTGCTTCTTAACTGCTGCTTCCGGCAAGCCTAAAGGCTCGTACGGCAACAGATGTATTAGGCACCATACTGTGCTTAATAATTAGGCCCCAATGATTGTAATTTATCAATTTTACCCATGTGAGTATTAATGCTGAATTACCCCAAATCTTCTCCCTAAATACTTTCTCAATTATCTACTCTTTCCTAGGTCTACTACCTTTTCTAAATTATGGGTATGTCACAACATATATCATATACACTACGTGTAGTGGTAGAAAGAAGGAATATCAGTCTAATTAAATTTAAGCTATACTTATTCCCATCTATAGTATTAGTCTGTAAATGATTCCCTATACAAAGAGCTATTGTCGTGAACAGAAAAAAAACTTTTCTGTGTTACTAACTATTATAAATATTTCACATTTACCCAGTAATTCTGAATCTATGAAATGGGTGCAACAAATGTCTGTAAACTCTCTAATTATCACTAGCTAAATTGTTAAACTATACATTATACTGATAACATTTATCTTTAACCCTTTGAGTGCTAATATTTATTTTTTACTTTTTTCCAGATCCCTAAGACTTAAACTGTTAGAAAGGTTAGGCACTTACCTTTCTAATGGTGGGTCTTGGGGGTCTGTAGCTGCTTAGATGCCTGAGATACAGGCTTCTAAGCAGCATGCCCCCATTTCCCTTTATTGTACATTGTAATTTTTAAATAAAGTTGCACAGGGACGTCATCACGTCATTGCGCATGATGTCACCACACGAAACGTGAAACCCCGGCGATGCCTGTCACTATACAGGCCAGATCGCCAGGGTGGGAGTCAGTGGTAGCCCCCAGATTGCCCTCAAGGTGGGTGAGTGCTAGCGATGGCTATGAGCTGTCGTTAGCACCTGACTGGGACAATTTGCAACGGCTCAGAGCCGTCTTTGGCACTCAAAGGGTTAAGCACTGGAAACAGATAATTATAAGTCAAAATTTTACTATAATATGAATAAGAATACACCAATTGTGTCACACTTAGCATTTTCTTAAACATATGACATACTCATGTAACACAGAGTATTTAAGTTGGTTTGCAGACTGATGAATCTTGACAAAAGTCCACTAAAATATAAATACATTCACATCTTAGAGTATTTGTGCTGCTGATCCAATATGCATACTTATTAGAAATGATGCATCCCAGATATAAACACAATATAAGCTGAACACCCCTGGAAATTTTGTGAGTTTTGTAATCTTATACTTAGATAATAATGTTCTCACCAGACTTGTTTTGGCCAATAGAGTCTACGGCTTGTTATAAATGAGTAGTCCAATTAATACTTCTGGAGCTTAATGTTATATATATAGACTTCTTATATCATTTTATCCAGGCTGTATAGGTAAATGACTTGAACAAAATGTTTTTCCTTCAGTAGTAGACAGTCCAAGGGAAGGCAAGGTGGGAAGAACAAAAAACAGACAGAAGTGTATAAGTATGTCAGAATCTACTTCTCTCTGAGGTATCTTTGATATTAAAAAACTTTTAAAGAGACACCTATAACACAGCACAGCGCCACTTAACTAAAATGCAGCAGGGGATATACACTTTCCAAGGCAAAGAAGAGTGGATTTTCTCTTACAGTGTTCTCTGGCGAATAGAGAGCTAGATTCAAAGTGTACCAACTTTAATAGCTACTGTCCAGTTTCACATCAGATTCTAGGGTAGGGCGTACAATCAAGAGTTATTCCTTTATACACCACCCATGACAGGTTACAATGCCTCCATACCTGAGGCTAATAGTGCCGCTGTGTACATGCACAATTATCACAGATTACATGCCGCTTCAAATTCAGTCTGTATATAATACTTCCGGTTTTTGATGCAAGGCTTTTAAGCGCCAAAACCTCTTTACCAGTTCAGGCTGTACTATCAATGCTCTCCCAGGGACGCTGATCCGTACCGGACACCTCTCGCACAGCGCAAAGTCCAGCAAACAGGAGGTAAGCGCAAAGTATATGTCAGTACTTGAATACAGCTTGTCTTTAGTAACACTCCATGTCGCATTTTCTTCTCCTTACTCTGCCAAGTAGAGACCAGTTAACGGCTTCCTCTGTCCCAATCTGGTTATGCGGCCTACTCGCCACCCGGTACAGAGGGTAAAAACTTATGGTTGGGGTCAGAGATACCCGACCAAGATTAGCATGTACATGGGCTTCACACTCCCTTCTAGGAAACATTCTTCAAAATAACCCATAAACTAGTTGGCATAACTTGGTGCACTGTAATTGATTTTCTATTACCAGGAACGATTGGCCGAAGAGGGATCACGTGACTAGTGACGTGATTATACACGGAGAGACACCTAACCTAGAATGATCGCCGGCATAAGGAAACAAGGTATCCATGCTTATACACAACTGAGACATTGTTTGGGCTATCTGTCACAGGTTACTTATAACAGTAACACATCAGATTTTCAATCGTAATACTAGAAGAAAACGAGCACGCTGTAACCTTAAAGTACAAGCAAATGTGGTTCACAGAGACTGTTATATATTCTAAAGAGCCATTTGTGGACATAGATGATTTAGTAAGGGGCCAGAAAAATTATAGAGGTTTATGAATTGAAAATATGCAAAGGCAATTTTATTGAATGTAATATTTATTGAATACTTCGATTTGTAATTTGAGACACCGGTGTCATCGGTATTTTATTGTTGTATTGATGAACCTATTAAAAGAATCTTAAAGTATATATGTGGTTTTTGTACATATTAGGAATTTGTAAGTCCAACTATAGTGAACCCGAACCTGCAACTAGATTACGCTGTCAAAGCTGACAGTGGGGACCGCAGAATGAGCCAAAAGGTTGGACGTAGTACTACGTCAATAGGGTATACTGGACAACGAGGGGTAGTTATCAAGCCGTCTACTTTACCTGCCTTCGCCGGTCCAATACGCCCGCCTAAGCTCGCCTACCATCGCCGATGCGGACCTGAATACGTTCGCCTAAGTTATCAAAAAAGCTGTCAAAAAGCCACGCACCAAGTACGGGGCGATGAGCAGCGGACTGTGATAGTTATCACTCATCCGATCTCGCTGCTCTTCGGCTTTTTGACAGCTTTATTGCTAGCCTGTCACTAAGCACCCACACTAACTACACTGTTCTACCCCCTATACCGGCGCCCCCGGAGCCCCCCGCAACTCAATAAAGTTATTAACCCCTAAACCGCCGCTCCTAGACCCCGCCGCAACTCTTATAAATGTATTAACCCCTAAACCACCGCTCCCGGACACCGCCGCCACCTACATTATACCTAGTAACCCATATCCTGCCCCCCTATACCGCCGCCACCTATAATAAAGTTATTAACCCCTATCCTGCGGATCCCGGACCTCGCCGCAACTAAATAAATAGTTTAACCTCTAAACCGCCGCTCCCGGACCCGCCGCAACCTATATTAAACTTATTAACCCCTAATCTGCCCCCCCCTACACCGTTGCCACCTATAATAAAGTTATTAACCCCTATCCTGCGGATCCCGGACCTCGCCGCAACTAAATAAATAGTTTAACCCCTAAACCGCCGCTCCCGGACCCCGCCGCAACCTATATTAAACGTATTAACCCCTAATCTGCCCCCCCCTACACCGTCGCCACCTATAATAAATTTATTAACCCCTATCCTGCCCCCCCCTACACCGCCGCCACTGTAATAAAATTATTAACCCCTAAACCTAAGTCTAACACTAACCCTAACACTCCCCTAACTTAAATATTAATTAAATAAATCTAAATAATATTTCTCTTATTAACTAAGTTAATCCTATTTAAAACTAAATACTTACCTTTAAAATAAACCCTAATATAGCTACAATATAAATAATAATTATATTGTAGCTATCTTCGGATTTATTTTTATTTTACAGGCAAATTTCAATTTATTTTAACTAGGTACAATAGCTATTAAATAGTTATTAACTATTTAATAGCTACCTAGTTAAAATAAAGAGAAATTAACCTGTAAAATAAAAACTAACCTAAGTTACAATTACACCTAACACTACACTATCATTAAATAAATTATTCTTATTTAAAACTAAATACTTACCTGTAAAATAAACCCTAAGATAGCTACAATGTAATTAATAATTACATTGTAGCTATTTTAGGATTTATATTTATTTTACAGGTAACTTTGTATTTATTTTAGCTAGTTAGAATAGTTATTAAATAGTTATTAACTATTTAATAACTACCTAGCTAAAAGAAATACAAAATTACCTTTAAATCCTAACCTAAGTTACAATTAAACCTAACACTACACTATCATTAAATTAATTAAATAAATTAGCTACAAATAACTACAATTAAATACAATTAAATAAACTAACTAAAGTACAAAAAATAAAAAAAGCTAAGTTACAAAAAATAAAAAAAATAAGTTACAAACATTTAAAAAATATTACAACAATTTTAAGCTACTTACACCTAATCTAAGCCCCCTAATAAAATAACAAAGCCCCCCAAAATAAAAAAATGCCCTACCCTATTCTAAATTAAAAAGTTACCAGCTCTTTTACCTTACCAGCCCTTAAAAGGGCCTTTTGTGGGGCATGCCCCAAAGAAAACAGCTCTTTTGCCTGTAAAAGAAAAATACAACCCCCCCAACATTAAAACCCACCACCCACATACCCCTAATCTAACCCAAACCCCCCTTAAATAAACCTAACACTACCCCCCTGAAGTTCATCCTACCTTGAGTCGTCTTCAGCCAGCCGACCACTGATGGAACCGAAGAGGAGATCCGGAGCGGCAGAAGTCATCATCCAAGGGGCGCTGAAGAAGTCTTTCATCCGATGAAGTCATCATCCAGGCGGCGCTGAAGAAATATTCCAACCGGGCGATGTCATCTTCCAAGCGGCATCTTCAATCTTCTTTCTTCCGGATCCATCTTCATCCCGCCGACGCAGAACATCCTTCTTCCCCGACGGCCGACGACTGAATGAAGGTTCTTTTAAGGGATGTCATCCAAGATGGCGTCCCTTCAATTCCGATTGGCTGATAGGATTCTATCAGCCAATCGGAATTAAGGTAGGAAAAATCTGATTGGCTGATTGAATCAGCCAATCAGATTGAAGTTCTATCCGATTGGCTGATCCAATCAGCCAATCAGATTGAGCTCGCATTCTATTGGCTGATCGGAACAGCCAATAGAATGCGAGCTCAATCTGATTGGCTGATTGTTATTTTATTAGGGGGCTTAGATTAGGTGTAAGTAGCTTAAAATTGTTGTAATATTTTTTAAATGTTTGTAACTTATTTTTTTTTGTAACTTAGCTTTTTTTATTTTTTGTACTTTAGTTAGTTTATTTAATTGTATTTAATTGTAGTTATTTGTAGCTAATTTATTTAATTAATTTAATGATAGTGTAGTGTTAGGTTTAATTGTAACTTAGGTTAGGATTTATTTTACAGGTAATTTTGTATTTCTTTTAGCTAGGTAGTTATTAAATAGTTAATAACTATTTAATAACTATTCTAACTAGCTAAAATAAATACAAAGTTACCTGTAAAATAAATATAAATCCTACAATAGCTACAATGTAATTATTAATTACATTGTAGCTATCTTAGGGTTTATTTTACAGGTAAGTATTTAGTTTTAAATAGGAATAATTTATTTAATGATAGTGTAGTGTTAGGTGTAATTGTAACTTAGGTTAGTTTTTATTTTACAGGTTAATTTCTCTTAATTTTAACTAGGCAGCTATTAAATAGTTAATAACTATTTAATAGCTATTGTACCTAGTTAAAATAAATTGAAAGTTGCCTGTAAAATAAAAATAAATCCTAAAATAGCTACAATATAATTATTATTTATATTGTAGCTATATTAGGGTTTATTTAAAAGGTAAGTAATTAGTTTTAAATAGGATTAACTTAGTTAATAAGAGAAATATTATTTAGATTTATTTAATTAATATTTAAGTTAGGGGAGTGTTAGGGTTAGTGTTAGACTTAGGTTTAGGGGTTAATAATTTTATTACAGTGGCGGCGGTGTAGGGGGGCAGGATAGGGGTTAATAAATTTATTATAGGTGGCGACGGTGTAGGGGGGGCAGATTAGGGGTTAATAAGTTTAATATAGGTTGCGGCGGGGTCCGGGAGCGGCGGTTTAGGGGTTAAACTATTTATTTAGTTGCGGCGAGGTCCGGGATCCGCAGGATAAGGGTTAATAACTTTATTATAGGTGGCGACGGTGTAGGGGGGGCAGGATAGGGGTTAATAGGTATAATGTAGGTGGCGGTGGGCTCCGGGAGCGGCGGTTTAGGGGTTAATAGGTATAATGTAGGTGGCGGTGGGCTCCAGGAGAGGCGGTTTAGGGGTTAATAGGTATAATGAAGGTGGCGGTGGGCTCCGGGAGCGGCGGTTTAGGGGTTAATAAGTTTATTAGAGTGGCGGTGGGCTCCGGGAGCGGCGGTTTAGGGGGTAATACATTTATTTAGTTGCGGCGGTGTAGGGGGGACAGATTAGGGGTGTTTAGACTCGGGGTACATGTTAGGGTGTTAGGTGTAGACAGCTCCCATAGAAATCAATGGGATGTCTGGCAGCAGCGAACATGAACTTTCGCTATGGTCAGACTCCCATTGATTCCTATGAAAACCAAGTATGCTGGGCCGGAAAAGTGCCGAGCGTACCTGCTAGTTTTTTGATAACTAGCAAAAGTAGTCAGATTGTGCCGCACTTGTGTGCGGAACATCTGGAGTGACGTAAGAATCGATCTGTGTCGGACTGAGTCCGGCGGATCGAAGCTTACGTCACAAAATTCTACTTTTGCCGGTATCTAGGGCTTGATAACTAAGGCGAATCAGCCTCGCCTCAAATACGCTGCGGAATTCCAGCGTATTTGAGGTAGACGCGTTGATAACTACCCCTCTATGTACTGTTTGACGCAGTACCTGCGTCCATTTGGCTTAAGGGGTTAAACATTTGCCATTTTGTCTTGTTTATTGGCAACCAAGATCGTTTGCACAGGTTTTTACAGAAACGGAAATCCTAAAATTGTGTTTATCATTCAATTTACAATATCTAGAACCTTGTGTTGACATCTTCTTACAGCAAGTTTAATGTTGACTTATTGTTAATTGTATATTTTAAGCACAAGTCTAAATTATTATTCTTTTTTTGCACAATCCAACTTAAAGCAAAGATTTTTGTTATAATTCATTTAACTAGTTTAGCAAACAATAAGGAAATATATTTATTGGAGTTTTATTCACTTTCAATGTGAATATGTTAACATGTTTATTTATTCAAAGCCGTTATATTAATAATCTAAATAAACTGTGTATTGTTTTAACTGAAACGCTTCAAAATTCCATGCTTGTTTTAAATGGTTAACTCTGCTTCCCTTACAGGCTGTAATTTCACTGATAATTCAATATCCGTGAATATCAAAGAGTAACATTAATAACTACCCTCTTTTGCTTTCCTTTTAATTTTCATTATATTTCCTTAGTACAGTTATTACTATTATTAAAAAAATGGTTGCTGCTCAGAGTGGGTATAAAATGGGCAGACATCCTGCAGTGCAGACACATTCTGCTACTGACTCAGAGGCATTAAGATGGCAATACATCTGCAAGTAGGACTGACTGTGACCTGCAGTGAGTACCAAGCTATACATTATTAAGACTACATAATCAAATAGAAAGCAAGTGGTGTATGTTACCTAAAGACTTAAAAACAGTGCCCTTTATTTAAAGGGATAGGAAAGTCGAAATTGAACTTGCATGATTCAGATAGAGCATGTCATTTAAAGACACTTTTAAATTCACTTATATTTCAAATGTGCTTTGTTCTCTTGGAATCCCTTGTTGAAAAAGAATACGCACAAATCCTACACTAGTGGGAGCTGCTGCTAATTGGTGCCTGCACACATTTGTCTCTTGTGATTGGCTAACTAGATATGTTCAGCTCGCTGCCAGTAGTGCAATGTTGTTACTTTAGCAAAGGATAACAAGAGAATGAAGCAAATTTGATTATAGAAGTAAATTGGAAATTGTATGTCTTATCCGAATCATAAAATAACATTTTGGGGTTTTCTGTCCCTTTAAAGATGGAAATTACTTTTCAGAGCAATGCAAGAAAGACTCTACTGCTGTCAATACTTTCCGGTCAAGGTTATTTTATTTTAATGTAAAATATTAAAGGGACATTACAACCGAAATTGGAATTCATATGGATGCATTTTAGTTTTGAATAGAAGCATTTTTGTAATAAACATGTATTAGCAAAAATGTTTCTAATAAAAGCTATAGCTGTTTTTAAAGTGTATTTAAGTATGCACTGTGCACCAGCATTTTAAAGAGCCTAAGTAAGGTGCTTGTAACATCTGGTAAAAACTCAATTTGTTTATTGGTGACATTATATAAACCTCACTGGTGCTCTGAGCAGCTACAGTATTTAGAATGCTGGTGCACTGAGAATATCTAACTATGCTTCACATGCACATGCAGATAAAAATGCTAACACTAAAACAGTGATGACTTTTACTATTTTTAACAATACATGTATATTGCAAATATGTTTCCTTTCAAAGATGTAATTCATCTATGTGCATTTACATTTTTACCAAAATGTCCCTTTAAGTATCATTAAATATGTAAACTCTCTGTTTTAACTTAAAGCAACTGTACTCCTTCTGCACTATTTAAAAAAAATGTTATGTGTCTTTAGCATTGTTGTTTTTTACTTAAAGGGACACTGTACCCAAATTTTTTCTTTTGTAATTCAGAAAGAGCATGCAATTTTATGCAACTTTCTAATTTACTCCTATTATCAATTTTTCTTTGTTCTCTTGCTATCATTATTTGAAAAAGAAGGCATCTAAGCTTTTTTTTGGTTTCAGTACTCTGGACAGCACTTTTTTATTGGTGGATGAATTTATCCACCAATCAGCAAAGACAACCCAGGTTTTTTACAAAAAATGGGCCGGCATCTAAACTTACATTCTTGCATTTTAAATAAAGATACCAAGAGAATGAAGAAAATTTGATAATAGGAGTAAATTAGAAAGTTGCTTAAAATTTCATGCTCAGTCTGAATCATGAAAGAAAAATTTTGGGTACAGTGTCCCTTTAAACCTGGTCTCACCTGTACGTTTAACCATTAGGAAAGTCGCACACTTGGCGCTCCAGAACAATATACAGATGGTGATTGGAAAAAGTGTATTTATGCAGTTTCCAATTGACTGACTGGCAGTTACTTAATGCATGACTTTACCTATGTGTTTAACTTCTTAAAAGTACAGTACTTATATAACTGGCAGAGAGGGGAATTCATCAATAGGTTCAAATATGATTTATATAGGTCCAATTTGGTTTTTAGATGATCATTTTAATAATATTGGTTGTTCATCATTAAACATATGGAACAAAACATGTTATTAGTAAATCATATGGATGTGCTGAATGCATGTTCCAAATAACCAAATAGTCTTTTCCTGGATATTGTATATTTACTGCATTTATGTCACATATAACTAAGCAGTCTATTCCTCTTCCTTGCAGTCATAGCCCTAGTGAGCAGCACTCCAGTGCAGTTTGATGAAATGATCAAGGTGACCACGATCATTTATGGTTTGGCTAACTTCTCTGATTATGGCTGCCACTGTGGTCCCAACATACAAGGAATGCCCGTGGATGCAATTGACTGGTAATACATTACATCATCTATAGTTTAATGACTGACTGGCATAGGAGCTTAGAACATGATTTAATTGTTTAGGATGGTTCAGTTTGCTGATCAACATTCAGCTAGCAATGAAGAAATAATAAGAATATTTAGCCATTTATTGTGGCACTTGTATATACTTCACAAACAATAATAATTTAAAAAAATAGCTAAAGTTGTACACAGAAAATAATGAGGGGAATCATGAATTTAGCTAATATGTACTATAAAAATATACTGATAATATCTGATTTAAGTAACAATAATTACTTAGAAACAATCAAACCTCCCTTGAAGAAATATACAAGGTACATAATCCGTTAGGTATACTGACATGCTGTCATCGTAGATAAAGTCTCTTCTGCACTTCCACTAACAGATAAAGTCCCCACAGATGTTTCTGATGTAAGCAAATAGTTTTATCATTTGATCTCCCCGATAAACCAGGAAGTCTAGGCTTTAAATCTTGAAAACCTATAAAACTGATTAAAGGAACATATATTGGTCGGTGCATATATAAATATATATATATATATATATATATATATATATATATATATATATATATATATATATATATATATATATATATATATACCTCTTATCATCTGCTTACTGATGTGTTCCGCTAGCTCCCAGTAGCCCAATACCAAGAGAATGAAGGAAAATTGACAATATAAATAAATTGGAAAATCATTTAAAATTATGTGCATTATCTGAATAACAAGAGAAACCCACATTTTTTTTCTTTTGTGATTCAGATAGAGAATACAATTTTAAAACAGTTTCCAATTTACTTTTATTATCAATTTTGCTTTGTTCTCAAGTCATTCTTTGTTCAAGAGATATATAGATAGGAAGTGTGCACATGAGTTTGTGGAACTGTTGAATGCAAATGAGGTTGGCATAAAATTCACCTTTGAATTTGAGCATGAAGAGATCCACTACTTGGATGTCAAACTAAAGGGTACCAGAGAGGGTTACATTCAAACAGAAGTTTACAGTAAGCCTATTGCAGGAAATACATTGTTGCACGCCCAAAGCAGTCATCCTAGGCAGGTATTCAATTCTGTAGCTAAAGGTCAGTTTATCAGACTGAAAAGAAATTGCAATACAGATATAGCATATAATAAACATTATTATAATAAACATGCAGATTTGTTATCCAGTAAATTACGGGACAGAGGTTATCATAGAAAGACCATTGAATCAGCTAGGGCATCGGTAACATTAAAAAGAACAGATTTACTTAATGATAAGAAAAAAAGAGGTTGCAAGGAAAAAGACAATAGACTAACCTTTCTCACTAAGTATAGTAAGCAATATCATGAAATATGCTCTATTATACGGAAACATCTTCCACTGCTTCAGGCAGACGATAAGTAGACATGTGCGGTTCGATTTGTTCCGAATCAAAATTCGGACGAATTTGTTAAATTCGGAGATTCGGATCGATTCAAATTTCCGAACTACTGTAGTACCGAATCTCCTGAATAAATCCGAATTAGTTCGGATTTATTCGTTACATTCGGATGGCCATGGATTACACTAGTATTGTACAGTATATTAGGTTATATCACTCTGCTATGGGTTACACCTAATATACAGTACATAATACTAGTCTAATACACAGCACATCCCACCTAACACATACCGAAATTCCAAATTTCCGTACCGAACCGAATCCAGCCGAATTTATTCGAATCCGAATGAATCCGAAACAAATCCAAAACAAATTCATTCGAATTTTTCCGAATTCTAATCGATCCGAACCAAAATTCAAAAACATCCGAATCGATCCAAACCGAAACGAAACAAGTCTAACGATCAGTTGATAAATATTGCAAAACAAGGGTATAGGTTTTCATGCAAAAAAGGTATGTCCATCGCTAACTATGTAGCCCCCCAAAATTGACGAAAAGGAAGCAAATCAATCAGAGCTCATGGCTGACATTTAAAGGGACCTTCCACTGTAGCAATCTAACTTGTAAAGCATGTGATTTTCTTCAGGAAGGTAGTACCTTTAAGAGCACAGCAACTGGTGAGGAGTTTTCCCATAAGACATGTTTAAATTGTAGGGAGACATATGTAATCTATCTACTCACATGCATAACATGTGATTTGCAGTATGTCGGATTCACGACAAGGGAGGTCTGGAAGAGAATCAGACAACATATCAACAATATAAAATACGGTACCCTTACCACACCTCTTGTAGAACACTAGGGATAAACATCATAAATGTCCTATGGCCCCTATTAAAGAAAGTCTGGCGGACCTGATCCAACAGTGTGAATCAGGTCCGCCAGACTTCGCTGAATACGGCGAGCAATACGCTCGCCGTATTCAGCATTGCACCAGCAGCTCACAAGAGCTGCTGGTGCAACGGCGCCCCCTGCAGACTAGCGGCCAATCAGCCGCCAGCAGGGGGGTGTCAATCAACCCGATCGTACTCGATCAGGTTGATTTCCGGCGATGTCTGTCCGCCTGCTCAGAGCAAGCGGACAGGCGGACAGGTTATATCAGCTCCATTCGGAGCTTGATAGATAGCCCCCTATGTCTCTAAGATGGACGATAATTGAAAAGGTACAGAAACCTAAAGGGGGACAAACTAAAGAATCAGAGTTGGCTTTAAGAGAGGTATTCTGGATTCACAAATTGAAATCCAGAATACCTCTAGGACTAAACTCTGTATATGATGTAATCAACTTCTGGCAATAAAGGATTAAAATTATCACGAGGTCCGGAGAATACAGGTGTATATAGGTTGTTAGATCTTAAAGTTGAGGAGATGATATGTGTGTATATTGGGCATAATCTAATGTTGAATTTCCAGTATAATATTGAACTATATGTATTGTATCTTATCATATCATATTTTATATATTTTTTCATAATGCAAAAGCAAATCTGATCAACTGTGGCAATTTGAATATTGGGAATACGTTGTTTTTCACCAAAGGCTGGGTGTTTATATTATGAACTAACAACAGCAAGAAATATTGGTGCAATTTATTTAATATTTGGGACATGGTGTGTCCCTATTTTTAAATCTAGATTTAGATAAAGGATAAATTATGGAGTCACTTGCAAAAGTAGTCAGAATTAAAACTAATTACAGCTGAGCTAGAGAGATGCTAAGTTCCACCTATTGCACTAGTAATGAAGTGGACAAGTAAAAGTGAATGCTAAGACACAGGTGAAGTGGTATGTGAGGATGATAGGACTTTTTTTCGTTATATAGAAACAGTGACAGGGTAGAGGGTTTAGTTTTAACTGATATTAACCAATAAGATGATTTTGAGATCTTTAAAAGGTAAAAACCCCAAAACGCGTAAGCAGGAATGCTACCCATGTCCTAGGATGTAAAATGCTGTGATGTCTATTTTTTAATGTGTATTTTTATGCAAGCTGGAATAAAGGTTAAGTTTTTTCTTAAACGATTGCCTGGTGCTCCTTCACAAACTTTGTTTTTTCTAGGAAGTGTGCACATGTCTGAGGCACTACATGATAGGAAATAGTGCTGCCATCTAGAATTCTTGCTAATGTATAAAAATGTTCAAAACCGCTTCCATATAATGCTGCAGACACATACACACCCCTGAACTTAAATTCCTGCTTTTCAACAAAGGATAACAAGACAACAAAGAAAATGTGTTAATAGAAGTAAATCAGAAAGTGGTTTACAATTGTATATTCTTTCTGAATCATGAAAGAAAACAAATTGGGTTTATATCCCTTTAATAGCAATATGTGAAGTGCTTATATGTGGATCTTGTTCCTGACTCAAGTTGCCAAATAGCTTCACATGAAATGCGAACACAGGAAATTGTACACACAAAAAAATATCTGTTGCATTTTAAAAATCTTGGTTTTCTAGTATTCTTTAGACAAATGTAGTACAATTCTACAATAAATATTCCATCAATTCTGATTTTGTATTCTATTTCCAAAAGTAAATAGCACTTGCAACACATTGTATAAGCTGCTCTTGTCATTGATAATCTTCTGCTTGTCAAAAAACAATTTCAGTTCAAATTACCCTTATACATTGTTCACATCTGGAGACCAGGGATACATGAAAAACTCCCCCCAGACACACACCCCAATAGGCAACCAGACTAAATTGATTTGTAAGATAATTATTAAATAAAACATTAGCAGAGTATAGGAAAGAACTACTGCCCCCTAGAGCCTGCTATTCTATGCACAAATTCACCCCTGCATTGGTGTTATACAATTTTGGTATCTATAATTATGTGTAAACAAAACACAAATAGAAGTGCAACCTCTATTCAAAGTAATATAGAATAAAATCATTTAAAAATAAAATAAAGGGTATATCACTATCACTTAGACAATTGGGCATATTTATCAAGCTCCGTATGGACCGCTGCTCCATAATCTGTCCTCCTGCCCTGAGGCGGCGGACAGACATCGCCGAAAATCAACCCGATCCAATACGGTCGGGTTGATTGACACCCCCTGCTGCGAATCTGCAGGGGGGCGGCATTGCACCAGCAGTTCACCAGCACTGCTGGTGTAATAATAAATGCCTACAGCGTATTCTGTCGGCATTTATCGATGTGCGGCGGACATGATCCGCAATATCGGATCATGTCTGCTCACACATTAATAAATAGGCCCCATAGTCTGTGTACCATGTAGTATTATTTGCAATGCCGCTTAGCTACTGATAGTCCTTAGTTGGCTATGGTGTCACTCAGGGCACAGCACTTGCTCTATGGGTTTTGTTCTAGTCCTTTAGAAATTTATCAAGAGCTGATACATAGATAGGGATCCCTGAATTGCTATAGGTTTTTGTGATCCGTCTACATAATATGTAAGGTATCTTAAAGCGGCAGTATACTGTAAAATCTTTTTTCTTTAATGTGTTTCCAATTATTTATTTTACCAGCTGCAGAGTATAAAATGTATGAGAATTTGCTTTTTAAGGTTTATTTGTGTATATGAAATAGCTGGTTTTGTGTTTTGAAGACACAACCTAATAAAATGGGTTGAGCTTGTAGGTATAATCCGATCTCATTACTTTATCATATTGTGTACATATACATCCTTCTTTGTTTTATATCTGTCGGTAAACCAATCACCAATACTTGAAAAGTGCAATGGAAAATTAACATTTTATTACCTTATCTCTTCTATACCCCACTGGGAGTGTAATTTATTTTGCTGGCTGTGTTTACACATCTTATCTATAGCTTGGACTTAAAGGGACACTGAACCCAATTTTTTTTCTATCATGATTCAGATAGAGCATGCAATTTTAAGCAACTTTCTAATTTACTCCTATTATCAAATTCTTTTCATTCTCTTGGTATCTTTATTTGAAATGCAAGAATGTAAGTTTAGATGCCGGCCCATTTTTGGTGAACACACTGTGTTGTTCTTGCTGATTGGTGGGTAAATTCACCTACCAATAAACAAGTGCTTTCCATGGTTCTGAACCAATAAAATAGCTTAGATGCCTTCTTTTTAAATAAAGAAAGGAAGAGAACGAAGAAAAAATGATAATAGGAGTAAATTAAATTAGAAAGTTGTTTAAAATTGCATGCTCTACCCGAATCATGAAAGAAAAAAATTGGGTTCAGTGTCCCTTTAAGGCCAGAAACTTTCAGAATAGGTGGGGATACCACAGGTTAAATTGACTATCTCAAATGCCAATAAAAGGGTAAAGGAAATACTTGTAAACAATTTAATACACTCCAGCAGGTAAAGTGGATCATTGGGAACAAATTAAAGGGGATAATTTTTTTATTAAATTGTCCCTTTAACCCCTATTCTGCTAGAATATTTTATTTCTCCATTTCTCAACCTATTACAACTAATATGAAAATTGCATTAAAATAATATTCATGTGCTTAAAAGTAATAATAAAACACTACATCAAGAAAAATATTTTCAATTAAAAAAAACTCACTTCTATTAATGAAAAACAACATCACTATCCTCTACAAATATATTTAGAATCATCGATTTAATATATAAAAAATATGCTATAGAAAAGCTTGTATTTCTAAATCAGTGTTTCTCAACCGCGGTCCTCAATTACCTCAACAGCCCAGGATTCCATTATAGCTGAACTAGAGCACAGGTGAAATAATCAGCTGATCAGTAACCATGGTTACTAACCTGCTTTCACCCATCCGCTGATTATTTCACCTGTGCTCTAGTTCAGCTATAATGAAAACCTGTCCTGTTGGGGGTATTTGAGGACCGCGGTTGAGAAACACTGGTCTAAATCAATATATTTAGACTACTGCCTAAATGTAGTAGCGTGTCTAATTAAAAAAATGTCTCCCTTTAATGTAATCTTCTCTACTAATCATGAAAGTCAGTTTTATTTAATGATAAGGGTTTCTGTGCTGTGTAGGTGCTGCCATGAACAAGATTGCTGCTATAATAAAGCTGAAATGAGCGGCTGCAATCCAGTTACCCAGTCTTACCGGTTTTACATGGAAGAGGAAAAAAAGGTTAAATGCTGTGAGTATCCAATGAACTATATGATAATTAGGACTAATTGGTCAATTTGCCAACATTGCAAATCACTCTCCAATTCGTGTGTTAGCCTATGGGGTAAATTCACTAAATTTCGGAGAGATTATAATCTTTAATAAATCAAAGCATATGAATGTAATGTGCACATTACAGCTGCAAATTGTATAGACAAATAATCTGCCACATGTGCCAGTTGTTTTGTATGTCAAGGTCATAAATATACAAAGTAAATTTGATCATAGAAGTAAATTAAAAGTCTCTTAAAGGACCATTAAATACAGTAGATTTGCATAATCAACAAATGCACGATAAAAAGACAATGTGATAGCACTAAGTCTGAACTACAAATGAGTAGTAGATTTCTGACAAATTTTAAAGTTATTTCTATTTCCACTTCTCCTATATCATGTGACAGCTACCAGCCAATCACAAATGTATACTATATACGTATATTTTGTGAATTCTTGCACATGCTCAGTAGGAGCTGGTGTCTCAAAAAGTGTAAATATAAAAAGACTGTGTACATTTTGTTAATGGAAAAAAAATGGAAAGTTATTTAAAATTGCTGCTCTATCTGAATCATTAAAGCTTAATTTTAACCTAAGTCTCCCTTTAAAGGGACATTAAAGTTAAAATTAATTTTTCTTGACTCTGATAGAACATGTAATTAATTATTTTTTTAATTATATCAAATTGTGCACAAGCTTTAATATACACACTTTCTGAAGCATCAGCTCCTACTGAGCATGTCAAAGAGTTTACAGTGTATACATATATTAGTTTGTTACTAGTTAATTACTCTCACAGGATACAAGGGGGCAGGGAAATAGAAGGAAGTTTTAATATTTGAAATTCAGAATAAATGCTGTTGCATTATTTTTTATATAATGCATTTATGGATTGTGCAATTCTACTTTATGTACGGGTTCTTTAACATTAAATCAGCGATCTAAACCATGAATGTTTAATTTTGACTATAAGTAACATGAATTGTTAGATGCTTGTTAAATAACTAAAGATTTGATATGTATAGTATTATTCTATTAAAAAAGTATTGTTTTTTAAATATGTTAGTTTAGAGGGACATTTAAAAATATTGTTTTTGCACATACTAAGCTGTTTATTTTGGTTTCGGAAAGGTTACAAAACAGGAATATCCGTTTTAAAAAAAAAATTTTACTGCTGGGTGCGCTCATTTCTTAATTTAAATGTCAGCATTTTATTTGTGTAATCATCTACAAAATGACGCCACCCATTTCTCTCCACAGTGAAGTCTCGTGATCGATGTGAGAAAATGATTTGCGAGTGCGATGAAAAGGCTGCTAACTGTTTCCGTAAAGAACTAGAGGATTATAATGTGTATTTCCGAAATTTCTCTTCTCTTGGAGCTTGCCGAGGTCCCAGGCCTTTCTGTTAATCTGTGGGTGTAGAAAATGTAGGTGTTGCATGGTAGAATGTTTATTAGTAGAGATTTATTGTAGATATAATATAGCAAATTACTAGATTATAGTAGTATTCTCATAGTAATATTCTCTTTTTTTTATTTCTTTACTGGTCCTTGCCACTCCTGCTTAAAAGCTTATTCAATTTCTCACCTATCATTTTTGTAAAAGCTGCTGTTTGCAAACTTATTATATAGAGTATGTTATTACAGCAATGATACATTGTTAAATAAATACTCCAGTGTTTTTTTCTGGCTGCTGAGCACCTTCTACACATCCCATTGTTTAAAGCAGAGCTCAAAACTGACACATTTTCCTAATGTAATACATTTTTACTTGTACACTCTATCTTAATCATGAAAGTCAAAAGGTTTCACCATTATTCCATGACACATTGCATTAAAAATTATTGTTGTCCAGTAGCAACCTATGTAAATACATTTCTAACATTTTAAAAAAAATAAAAATTCAGAGCACAATTATTATCAAATTTTAAAAATAATTTTAAAAAGTGTCTTTAAATCCTGACACCCACATACAGCATATCCATAACTAGTGTATTACATTTCATTATTTGTGGCAATTAGTTCATAAATGACCTATTAAGCAATTTAAGTAGCAATCAAGTTGTAATTCAGACTTTTGAGAACACAATAGCACACTCCTTAAAGGGTCACTTTTATATTTATTAATCTGAAAGATCCTGTACACCTGCCTTTTGATGAATATATATATTAAGGATAGTACCAAAGTGTTGTTTATGAACGTTTGCCAGTCTTAATTTAATGTTCATGCTAACTCTTGTTAATCATAGTCTTTCATACTTTAATGTAATTGTTTAAATTGTAGGCATGGACAAATATTTGTTATTCGCTATAGAAATGAATGCTGAATATGGCCACAGGCAGCAGCATTTGGCTATTTTCAACACCGTATTTATTAGTGTAAATATGCAATACACAAATATCTGGATTTGCACAGATATTTATATATTGCACTTTTACGCTAATAAATCCGGCCTCGAAAATAGCCATGGCAATATTTGACATTCATTTTCATAACAAATGCAGAATAACGAATATTTGCCAATCACTAATACATTTTCAGAACCCTTGTTATTAACTTTGATATTATTGGGCTATAAATTCTGTAAAACTGGACTTTTAGAAAAGTATTTAAGTCAGTGATTCTAAACTCCAGTTTTCAAGTACCCCAACAGGCCAGATTTTTGTGATATCTTAATTAGAGCACAGGTGAAATAATCAGCTGATCGGTAACCATGGTTACTAACCGGCCCTCATCCATCAGTTGATTATTTCACCTGTGCTATAGTTCAGATATCATGAAAATCTGGCCTGTTTTTGTTCCTGAGGATTGGAGTTACGAAACACTGATTTAACCTTTTAATGCCGTTATGCCGTTCTATTCCGTCATAATTTACTGGGCTTTAGAGCCGTTATGACGGAATAGAACCTCATAGCCAACGGCTGTCCTGAAGCCTTCTGTGCTTACAGGATTTGATCGCGGTCTGTTGGCTGATAGATTTGATTCTTAAAGGGATATAAAAGTAGAAAAGGAAATGCTCTATGCAAGCAACAGGGCTATAATAAAATGCTCATTTTTGCATTCTGGGTAGTAACATTTTGCCATTGTTAGACATCAACAAAATAAAAGTATTTTATATAAGTGTATGATCTGCTGTTTAAATAGAAGGCACACAAATTACTGCTTCTGCACAGGAACAAGATATTTATATCATATCATAACTTTTCCTTCTTAATTTAACCCCTTCACACCTTTATGACATTCCATGCCGTCCTAACAGCAATGGGCTTTAACACCGTTAGGTGTAGCCTCCCCCTTTGATGAAAGCAAGAATCGGACTGGGGGTGTGACTAGCAGTCTAGGCAGTCCCCCATGATCCGATCCCAGCCATGAAATCACGTGATTGTCGATTTCATTTTAAAAGCAAGTGTTTACATCAGAACTTTGTTCCAATCCAAGCACTTGCCCCCGGCATGAAGGGGTTAAAGGAAATAGCAAAAACAAAAATGCTCTGATTTATCATTTAATTATTTTGCCATTGCTTGCATGTAACTATGTGTAACTTCTGGGAGCTAGCTGAATACATCTGGTGAGTCAAAGACAAGAAGCATTTGTGTGTGTGCAGTCACCAGCTAGCTCCCAGTAATGCATTGCTGCTTCTGAGACTAACATGATTTTCAACAAAGGATGCCAGGAGTACAACATAAATTTGATAATGGAAGCAGATTGAAAAGTCTCTTAAACACTATCTCAACTATAAAAGTTTGAACTTCATGTTAATATGAACAGTAAAGTCAAAATTAAACTTAAATGGATTGGATAGAGCATAACATTTTAAACAACTTTTCAATTGATTTCAATGATCCTTTTTGCTTAGTTCCTTTGGTATCCTTTGTTAAAGAGAAATCGTAGGTGAGCTCAGGAGCATGCATGTGTGTTTAGTTATGTGGTAGTAGTGTTTGCAACATTATTTATAGCAATGTTATACATAGTTGCAAACAATGTTGCCATAAATAAATATAAAAGTTGTTAAAAATTACATGTGCTATCTGAAAGTCTAATTTGGACTCTACTGTACCTTTAATATATCAATTTACCATTCTCATTTATCATTGCTGAATTCCCAATCTTTGCTGTTAATTAGGGTCAGTTCTCTTCTAAGCAGTTATAGGAGTAAAAAAGAAATAATGTTATAGGTCTATAAATCAGTATCATTACACCTGTTCTTGGTCTCTCCCACATTCAACTAATATAGATAAGACATAAATGCCTCTGAGCACTTTTCTTTCTCTATGGCTGCCTTGTGTCACATGACTAAAGCATGTCACTTGTCAGACATAGCGTACAAGTAGTGAGTCCACTGCAATAGATTTGAACTCTGCTTTTGGTTAAAGGGACATGAAACACATTTTTTTTCCCTTTATAGTTCAGATAGAGCATGTTATTATAATCAACTTTCAATTTACATTTGTTATCTATTTTGCTTTGTTCTTTTGGTATCCTTTGTTGAAAAGAATATTTAGGTAAACTCAGGAGGTGGAAGCTAGCTGTTGATAGGTGGCTTCACTTATGTCTCTTATTATTGGGTCACCTGTGTTTAACTAGCTCATTAACTAGTAAATTGGAAAGTTGTTTAAAAATGTATGCTCTATATGAATCATAAAAAATATTTGAGCTTCATATCAATTTAAAGATTTGTAAAAGTTAAAGGTATGTTCTTTAATAAAATGGGCTTTGGTCCTATTAATCAAGACCTAAACGTCTGTCCTAGAAACTTAACCATATCTGAGGTTTAAATCATTACTTAAATAGCCTAAAAAAAAAGAAGAAAATATATAATCACATTTTACTAAAAATAATACCATATTTTTTAAATAAAAATACTAATACACAGTAGGAAGTTTATGTTATACTTGTGCTATATAATTTCCACTTATTTCTGGTGCTAAAAAAAATAAAAATAAATCAACATTTCATTCTAGTATTTGTTCATATTATTAGTGAAGTGTGCAAAAGAATTTCTAAAGGAATATTTGACAACGTGCAATAAAATGTAGCATCAAAGGGAGAATAAAGCCCAGCGTTTCTTTTTTACCAAACGTTTGAAGAACAGAATTGCTGAGCATCTATTTCTTATATGAAACTGTGTTAAAAAAAAGTTGTAATTCATTTTCTATTATGCATTAAAATCCACTTATCCATTATGTGTATTATTTCAGTAATTTGTGATTTTTTTTTTTTTAGTTTATTGGTCACTATTACAAAAAGTAATTGGTTATTAAGATTTTTTTTTTTGTAATGCTATTATATTTTGTAGAATTTTACAAAGATTTAACAAACAGGGACCACATAGACCTACACCAATGATTTTGAGTCTCACAAGCAGGGCCAGCTTCAGACTTTGTGCTGCCTGGGTCTGAGTATACAATGATGCCCCCCAATAGTAACATTATTGATTAACTTAACAACCTACTACCCTGGCCACTGATCTTACTAAGCCTGCCTACCTGCATGCAACCAATGCTTATACACAATTGCAGCATTAGTGGGAAGGAAAGTAGCCGATTCTGTGTCTTTGTGCATGATAAGGTTATGCTGCTGGGAGCCTGTGAATTCCCGCATGGAGAGAGAAGACAGGAGTGGTCTTGGTCTTGTCAAGGGCTGCCTGGGTTCCTTGGACCCACTTGGTCCTAAGGTTGAGCCGGGCCTGCTCACAAGAAAATGTACAGAACTTTTTGGTAAAGACAAATACTAGAGAGAACTGCTTGATAGCTGAGTGCTGATTTTATAGCATAGTTTATCTGAAGACATCACATGCTCTCAACATGAGTTATTTTTTAAATCTGCGACCAATAGTTGTTATTCCAAGTGCTGAATAACATAGGGCTGTCTAGTGGCAGAGTCAATATGGTGCAAGCTTAGACCAGGGGTAAGGCTTGGTGGTCTACAACATCCAAAAATGTCCAGCACTTGTGTATCTCCTGCAGGGTAGTGCAAGCTAAAAGGTCACTTACCTTGGTCTTCCCTAATAGCAAAGTCTGCAATAACAGCCACATCAGCCAAAATAACATTTCCAACTAATTATTTTGTTGTATATGGATCATATCCAGAGGAAACCATTTGAAGACAGCGCCAGGATCTCACTTGCTGTACATGCTGAATAACACTGGGGCTAGGATAGTCTAGGCAGCTGTAGCACTCTGGTAGTTCTGCTGTGGTTATGGTAGTCTGTGTACTGCCCATAGTCTTCACATATGATACATATCTCACTTAAACAATTGTAAGTTTAGATGGGTTACAGTAGATTAGATTCAATCATTTGTGTAGTTAATACCATAGCTGCCCGATGGTGCTGCAAAAATGTATGTGTTGTAGCCCTGAGTGTTTAATAATCAAGACCCAATAAATTGCACTGTGAAATAAAGTTGTTACAATATAAATAATACTATTTTTACATTTGAACACAAAATTATACAGAGAAACACATTTTTAAAAATAAAAATATTTTAGGAAAATTGATATAACTGTGGGGTAAATATTGCTTAAGTTAAGCAATGCATTATAAAGAATGAAAGTTATTTGAAAGATCTTATACTGTATTTCAAGATAGAAAAATCTTCTGATCATGTGCTGGTCAATGGCACCACCTTGTGGTCAAATTACATATGACATATGCAAAGGATAATCTCTAACTTTTAACTCCTTAGTGACCACAGCACTTTTAATTTTCTTACTGTTAAAGGGATATGAAACCCAACATTTTTCTTTAATGATTCAGATACAGGCAGGGAATTTTAAGCAACTTTCTAATTCACTCATATTAACAAATTTTCTTTGTTCTCTTGGTATGCTTTGTTTAATGAGCAGCAATGCACTTCTGGTTGCTGACTGAACACGTGTGAGCCAATGACAATCGATATATATATATATGTATATATACTCCCACTGCTCATTTGGCTTGTTTGCTGTTTTCACACAACATCTTCAGCAATAAGAAGTACTATGCTTTACTAACACGCATGCAGCTTTGGCAGCATTTATCCCATTTTGCATACCTTGGACTTATGCTAAGTCTGGCTGAAGACAATACCGCTATATGTGGAAAATCATCCTGGTGTGATTTGGTTGTTTTCTTCAGCAATACACTCTTGTGAGAATTTTATCTCAATATATGCAGGCATCTCTATGTAAACTGCTGTGTCTCTATGTAACTGCTGTACTGAGGCAATTCATTATGGAGGATGTATTACTATGTTCCACTATCTATCTTATTGCTAATAACCATTGCAATAGTTATTCTTCATACTTGCATGTAACTCACTATCTATCTTATTGCTAATAACCATTGCAATAGCTATTCTTCATACTTGTATGTAATTCTTTGTAATTGTTACTATACTGCCATTATTGTTGTTCCTGAAATCTTTACAAAGCACCTATCACTGCTTAGATCCCTAAAAATTTACCTGTCCGGTAATTATCCCTTGCATTGACTTGGGTACCATGTACAGCTTGGGTGTAGCAGTGTACTAGGTGTCTTTGGATTGTATTTTTGCCAATATTATGATTATGATGTGCACATCTTCAGGGTTTTAATTGGCCACATGTACTATATTGTTTGTTCAACATACTTTACTTTGTGTTGCTAACATATACCTGAGGCCAGCGCACAACTGGTCTATTGCTATGTTTGGACAGTTAGGATTTACTTCTTTCTGTACTATTAATAAATTATTTTTTGTTCTCAGTGATTGTACTGGTCAGAGATTCATTCCATTTGTTTAATTTAGCTACACTTTTGAGCTATTTTTTATAAAAAAAGAGTGCTTGATTCCCTATCTATACAGGGCCTTAAGAAATTTTTGATGGTCCTTGTTCTCCTCTTGTAGTTTGTTGAAGAATATATATATGTATCTACCAATCAGCAACTAGAACCTAGGTTCTTTGCCGCTCCTGAGCTTTCCAAGATAAACATTTCAGAAGAAAGAAAAATTAAATAATAGAAGTCAATTTGAAAGTTGTTTAAAATTGTATTCTCTATCTGAATCATGAAAGAAAGATTTTGGGTTTCATGTCCCTTTAAGGACCAGGGCTGTTTTTACATTTCTGTGGTGTTTATGTTTAGCTGTAATTTTCCTCATACTCATTTACTGTACCCACACATATTATATACTGTTTTTCTTGCCTTTAAATTGACTTTCTAAAGATACCATTAATGTCATCATATCTTATAATTTACTATAACAAAAATGATAAAATATGATGAAAACATTTAAAAACAAACACTTTTTCTAATTTTGACCCCCACATCTACAAACACCAAAAAATAGTTTCTAAATTTTGTCCTGAGTTTAGAAATACACAATGTTTACATATTCTTTGCTTTTTTTGCAAGTTATATGGCAATAAGTACAAGTAGTACTTTGCTATTTCCAAACCATTTTTTTTTTTTACAAAATAAGCGATAGTTACATTGTAACACTGATATCTGTCAGGAATCCATAAATAACCCTTCATGTATATATATATATATATATATTTTTAGTAGGCAACAGAAAGTATTGATCTAGGCCCATTTTGGTATTTTTCATGCCACCATTTCAAATGCGATCAAATAAAAAAAATCATTAACTTTTTCACAAAGTTTAGGTTTCTCACTGAAATTATTTACAAACAGCTTGTGCAATTATAGCACACATGGTTGTAAATGCTTCTCTGGGATCCCCTTTGTTCAGAAATAGCAGACTTATATGGCTTTGGTATTGCTGTTTGGTAATTAGAAGGCCGCTAAATGCTGCTGTGCACCACACTTGTATTATGCCCAGCAGTGAAGGTAGCTTAGCAAAGGGTATTGCACGATGCCTCAACATCGAGGCATCACTGCAATACCCTGAAAGAGGCTGGTAGTGATCACTTCCAGCCCTTGAAACCCCAGAGGACATCTCAGGCACGTCCTTGGTCATTAACAACCGTTTTTATTTGTAGTATGTGCCTGGCACGTCCTCAGTCGTTAAGGGGTTAAAATGGACATGAAAAATCCAGATTGCATACACAGAGTTTGCCCCGCTCAGGGACGTTGCTAGGTTTCAAAACACTAGAGGCTTTAGCCCAAGGATATATTTGATGCACCCCCAACTTATTGACGTTAACCCTCCCAAAACCATGCCCTATGTCTAACCCATCACACATAAACACACTCAGACACTATTTTCTTTTTTACCTATTTGCCTCCTAACTAAAACTTGTGATTAAGGGCCTGATTCTACAAAGCTTTCTGTGCTGGTGAAATTCTTCAAGAATGCTTACCCGTATTTCTATTTCCCTGGTGGAATTCTATAAAACCACTTTTTACCTGTCAGGGTTTTTTCCCTGTTGTGTTTGCCATGTGCTGCTGGCAGCCATTTTACTCACCTCTCTTCCTGACTATGGTGCATTGTGGGGGATGCTGCTCAATTCCTGCACTTCCTTTTATGGCCAAACTGCTTTGCATCATCCATGTGAGACAGGATGCAGTCTCAGAATTGTGATGTCATCACTTATTATTTAAAGGGCCTCTGTTCAGTATGCTTTGCCTTTGCATTGTCTGAGACCTGTTTGTGAGAGTTCCTGTGTATTACCTGGCTGCCTGACGTCCTTCCTGGTTCCTGATCCCTGGCTTGTTCCTGACTCTGCTGTTTTCCTTGTTCTTGATTCTGGCTCGTCTGACTATTCACTTTGGCTCCTGACTCGGCTCGTCTGACTACCAGCTCTGGTTTTGATTCCTGGCTTGTTATTTGACTTGTGGGCTTTTTATTATTTTTTGCTATTAATAAAGGTGTGATTATTTTGCACTTCTCATCTCAGTCTGATTCCTGGCACCCTGACATTACGCAAAGGCCATGAATCCTTATGGTGCTAATAATCCACCTTTACCTGCCATCATTTCCAGGATGGATGAACAGGATCACCGCTTGGATCAATTTGCACTAGCCCTGCAAATCCTGCTGACTCGCACTGCACATTTGGACCAAAGTGTCCCACAAGTTATGGCTGCTCCTGTTTCCGCTGCTGCACCTATGCCTACCAGGAGCATGTCCGGTTCTGCACCTCTACCTCAGCGATATGGAGGCGATCCTATTCAGTGCAGAGGGTTTTTGAACCAGGTGGGCATTTACTTTGAGATGTTACCTCAGGCGTTTCCCTCTGACAGAGCTAAGGTGGGATTTCTCATCTTGTTACTCTCTGACACAGCTCTTGCCTGGGCTAATTCCTTGTGGGAGACTAATAAACCTGTGATTTCAAATTACCCTGAATTTGTGGCCTCCTTTCGAAAGGTATTTGATGTTCCGGCTCGCTCCTCCTCTGCTGCTAAACAACTCGTGTCCAGTCAGCAAGGTACAAGATCTGTTGCTCAGTATGCTATTGAGTTCCGTATGCTTGCCGCAGAGGTAGGTTGGAACAATGAAGCCCTTGTTGCCACCTTCTTTCATGGGCTCTCTGATGCGATTAAAGACGAAGTTGCTGCCAGAGATTTACCAGAGGATCTCGAGGCATTGGTGTCTTTTTTTGATCCTAATTGACTCAGAGACTCAGACTCAGAGAGAGGCCCTCTTTCAAGGAGCGCTTGCGGAAGCCTCCTGTTCCGTTGTCTCCTATGTGTTCGTTCCCACCCATACCTCCCTCTCCTCCCATGCCTCCTGGTCCCGAGTCACCAGATACTGCTGAGCCGATGCAGCTGGGATTCATGCGCTTCTCCGCGGCGGAGAGGGGCTCTGCCTCTATTGTGGGTTACAGGGTCACCTTTTGAAGTCTTGTCCTACACGGCCGGGAAACGCTCACACCTAAGTTCCTGTCAGGGGCAGACCTTGGGTGGTTTATCCTCGTCCCCGGAACCGCTTAAGGAGAAACCTTTGGTCACGGTTGTCCTTTCCTGGGTGGACTCCTCCATAGTCACCCAGGCTCTTGTTGACTCCGGTGCTGCGGGCTATTTCATTGACAGTGCTTTTGTATCAAAGCACTCCATTCCTGTTTTGCCTCGGTCCGTTCCGCTTGCTATTGAGGCCATTGATGGCAGGCCCCTTCAGCCCGCACTCGTTACTCACGAAACTGCTCCGTTGTCCATGGCTGTTGGGGCTCTCCATTTTGAAACCCTCCAGTTCCAGGTGATAAACTCTCCGCATTTTCCAGTTGTTCTGGGTTATCCCTGGCTCCAAAAGCACAATCCCAGTCTCGACTGGCGCAGGTCCGAAATTTTGTCGTGGTCCCCGCAATGTATTTCCTCTTGTCTTCGGAAACCAGTTAAAGTCTTGTGCACTTCTTCGGTTTCTCAATTGCCAGAGGAGTACCGAGAGTTCCTAGACATGTTTGACAAGGTGCGTGCCGGTACGTTGCCTCCTCACCGGTCCTACGATTATGCCATAGACCTGCAACCCGGAGCCATTCCTCCTCGGGGCCGGGTGTACCCTCTGTCTGTTGCAGAGAATTGTGCAATGGAGGAGTATGCCGATGCTCTGTTGCGGGGGATTATCCACAAATCCTGCTCTCCTGCAGGGGCTGGCTTCTTCTTTGTGAAGAAAAAAGGTGGCGAGTTAAGACCATGTATCGATTATAGGGGTCTTAATCGTCTTACCATTAAGAATGCTTACCCTATTCCGCTTATTTCGGAATTCTTTGACCGCTTCAAGGGAGCTACGGTCTTTACTAAACTTGATTTGAGAGGAGCGTACAATCTCGTTAGGATTAAGGAGGGCCACAAATGGAAAACAGCATTTAACACCAGGAGCGGGCATTATGAGTATCTTGTAATGCCCTTTGGCCTATGTAATGCTCCTGCTGTTTTTCAGGAATTTATTAATGATGTCTTACGAGATATGTTGCAACAGTGTGTTGTGGTGTACTTAGACGACATCCTCATACACTCACCCACACTTGAGGCTCATCGTTCTGATGTTACACGGGTTCTTCAGAGTCTATGTGAGAACGGCCTGTTTTGTAAACTCGAGAAATGTGAGTTCCATTAGACTCAAGTAACCTTCCTAGGTTATGTTATCTCCGTTGCAGGGTTCTCCATGGATCGTGACAAGTTATCTGCAGTTCTGCAGTGGCCTCGCCCAGTTGCTCTTCGGTCTATTCAATGTTTTTTGGGGTTCGCCAATTACTATAGAAAGTTTATTAAAAACTTTTCTTCCTTGGTCAAACCTATCACAGACATGACCCGTAAAGAGAATGATCCACTCCATTGGTCACCTACTGCCATTAAGGCCTTTGATAGTCTTAAGACTGCCTTTGCTGCCGCTCCAGTTCTGGCTCATCCTAACCCTGTCCTGCCTTTCGTTCTTGAGGTCAATGCATCTGAGACTGGAGTAGGTGCCCTCTTGTCTCAACGTCCTACGCCTGACGGTTCCTTGCATCCGTGTGGTTTCTTCTCTAAGAAATTGTCTCCAGCAGAGTGCAATTATGAAATTGGCGACAGGGAATTACTGGCCATAATTTTGGCACTTAAGGAATGGAGGCATCTTCTCGAGGGTACTAGCGTGCCAGGGCTCATTCTTACTGATCACAAGAATTTAACTTATTTATCTGAAGCAAAACGTTTGTCGCCTCGACAGGCCAGATGTGAGCTATTTTTGTCTTGGTTTAATTATGTGGTCTCCTACCTGCCTGGTAGTAAGAATGTTAGGGCTGATGCCCTCTCTTGACAATTTTCGCCTCTGTCCAAGGAGGAGTCTGTACCTACTCCAGTTATACCTCCTGACTATATTTTGGCTACCATACGTACTAATTTGACTTCTCCCTTGGGGTAGGAGATCCTGGCTGCACAAACCAATACACCTCCTGAGAAACCTAGTGGTAAGTGTTTTGTTCCTGAGAATCTTCGAACTAAACTTTTGCACACTTACCACTATCCTAAAGCCGCAGGTCACCCAGGCAAGAACCAAATGATTTGGTGTGTCACTCGACAATTCTGGTGGCCAGGTCTTCGTTCTGATGTTGCTGCGTATGTTGCCTCCTGCTCAGTTTGTGCACAGAATAAGACTCCTCGACATCTTCCTGTGGGTGTTCTTCAACCTATTGCTAATGGTGAGCGTCCTTGGACACATCTTTCCATGGACTTCATTGTCGAGCTCCCTGTTTCCAATGGCAATACTGTTATCCTTATGGTGGTTGACCGTTTTTCTAAAATGTCACATTGCATTCCCTTGATTAAGCTGCCTACCGCTCAGGAGCTTGCTTCAATTTTTGACCGGGAGGTCTTCCGTTTACATGGGTTACCCAAGGAGATAGTGTCGGACTGGGGTAGCCAGTTTGTCTCCAGATTTTGGCGTTCCTTTTGTGCTCAAATAGGGATCCAGCTTTCCTTCTCCTCGGCATATCACCCTCAATCCAATGGGGCTGCGGAATGGTCTAATCAAGCTCTGGAACAGTTCCTCCGTTGCTATGTCTCAGATCACCACAATAATTGGTCTGAACTGTTACCTTGGGCAGAGTTTGCTCGTAATAGTGCTATTAATGCTTCCTCCAAGATATCCCCGTTCATGGCGAATTATGGGTTTCACCCATCCTTGTTGCCCGATTCATTCATGTCTCAGGGTATTCCGGCTTTGGAGGAGCATCTCCGGCAACTCCATTCCACGTGGGTGCAGATTCAGGATTGCCTTCATCGTTCTATGCAACGCCAAAAGTTCCAGGCTGATCGTAGGCGTCTGCCCGCACCTTCCTACCAGGTTGGTGAGAGAGTTTGGCTGTCCTCCCGCAACTTGAACCTTTGTGTGCCTTCCAATAGATTGGCTCCCCGTTATGTTGGTCCTTTTCGAATACTCCGACGGGTTAATCCTGTGGCCTACGCTCTTGACCTTCCTCCTGCTATGCGCATCTCCAATGTTTTTCATGTCTCCCTCTTGAAACCTTTGGTTTGTAATCGGTTTACCACTGTGTTGCCTCGTCCCCATCCTATCTTTGTTGACAACCATGAGGAGTATGAGGTCAGCAGCATTATTGACTCTCGTATGTCCAGGGGCCGTGTACAGTATTTGGTTCACTGGAGAGGCTATGGTCCGGAGGAGCGTTCTTGGGTTCCCGTTTCCCCAATAAGCCTTTTGTCCTCCCGCGGGGGAGGGGTCGTTGAGGGGAGGGTACTTTCAGGGTTTTTTCCCTGTTGTGTTTGCCATGTGCTGCTGGCAGCCATTTTACTCACCTCTCTTCCTGACTATGGTGCATTGTGGGGGATGCTGCTCAATTCCTGCACTTCCTTTTATAGCCAAACTGCTTTGCATCATCCATGTGAGACAGGATGCAGTCTCAGAATTGTGATGTCATCACTTATTATTTAAAGGGCTTCTGTTCAGTATGCTTTGCCTTTGCGTTGTCTGAGACCTGTTTGTGAGAGTTCCTTTGTATTACCTGGCTGCCTGACGTCCTTCCTGGTTCCTGATCCCTGGCTTGTTCCTGACTCTGCTGTTTTCCTTGTTCCTGATTCCGGCTCGTCTGACTATTCACTTTGGCTCCTGACTCGGCTCGTCTGACTACCAGCTCTGGTTTTGATTCCTGGCTTGTTATTTGACTTGTGGATTTTTTATTATTTTTTGCTATTAATAAAGGTGTGATTATTTTTGCACTTCTCGTCTCAGTCTGATTCCTAGCACCCTGACATTACCCTGACAGTGAATTTAACTGTTTACAGCAGTGGTGAAAATGGCACGGTATTAATTTTGAAAGTATAAGCACTTTTGTTTGCAGATACTTGGATTATAAGCACGTTTGGGGAGGAGGGTGGCGGCCCATAGGGGGATTCTTTAGCACTGTCTTCTGCGCTGCTGTAAACAGTGAATTGCTACTGACAGGGAAATTTACTGTTTACTATAAGTTGGGGCGAGATCGTGGCTGCAACTGCACTTGCGCACAGGGGCGGAACTGCAGGGGGTGCAGAGGGTCGCAACTGCGACCGGGCCCCAGAGGGTGGGGGCCCAGGTAAAAAAAAATCCAATAAAAAATGTTGACCTGCCACTGCCTGCACTGATATCATGTGAGTGTGACGTGATGTTTTACTAGTGTCTCTGACTACAGGGGTTAGTGTTTCTGTTTTACCCATTAGTGTTTATGTGTGTGTGTGTATGTATGTGACTGTGTGTGTATTTATGCATGTATGTGTGTGTGTGTATGTTTGTGGAACCAGCAAATTACAGACCTTGTTACTACAGCATGGGGGGGGGGCGGGGGGTAAACAGTGTCACTATACAGTACCACTATATACAGTACGGGGGGCTGGACCATGTCACAGACTACTTTGGTCACTTTATAAAGTACTGGGACGAGTAGGGTCAGGCCAGCCATCTCACTGGCAGATTACAGACTGTGTCACTAACTTACGATATACAGTACTGGGGGGTTAAACAGTGTCACTATATACAGTAATAGGGGGTCAGACCATCTCACAGACTGTAGGCACAGGGTACCTCCTTTTGCAGACATGTAATCTGATTCACATTTTTTTTCTATGTTAAATGTTAAAAAAAGAAAAAGATATGTATCAAATTCACTTTTTTTTTGGGTAAGGGGGTGGGTGGGGGGGCCCTTCTTAGATTCTTGCACCTGGGCCCTGTGGTTTCTAGTTACGCTTCTGCTTGCGCAGTTGAAGTTCTGCTAATGCCATTTAAAACTCTGAGCATGGGAGCGTGCTAATACGACATTTATATAGGGCACATGGTGCAGTCCCGATTAGATGATGCCCCTGTCAATCAAAAAGAGATTTCTGAATTTTTTACAGAGAAGGCAGCCGGGGAGCAGGTAACGGAGCACATTTATAAATGAAGGTTTTGTAAGAAAAAACGTTTATTTAAAAAAAACAAAAGCATCAATGTGCTTATATTGAGTAATACTTCCAAAATATAATCTTAAGTATAGTTACATTTATCATCACTTTAAAGGGTGACAAGCTTTTATAAAAATACTCAAAACACTATTTACTCTGAAAGGAAAACCTAAGCATACGAATAGCGATCTCAAGGTACAGTGCACTAAAAATGGCGTCATTTTATTTGTTTTAGGTAAAAGTTTAAACAAACGCCACGGTCTCCCTGTGTACTTTGTCCTCTATTGCAAACTTTTACATAGCAAAGAGTTCTAATTTTTTCTATGGGAGACAGCTCGCCACTTGTGGGGACAGCCTCTTTTCTGTAGAATTGGGTGCTGCCCGTGCGAGAGTTTGCATGGAAAAGCAAACTATTCAGAATTGGCCCATAAAAGAGCTTCTCTGCATTTTCCTGCATGTGAAGATAATTCTCTTCCCCTCAAAAAAACTAAACGTTATTCAGTTATTGGATCTAATGGTTTTTAAAGAATGCAAAGTGTCTAGTACAATAATCATCAATGCATTAATTCTAATTTATTACATATATTCAAATTATTTTAGTCCTTGATACTTTCAGTTAAAGATGGAGTGTGCACAACCAGCTAATACCAACCTCCCTCCTTGCTCCTTCAAGCTCTCTAGCAGCATCTGCCTGGTCTCTTCCGAGATGTCCATGTTAGAGATGTGGGGGGCCGGATTTGTACTTGGGTGGGGCATACAGGATAAAAGTTGCCAGCTCAGACTACCTGAAAGTGGAAGTAGAATGTGGTTGGGGGGGAGCCGGAGCAGTAATGAGAATAGGAATCAATCACACGCAGTGTCCACAGTGCTGCCTGTACCTGACACTGCAACGTCAGACTGCTCTTGACTCTGGGCTTTTCAATAGACATACTGAGATCCAGCCCCAGTTAGCTCCCCCCCCCCCCCCCCCGTGACGCCCCTAGTCCCTATTTTCTGCATTCATTTATTTTCTTTGAATATCTAGTGTATACATTTCTAGTCCATGTACCTAGAGGCAGAACTTTTTTACACTTTCTGCAGGTCATTTTAAAATAAAATGCAATTTATAATAGGCAGTTACAATAAAGCACCATCTCAATTGCAATGTGATGATTGACTGGAGAATAAAATTTTATAATATCTTGAAGCAGTTAAAAATCATTGCAAATTAGCAGCAGAGAAAAAAAATGTTTTAATTTTTTAAAATGTCTCTTGTATAAAATTGTTTCCTTTGCTCTTGGTCTAAAATCACATAATAATATAGTAATAAAAAAGTTCACAAGAATATCTTATATTCAGGAGTCACGGTTTTGCAGATCAGGAAAGGTTAGGGGCGGGTTGTAAAGAGAGAGCCATTTGCGCTGCATATTTCACTGTTCTCTTCAAACAGTGCTTCTCTCTGGTTCCACTGTTATGGAGAATTTACACAGTGCAGACAGAGCACAGCGCTGTTTGAAGAGAACAGCCTAATGCAAAGTGAAAGAGCTTCCTGCATGTGTCCCGTTCTTTCTGCAGACATTCTTCATTTTCTACAATGACATCTCAGATCACAGCATGTTCTGCCTTGGGGTCTTTGTATATGTGCAGATTTGTGGTAATTACAGATCCATATGATGCATCATATATCTTGCTTAAACATTGTTGATGGTAAAACCTCCCTTGATGTACATAAATTAATTTGAAAAGTAGCCCTTAAAGGTATTTTGCTTTAACCAAAGATACTATTGTAAATTATGATATTGGTAGCAAAGAGTATGTTTCACATTTGGATTTTGGACATGTGATTTAGCATCTCCATGCATCTTTATAGTAGTAACATTGGTAATATTGAAGCACATGTTTTGCAACGGCCAAAAAAATGCAAATCTGAATTTTATCCCACTATCGTTGATCATTGATCAAGACATATCAAAAGGCAGTGCAGGATGATTTCTTAGAGTTAGAAAAAAATATCAAGGACAAGCCTATCCCCTTTACCTTTGCTTGAAAGAACATAACGTAATTAAGACCTTACAAGATAATCACAACATTGTAATAAATAATTCAGATATGGGAGGTAGTATTGTTGTTATGGATAGAGTTTTATTTTCAAGAAGCATTTCAACAACTGTCTGACACTCAAGTGTATTGTAAGTTATACAAGAAAATCCTACTTTAAAATTCACTAAGGATTTAGAATAATTGGTATTAGGTGGAATTAAATTAGGAGTTTTTACACAAGAGGATTTTGACACTTTAATTCATGAACCGAGAACACCCTCCAGGAAGACCATTTCTGAACGGTTTTGGTCATTATTTAAGCCATTATCTGAATGGCTGGATACAATCTTACAGCCTTTAGTTAAAATTCAATTCAGCTGTGTAAAAGATACCAGTCACCTTTTTAATACCCTAAAGGAGATTCAATGACAAGATGGTTTTTCATGGACGGTGGTCAATCTATTTCTCATTTCCTGGGTATCTGTGCAGTAGTTTTTTTCTAGACCAAGAATTTGGATTAGATCCTGCAGTAAAGTGTTTCATTTGTGATGCATTACAGTTCCTTTTAACCCACATTTTTTTATGTTTGACAATGAGTATTTTTTTGCAGATTTGTGGCAGATTTTTTCCTCCTCTTTTGCCAATATTTTTGTGACCTGGGGAGGTGGTGAGGGGGGAGTGTCTGCTCTTCCTGCTTTCTTAGCCCATTTCAGTGGGTGTCCCAGCCTAACCTCATCAACAGTGCTAAATTGGGAGCTTATAACTAAGTTTTTAAAAGGTTTTATACTGGATATTTATATCAGTATCTGTGCATATTCTTCTTTATAGTAGTGTCTATTACATGCAGTTACATGACAATTTGTGTATAGTGTCAATATAAATGAGAATGAATTTGGATTTAAATTCACTGGAACTTATAGTAGCAATAAAGTTAACTTTTTGGATTTAACTTTAGAGGGAGTACAGTACAAAATAGTGGCTAAAACTTATAGAAAGCCCACAATGGGTAACACTATTTTGAACATATAACATCTTATAAAAGCCATCCCAAAGGGTCAATGTATCAGACTAAGAAGAAATACAGGCCTCTATTTAACAATGTCTGTTGTACCTGATCAGACAGTGCGGATCAGGTCCGACAGACCTCGCTGAATGCAGAGAGCAATATGCTCTCCGTATTCAGCATTGCACTAGCAGCTCACAAGAGCTGCTGGTGCAACGCCGCCCCCTGCAGACTCGCGGCCAATCGGCCGCCAGCAGGGGGGTGTCAATCAACCCGATAGTACTCGATCGGGTTGAATTCCGGCGATGTCTGTCCGCCTGCTCAGAGCAGGCGGACAGGTTATGAAGCAGCGGTCTTTGTGAAAGTTGTTTAAAATGAATGCCCAATCTGAATCATGAAAATTTAATTTGGACTTTACTATCCCTTTAAGAACTGTAAATTTGTATCTAAAAAACAAACCACATACATTGGCTCAAACTTTATCTCCCAGTTTGCCTTGTAACTGGTTATCTACAAAAAAGCTATTTCAATTGGCAGCAAAAAATTCAGAAACAGTTTCCAGTCTAATGTTAATAAAAATAATTATGTTTAGCGCTGCTGAATCTGTTGGCGCTCTACAAATAACCTATAATAATAATAATAATGTTTATTGACTTTTATGCCAACTGCAGTACCACATTTGTAGTGTATTTTCTTCCATGTAACCAATGTAATTGCCAATATATAGGTAAAACTACCTGTGAGGTGAGAACCAAATTTGGCAAACATGTAAGATACAGAAAATCACAACAAATATTCTGCAGTGGCAAATCATTTTAACAAGGAGCAATTTTCTAATATAGTTGATAGGTCCATTCAAGTAATAGATGTAGCAAGGGTGCCATCTAGAGGTGGCAACAGGTATAAAATCTTTAAAAAAAAAAAGAACGAACTAGGTTTCCACTGGGCATGAATAGAGAATGGGACATAATATTTTTATTTATAGATTGTTAAAAATGTGATACAAGATGTTTCTTTTCATGTTAAACATTTATTATTTAAGGTGAAATTTATATCAGATTTTAGCTACTTGCATTCTTACATTGAGCATATGGTATAAACATATAATTTGTCTTTTTCAATTTAAATATTTATTTATGCATAGTAGCTTTACTTTCTTTTGTATGGATAACACTTATGTCTGAGTTTTGCATGTGATTATTTTGATTTGTTTTAAATGAATATGAATGGGTTAATATAATACACACTGTTAGAATATATATAGCCATAGTGCAGCCATTTTGGATCTAAGAAGCCATGATGAACTAATTATGAATTGTTGTACTGATATTGAACTATTGTTTTTTTTCTGTATTTTGTTATATGACATTTGTTCTTTGGGGAGTAAAATCCTTATCTTGTTACCAACGTAACCATGCAGCAAATAGCATGTTTACATTCCTATGTTATCTTATTGTTCAAGGATGAATGTCTCCAGTCTTATTCAAAGGACTTTATGTCTGTTAAGTTGTATTACCTAACTTGTAATAGGGGGCTTGTATGAAGACCCTCTGTGTCGTATGTGATTTGTAATATATAATCCAGCCCTGCTAAGAATAAATTAGAGCAGACTTAGATTCCATCGTGTGTGCATGTCTGATTCTTGCTCTCCAAGGCTTTGAATGTGAAATACTCAATTCCAGTGATAAGTATAATATACTGATTATTATTATGAAGATTATGAAGTAGTACCCCAGCAATCTCAGACCTAACACACACTATAAAATTATATTGTAACCAACAGGGGATAGTCTATGAGTAAGCGCCTCTAGGGTGGTGTGAAACGCGTCAGTGGTACACTCTCTCATAAACTATCCATGTCTGTACTATGGTTTTCACTTTTTTAATAAATTTGATGTTTTATTTTTAGCACACCATGCAGTGCTTTGTTCTTTTGTGCCTTTCTGACAGTGTTCAGCGGTTTGATCCACCACTATAACAGCACTCCAAGCTTGAGGGAAGTTGTAGCTGAGACTTATTTTCTGGAAGCCTTAGTTGTGGAAATGCCTGGAGTTGCGCCTTCTGTGTGATTGTTGGTGTGTAGTTTGTCTATAAAAAAATATTCTTGATTTTATTAATAGAACTTCTAAAATGTGTTCACTGGTTCGTTAAATTGAAAATCTACTGTGACCCTTGTGTTAGGTTATTTATTTTCTTTGACTCTGTTCCATAATTCAAGACCAATAACGTTTCTGTTGAGGGATGCAGAAGTGAGTTCATGCTCAAAAGAAGAAATGCAGTCCTGAGTTCATGCTACTGAGCTGATGGGTGTCATCAGAGCTGAATTCCACAAAAAATACTGCATGACACGTCGATTACTGTAGAACAGGTGGTGGACAGGGTCACACAATGGTTTCTATCCAAAATTAGGGACCTGCCATAAATATTTTGTACAACTGAGCAGTGGTTTTATCCCTTTGAGTGCCAGTAACACAAATACAATTATTTTTCCTTTTTGGCTGCCAGTAACAAAGAAGTAAACTGACCCCTTTGGTTGCCATTAGCACACACAAAGCAATGTTTTTAAACCCCCATGGTTTTTAGTACAAAACAAAAGCAGTGATTTTACCTCAGTGGCTACATATAACACACACAAGGGACATAAAACAAGTTGGGATAGAGACAAAATATAACAATATATACTTTAATTACTTTACCTGCAAATTTATACTGCAGTGCCTCACCATTAACCCTTTCTTTTTAGTTTCTGAATTGTAAAGCTCTAACTCCCCCCACACATTTCCTTTGATGGCTGTATCTATATCTATTGTTCTTTTGGTAGAATGCAAAAGTGAATAGAGATTATCTGCTGAAGCATGCCTAGAAGATGTGAACTCAATTGAAATACAATGCCTGTGTCTAAACACTGATAAGAGGGGTGGAGTTGGCTGCTCCAGGCAGCTAAGCTATGTAATTAATTTCGTTTATTTTTTCAAATGATTTTTAAAATACTTGCCAGCAATTTTTAACAATTTTTTGTATGCAAACTATTTTTTAATAATTAGCCCTTTTAGGATATGCACAGATCTCAACCTGTTTTTTATCCCTTTAAATGCTTAAAGCTTAAAATCCATCAAGACTATCAGAAACACACTGGACAGTGTGTTATCATCCTTAGGCAATACATTCTACAATTTGATTGCTCTTACAGTGAAAAAATACTTACGCTGCTGGAAAACATAATTTATGCTTACCTGATAAATTTATTTCTCTTGTGATGTATCGAGTCCACGGATTCATCCTTACTTGTGGGATATTCTCCTTCCCTACAGGAAGTGGCAGAGAGAGCACCCACAGCAGAGCTGTCTATATAGCTCCCCCCCTTAGCTCCACCCCCCAGTCATTCGACCGAAGGCTAGGAAGAAAAAGGAGAAACCATAGGGTGCAGTGGTGACTGAAAGTTTAAAAATAAAAATATATATGCCTGTCTTAAATAAACAGGGCGGACCGTGGACTCGATACATCACAAGAGAAATACATTTATCAGGTAAGCATAAATTATGTTTTCTCTTGTAAGATGTATCGAGTCCACGGATTCATCCTTACTTGTGGGATACCAATACCAAAGCTTTAGGACATGGATGAAGGGAGGGACAAAACAGGGACCTTAAACGGAAGGCACCACTGCTTGTAGAACTTTTCTCCCAAAAATAGCCTCTGAAGAAGCAAAAGTATCAAATTTGTAAAATTTGGAAAAAGTATGAAGCGAAGACCAAGTCGCCGCCTTACAAATCTGTTCAACAGAAGCCTTATTTTTAAAAGCCCATGTGGAAGCCACAGCTCTAGTAGAATGAGCAGTAATTCTTTCTGGAGGCTGCTGTCCAGCAGTCTCATAGGTCAAACGGATAACGCTTTTCAGCCAAAATTAAAGAGAGGTAGCCGTAGCCTTTTGGCCTCTCCGCTTACCAGAATAAACAACAAACACTGAAGATGTTTGACGGAAATCTTTGGTTGCTTGTAAGTAGAACTTTAAAGCATGAACCACATCAAGATTGTGCAATAGACGTTCCTTCTTTGATGAAGGATTAGGACACAGAGAAGGAACAACAATCTCTTGATTGATATTCCTATTAGAAACAACCTTAGGAAGAAAACCAGGTTTGGTACGCAAAACCACCTTATCTGCATGGAAAATAAGATAAGGGGAATCACACTGTAAAGCAGATAGCTCAGAAACTCTTCGAGTCGAAGAGATAGCAACTAAGAACAAAACTTTCCAAGATAGAAGCTTAATATCTATGGAATGCATAGGATCAAACGGAACCCCTTGAAGAACTCTAAGGACTAAGTTTAGGCTCCAAGGCAGAGCAGCAGGTTTAAATACAGGCTTAATTCTGACCAAAGCCTGACTAAAAGTTTGAACGTCTGGGACATCTGCCAGACGTTTGTGTAGTAGAATAGACAAGGCAGATATTTGTCCTTTTAGAGAACTGGCTGATAATCCCTTCTCCAAACCCTCTTGGAGAAAAGACAATATTCTAGGAATCCTAATCTTACTCCACGAGTAACCTTTGGATTCACACCAATAAAGATATTTGCGCCAAATCTTATGATAGATCTTCCTGGTGAAAGGCTTTCTAGCCTGAATCAGGGTATCAATTACCGACTCAGAGAACCCACGCTTTGATAGAACTAGGCGTTCAATCTCCAAGCAATCAGACGCAGAGAAACTAGATTTGGATGTGAGAACGGACCTTGGATTAGAAGGTCCCGCCTCATTGGCAGGGTCCACGGTGGAACCGAGGACATGCCCACTAGGTCTGCATACCAAATCCTGCGTGGCCACGCAGGTGCTATCAGAATCACCGAAGCTCTCTCCTGCTTGATTCTTGCAACCAGACTGGGAGGAGAGGAAGCGGTGGAAATACGTAGGCCAGATTGAAGGACCAAGGTACTGCTAGAGCATCTATCAGTACCGCCTTGGGATCCCGGGACCTGGACCCGTAACAAGGAAGTTTGGCATTCTGACGCGACGCCATCAGATCTAATTCTGGTGTGCCCCATAGCTGAATCAGCTGAGCAAATACCTCCGGATGGAGTTCCCACTCCCCCGGATGAAAAGTCTGATGACTTAGAAAATCCGCCTCCCAGTTCTCTACTCCTGGAATGTGGATTGCTGAGAGATGGCAAGAGTGATCCTCTGCCCATCAGATTATATTGGTTACTTCCATCATCGCTAGAGAACTCCTTGTTCCTCCCTGATGATTGATATAAGCTACAGGTGTGATGTTGTCCGACTGAAACCTGATGAATTTGGCTGCAGCAAGCTGAGGCCATGCCTGAAGCGCCTTGAATATCGCTCTCAGTTCTAGGATGTTTATCGGAAGAGATTCCTCTCGAGACCATAAGCCCTGTGCTTTCAGGGATTTCCAGACTGCACCCCAGCCTAGCAGGCTGGCATCTGTCGTTACAATGAGCCACTCTGGCCTGTGGAAGTACATTCCCTGAGACAGGTGGTCCTGAGACAACCACCAGAGAAGAGAATCTCTGGTCTCCTGATCCAGATGCAGTTGAGGAGATAAATCTGCATAATCCCCATTCCACTGTTTGAGCATGCATAGTTGCAGTGGTCTGAGGTCTAGGCGGGCAAAAGGAACTATGTCCATTGCCGCTACCATGAGTCCGATTACCTCCATACACTGAGCCACGGATGGCCGAGGAATGGAATGAAGAGTTCGGCAAGTGGTTAAGACTTTTGATTTTCTGACTTCCGTCAGAAATATTTTCATTTCTACCGAATCTATCAGAGTCCCCAGAGAGGAAACTCTTGTGAGAGGGAAGAGAGAACTCTTTTTTATGTTCACCTTTCACCCGTGAGATCTCAGAAAAGCCAACACAATGTCCGTATGAGATTGGCTAGCTGAAAAGTCGATGCCTGAATTAAGATGTCGTCTAGATAAGGCGCCACTGCTATGCCCCGAGGACGTAGAACCGCCAGAAGGGACCCTAGCACCTTTGTGAGATTTCTTGGAGCCGTGGCTAACCCGAAGGGAAGAGCCACAAACTGGTAATGCCTGTTTAGAAAGGCAAATCTGAGAAATTGATGATGATCTTTGTGAATAGGGATGTGTAGATACGCATCCTTTAAGTCCACGGTAGTCATATATTGACCTTCCTGGATCAGAGGCAGAATAGTCCGAATGGTCTCCATCTTGAATGATGGAACCTTGAGGAACTTGTTTAAAATTTTGAGATCCAAAAGTGTTCTGAAAGTTCCCTCTTTTTTGGGAACCACAAACAGGTTTGCGTAGAACCCTAGTCCCTGTTCCTCTCTTGGGACTGGGCGGATCACCCCCATGGTAAGCAAATCTTCTACACAGCGTAAGAACGCCTCTCTCTTTGTCTGGTTTACAGACAATCGAGAAATATGAAATCTCCCCCGTGGAAGGGAGTCTTTGAATTCCAGAAGCTATCCCTGGGACACAATTTCTAAAGCCCAGGGATCGTGAACATCTCTTGCCCAAGCCTGAGCGAAGAGAGAGAGTCTGCCCCCTACTAGATCCAATCCCGGATCGGGGGCTACCCCTTCATGCTGTCTTAGAGGCAGCTGCAGGATTCTTGGCCTGTTTACCCTTGTTCCAAACCTGGTTAGGTCTCCAGACTAACTTGGATTGGGCAAAATTCCCCTCTTGCTTTGTAGCAGAGGAAGCCGAAACGGAACCACTCTTGAAGTTCCGAAAGGAACGAAAATTACTTTGTTTGATCTTCATCTTATTTGATCTATCCTGAGGAAGGGCATGACCTTTCCCTCCAGTGATATCTGAAATAATCTCTTTCAGTTCAGGCCCGAATAGGGTCTTTCCTTTGAAAGGGATGTTCAAAAGTTTAGATTTGGATGACACATCAGCAGACCAGGACTTAAGCCATAACGCCCTGCGTGCTAAAATGGCAAAACCTGAATTCTTTGCCGCTCATTTAGCCAGTTGAAAAGCGGCATCAGTAATAAAAGAATTAGCCAATTTAAGGGCCTTGATTCTATCCATAATCTCCTCTAATGGAGTTTCCATCTGAAGAGCCTCTTCTAGAGCCTCAAACCAGAAAGCAGCTGCAGTAGTTAAAGGAACAATGCACGCAATAGGTTGAAGAGAAAAACCCTGATGAACAAAAATTTTCTTCAGGAGACCCTCTAATTTTTTTATCCATAGGATCTTTGAAAGCACAACTGTCTTCGATAGGTATAGTTGTACGCTTAGACAGAGTAGAAATAGCTCCCTCCACCTTAGGGACTGTCTGCCATGAGTCCCGCATGGTGTCAGATATGGGAAACATTTTCTTAAAAACAGGAGGGGGAGAGAACGGAATACCTGGTCTATCCCACTCCTTAGTAATAATATTCACAATCCTCTTAGGAACTGGAAAAACATCAGTGTAAACACGAACCTCTAATTATTTTCCATTTCACACAATTTCTCTGGGACCACTATAGGGTCACAATCATCTAGAGTAGCTAATACCTCCCTGAGCAATAAGCGGAGGTGTTCAAGCTTAAATTTAAAGGCCGTCATATCAGAATCTGTCTGAGGGAGCGTCTTTCCTGAATCAGAAATTTCTCCCTCAGATAACAAATCCCTCACCCCTACTTCAGAGCATTGTGAGGGCATATCAGATACGGCTACTAAAGCGTCAGACGTCTCAGCATTTTTTCTTAACCCAGAGCTGTCCCGCTTTCCTTGTAAACCAGGCAGTTTGGATAAAACCTCTGTAAGGGTTGTATTCATAACTGTGGCCATGTCTTGTAAAGTAAATGAATTTGACGCACTAGAGGTACTAGGCGTCACTTGTGCAGGCGTTACTGGTTGTGACACTTGGGGAGAGCTAGATGGCGAACCCTCATTTACTTCTGACTGAGAATCATCTATTGCTCTATTTTTAAGTGCTAATATATGTTCTTTATAGTTTATAGACATATCAGTACAATTGGGACACATTCTAAGAGGGGGTTCCACAATGGCTTCCAAACATATTAAACAAGGATTTTCCTTGGTGTCAGACATGTTAAACAGGCTAGTAATATAACAAGCAAGCTTGGAAAACACTGTAATCAAAGTAAAAAACACTTAGAAATAAAACGGTACTGTGCCTTTAAGAGAAAAAAAGCTGCACCAGTTCTGCAAAACAGTTTAAAAAAGCAGTAAACTTAAGGAAATTTTTACAGTAGCATTATAAAGGCTTAGTAACTTTTCACAGCTATGCAAATAAGCAATTAACCCTTAAATGGCAAAAACGGATTGAAAAAACGTTAACCCCCATAAAAAAGACTTTCAGCACCATGCCACAGCTCTGCTGTGGCTCCTACCTGCCCTTCAGAACGATTTGTGGGAGAAAAAACTTGTTTAACAACCCTCAAACACAGCAGAAAACGACAGGAGAAGCAGTGATATGTCTCAGGGGAAAGGAAACTGCGCAACTGAGGCGCGAAAATAGGCCCCTCCCACCTCACTCAATGTTTTGGGGCCTACCAGAGTGTCTCTTAATTAACCATGTGAGTTACAAAACTCAAAACCAAGCCACAATGACCCCTTTAGTCCCTTCAAAAAACTTTATAAATGGATCAAAAAACAAAACGTTTTTTCCTAACAGTGTCACCAGTAACTAATGAGCCCTTCAAGCAAGCTGAAATTCCTGTTAAAGTATCTGAATACAGCTTACCCTTCCCTCATGGGGATATTGTCAGCCTTTTCTAGATTTAACACAGTCTGTCTAGAAAAATATAGACTGAACATACCTCATATGCAGCTTAGTCTGCAAACCGTTCTCCCAACTGAAGTTTTCCTATACTCTTCAGGCCTTGTGAGAACAGCAGTGGATCTTAGTTACAAAGTGCTAAGATCATCATCCCTCTTGCAGAAATCTTCATCCCTTTTCTGCCAGAGAGTAAATAGTACACACCGATACTATTTTAAAATAATAAACTCTTGCTTGAGAAGTAAAAAACTACATTTTAGTCACCACATAGCTCTTTGCCCTTCCTAGCAGTTAAGCAGGCAGAGAGAATGACTGGGGGGTGGAGCTAAGGGGGGAGCTATATAGACAGCTCTGCTGTGGGTGCTCTCTCTGCTACTTCCTGTAGGGAAGGAGAATATCCCACAAGTAAGGATGAATCCGTGGACTCGATACATCTTACAAGAGAAATTAAATCTCCTTTCCTCCTGCCTTAAAGGGACACTGAACCCTATTGTGATTCAGATAGAGCATGCAATTTTAAGCAACTTTCTAATTTACTCCTATTATCAAATTAATTTCATTCTCTTGGTATCTTTATTTGAAATGCAAGAATGTAAGTTTAGATGCCGGCCCATTTTTGGTGAACACACTGTGTTGTTCTTGTTGATTGGTGGGTAAATTCACCTACCAATAAACAAGTGCTTTTCATGGTTCTGAACCAAAAAAATAGCTTAGATTCCTTCTTTTTCAAATAAAGAAAGCAAGAGAACGAACAAAAATTTATAATAGAAGTAAATTAGAAAGTTGTTTAAAATTGATCTGTATCCTGAAAGAAAAAAATTGGGTTCAGTGTCCCTTTAAATTGTGACAATGGAAATATTGATATATTGCTTTCTTCTTTTTCAGATTAATAAATTGTGAATGGTGGTAACTTGGTGACAATGGGTCCTGTGTAGAATTTTAATTAGAGATGGACTAGTAGGTCCAATTTTGTTGTATATTGATGTAATATAGTTGTTCCACGGGTCAGCCTGCATACCTAGCAGGCGAGACTGGCTTGAAGTTGGTATAAAGCAGATTCCCAAGTGTAGTAAATGGTGGCTAGTAAGGGTGCAGGGTGCGACAGAAGAGTGCACAAGCATAAAGGAAAAAGGAGGTGCTCACCACTGGTAAGTCAGTATTTTCATGCATAGAAGGTATCTCCAGCCTTGGTTAAGTTTAAAAAGGGACCTTTATTTCCCTTGCATGGTCCAAAGTACAAAAACAAACTTGGTATGCCCCAATTCCAATTACTGGGAGCTTAGTTAAGGGACTTGTTGCTTTTTTTTTTTTTAAATGTCAATCTGTTAACTAAATGAGACCATTAATGTTTCCACTAAGAAATGTCTTGTCCATCTTCCATGAGGTCTGGGTAATAGGGTATGGGATATTAAGGTGGTAAAGGTATTACATACACACACACACAGAAAAGGTTATACAACTCTTATTTGTGGTTTGTTGAAAACCTGTTAACATGAGGCATGTTTTAGCATTAAAAAAATCACTAGTCGATATATAGTAAGGGAGATGTTCTATAATAATTCTAAACTATTCAGCAAAAAAACACAGTACAGCAATACTTTACAGCTAAAGGGCCACAAAAGCTGAATTATGTGGCAGGGCTAGTGCAAAATGTACAGCATTGTAGCAGCATTAAAGGGACAGTCTACACCAGAATTGTTATTGTTTTAAAAGATACATACCCATTCACTAGTTTTGCGTAACCAATACCGTTATATTAATACACTTTTTACTTCTGTGATTATCTTGTATCTAAACTTATGCAAACTGCCCCCTTATTTTAGTTCTTTTGACAGATTTTCATTTTAGCCAATCAATGCTGACTCGTAGGTAACTTCATGTGGACACAAGATTGTATACTCGCCAGAAATTATTTATATGTTATAACAAGAATAGATGGTACAGGTTTTATGCTTATACCCATAGTAGTCAGTGTGTTAAAAATATCATACATTTGCTAGTTATATTGTTTAGCTATTCTGTAAGTACTGTCTCTCAATGGTTTTCCCTTTTGCTATGTTGGCTATTATGAACATGAAAAAACAGCAAATACTTGCCAAAGAAATGTGAATTAAAAACTATCAGCCAGATTACAAGTTTTGCATTATGGCTGGCTCACTACTAACTTGCAAGTTATTTCCACCGCTCACCTTTAATAGCGCTGCTATTACAGGTTTTCTAAAAAACGGCGTTTGCAGGCAATATGGCATCGTTGAGCTCCATACCGCACACAAATACCAGCGCTGCTTTGAGCTGCTTTTACGTGCTCGTGCACAATTTCCCCATAGACATCAATGGGGAGAGCCGGCTAAAAAAAAGCCTAACACCTGCAATAAAGTAGCGTAAAGCTCCGTAACGCAGACCCATTGATTCCTATGGGGAAAGAAAATTTGTTTAAACTTAACACCCTAACATAAACCCCGAGTCTAAACACCCCTAATCTGCCGCCCCCAACACCTACATTACACTTATTAACCCCTAATCTGCCGCCCCCTACCTACACTTACTAACCCCTAATCTGCCGCCCCCAATGTCGCCCCGCCACCTACCTACACTTATTAACCCCTAATCTGCCGCCCCCAAGGTCGCCGCCACCACTATACTAAAGTTATTAACCCCTAAACCTCTGGCCTCCCACATCACTAACACTAAATAAATATATTAACCCCTAAACCTAACCCTAAGTCTAACCCTAACACCCCTAACTTTAATATAATTAAAATAAATCTAAATAAAAATTACTATTATTACCTAAATAATACCTATTTAAGACTAAATACTTACCTGTAAAATAAACCCTAAGCTAGCTACAATATAACTAATAGTTACATTGTAGCTATCTTAGGTTTTATTTTTATTTTACAGGTAAGTTTGTATTTATTTTAACTAGGTAGACTAGTTAGTAAATAGTTATTAACTATTTACTAGCTACCTAGTTAAAATAAATACAAATTTACCTATAAAATAAAACCTAACCTGACACTAAAATTAAATAAATTAAAAAAAAAAACATTTATCTAAATTACAAAAAATAATAAACACTAAATTACACAAAATAAAAAAGAAATTATCAAATATTTTAAGTAATGACACCTAATTTAATAGCCCTATCAAAATAAAAAAGCCCCCCCAAAATGAAAAAAACTAAACTGCCAATGGCCCTTAAAAGGGCCTTTTGCGGGGCATTGCCCCAAAGAAATCAGCTCTTTTACCTGTAAAAAAAAAAATACAAACAACCCCCCAACAGTAAAACCCACCACCCACACAACCAACCCCTCCAAATAAAAACCTACCTAAAAAACCTAAGCTCCCCATTGCCCTGAAAAGGGCATTTGAATGGGCATTGCCCTTAAAAGGGCATTTAGCTCTTTTACGGTGCCCAAAGTTCCTAATCTAAAGATAAAACCCACCCAATAAACCCTTAAAAACCCAACACTAACCCCCGAAGATTCACTTACAGTTTTTGAAGACTGGACATCCATCCTCATCCAGCCGGGAGAAGTCTTCATCCAATTGGTAATTGGTGAGCGTTCTCCATATCTAGTGCAGACCCATGAGGGAGACAAAATGGCTACCGTCTATACAGCTGCAAAACGGAGCTCCGGTCTCACCTTGATGTTGTTGTATCTGTGGGAAACTCAGCTTTCTCTGGGTGTCAGTTAGGAGTCCAACAAGAAGTCCCCCTAACATAGAGGATTTAATTTGTATCCAAATCTGATTGTTTTTAGGGCAATTGTAACTGGAGCTCTGAAAAAATGAGTCCATTCATGTGTGCTGCTGGCTCCGCCCCCCGTGTAATGTTAGGTTTAATTGTAAGACAGGTTAGGTTTTATTTTACAGGAAAATTTGTATTTATTTTTACTAGGTAGTTAGTAAATAGTTAATAACTATTTACTAACTAGTCTACCTAGTTAAAATAAATACAAACTTACATGTGAAATAAAAATAAAACCTAAGATAGATACAATGTAACTATTAGTTATATTGTAGCTAGCTTAGGTTTTATTTTACAGGTAAGTATTTATTTAGTTTTAAATAGGAATAATTTAGGTATTAATTGTAATTTTTATTTGGAATTATTTTAATTATGTTAAAGTTAGTGGGTGTTAGGGTAACGTTAGGGTTAGACTTAGGGTTAGGTTTAGGGGTTAATATTTTTAGTATAGTGGCGGCGACATTGGGGGCAGCAGATTAGGTGTTAATAAGTGTAGTTAGCTTGCGGCGATTTTGGAGGCAGCAGCTTAGGGGTTAATAACAGTAATGTAGGATGTGGCGATGTTAGGGACAGCAGATTAGGGGTTAATAATATTTAACTAGTGTTTACGATGCGGGACTGCGGCGGTTTAGGGGTTAATATGTTTATTATAGTGGCGGCGATGTCCGGAGCGGCAGATTAGGGGTTAAAAAATGTATTTTAGTGTTTGCGATGCGGTAGGGCCTCGGTTTAGGGGTTAATAGGTAGTTTATGGGTGTTAGTGTACTTTGTAACATTTTAGTTATGAGTTTTATGCTACAGCTTTGTAACGTAAAACCCATAACTACTGACTTTCAGATGACAATACGGATCTTGTAGTTATGGGCTGTACCGCTCACTTTTTGGCCTGACAGGCAAACTCGTAATACCGGCGCTATGGAAGTCCCATTGAAAAATTACTTTTTGAAAGGTGCGGTAGTTATGTTGCGTGAAGGCCCAAAAAAGTGTGCGGTACAGCTGTACATACAAGCAGCGGTAGTGAAAAAGCAGCGTTATACTCATAACGCAAAACTCGTAATCTAGCCGTTTATGAATTCAAACTGGAAGATAACATTTATTTTGCAGATAAGGTCAACTCCTAACTTTGTATTGGTGGTCAAGAAAAGAATCTGTAAGCCTGACCAAGAATTAAAGGAACTGTTTTTTGTTTCAGTTCTACATTTAAAAAAAAATGCCCTTTTACTAACAAGGAGATTTATCTTAATGTTGCGTCAAATAGAGACAACTAAAAATACTAGTGAAATAGCTACAACAATTTGGAGAACATTTCTCTTATTTCTGTCATTTAATTTAGTTGCGAGAAGGGAAGGGTCTGTTTCATAAGAAAGTTCATTTTATTAAAATTTTTAATAAAATATCACATTAAAATACTTTATCAATACTATAACAAAATCATGTTTTAAAGATGTAAAAACGTTGTAGGTTGCAAGGAAGAATTGTTGGATAATTTTAATTAAAAAAAAAAGAAGAAAAGAAAATTATGCCTTTTTATTTATTGAAAAGTCCTAATAAAAAAAACAAATATATCAATGAGAAATGCATTGCAATATATGTAGGACAAACCAAGAAAGTGCAGAAAAAACTGAGACAGCATATTAAACATAAAAAAAGCTTTAAACCTTTTTTTTCTCAAAATATTACCAGCAGGTACAGAATAAGAACCTCCCTTATTAGCTTAGTTGAGAAATTATCCTAAACTGAACCTGTGGATTTACAAAATGAAAAAACATTTTTCCTGAAGGCAGTAACACAGTTTAATTTAATAACATAAATTATGCTTACCTGATAATTTTCTTTTCTTCTGATGGAAAGAGTCCACAGCTGCATTCATTACTTTTCAGAAATAAGAACCTGGTCACCAGGAGGAGGCAACAAAAGCAACGTTTCGGGCTATTCATGATTAGCATGATTAAGGGTAAATAGACCGAAACATTGCTTTTGTTTGCTGCTGTGTGCCTACATGCTTTTTGTAAGCTAAAAGAAAATAAATGACATAAAGACAAGAACTTTTCCTCTTTATTTGGTGCTGTGGACTCTTGCTGTTGTGGACCCTCCATAAGAGACAAAATAAATTCTGACACTTCTCTGCCAACCTCCTCGGACGAAAGGCAAAGAATGACTGGGGGATGAGGGGAGTGGGAGGAGTATTTAAGCCTTTGGTTCTTATTTCCCAAAAGTAATGAATGCAGCTGTGGAATCTTTCCAATTAAGAAGAAAATTATGATTAACAGTTTTAGGAAGTCTCTTTATAATTCTATTATCAGTTTAGTAGAGTGCATTTATAATTGTTTTAATATTTTTTTTATTTTTTTTAACAGCAAAATTATTTAATACATAGAACAACATTTGCCCATACATAAAGTTAACAGTAGAGTACAAAACAAAATATTGTGACACACAATTTAGCTATGTGGCTGGTAGGGGGGTAACTGTTCTGGGCGTCGAGTTGAGTCACAAATTTTAGGGCCCATATAGATAACTGTAATGGTGTTAGTAGAAAACGACCAGCTTTAAAAAGAGAAAACCTAAGTTGTGTCTAAAGAGTTGTCAAATAATTGTTTTAATATTTAAGGCTCTTTTATATTTTTTTTTCATACCACTCACATAATCTGCACTCAATAATCTTCACTAAAACACAAGTTAGAGTATGGAATTGACAGTTGTATGTCTAAAGCAAAAACATATGATTTATGGAACTTGTTAGCTATCCTCTGTAAACAACCAAATCATGTTGAAAAGCAAATCTGATTAAATTTCTTATTTGGGGCTTGATTCTCAAAAACTTGCAGAAATCATCATCTTATTTTACTGTGTAATATATTGTAAAGTAAGAGTCTTTCTTTAACGAGATACACAGTATCTAAGGTAAAAATTGCATTTAAAGGGACAATCCAGTCAAAATCTAAATGCACATAGATTAATTACATCTTTGAATAGAAACATATTTGCAATATACATGTATTGGCAAAAATGCTTGTAGTAAAAGTTATTGCTGTTTTAGTGTTAACATTTTTCTTTGCACGTGCATGTGAAGAATAGCTAGATATTAGTGCACCAGCATTTTAAATACTGCAGCTGCTCAGAGCACCAGTGGGGCTTGTACCATGTTAGCAATTACAAAATTGGAGTCGTTGCCAGATGGTACAACCATTTTAGGCTCTCTGAGCAAGTGCTGTTTTTAAAATGCTGGTGCACGGTGCATACTTAAATACACTTTTGAAACAGCTATAATTTTATTAGAAGCATTTTTGCTAATACATGTATTAGGGTGATCATATTGCCGCTTTAAAAAGGGACACATATGAAAAATACATATGTCAGGGCTGTTTTCAGGGATGTTTAAAGAAATGTTTTGTATAATAACCCTGACATATGTGTTTTTCATATGTGTCCCTTATTAAAGCAGCAATATGGTCACTTCTATTCAATACTAAAATGTAATCATGTGGATTCCAATTTCGGCTGGAATGTCCCTTTAATACTAATAAGGCATCTTATAGAATCTTTCCAAACCAGAAAGCTTTAAATAATCAGGCCCTAAGAAACAGGTAGCAAACATTTCAGACTGAGAATCAAGGGTGGTGGCGCATAAATAGCTACATAATAATTGCCATGTTGAATGTAGTGAAATACAAAGCTTGTGTTTGTTTATACCACCATGTGTAAGTGTAACACTTACAAAATTTAAGCTATATACTGAGGGAGCTTCCTAAAGCTGGAATTAAATGAACAGTCTAGTCAAAAAACAAAATTTATGCTTACCTGATAAATGTATTTCTCATGTGGTGTATCCAGTCCACGGATTCATCCATTACTTGTGGGATATTCTCCTTCCCAACAGGAAGCTGGTGCTATCAAAATCACCGAAGCTCTCTCCTGCCTGATCCTGGCAATCAGACGAGGGAGCAGAGGAAACGGTGGAAACACATAAGCCAGGTTGAAGGACCAAGGCGCTGCTAGAGCATCTATCAACGTTGCCTTGGGGTCCCTGGACCTGGTCCCATAACAAGGAAGCTTGGCGTTCTGGCGAGACGCCATGAGATCCAGTTCTGGTTTGCCCCAAAGTTGAATCAACTGAGCAAATACCTCCGGATGGAGTTCCCACTTTCCCGGATGAAAAGTCTGTCGACTTAGAAAATCCGCCTCCCAGTTCTCGACTCCTGGGATATGGATAGCAGATAGATGGCAAGAGTGAACCTCTGCCCATAGAATTATCTTTGAAACCTCCAACATTGCTAGGGAACTCCTTGTTCCCCCCCCCCCCTGGTGGTTGATGTAGGCTACAGTCGTGATATTGTCCGACTGAAATCCGATGAACCTGACCCCAGCTAGCTGAGGCATTGAAAATCGCTCTTAGTTTCAGAATGTTTATCGGAAGGAGTGCCTCCTCCTGAGTCCATGAGCCCTGAGCCTTCAGGGAGTTCCAGACTGCACCCCAGCCCAGAAGGCTGGCATCTGTTGTTACTATAGTCCAATCTGGCCTGCGGAAGCTCATCCCCTTGGACAGATGGACCTGACATAGCCACCAGAGAAGAGAATCCCTGGTCTCTTGATCCAGATTTAGTAGAGGGGACAAATCTGTGTAATCCCCAGTCCACTGACTGAGCATGCAAAGTTGCAGCGGTCTGAGATGTAGGCGGGCAAACGGTACTATGTCCATTGCCGCTACCATTAAACCGATTACTTCCATACACTGAGCCACTGAAGGACGAGAAGTGGAATAAAGAACACGGCAAGAGTCTAGAAGTTTTGACAATCTGGCCTTCGTTAGGTAAATCTTCATTTCTACCAAATTTATCAGAGTCCCTAGGAATAAAACTTTTGTTAGAGGTGATAGAGAACTCTTTTCTTCATTCACCTTTCACCCATGGGACCTCAGAAATGCCAGAACAATGTCCGTATGGGACCTGGCGATTTGAAAAGTCGACGCCTGTATCAGAATGTCGTCTAAGTAAGGGGCTACTGCTATACCCCGCGGCCTTAGGACCGCTAGGAGGGACCCTAGAACCTTTGTAAAGATTCTTGGTGCCAGGATGGTACTCTGAGAAATTTGTTTAAGATCTTGAGATCTAAGATTGGTCTGAATGTTCCCTCTTTCTTGGGAACTACAAACAGATTTGAATAGAAGCCCTGCCCCTGTTCCTCCTGCGGAACTGGGTGGATCACTCCCATAACTAGGAGGTCTTGGACACAATGTAAGAATGCCTCTCTCTTTATCTGGTTTGCAGATAAATGTGAGAAATGAAATCTCCCTTTTGGGGGAGAGGTTTTAATTCCAGAAGATAACCCTTGGACACAATTTCCAATGCCAGGGATCCTGGGCATCTCTTGCCCAAGCCTGGGCGAAGAGAGAGAGTCTGCCCCCTACTAGATCCGTTTCCGGATCGGGGGCTGCTCCTTCATGCTGTCTTAGAGGCACCAGCAGGCTTTTTGGCCTGTTTCCACTTGTTCCAAGCCTGGTTAGGTCTCCAGACCGGCTTAGACTGGGCAAAAGTTCCCTCTTGTTTTGTGTTAGAGGAAGTTGAAGCTGCGCCACTCTTGAAGTTTCGAAAGGGCCGAAAACTAGACTGTTTGGTCCTTAATTTGTTGGACCTGTCTTGAGGAAGGGCGTGACCTTTTCCTCCAGTGATGTCAGAAATGATCTCCTTCAGTCCAGGCCCGAATAGGGTCTATCCTTTGAAGGGAATGTTGAGAAGTTTAGACTTTGAAGTCACATCAGCTGACCAGGATTTAAGCCATAGCGCCCTACGCGCCTGAATAGCAAAACCTGAATTTTTAGCCGTTAGCCTTGTCGAGAGCTGCAAGAGAATGACTGGGAGTGGAAGTTGGGGGAGGAGCTATATAGACAGCTCTGCTGTGGGTGATCCTCTTGCAGCTTCCTGTTGGGAAGGAGAATATCCCACAAGTAATGGATGAATCCGTGGACACACCTTACAAGAGAAATAAACTTTCATGATTCAGATAGGACATGTAATTTTAAACAACTTTCTAATTTACTTTTATCATCACATTTGCTTTGTTCTTCTGGTATTCTTAGTTGAAAGCTTAACTTATGTAGTCTCATATGCTAATGTATAAGCCCTTGAAGGTCGCCTCTTATCTGAATGCATTTGACATGTTTTTCACAGCTACAGGGCATGAGTTCATGTGTGCCATATAGATAAAAGTGTGCTCATGCCAGTGGAGTTGTTAGAGGGCACTGATTGGCTAAAATGCAAGTCTGTCAAAAGAACTGAGATAAGGGGGCAGTCTGTAGAAGTTTAGATACAAGATAATCACAGAGGTAAAAGTGTATATTAATATCATTGTGTTGGTTATGGAAAACTGGGGAATGGGTGATAAAGGCATTATCTATCTTTTTAAACAATACAAATTCCTGAGTAGACTGTCCCTTTAATATGGACACTAAAGTCAAAATTAAACTTTCATGATTCAGACAGAGAATGCAATACAAAGAAAAAAAAACAACTTTCCAATGTACTTCCATTGTGTATTTAAACTGTGCACATTTTTTATATTCACTGTAAAACACCATGTTGAGTATATGCAAGAGTTCATTGTGTATACATATGAGTCTGTGATTCGCTGATGGCTGTCACATGATACAGGGAGCAGGAAGATGGAAGATTATTATTATTTATTTATTTTAAATCTGTCACAACAAAAACGAACTGTTCATTTGAAATTCAAAGGCCTGGATTTAAGAACACTAATACTAAAAATGCATAAATAGGTTTTAATGTAATCTGTATATATTGAAAACCTCCATATGAAATAGGATCTAAATTATCAGCTTTAAAAACCAAATACAAGAAAATAACAACAATGATTCCACAAACCTGTATTTAACACATGTAATAAAGTTTTATGGGTAAAACATTTATTATTATATTCACAAATTCACACAATACAAAAAAAATGAATGTGCACATATAAGCATTTTCATGTAAAATAAGGCTTGTTTTCTGTGTAGAAACGTCCCCCACATTGGGAACATATAAAATATTTCTCTATGGCATACGTCTTCTGATGTGTAAAGGGATATTAAAATGATTTTTATATATTATTATTATTATTATCGGTTATTTGTGGAGCAACAACAGATTATGCAGCGCTATAAACAAAGGGGGAGTACCACAAAACAATTATAGAGATCAAATGGGTAGAGGGCCCTGCCGAGAGTTGCACTGTTGTAGTCAGCTCTTAAGAAGGTGATCTACAAACAGCTGGACTTTTAGGCTTACATGCTAAGGGGGTTCAGGGGATAGCAATGGAGGAGAGGAACTGGTATTAGGAAAGGTTAGTGTAGGTTGTATGCATCCCTGAATAGTAGAGTCTTTAGGGAGCACTTGAAGCTTTTAAAACTAGAAGAGAGTCTTGTGGAGTATATGTATGCCATATATGCACTGTATATATTAGAAATCAAAGGAATATCAATTTTTTTTTTATTTATTTATGCCTCAGACATTATGTACTGCATTGCAAAAGATGTGCATGCAAAAATCAATCATTTAAAAGCATTTACAATTCTCATGTTGCAAGTAAAATACACATTGTTTTTCAAGCCAGGGAAATAAACCAGCTCCTGCACACATCAACCAATCAATATGCAGCATGTAGGCGTGTCAGATTTCTGCATTCCAAGTCTCCCTAAGGGTGATAGGGGAAACCAGATGTCGACTCCTTGCCCAATGTGCTCATAGGGATATGACTGCCTCTCACTCACGAGGCCCATAGAAGGGCGGGCAAAACTATTGTTTGGGGTTGCCGTTTCCCTTGTTCAGAGGAGAATTACCTGGTAATTCGGGGCTTGACTGACCTTGTTAGGCAGGATCAGACTGATATTCTTCAGGAAAGTTTTCCTCTGTGAAAAGCACAATTGGGCAAAAAAAGCTACTCCCAGGTGGTAAACGGGCCATAGAACAAGCCATTGAGCTGTTGTTCGTTTCTGGCAGACTGCTTCTCTTTCTGTTTACATTGTTTTTCAAGACTGGGACACATCTGTGGCCAGCTAGGGACAGAAATAAACCAGCTCCTGCACACATCAACCAATCAATATGCAGCATGTAGGCGTGTCAGATTTCTGCATTCCATGGTGGAATGCACTGCAGCCTTTCTGAAGGAAGTTGGAACACTACAATGTTAAAGAGGCATAATACTAATATACTTAATCACCAGCATAATTGTAAACAACTGACATGAAAATATCACCTGAACATCTCAAACTTTCTTCAGCTCACCAGAGTAAGTTCTTTCTGAACAGTTATACTCAGCTGCTGACCAAATGCAAGTTGAAAACAAAAAAACAAAACAAAAACAATCAAAAGACAATCAGTTTCAGCAGTACAGAGGTCAAGCTTTGCTTTGATCTCGTGAGATTTCAAACTTTCATGATTCAGATAGGGCATGCAATTTCAAACAACTTTCCAATGTACTTGTATCATCAAATTTGCTTTGTTCTCTTGGTATTCTTAGTTGAAAGCTAAACCTAGGTAGGCTCATATGCTAATTTCTAAGCCCTTGAACGCCGCCTCTTATCTGAATGCATTTGAAATATTTTTACAGCTAGAGGGCATTACTTCATGTGTGTCATATAAATAACATTGTGATCACGCCCATGGACTTATTACTTATGAGAGGGAACTGATTGGCTAAACTGCAAGTCTGTCAAAAGAACTGAAATAAGAGGGCAGTCTGCAGAGGCTTAGATACAAGGTAATCACAGAGGTAAAAAAGTATATTAATATAACCGTGTTGGTTATGCAAAACTGGGGAATGGGTAATAAAGGGATTATCTATCTTTTTAAACAATTAACATATCTGGAGTAGACTGCCCCTTTAAAATGGACACTCAAGTCAAAATTAAACTTTCATGATTCAGATAGAGCAGCAATTTTAAACAACTTTCCAGTTTACTTCCATTAACAAAATGTACACAGTCTTTTTATATTTACACTTTTTGAGTCACCAGCTCCTACTGAGCAAGAATTCACAGAATATACATATATGCATTTGTGATTGGCTGATGGCTGTCACAGGATGCAGTGGGGGTAGAAATAGACATAACTGAAAATTTTCTGAAAAACATCTACTACTCATTTGAAGTTCAGACTAAGTGCTATTGCACTGTCTTGTTATCATGCATTTGTTTATTATGCAATTCTACTTTATTCACTAGTCCTTTAAACTGAATAGGAAAATAACATGACAGTGCCTGCACATGACAAATGCTCACTCCTTTTAAAGTTCTGATTGGCTGCTTAAAGTCTGTTAACAGTGGGGTGTGAATACTTAGGAAAAATTGAGGCAAAATATCTTCCTTTTTTACAAGTGACGGATTTTCTAGTCAGCTTTTTACAGCTATGCAGCATCACTTTCAAGTGCTTCAACATTTGGGTATTATGTCCCTTTATGGGTTAATTTATAGGAAAAGGAAAAAAAAAACAGAATTTATGTTTACCTGATAAATTTCTTTCTCCAACGGTGTGTCCGGTCCACGGCGTCATCCTTACTTGTGGGATATTCTCTTCCCCAACAGGAAATGGCAAAGAGCCCAGCAAAGCTGGTCACATGATCCCTCCTAGGCTCCGCCTACCCCAGTCATTCGACCGACGTTAAGGAGGAATATTTGCATAGGAGAAACCATATGGTACCGTGGTGACTGTAGTTAAAGAAAATAAAATATCAGACCTGATTAAAAAAACCAGGGCGGGCCGTGGACCGGACACACCGTTGGAGAAAGAAATTTATCAGGTAAACATAAATTCTGTTTTCTCCAACATAGGTGTGTCCGGTCCACGGCGTCATCCTTACTTGTGGGAACCAATACCAAAGCTTTAGGACACGGATGAAGGGAGGGAGCAAATCAGGTCACCTAAATGGAAGGCACCACGGCTTGCAAAACCTTTCTCCCAAAAATAGCCTCAGAAGAAGCAAAAGTATCAAACTTGTAAAATTTGGTAAAAGTGTGCAGTGAAGACCAAGTCGCTGCCCTACATATCTGATCAACAGAAGCCTCGTTCTTGAAGGCCCATGTGGAAGCCACAGCCCTAGTGGAATGAGCTGTGATTCTTTCGGGAGGCTGCCGTCCGGCAGTCTCGTAAGCCAATCTGATAATGCTTTTAATCCAAAAAGAGAGAGATGTAGAAGTTGCTTTTTGACCTCTCCTTTTACCTGAATAAACAACAAACAAGGAAGATGTTTGTCTAAAATCCTTTGTAGCATCTAAATAGAATTTTAGAGCGCGAACAACATCCAAATTGTGCAACAAACGTTCCTTCTTTGAAACTGGTTTTGGACACAGAGAAGGTACGATAATCTCCTGGTTAATGTTTTTGTTAGAAACAACTTTTGGAAGAAAACCAGGTTTAGTACGTAAAACCACCTTATCTGCATGGAACACCAGATAAGGAGGAGAACACTGCAGAGCAGATAATTCTGAGACTCTTCTAGCAGAAGAAATCGCAACTAAAAACAAAACTTTCCAAGATAATAACTTAATATCAACGGAATGTAAGGGTTCAAACGGAACCCCCTGAAGAACTGAAAGAACTAAATTGAGACTCCAAGGAGGAGTCAAAGGTTTGTAAACAGGCTTGATTCTAACCAGAGCCTGAACAAAGGCTTGAACATCTGGCACAGCTGCCAGCTTTTTGTGAAGTAATACCGACAAGGCAGAAATCTGTCCCTTCAGGGAACTTGCAGATAATCCTTTTTCCAATCCTTCTTGAAGGAAGGATAGAATCCTAGGAATCTTAACCTTGTCCCAAGGGAATCCTTTAGATTCACACCAACAGATATATTTTTTCCAAATTTTGTGGTAAATCTTTCTAGTCACAGGCTTTCTGGCCTGAACAAGAGTATCGATAACAGAATCTGAGAATCCTCGCTTCGATAAAATCAAGCGTTCAATCTCCAAGCAGTCAGCTGGAGTGAAACCAGATTCGGATGTTCGAACGGACCCTGAACAAGAAGGTCTCGTCTCAAAGGTAGCTTCCAAGGTGGAGCCGATGACATATTCACCAGATCTGCATACCAAGTCCTGCGTGGCCACGCAGGAGCTATCAAGATCACCGACGCCCTCTCCTGCTTGATCCTGGCTATCAGCCTGGGGATGAGAGGAAATGGCGGGAACACATAAGCTAGTTTGAAGGTCCAAGGTGCTACTAGTGCATCCACTAGAGCCGCCTTGGGATCCCTGGATCTGGCCCCGTAGCAAGGAACTTTGAAGTTCTGACGAGAGGCCATCAGATCCATGTCTGGAATGCCCCACAGGTGAGTGACTTGGGCAAAGATTTCCGGATGGAGTTCCCACTCCCCCGGATGCAATGTCTGCCGACTCAGAAAATCCGCTTCCCAATTTTCCACTCCTGGGATGTGGATAGCAGACAGGTGGCAGGAGTGAGACTCCGCCCAAAGAATAATTTTGGTTACTTCTTCCATCGCTAGGGAACTCCTTGTTCCCCCCTGATGGTTGATGTACGCAACAGTCGTCATGTTGTCTGATTGAAACCGTATGAACCTGGTCCTCGCAAGCTGGGGCCAGGCCTGGAGAGCATTGAATATCGCTCTCAGTTCCAGAATATTTATCGGTAGAAGAGATTCTTCCCGAGACCAAAGACCCTGAGCTTTCAGGGATCCCCAGACCGCGCCCCAGCCTATCAGACTGGCGTCGGTCGTGACAATGACCCACTCTGGTCTGTGGAACATCATCCCTTGAGACAGATTGTCCAGGGACAGCCACCAACGGAGTGAGTCTCTGGTTCTCTGATTTACTTGTATCTTCGGAGACAAGTCTGTATAGTCCCCATTCCACTGACTGAGCATGCACAGTTGTAATGGTCTTAGATGAATGCGCGCAAAAGGAACTATGTCCATCGCCGCCACCATCAACCCGATCACTTCCATGCACTGAGCTATGGAAGGAAGAGGAACGGAATGAAGTATCCGACAAGAGTCCAGAAGCTTTGTTTTTCTGGCCTCTGTTAGAAAAATCCTCATTTCTAAGGAGTCTATAATTGTTCCCAAGAAGGGAACCCTTGTTGACGGGGATAGAGAACTCTTTTCCACGTTCACTTTCCAGCCGTGAGATCTGAGAAAGGCCAGGACAATGTCCGTGTGAGCCTTTGCTTGAGGAAGGGACGACGCTTGAATCAGAATGTCGTCCAGGTAAGGTACTACTGCAATGCCCCTTGGTCTTAGCACCGCTAGAAGGGACCCTAGTACCTTTGTGAAAATCCTTGGAGCAGTGGCTAATCCGAAAGGAAGCGCCACGAACTGGTAATGTTTGTCCAGGAATGCAAACCTTAGGAACCGATGATGTTCCTTGTGGATAGGAATATGTAGATACGCATCCTTTAAATCCACCGTGGTCATGAATTGACCTTCCTGGATGGAAGGAAGGATAGTTCGAATGGTTTCCATCTTGAACGATGGGACCTTGAGAAATTTGTTTAAGATCTTGAGATCTAGGATTGGTCTGAACGTTCCCTCTTTTTTGGGAACTATGAACAGATTGGAGTAGAACCCCATCCCTTGTTCTCTTAATGGAACAGGATGAATCACTCCCATTTTTAACAGGTCTTCTACACAATGTAAGAACGCCTGTCTTTTTATGTGGTCTGAAGACAACTGCGACCTGTGGAACCTCCCCCTTGGGGGAAGTCCCTTGAATTCCAGAAGATAACCCTGGGAGACTATTTCTAGCGCCCAAGGATCCAGAACATCTCTTGCCCAAGCCTGAGCGAAGAGAGAGAGTCTGCCCCCCACCAGATCCGGTCCCGGATCGGGGGCCAATATTTCATGCTGTCTTGGTAGCAGTGGCAGGTTTCTTGGCCTGCTTTCCCTTGTTCCAGCCTTGCATTGGTCTCCAAGCTGGCTTGGCCTGAGAAGTATTACCCTCTTGCTTAGAGGACGTAGCACCTTGGGCTGGTCCGTTTTTACGAAAGGGACGAAAATTAGGTCTATTTTTTGCCTTGAAAGGCCGATCCTGAGGAAGGGCGTGGCCCTTACCCCCAGTGATATCAGAGATAATCTCCTTCAAGTCAGGACCAAACAACGTTTTCCCCTTGAAAGGAATGTTTAGTAGCTTGTTCTTGGAAGACGCATCAGCCGACCAAGATTTCAACCAAAGCGCTCTGCGCGCCACAATAGCAAACCCAGAGTTCTTAGCCGCTAACTTAGCCAATTGCAAAGAGGCGTCTAGAGTGAAAGAATTAGCCAATTTGAGAGCATTGATTCTGTCCATAATCTCCTCATAAGGAGGAGAGTCACTATCGAGCACCTTAAGCAGTTCATCAAACCAGAAATATGCGGCAGTAGTGACAGGGACAATGCATGAAATGGGTTGTAGAAGGTAACCCTGCTGAACAAACATCTTTTTAAGCAAACCTTCTAATTTTTTATCCATAGGATCTTTGAAAGCACAACTATCCTCTATGGGAATAGTGGTGCGTTTGTTTAAAGTAGAAACCGCTCCCTCGACCTTGGGGACTGACTGCCATAAGTCCTTTCTGGGGTCGACCATAGGAAACAATTTTTTAAATATGGGGGGAGGGACGAAAGGAATACCGGGCCTTTCCCATTCTTTATTAACAATGTCCGCCACCCGCTTGGGTATAGGAAAAGCTTCTGGGAGCCCCGGCACCTCTAGGAACTTGTCCATTTTACATAGTTTCTCTGGGATGACTAAATTTTCACAATCATCCAGAGTGGATAATACCTCCTTAAGCAAAATGCGGAGATGTTCCAATTTAAATTTAAATGTAATCACATCAGATTCAGCCTGCTGAGAAATGTTCCCTAAATCAGTAATTTCTCCCTCAGACAAAACCTCACTGGCCCCCTCAGATTGGGTTAGGGGCCCTTCAGAGACATTAATATCAGCGTCGTCATGCTCTTCAGTAACTAAAACAGAGCAGCCACGCTTACGCTGACAAGGGTTCATTTTGGCTAAAATGTTTTTGACAGAATTATCCATTACAGCCGTTAATTGTTGCATAGTAAGGAGTATTGGCGCGCTAGATGTACTAGGGGCCTCCTGAGTGGGCAAGACTCGTGTAGACGAAGGAGGGAATGATGCAGTACCATGCTTACTCCCCTCACTTGAGGAATCATCTTGGGCATCATTGTCATTATCACATAAATCACATTTATTTAAATGAATAGGAATTCTGGCTTCCCCACATTCAGAACACAGTCTATCTGGTAGTTCAGACATGTTAAACAGGCATAAACTTGATCAGAAAGTACAAAAAACGTTTTAAAATAAAACCGTTACTGTCACTTTAAATTTTAAACTGAACACACTTTATTACTGCAATTGCGAAAAAACATGAAGGAATTGTTCAAAATTCACCAAATTTTCACCACAGCGTCTCAAAGCCTTGAAAATATTGCACACCAATTTTGGAAGCTTTAACCCTTAAAATAACGGAACCGGAGCCGTTTTAAGCTTTAAACCCCTTTACAGTCCCTGGTATCTGCTTTGCTGAGACCCAACCAAACCCAAAGGGGAATACGATACCAAATGACGCCTTCAGAAGTCTTTTATAAGTATCAGAGCTCCTCTCACATGCGACTGCATGCCATGCCTCTCAAAAACAAGTGCGCAACACCGGCGCGAAAATGAGACTCTGCCTATGCTTTGGGAAAGCCCCTAAAGAATAAGGTGTCTAAAACAGTGCCTGCCGATATTATTATATCAAAATACCCAGATAAAATGATTCCTCAAGGCTAAATATGTGTTAATAATCAATCGATTTAGCCCAGAAAAAGTCTACAGTTTAAATAAGCCCTTGTGAAGCCCTTATTTACAATCGTAATAAACATGGCTTACCGGATCCCATAGGGAAAATGACAGCTTCCAGCATTACATCGTCTTGTTAGAATGTGTCATACCTCAAGCAGCAAGGGACTGCAAACTGTTCCCCCAACTGAAGTTAATTGCTCTCAACAGTCCTGTGTGGAACAGCCATGGATTTTAGTTACGGTTGCTAAAATCATTTTCCTCATACAAACAGAATTCTTCATCTCTTTTCTGTTTCTGAGTAAATAGTACGTACCAGCACTATTTGAAAATAACAAACTCTTGATTGAATAATGAAAAACTACAGTTAAACACTAAAAAACTCTAAGCCATCTCCGTGGAGATGTTGCCTGTACAACGGCAAAGAGAATGACTGGGGTAGGCGGAGCCTAGGAGGGATCATGTGACCAGCTTTGCTGGGCTCTTTGCCATTTCCTGTTGGGGAAGAGAATATCCCACAAGTAAGGATGACGCCGTGGACCGGACACACCTATGTTGGAGAAATAATGAAAGTGCATTGCAATTTTTTTTTTATTCATTTTATGTGGATTGACATTTTGAGTTTAATGTCCTTTTAATCACTGAACTGCAAAAATCTACATACAAAATAAATGCTTTAAAAGTATTTTAAACTGTAACTTTGTTAGCAAAAATGGTGCAATAGTGCAATTCCATATGAAACGAAGTGTGATAAGATCTAAGGTAATCACTACTCATGTGGAGCAGAGCTAATTCAGCTTTGTTTGATGCGCACACCTATGTTTATACTGATAGGCAAACAGTATTTACTGTTAAAAAAGCAAAAATATTTATTAAAACATATAAAATATATAAAATACTGCCAATATAATGTGCAAAATGGTGTGTATAAGGGTGCGGATATAATACAGTCAATCAACACTGTCCACGATCGTTTCTCTTAACAGATGGTAGTAGATTGCGTTCAACAGTCCCGCTGTTCCAATAACGGCTATTGTAGAGCAAACTATTTGTGGCTCCGCCCCCTAACATCACCTGCATGTAATGATGTAGATACTCCTGATTTGCAAAACAAATATATACACGTCTACTGTACAGTGTGTAGCTGGACCAATTTGCAGCATACTTAAAATACACACTATAAACTCGAGCCTCTGTACTAGGCATGAAAGAAGAACAAGTTCCAGGGGTATTTTACAGTAAAAGCAAGGAAAATAAATAATAAACGTATATTGCAATGATTCATGTTCATTAATTAAATTAATTAAGGATTTTTAGTTTAAATGTCACTTACATTTTATGTATGAATATTCTGGTGCTTAATAAGGCTTAATTTCTCTGTAAACAATATCTCCATTAAGACCATGAAAGTTCTATCCTGTATGAGTTTTCTGATGGGCAATAAGTTGTGATTGCCAGTTAAAACATTTTCCACAATCAGAACATGAAAATGGTTTCTGTACTGCATGAGTTTTCATATGATTTGAAAGATGTGACTGAAAATGAAAACATTCCCCACACTGGGAACACGAAAACGGTTTCTTTCCTAAATGGATTCTATGGTGTTTAAGAAGGGTTGCTTTCTCTGTAAAACATTTTCCACATTCAGAACATGAGAATGGTTTTTCTCCTGTATGAGTTTTCTGGTGCGTAATAAGATGCGCTTGCCGCGTAAAACATTTCCCACACACAGAACATGAAAATGGTTTCTCTCCAGTGTGGATTTTCTGGTGTTGAACAAGGTTTGATTTTGCTGTAAAACAATTGCCACATTGAGAACATGAAAATGGTTTTTCCCCCGTATGAATATTCCGATGTGTAATAAGATGCGACTGTCGAGTAAAACTTTTCCCACAATCAGAACAAGAATATTTTTTTTCTTCTGTATTACTCTTCTTATTTAGGAAACTATGGTTTACAAGGTCTGTTTCAGTTGAAAGGAAATTGCAGTCTTCAGAATAATTATATTCTTTTTTCCTTTTGTTTATGGTTTGTTCGTGTTCTTGTAAATTAAAGTCATTATAATTATAGGTTGTTTCAGAATAATTTGCATAAATATGTGATACACTTTCATCCTCTTCACTGTATTTCTTTATATGAGAAACTGCATGTTCTGAGACATTCCAGTTCAAGGACCCATCTGTTGTGAAGAAAAACCAATGAAGTGAATTACTTTAAGAATTGCTCAACAAATAACTTTCAGTACATCAAAACTGTAGTTTCTAAACTCCTTCAACAACAAAAATTGAGTTGAAATTGAAGGGAAACAAATTAAAGGGACATAAAACCCCAATTCTATTATCAAAATGTCTTTGTTTTCTTGGCATCCTTTGTCGAAAAGCAGGAAGGTAATCTCCGGAGTCTGCAGCACTATATGGCAGCAGTTATGCAAGAATGTTATATACAATCAAGAGCACGAGAATCTAGATATATCTTCAACAAAGAATAACATTTGAATGAATTACAGCTAATTCAATTAATAAAGTGTGTGCTCTATCTGAATCACAAAATAAACATTTTAAAATTTCATGTCCCTTAAAAATAATAATAATAAAAAAATACTGTATATATATATATATGTAAAGGGTAGTGCTTAGGAGTTTCTTGATCTGCGCTCTGTATGTGGCAAATGTTTATTTTGCTGTATCGCTTCTCCTGATATATTTCAATGGCAGCTTGTTTCTAAATATTCCACTATCATCAAATGGAATGTGAAAATAAAAGGCGTGGAGTAGGGTTTCAGAGCTCAGCGCACATAGAAGGGAGAAAAACAAAAACAAAATTATGGTGCAGTATGTCAGTACTAGGCAAATAAGACACAAAAAGTGAGATAAAAATTGCTCACCTTATTAAACCTCAAACATGTGAGGTATGTTAGATGCGTGGAGGGGATATAATCCCTATCTGTGGTAAAGATGTTCCTTGACTGGTGTGTAGTACTTTTTAGCAGAAAAAACTTAATATCCCTGAAGCAGATATGTGCTGGTTTTTCAAACAAACTTCTCCTCTCTGGAGTAAGGTAGAAAAACTTTATTTCTTGTTGTTGTTTTCTTCTTTTTTACTGTATTCTTGAAAAGCTTCTCCTCTCTGGAGTATGGTATAAACTTTATGTATGCCAACCGGTTTGTACCCAGTTTACACACAGTGAGACCAATAATGAGTGATCTCTGCAGCACTCATGTGATGTGTTTTAAAATGATGCTTACAGGGATGTATTTAAACAATGAATCCAGTAGGTTTCTCTTTTTCTGAGCTGTAAAAGTCTTTCCTTCCCTACTGCTCCTTATACTTACCTGTATCTGGACTTTAAAAAGAGGACATCAGTTTATTATTTTATTGGACATCGAAATAAAAGTGTTTTTATTTATATTTCACTCTGTGTCCCTGTAAGCATCATTTTAAAATACATCACATGAGTGCTGCAGAGATTACCCATTATTGGTCTCACTGTGTGTAAACTGGGTACAAACCGGTTGGCATACATAAAGTTTATACCATACTCCAGAGAGGAGAAGCTTTTCAAGAATACAGTAAAAAGAAAGAAGAAAACAACAACAAGAAATAAAGTTTTTCTACCTTACTCCAGAGAGGAGAAGTTTGTTTGAAAAACCAGCACATATCTGCTTCAGGGATATCACGTTTTTTCTCCTAAAAAGTACTACACACCAGTCAAGGAACATCTTTACCACAGATAGGGATTATATCCCCTCCACGCACCTAACATACCTCACATGTTTGAGGTTTAATAAGGTGAGCAATTTTTATCTCACTTTTTGTGTCTTATTTGCCTAGTACTGACATACTGCACCATAATTTGTTTTTGTTTTTCTCCCTTCTATGTGCGCTGAGCTCTGAAACTCTACTCCACACAATGTATATATATATATTCGAGAACTATACAGAGGGGACGCAATGGCAATATGAGCTTCTATTAGATACTTTATTTCATATACAGACTTAATAGCCTTTATAAACGTCTAAATGACATTGTGGTGCAGACCCTTAAATGAAACATTGTATGAAATGGCTCAGAAAGTAAGCCTCAGGATTATAATCCTGATGTAAAGACAGTGGATACAGCACTCTTTTTAGTGGGCCCACTATTGTGATTGCAGGGTTTACTATCTATTTCTATCTACTTGCAATCATTTTTGCATTTGTGATTATTATTTTCTGGTTTGTGTTTGTATTTCCAGGATGTGGGGAGTTATGCCGTCCCACCATTAAAACTCGCTTTTGAAATTATGATTGAATTGAGCGTGTTTTTTCTAAAAAGAGTTCTGTATCCCCTGTCTTTACATCAGGATTATAATCCTGAGGCTTACTTTCTGAGCCATTTCATACAATATATATATATATATATATATATATATAAACACCGTTTCACCCGATCTAACTGTACACATATTTGCAATGGGACTATTAACATGTTGAGACAGATTTGGAATCTGAGGCGAACAAAAAAAAAAATTCTCTCCTACCAGAATATCTAAATCAGAAAAACTAAATTTCTTATGGTCAAGGCAGAAGATTCTCTATTTTCTGCTTTTTCTTTTAAATCAGTTGAAGTCACAAATAACATTGGCTGCATAAAACTCCTTTCCTTGAAATAAAACAATCTCACTAAAAAAAAGAGTAAAATGTAATGATCGACAATTAAACCTTACAAATGGAACAACATCCAAAGTGTCTGCCATAAAACGTGTCTAATTGTTGTTTCTTCATATGCATGATACATGTTTTGTCGACTATGTCCCTTAAATGGGAGAGTAAAGACCTTGTAATTACAAGACATTTCTGTTGTTTTGCTATAGAATAACATATCAGCCAAATATAAACATTTTTAAAACAAATTAAAATCGTGTTTTCTGCAACTGTTTTTATTAGGCAAACTCCACCCACCACTTGCCTAATTTGGAGAAGCCAATCTAGGCTTGAGTCTGCAGACAACAAGGCTAGCCATAGTCATAATGTTAATATAAAATTAATTTATTTACTATTCTTATACATAAGATCCATTAGGGAAAGAGGTGTAGCATGCAATAAAACTCTATTAGAAGACAATCTGATTAGGGCTGTAACTAACGTTTATTTTCATAATCGATTTATCAAACGATGATTTTTTTCGATTAATCGGGAAAAAAAAAGAAAATCTTATATTTAAAATAAAATCCACAAACCAAGTGTTACATATAAACTTCAGACTGAAACTTTATATTAACACAACTGTTTGTCCAATATTTAAGCAGCAGAACCCATTTTATAAATAAGCAAAACAAAACCACAAGGTTTTTGAAAAGAGGTACAACTAGAAAGAGGTAGACTATCGTTTTTTATAACATTCTGTTATTCACACTTCCAGAAAGTTTGCATTGAAATTCAAAAATTTCAACTTGACCATATGTTCCTGGGTCCTGACTGAGACTGGCTCTCTTTTTGCAAGCATTATTGTCTGCAGCAGAGAAGAGGCACTCAGATGGTGTTGAGGTGCCTGAGATGCATAAGTAGGGTTTTGCCAATTTCACCAAAGTGGGATATTTATCTTTGTTAGCTCCACCAATGCAAGGGGCATTTTAATAGAGTAAGTCTGGACTTCATTCTAACATAAAAATATATTGAATATCTATATTCAATGGTAAATAACCAGCTATAAGGTTAGGGGAAAAAATATCTAGTCCACTCTTAAAATAACAGATATATACTTATAGGAGGTTGAATTTAGTACATATTACAATTAATTAAAAAAAAGTCAAAAACGCTAAGGACTATATATCAATAACAGGACAAAGCCTTACAACATTTATCTATATAGTAAATATAATCAGCAATAGCAAGAGATGCGCTAATAATTGTGCAAACAGATAATAATACAAATCAATTCAAATAACAAATCCCATCAATCTAGGGCTAGGTGTAATTAACAATCTCGGCACTATATCATGCAAAGCATATTCCCAAATCTCTTGATTTAATATAAACAATCCTAATGATGACTCCTGATATTTCTGGGTTGCACATAAGCCAGGAGTAGCTGTAAACTTAAACTGTCCTGAAAAAATTAAAAGTAAATATCTGTAGATGTCCTTTAGGCTAAGGGCATAACCATAAAACACAATATCATGTGCAGGAGCTCATCGGAGTGAAGCAGCTGGTGCCGTGCACAGACAAACTAATTGCAAACCAACTAATTGATAATGAGATTTGTTGACAACTATTTTCATACTCGATTATTATTGATTATATAAATCAGTTGTTGCAGCTCTAAATCTGATGTAGGCTGGTGAAAGAGGAGTTAAATTCTGCCAGATTGGCCAATGACCCCTCAACAAATATAATCAGAGTTTCTTCTATATTGCTAAAAATTCTCCATTGTGTTTTCTCAAAAGTGAAACATTTGTAGTAGGAAATGACTATCTAATGTCCTAAATGGGCACTCACCTGTGCTAACATTGTCACAGATGTCGTGATCTGGAACATCCAGTTGGCTCCTTACATACAGATCTTCTGTCTGCTCGTCACTTAATAAGGCTTCAGTCTTAATTTCACCTGTACAAATCATTTAATAATGATTACACTTATTGTTTACACAAGGTTTCAAGTTCATACGAAAGTTATGGTTTAGCATATTCCCCCCTGGAGTAAAAACAAGATAATTGTAAGTTTGGATATCTTTCTTATTATAAAGAATATTCTTTATAAAGTCCAAGTCTCATAGGCAATGACAACTGCCTCCATTAGCTTCACATTGCATCTACAGACTCTTGGAACTGTTGATTAAAGGGATAGTCTAGTCAAATTTAAATTTTCATGACTGAGATAGGGCACGCAATTTTAAACAATTTTCCAATTTACTTTAATAATCAAATGTGCTGTGCTTTGCTCTCGTGGTATTCTTTGTTGAAAGCTAAACCTAGGTAGGCTCATGGGCTAATTTATAAGCCATTGAAGGCTGCCTCTTATCTTAGTGCATTTTGACAGTTTGTCACAGCTAGACAGTGCTAGTTCATGTGTGCCATATAGATATAATTTTGCTCACTCCCGTGGAGTTACTTATGAGTCAGCACTCATTGGCTAAAATGCAAGTCTGTCAAAATAACTGAAAAAAAGGGGTCTTAGATACAAGGTAATCAAAGTAAGGTAAAAAGTATATTAATATAACCATGTTGGTTATGAAAAACTAGGCAATGGGTAATAAAGGGATTATCTTTCTTTTTAAACAATAACAATTCTGGAGTAGACTGTCCCTTTAACTCTCGATGGCAGAACAGTCACTATAAGAGTTGATTTTTTTTTTTAGCACAATAGGCCTTACATGCTCAACCAACCTATCAGGCAGGTATCTATGGCTGCTTGCCAACAAGGTTCTTCCAAAGGAAACCCTCTGAAGATATTAGACTTTTAGCCAACAATTAAAAGAGACATTTTTTGTTGCATCTATAAAGGGGTCATTTTAACATATAAAAGCAATGTAAAAAGGTTTTAAACATTTTTTTAGGCGGACAATAGAGTAAAGATTAAACTTCTATCATTTAAATAGAGCACACAGCTTTAAACAACTGTCCAATTTACTGCTGTTATGAAATAAGCTTGTTCTCTCTGTATCTTTTGTTGAAAAGAATACAGGTTTGCACTACTGGTAACCATTTGCTAATGGGTGGTTGCACATATATATCTATTGCTATTGGCTCTCAATATGTCTTCAGCTAGCTCCTAGTAGTGCATTGCTGCTCCTAAGCATATTTTTCAATAAAGGACACAAATAGAACAATGCAAATGTCATAACAATGAATATTGGAAAGTTGTTTAAATTTGCATGCTCTATCTAAATCATAAAAGTGTAATTTTGTTTTTACTGTCCCTTTAAATGGACTGGATAGAACATGACATTTTAAACAAACAACTTTCCAGTTTATTTCTATTATGAATTTTGCTTAGTCTGTTAAAGAATAATACTTGGTGAGCTCAGGAGCGTGCACCTGTCAGCAGTGTGGGCAACAAAGCTTATAGCTATGTTACACATAGTTGCAAACACTGCTGCCATAGAATGCTAGACATGTGCACGCTCCTAATCTCCTTTCAGCCAATCTATATTTACTATTCAGCAAATGATATCAAGAGAACAAATCAAATTTCACAACAGAAGTAAACTGGAAATGGAAATTTGTTTAAAATTGTATGTTCTATCTGAATCATAAATATTTTATTTTTGACTTTACTGCCCCTTTAACATTTTGAAACATACTCCTTAAAGGGGCGAAAACCCTAAGAAACATGATCATGTTTACAAAAGAGAATGAAGTATTTTGGTACTGAAATTCCCCAACACAGCTTGTTCTTGTTACTGTGACTCCATAATAAAACAGATGACTTTTTTACAGTGTTTTACTGAATTAATAGTGTAGCTTGTGATGTTACTGAATACAAATTGTGCATGGCAGGTGCTCCCCAATCACAACGGCACTGTGATGCAATTATGTTTCAATTAGGCCTTGTTTATGCCAATGATTCCCTGTGCAATCCTGTACACATTTGTATGCACAATAGAAATAAAGTTTAGGTCTGTGCTTCGTTTTGTATCTCTTCCACACAGTGCACTTGTGACTGTAACTGCTGTGTGTTTGTAGCTCTGAGACTACATACAGGGCATTGATGCTTTTAAAGGAACAATAAACACCATACACACATCATGCACTTCCCTCTAATCATGGGTGCTGCCATTTTGGAACCTAGGTTACACTGTAGGTATCTGAAGGAGAGTGGCTGCACATGTGCAAACAGGTCAGCACTGGAATAGAAAGCTAGATTTCAACCTGCTCGCACTCGAGGGAGGCAGGGATTCGTTTTAATATTATGCTTATAAAATGGCCCCATAAACACAGACAGATCTTAAATCCTTGCAGTCAGGGGAACATAAGTAACTTTTATAAACCAATATTAATGCAGCACATTAAAGGGACACTGAACTATTTTTTTTTCTTTTGTGATTCAGATAGAGCATACAATTTTAAGCAACTTTCTAATTAACTCCTATTATCAAATTTTCTTCATTCTCTTGGTATCTTTATGTGAAAAGCAACAATGTAAGTTTTGATGCCGGCCCATTTTTGGTGAACAACCTGGTTTGTTCTTGCTGATTGGTGGATAAATTCACCCACGAATAAAGAAGTGCTGTCCAGGGTCCTAAACCAAAGATTGGCTGGCTCCTTAGCATAGATGCCTTCTTTTTCAAAGAAAGATAGCAAGAGAACAAAGAAACTTTGATAATAAGAGTAAATAAGAAAGTTGCTTAAAATTGCATGCTCTATCTGAATCACAAAAGAAAAAATTTGGGTTCAGTGTCCCTTTAAGGTGTTTTTGTTATTTTTCTCGGGGGGGGGGGCTTTTGAGAAGAAGTGTTTTTTTGGGAATTTAAAGGAATATTAAACTGTATCAATTGTTCACATGTTGATAAAGAAGACTCCTATCTAGAGAGCACGGACATGCCTGAAAACATAAGAGAAAAACAACCTTGCCCACTTTAACCTTTTCACGCCGTTATGCTGTTGTATTCCGTCACAAGGGCACTGGGCTTTAAAGCCGTTATGACGGAATAAAACATCATAGCTAACGGCTGTCCTGAAGCCTACTGCACTTGCAGGATTTGATCGCGGTCTGTAGGGCGTTCCTAGCGTCATAGGGACGCCCCCCAGACCCAATCCCATAATTGAAATCTCGGGATCGTTTGCACGATCGTGTGATTTCAATTTGACGCTGTTCCGATGTAGACTTTTTAACCCGGTCACGAAAGGGTTAAATAAAGAGAGAACAGTGGTGTAAGCTGAAATGGTACAATAAAAATACCAATGGCATATTTAGAGAAAAAAAAAAATGCCACAAAAATATTTATATAATATTTATTTATTTATATTGTATATTAACTCTTTACTGAATAAAAAAGCACAGATATTATAAATAAACAATAAAAATCTTATGAAAACAAATGGAATACTTGCACTTAATGAATTCAAATACATCAGTAGAAAGCAGCTACAATACAGCAGTGTATGGCCAGACTCAAAGCTGTTCGAGGTCACGTTCCTTCCTCTTGGATATATTAAAGGGACCTGATGCTACAAAAGCTGACTAGAAAATATCACCTGAACATTTCTATGTAAAAAATGTAGATATTTTGCTTCAAAATGTTCTCAGTATCCACATCCCACTGTAAAGGGACTTTAAATGGATATAAAACAGTACTTCTTTAGATTAAAGTAAATATAAAAAGCAACAGATTGTGTTAAAATGAAAAATATTTATTTTCTTGCAAAATGAGCATATAGAAATTCTCAGTCTAGCCCCTGCCCACAGCTAAACAAGAAAGCAGACATTGCAAAACTTAAGTTTTAGGTCACATGATTTTTGCAGCAGACGTCCAATTTTGATCATAGGCAATAAACGGACAAGCTATTTTATTAGCAATGCTTCAAAAGAAACACTATACTTTTGCCTTCCTGTTGAGGCCTCCTCCTCCTTGAGGGGCTGGGACAGGAAGTAAAGGACACTGCAGAAATTTAGTAAAAAAAAAAAAAAAAAGGATTTAAAGGTAAAAATACTTTTAAAAATTATGTTTCATAATGTTGTTTGTATGTTTCAGATAGAGCATACAATTTTAAACAACTTACTTTACTGCTATTATTAATTTTGGTTAATTATCTTGGTTTCCGTTATTGAAGGAGCTGCACTACTGGGAGCTAGCTGAACACATCGGTAAGCCAATGACAAGACGTATATATATGTGCAGCCACCAATCAGCAGCTAGCCCACCACTCCTGAGCCTACCAAGGTATGCTTTTAAGCAAATGATACCAAGAGAACGAAGCAAATTAGATAATAGACGTAAATTGGAAAGATAAACTCCTTTCTTTCCTGGCAGGGAGAGTCCACAATGACATTCCTTACTGTTGGGAAATACAACACCTGGCCACCAGGAGGAGGCAAAGACACCCCAGGCAAAAGCTTAAATATCCCTCCCACTTCCCCCATCCCCAGTCATTTGGCACAGGGAACAAGGAAAAGTAGGAGAAACATCAGGGTATAAAAGGTGTCCGAAGAAAAACAAAAAGGGAGCTACTAAAAAAATTCTAACGGAGGGGGTCGTGGACTCCCCCTGCCAGTAAAGAAAGGAATTTATCTGGTAGGCATAAATTTAGTTTTTTTCCATTAGGCAGGGAGAGACCATGACGACATTCCTTAGTTCGGAAAACAATACCCAAGCTCCAGAGAATACTGAAGGAATAACAGGAGGGAAATAAAGAAAGATGCGGACTCTAATCTGAGTGCACCACAGCCTGCAAAATCTTTCTCCCGAAAGCTGCTTCAGCCGAAGCAAACACATAAAATTTGTAAAATTTAGAAAAAGTATGTAAGGAGCACCAGGTAGCCACTTTACAAATCCGATCCATAGAGGCTTTGTTCTTAAAAGCCCAGGAAGAAGCAACTGCTCTAGTGGAATGAGCCGTAATCCTCTCAGGAGGCTACTGTCCCGCTTTCTCATAAGCCAAACGGATGACACTTCTGAACCAGAAAGACAAGGAAGATGTAGTAGCCTTCTGCCCCCTACGTCGAACAGCATAAACGACAAAGATGAAGATTGTCTGCATTCCTTAGTAGCCTGAAGGTAAAACTTCAAAGCACGAACCATATCCAAAGTGTGAAGCAAACGTTACTTCGCTGAAGAAGGATTGGGACACAAGGAAGGGACAACAATCTCTTAATTGATGTTACGATCTGACACCACCTTAGGAAGGAATTCAAGGAAACATGGTAAGGTGGGTCACACTGTAAAGACAAAATCTCAGAGACTCTACGAGCCGAGGCCATGACTAATAGAAACAAAACTTTCCAAGATAACAGTTTAATGTCCACATTATGCATGGGCTCAAACGAAGCCTGCTGCAAAACACGAAGAACAAGACTGAGACTCCAAGGCGGAGTCACAGGTCTAAACACAGGTCTGATCCTAGTCAAACGTTTGCTGTTTTTTGCACAACTGTGCTGACCACTTTTTACATATTTTGCATGTTTTTAATCATGTTGGAATAAAGCTGAACTTTGAACTTTTTTCTGCGCTTGGAGCGCTCTTTTTTTGTTACCTCTCTGGATTTCCTGTGATCATGGGTGTGTGTGCAGACACACAGGGAACTATGGCTGCCGTCTGGAATCTACTATAAAAGATAGAGTTATCCCACTGTGGAAATTAACTTTATACCCTCTCTGTATTTTGTGCCTAACTCACACTTTTTAAGAATCATCTAACTACCCCAAGGGTGCTCCGCTGTGGAGGTTTGTTTGTTACTTTTATTCTTGACCCATACCTGGGTAGTTTGGCATTGAGATGAGAGGCCATAGGATCTATCTCTGGCATCCCTCATCTGCTGCAAATCTCTCCAAACACCTCGGGGTGGAGAGACCATTCCCCCAGGTGAAAAGATTGTCTGCTGAGGAAGTCTGCTTCCCAGTTGTCCACACCCGGAATGTGGATCGCTGACAGCACACAGCTGTGGGCTTCTGCCCATTCTAGGATTGGGGACACCTCCCTCATCGCTAAGGAACTTCTCGTTCCTCCCTGATGGTTGATGTAAGCAACCGTCGTTATATTGTCTGATTGGAATCTGATAAACAGGGACGAACCTGGAAGGGGCCAAGCCTTCAGCACATTGAAGATTGCACGCAGTTCCAAAAAATTGATAGGAAGAGTGGACCTCCTGTGGAGGTTTGTTTGTTACTTTTAATCTTGACCCATACCTGGGTAGTTTGGCATTGAGACGAGAGGCCATAAGATCTATCTCCGTCATCCCTCATCTGCTGCAATGCTCTCTAAACACCTCGGAATGGAGAGACCATTCCTCCGGGTGAAAAGATTGTCTGCTGATGAAGTCTGCTTCCCAGTTGTCCCCACCTGGAATGAGGATTGCTGACAGCACACAGGTGTGGACTTCTGCTCATTTTAGGATTGGAGACACCTCCCTCATTGCTAAGGATCTTCTCGTTCCTCCCTGATGATTGATGTTAACAACTGTTGTTTTATTGTCTGATTTGAATCTGATAAACTGGAACTAACCCAGACGGGGCCAAGCCTTGAGCACATTGAAGATTGCCCGCAATTCCAAAATATTGATAGGAATACTCGACTCCTCCTGAGTCCACAAACCTTGTGCCTTCCTGGCACCCCAGACTGCTTCCCAGCCTGAAAGGCTAGCGTCCGTAGTCACAATCTCCCAGGACGGTCTCAAGAAGCATTTGCCTCGAGACAGGTGATCTTGACAAACCACCAAGAGAGCGAATCTTTCGACAGGCTGTCCAATACTATCTGTTGTAACAGGTCTGAATGATCACCGTTCCACTGCATAGTTGTTAAGTTCTGAGACAGAATCTGGCAAAAGGAATAATGTTTATACATGTCACCATGTGTCCAATCACCTCCATGGATTGGGCCACCAAAGATCTTGAGGCGACCTAAAGGGCAAGGCACGCTGATGTCAGCTTGCAATGTCTCTGATCTGTTAGAAAGATCCTCATGGATACCGAGTCTATAAACATACCCAGGAAATTCAAACTGGTATTTGGAGTAAGAGAACTATTTTCCAAGTTTATCTTCCATCCATGAAACCAAAGAAGACTCAGAAGAAAATCCCAGTGATCTTTTGCCAGACAAAAAGATGGTGCCTGTTCCCAGATATCGTCCAGTTACGGTGCCACTGCAATTCCTTGAGTTCTGGCCACCGCCATAAGAGCACCCAGAACCTCTGCAAATATCCTGGGTGCAGTAGCTAAACCAAACAGAAGTGCTATGAACTGGAAGTGCTGATCTAGAAAAGCAAACCTTAGGAACTGAAAATGATCCTTGTGGATTGGAACATACAGGTATGCATCCTTCAGATCGATGGTAGTCATAAACTGTCCCTCCTGAACCAGGGGAAGGATTGATCTGATCGTCTCCATCTTGAAGGAGGGGATGCTTAGAAATTTGTTTAGGCACTTCAAGTCCAGAATTGGATGATGAGTTCCCTCTTTTTTGGGAACCACAAAGAGGTTTGAATAGAACCCCAGACCTCTTTCTGATGCAGGTACTGGGACTATCACTCCTAAGGAGGATAGATACCTTACACAATCTAAAAAGGCTGTCCTCTTCTCTGGTATTGTAGGGGAAGGATCGATCTGATCGTCTCCATCTTGAAGGAGGGGATGCTTAGAAATTTGTTTAGGCACTTCAAGTCCAGAATTGGATGATGAGTTCCCTCTTTTTTTGGGCACCACAAAGAGGTTTGAATAGAACCCCAGACCTTTTTCTGATGCCGGGACTAGGTACCGAGACTATCACTCCTAAAGAGGATAGATCCCTTACAAAATCTAAAAAGGTTGTCCTCTTCTCTGGCCTTGTAAAGAGTATGGCAGTATGGAGAGGAGGAATCTGCCTCTGGGAGGATAAGATTTGAATCCTATCCTGTACACTTGAGATACAACCTCCAGTATTCAAGGGCCCTGAACATCATGAAACCAAGCATCTGAGAAAAACGACAGTCTGCCCCCCGGATCGGGGGCCGCCCCTTCATGCAGATTTGTTATCTGCGGGCTTCTTAGTTTGCTTGGACTTATTCCAGGACTGAGCAGGTTTCCAAGTACTCTTGGGTTGCTCAGGCTTGGAGGACGATTGAGTTCTCTGGGACTTGTCTGAACGAAAGCAACGAAAATTAGAGGACTGCCGTCCCTTAGGTCTGTACTTCTTATCTTGAGGAAGGAAAACACCCTTTCCTCCGGTAACAGTAGAAATGATAGAGTCCAGGCCTGGACCAAATAATACTTTCCCCTTGAAAGGTAAGGAAAGGAGTCTGGATTTGAAACCATATCCGCAGACCAAGGTTTCAACCAGAGAGCTCTGCAAGCTAGAAGCGTTTAGACATATAATCTGCATATTCGCATCACAGATAAAGGAATTAGCTATTCTAAAAGCCATAATCCTCTCCTGAATATACTCGAAGGGAGATTCCACCTCAATAAGTTCTGACAGAGTCACACCAGTAGGTGGCAGCCCCAGCCACAGCAGCAACTGCCGCCGCCAGTTGAAATAAAAATCCCATGTGTTGGAACATTCTTCTCAGGAAATTTTCCAACTTCTTGTCTATGGGTTCCCTAAAGGAAGAACCATCTTCCAGAGGGATAGTGATGAGCATGAGTAAGGGTTAACAGCCCAAAACATCGCTTTATGCTGCTGTGTGCCAGTGCTTTGTATACGCTGAAATGGATTAATACAGGGAGTGCAGAATTATTAGGCAAGTTGTATTTTTGAGGATTCATTTTATTTTTGAACAACAACCATGTTCTCAATGAACCCAAAAAACTCATTAATATCAAAGCTGAATAGTTTTGGAAGTAGTTTTTAGTTTGTTTTTAGCTATAGCTATTTTAGGGGGATATCTGTGTGTGCAGGTGACTATTACTGTGCATAATTATTAGGCAACTTAACAAAAAACAAATATATACCCATTTCAATTATTTATTTTTACCAGTGAAACCAATATAACATCTCAACATTCACAAATATACATTTCTGACATTCAAAAACAAAACAAAAACAAATCAGTGACCAATATAGCCACCTTTCTTTGCAAGGACACTCAAAAGCCTGCCATCCATGGATTCTGTCAGTGTTTTGATCTGTTCACCATCAACATTGCGTGCAGCAGCAACCACAGCCTCCCAGACACTGTTCAGAGAGGTGTACTGTTTTCCCTCCTTGTAAATCTCACATTTGATGATGGACCACAGGTTCTCAATAGGGTTCAGATCAGATGAACAAGGAGGCCATGTCATTAGATTTTCTTCTTTTATACCCTTTCTTGCCAGCCACGCTGTGGAGTACTTGGACGCGTGTGATGGAGCATTGTCCTGCATGAAAATCATGTTTTTCTTGAAGGATGCAGACTTCTTCCTGTACCACTGCTTGAAGAAGGTGTCTTCCAGAAACTGACAGTAGGACTGGGAGTTGAGCTTGACTCCATCCTCAACCCGAAAAGGCCCCACAAGCTCATCTTTGATGATACCAGCCCAAACCAGTACTCCACCTCCACCTTGCTGGCATCTGAGTCGGACTGGAGCTCTCTGCCCTTTACCAATCCAGCCACGGGCCCATCCATCTGGCCCATCAAGACTCACTCTCATTTCATCAGTCCATAAAACCTTAGAAAAATCAGTCTTGAGATATTTCTTGGCCCAGTCTTGACGTTTCAGCTTGTGTGTCTTGTTCAGTGGTGGTCGTCTTTCAGCCTTTCTTACCTTGGCCATGTCTCTGAGTATTGCACACCTTGTGCTTTTGGGCACTCCAGTGATGTTGCAGCTCTGAAATATGGCCAAACTGGTGGCAAGTGGCATCTTGGCAGCTGCACGCTTGACTTTTCTCAGTTCATGGGCAGTTATTTTGCGCCTTGGTTTTTCCACACGCTTCTTGCGACCCTGTTGACTATTTTGAATGAAACGCTTGATTGTTCGATGATCACGCTTCAGAAGCTTTGCAATTTTAAGAGTGCTGCATCCCTCTGCAAGATATCTCACTATTTTTGACTTTTCTGAGCCTGTCAAGTCCTTCTTTTGACCCATTTTGCCAAAGGAAAGGAAGTTGCCTAATAATTATGCACACCTGATATAGGGTGTTGATGTCATTAGACCACACCCCTTCTCATTACAGAGATGCACATCACCTAATATGCTTAATTGGTAGTAGGTTTTCGAGCCTATACAGCTTGGAGTAAGACAACATGCATAAAGAGGATGATGTGGTCAAAATACTAATTTGCCTAATAATTCTGCACTCCCTGTAAAAGACAAGTTTGTTAAACTTTTTTCCTGATTCATTGGTGCTGTGGAAATTGTTTTTTTACAGTTTCCAGAGGGATAGTGGTACGCTTGGCTAGAGTCGAAATGGCACCATCCACCTTAGGGATGGAACCCCACAATTTCTGCTGAGAATCAGTGACCAGGAATAGCTTTTTAAAAGTTGACGAAGGGGAAAAAGGAGTTCCAACTCTTTCCCATTTACTACTGATAATATTTGCCAAGCGAACTGGGACAGGAAAAGTTTGTGGAAGCTTTCTGTCCTCATAAACCCTGTCTAACTTAGGAATCTTGGGTTCCTCTAGTAAAGTTGTTTCTGGAACCTCGAATGTAGACAAAACCTCCTTTAGCAAAAAATGCAGATGGGCTTCTCGGTACGAGGGGGTTTAGTACATGAAGTCTCAGACTCCGAGAGCTCACCCTCTGATGCTACAGAGATTAACTCATCCTCGGACTATTGAGACATACTGGCTAAACCCGATTGGAAATGAGCTGAATCTAATTCAGTAGAACTATGTTTAACCTTTCTCTTACGTTTCAGAGATAGGTAAGGCACTATGGGCCGCAGACACAGCAGATTGTAACTGCGTGTTAAAGTCTGCAGGGAAAAAGTCCCCTCCAGTCGGAGTATTAGGTGTTCCGCGGGGAACTGCATGTGAAGCAGTTTGAGGGGATAGGGTAGACATCTCCCGGACCACAGAATCCTGAGAGGTTGACGGCTCAGAGGGACTAATTATGCTGGGGGGGGGGGTAGCAGATTTAGCTCCCTTCTTAGACTTTAGAATTGGAACAAAATTGAGGAGGTGGAAAAACCACCTCCTCCTCACAATATAAACAGGTATTATTAATAGAAGGAGCCGAATCTTATCAGAGTCCTCCATTGCTGAAGATGCAATCCCATAGTAAGAAAAAGATTTAAACAACAATTGCTCTAATTTTAATAATAAAAAGTGGCACCTTTATAACCCAAATGGCTGGGGAACTCACCACCTCCTAGACCCAGACAGATATAGGATGCTCTCCGTAGGATTGCCAGAGTTCCAGCAGTAAGATCGCAAGGCAAATGTAATAAGCCACACCCGATTACGTGGTGTGCAAGAAGGGACCTCCCCTGCTATAAGAAAAAGCGTGCAAAGCTATTAGAAGCTGCGCAACTCACAAAAACGAAGGTAAAACCTGTCTGTTCAATTGCCAAAAAAGTATGCAAATATATCCCCAAACTGTTCCAAATTAATCTCTGAAATAAAAGAGATATTAACCCTTGATCCTATTGAGGTTATGAGGAGTCACACTGTGACCCTAATAACAGGAGACCCTGCTAAATAGTAAAATAAATCAGACTCACCCTCCAGGATCTATGCTGTGGAACAGATACAGCCTCTCAAGTGTGACAGCCTTGCCACGGTGTTCTGACAGGGACCTGAGTGTAAAAAGGCAAGCAGTGTAACTTGTTAACACTGATTGCCCAGGAGCTGTTAGATAGACAGTCTAGATCGCTTCGCAGAAAAACTTTCCCTGCATCTCCAGACTCTAATGTCCATCAATACTCTCACTTAGAGGTTATATGATTACTCAAAACTCAAGTCCTTACTTGAAGGGAACATACCCTAACTATCCAAATCTTCTGACAGTTCTCTGCCATCCTTCTCTAGTGACGAAAGGCAAAGAATGACTGGGTATGGGGGAAGTGGGAGGGATATTTAAGCCTTTGGCTGGGGTGTCTTTGCCTCCTCCTGGTGGCCAGGTGTTGTATTTCCCAACAGTAAGGAATGTCGTTGTAGACTCTCCCTGCCTATGGAAAGAAATTGTATGCTCTGTTTAAATCATGAAAGAAAATTTTTGGACTTTGTCTCCCTGTAAGCAGCCAATCAGTATTTTAGTCATGGGACTTGCAAGGGAGCGTGCACCCTGCATGCGCAGCACAGTTACTTTATTTCTCTCCTCAATTTAAAGACATATAATATAAAACCTTGTGAGGTTTCAGTGAAATCCCAGATCACAGTAATTACCATGCAGATGATAGTAAATAGAGAAGCTGAAGTTTATCTGTTCACAAAGCACTTACTCTGGTGAGCTAAACACATATTAAAACTATCTTCCATTTTTTTTTACATAGAGAAGTTCATGTGATATTTTCTAGACAGCTTTTTACAGTTATGCTGCATAACTTTAAAGTGATTTACCCTATGCTTAATTTGTCCCTTTATGTTCACTTCAGTAGAATTCCCTTTGTTTACCTTCTATGGAGCCTAAAATCTTACGGTTAATCTATTCTCTAACCATTTAGGATACTAAGCAAATAGGGAGCATGAATCACATATGTAAAAAACATACACTCACCAGTGCTGATACGGTCACAGATTCCCTCCTCTGGAGCTTGCAGTTGTTTTCTTACACACTCATCTTCTCTTTCGCCAAGGTTTAATACAACTTCTGTTTTAATTTCACCTGCATGATTATTATGCAAAGCTAATTACAATTTATTGCTGCAAAGTTTTTTTTTCTTTACCAAAAAATGCAAATCAGTCTAAAAACTTGAAGCCACAACATTTAAATCTCTGGATTTTAAATGTATAAAAAATAGCACCATATTCTACTTGGAGAAAAGAAAATATCTTCTAATGCCTGTTACTTATATAGCATCTTCTACACTTCGGTGACATGTACAGGGATATAGCAGTGCAGAAGGAAAATGATCAATCGCACAGAAATACGTGGTATGTCTTCTTGGCTAAGCCGTGAAAACAGCAGAGATTGCGAACATAAGGAATAGGCAGGGACAAGGGGTGGCCCATAGACTTCTCTGCAAAACTGAAAGCAAGAACTGTTTTATGTGTGTGTGGGGGGGGGGTTGTGCTAAGGATTAAACAGGGTAACAACATAAGAAGCTTGTAAGTTATAGAAAAACTGGAAAAAATACATTATTTAAAAACAAAAGAATCGGCTAGATTACGAGTTTTTCGTTTTGAGCTGTGCGGTGCTAACGAGCAGTTTATGCTCACCGCTCACTTACAGACAGCGCTGGTATTACGGGTTTTTACAAACCCGGCGTTAACCGCCAAAAAGTGAGCGTAGAGCAAAATTTTGCTCCACATCTCACCTCAATACCAGCGCTGCTTACGTTAGTGGTGAGCTGGTAAAACGTGCTCATGCACGATTTCCCCATAGGAATCAATGGGGAGAGCCGGCTGAAAAAAAACCTAACACCTGCAAAAAAGCAGCGTTTAGCTCCTAACGCAGCCCTATTGATTCCTATGGGGAAATAAAAGTTATGTCTACACCTAACATGAACCCTGAGTCTAAACACCCCTAATCTTACACTTATTAACCCCTAATCTGCCGCCCCCAACATCGCCAACACCTACATTATATTATTAACCCCTAATCTGCCGCTCCGGACACCGCCGCCACCTACATTATATGTTTGAACCCCTAATCTGCTGCCCCCAACATCGCTGACACCTACATTATATTTATTAACCCCTAATCTGCCGCCGCAACCTAACTACAATTATTAACCCCTAATCTGTTGCCCCCACGTCGCCACCACTATAATAAAGTTATTAATCCCTAAACCTAAGTCTAACCCTAACCCTAACCCCCCTAACTTAAATATAATATAAATAAAATTACTACAATTAACTAAATAATTCCTATTTAAAACTAAATACTTACCTATAAAATAAACCCTAAAATAGCTACAATATAGCTAATAGTTACATTGTAGCTAGCTTAGGGTTTATTTTTATTTTACAGGCAACTTTGTATTTATTTTAACTAGGTACAATAGTTATTAAATAGTTATTAACTATTTAATAACTACCTAGTTAAAATAAAGACAAATTTACCTGTAAAATAAAACCTAACCTAAGTTACAATTACACCTAACACTACACTTTAATTAAATTAATTACTTAAATTAAATACAATTAATTACAATTACATAAAATCATCTAAAGTACAAAAAACAAACAAACACTAAATTACAGAAAATAATAAACAAATTACAAGATTTTTAAACTAATTACACCTTATCTAATCCCCCTAACAAAATAAAAAAGCCCCCCCCCCAATAAAAAACCCTACCCTACACTAAATTACAAATAGCCCTTAAAAGGGCCTTTTGCGGGGCATTGCCCCAAAGTAATCAGCTCTTTTACCTGAAAAAACAAAATTACAATTCCCCAACCAACATTAAAACCCACCACTCACACAACCAACCCTACTCTAAAACCCACCCAATTCCCCCTTAAAAAAACCTAACACTAACCCCCTGAAGATCACCTTACCGGGAGACGTCTTCACCCAACCGGGCCGAAGTCCTCAACGAAGCCGGGAGAAGTCTTCATCCAGACGGCATCTTCTATCTTCATCCATCTGGCGCGGAGCGGGTCCAACTTCAAGACATCCGAAGCGGAGCATCCTCTTCTTCTGACGGCTAAACACAGAATGAAGGTTACTTTAAATGACGTCATCCAAGATGGCGTCCCTTCAATTCCGATTGGCTGATAGAATTCTATCAGCCAATCGGAATTAAGGTAGAAAAAATCCTATTTTTTTTTATTGGAACAGCCAATAGAATGCCAGCTCAATCCTATTGGCTGATTGGATCAGCCAATAGGATTGAACTTCAATCCTATTGGCTGATTGCATCAGCCAATAGGATTTTTTCTACCTTAATTCCGATTGGCTTACAGAATTCTATCAGCCAATCGGAATTGAAGGGACGCCATCTTAGATGATGTCATTTAAAAGAACCTTCATTCTGTGTTTAGCCGTCGGAAGAAGAGGATGCTCCGCGTCGGATGTCTTGAAGATGGACCCGCTCCCCGCCGGATGGATGAAAAAAGAAGATGCAGTCTGGATGAAGACTTCTGCCCGTCTGGAGGACCACTTCGCCCGGCTTGGATGAAGACTTCTCCCGGCTTCGTTGAGGACTTCGGCCCGGTTGGGTGAAGACGTCTCCCGGTAAGGTGATCTTCAGGTGGTTAGTGTTAGGTTTTTTTAAGGGGGGATTGGGTGGGTTTTAGAGTAGGATTGGTTGTGTGGGTGGTGGGTTTTAATGTTGGGGGGGGAATGTAATTTATGTGTATTTTCTGTAATTTAGTGTTGTTTTTTTTGTACTTTAGATAATTTTATTTAATTGTAATTAATTGTATTTAATTTAGGTAATTTATTCAATTATAGTGTAGTGTTAGGTGTAATTGTAACTTAGGTTAGGCTTTATTTTACAGGTCAATTTGTATTTATTTTAGCTAGGTAGTTATTAAATAGTTAATAACTATTTAATAACTATTGTACCTAGTTAAAATAAATACATTGCCTGTAAAATAAAAATAAACCCTAAGCTAGCTACAATTAGTAACTATTAGTTATATTGTAGCTAGCTTAGGGTTTATTTTATAGGTAAGTATTTAGTTTTAAAGGGACAGTCTACCATAGAATTGTTATTGTTTTAAAAGAGAGATAATCCCTTTATTACCCATTCCCCAGTTTTGCATAACCAACACAGTTATAATAATACACTTTTTACCTCTGTGATTACCTTGTATCTAGGAACCTTCTTCCAGCCCCATGATCACATGACTGTGACTGTTTATTATCTATTGTCTTGCATTTAGCATTGTTTTGTGTTAAATCTTAAATAACCCCCTGTGCCTGAACACAGTGTTATCTATATGGCCCACGTGTACTTTCTGTCTCTTTGTCTTGAAAAGAGATTTAAAAAGCAAGTGATAAGAGGCAGCCCTCAAAGGCTTAGAAATTAGCATATGAGCCTACCTATGTTTAGTTTAAACTAAGAATACCAAGAGAAAAAAGCAAATTTGATGATAAAAGTAAATTGGAAAGTTGATTATAATTAAAAGTCCTATCTGAATAATGAAAGTTTAATTTATACTAGACTGTCCCTTTAAATAGGAATTATTTAGTTAATTTGATTTAGATTTATTTAAATTATATGTAAGTTAGGTGGGGTTAGGGTTAGACTTAGGTTTAGGGGTTAATAACTTTATTATAGTGGCGGCGATGTTGGGGGCGGCAGATTAGGGGTTAATAATATTTAACTAGTGTTTGCGAGGCGGGAGTGCGGCGGTTTAGGGGTTAATATATTTATTATAGTGACGGCGATGTCCGGTTTGGCAGATTAGGGGTTAAAAATTTATTTTAGTGTTTGCTATGTGGCAGGGCCTCGGTTTAGGGCTTAATAGGTAGTTTATGGGTGTTAGTGTAATTTTTAGCACTTTAGTTAAGAGTTTTATGCTACGGCGCTGTAGTGTAAAACTCTTAACTACTGACTTTTAAATGCGGTACCAAGCTTGACAGGAGAGGGTGTACCGCTCACTTTTGGTCAGACTCGTAATACCGGCGCTATGCAAGTCCCATTGAAAATATAGGATACGCAATTGACGTAAGTGGATTTGCGGTATTTCCGAGTCTGGCCAATGCACAAGAGAATTCTGGGTAAGATATGCAAATTAGATATGCAAATTCTCAGTTTTTTTGCTTCAAAATACTGTTTTAACACAGCTATCCTTTTAACACAGCCAAAATATTTCACTTACTAGAATATGCAGACTCCCATAACATCCCATCATTATTTGTCTCTACGGATGCCGAAAAGGCTTTTGACCATTTAGATTGGTCCTTCCTTAAATGTACTCTACAAAAATTTGGTTTCCTGGACGAATTTATTTCAAAAATATTAGTTCTGTATACACAATCCACTGCTACAGTTAAAGGGACAGTCTAGGCCAAAATAAACTTTCATGAATCAAATAGAGCATGTAATTTTAAACAATTTTCCAGTTTACTTTTATCACCAATTTTGCTTTGTTCTCTTGGTATTCTTAGTTGAAAGCTTAACCTAGGAGGTTCATATGCTAATTTCTTAGACCTTGACGCCCACCTCTTTCAGATTGCATTTTAACAGTTTTTCACCACTAGAGGGTGTTAGTTCACGTATTTCATATAGATAACACTGTGCTCGTGCACGAGAAGTTATCTGGGAGCAGGCACTGATTGGCTAGACTGCAAGTCTGTCAAAAGAACTGAAAAAAGGGGCAGTTTGCAGAGGCTTAGATACAAGATAATCACAGAGGTTAAAAGTATATTATTATAAATGTGTTAGTTAAGCAAAACTGGGAAATGGGTAATAAAGGTATTATCTATCTTTTAAAACAATAAAAATTCTGGTGTAGACTGTTCCTTTAAAGTCAATGGCCTTTATCAGATCCCTTCCCTATATACAATGGCACTAGACAGGGCTGTCCTCTTTCCCCCTTACTTTTTGTCCTTTCTATGGAAGTGTTAGCATCAAAATTACACTACTCTTCCGACATAAAAGGATTCCTTATTGCAAAACAGAATACAGATTAGCACTATTCGCTGACGACCTACCTCCCAACAAACTTCTATTACTGCAGCATGTAAAATTTTAAAAGAATACGGCCAAATATCTAATTTCTCTGTAAATTTTAGTAAATCCGAGAAATTCCCAGTTTCTATTCCTGAAACAGAACTGTCATCTCTAAGATCTGAAACTGGATTTACATTTAAAAACACACGCCTTCAAATATTTAGGTGTTCAATTAAAACCCAACCTTACCAAGTTACAACAACTAAACTATGAAACTCTGTTAAAGGACCTCTCATCCAAAATGTCACAACGGCTCCCCAAAACAATTTCTTGGATAGGAAAAATTCTGTACATGCTACAAACTCTTCCCATACCATTACCTAACACATATATATTCAAATTACAAGCCACAATCAGTTCTTACATTTGGAAAAAGAAACCACCTTGAATATTGAAACATAACCTATACTTGCACCCAGTGGCCTAGGGGTTCCTAACTTGGACGCATACTGTAACAATGTCTTTCTCAACAGAATCATAGACGGAGGGCTGCTAAGGCACCTCTTTTCAAAAGTTATAAGAGGTCGAGCTGCAAGGGTGAGTACATGCTGTATAGTGACAGCGTCAATACATTTTCTCAATCCGCCAGCCGAGTTTGGAGGCCACGTTTGAGACCAAACAGCAGAGCAGGTAAGCCATAAGAGCAGCTACAGCACTTATATACCATTACGGCATAAATCCTGACTGAATCCATTACCCACATTGAGCCATACTTATTGTATTAAATACAAAGTGGAACTAATACACATATACAGATGATTGAATAGGGTCAGCGGTGATGGTATAATCAAGATGTTTTGTATATTGCAGTCTATGTGGCCTTCCGGATCAAAATGTAATATCTTTCCAAGACATAAAGCAACGACAATATTGACATTTTTTGAATAATTTATTATTTGACAGTACCTTTTATGTAACACATAACATGTGTAGATATCGTATTTTCTGTATTTTATTGGATTATTGAACTTTGTTTATTAACTCTGTAAAAATGCAATAAAAACATAATTTATGCTTACCTGATAAATTTATTTCTCTTGTAGTGTATCCAGTCCACGGATCATCCATTACTTGTGGGATATTCTCCTTCCCAACAGGAAGTTGCAAGAGGAGCACCCACAGCAGAGCTGCTATATAGCTCCTCCCCTCACTGCCATATCCAGTCATTCGACCGAAACAAGACGAGAAAGGAGAAACCATAGGGTGCAGTGGTGACTGTAGTTTAATTAAAATTTAGACCTGCCTCAAAAGGACAGGGCGGGCAGTGGACTGGATACACTACAAGAGAAATAAATTTATCAGGTAAGCATAAATTATGTTTTCTCTTGTTAAGTGTATCCAGTCCACGGATCATCCATTACTTGTGGGATACAAATACCAAAGCTAAAGTACACGGATGATGGGAGGGACAAGGCAGGAACTTAAACGGAAGGAACCACTGCCTGTAGAACCTTTCTCCCAAAAACAGCCTCCGAAGAAGCAAAAGTATCAAATTTGTAAAAAAGGTGTGAAGCGAAGACCAAGTCGCAGCCTTGCAAATCTGTTCAACAGAGGCCTCATTTTTAAAGGCCCAGGTGGAAGCCACAGCTCTAGTAGAATGAGCTGTAATCCTTTCAGGGGGCTGCTGTCCAGCAGTCTCATAGGCTAAGCGTATTATGCTCCGAAGCCAAAAGGAGAGAGAGGTTGTCGAAGCTTTTTGACCTCTCCTCTGTCCAGAGTAAACGACAAACAGGGCAGATGTTTGACGAAAATTTAGTAGCCTGTAAGTAAAACTGCAAGGCACGGACTACGTCCAGATTATGCTAAAGACGTTCCTTCTTTGAAGAAGGATTAGGACACAATGATGGAACAACAATCTCTTGATTGATATTCCTGTTAGAAACCACCTTAGGTAAAAACCCAGGTTTGGTACGCAGAACTACCTTGTCTGAATGAAAAATCAGATAAGGAGAATCACAATGTAAGGCAGATAACTCAGAGACTCTTCGAGCCGAGGAAATAGCCATCAAAAACAGAACTTTACAAGATAAAAGTTTAATATCAATGGAATGAAGGGGTTCAAACGGAACTCCCTGAAGAACTTTAAGAACCAAGTTTAAGCTCCACGGGGGAGCAACAGTTTTAAACACAGGCTTAATCCTAACCAAAGCCTGACAAAATGCCTGGACGTCTGGAACTTCTGCCAGACGCTTGTGCAAAAGAATAGACAGAGCAGAGATCTGTCCTTTTAAAGAACTAGCTGATAAGCCTTTGTCCAAACCCTCTTGGAGAAAGGACAATATCCTAGGAATCCTAACCTTACTCCATGAGTAACTCTTGGATTCACACCAATAAAGATATTTACGCCATATCTTATGGTAGATTTTCCTGGTGACAGGCTTCCGAGCCTGTATTAAGGTATCAATGACTGACTCGGAGAAGCCACGCCTTGATAGAATCAAGCGTTCAATCTCCATGCAGTCAGTCTCAGAGAAATTAGATTTGGATGATTGAAAGGACCTTGTATTAGAAGGTCCTGCCTCAGAGGCAGAGTCCATGGTGGAAGAGATGACATGTCCACTAGGTCTGCATACCAGGTCCTGCGTGGCCACGCAGGCGCTATCAGAATCACTGATGCTCTCTCCTGTTTGATTTTGGCAATCAGTCGAGGGAGCAGAGGAAACAGTGGAAACACGATGTGACAAAACCAATCTCGCCACTGTACATTGGAGGGCCTGTTATGGAACATTCTTTGGGCTGGAGGTACATGGGCTTAAGGATACCCAGAGACTGCATGGAAATATGGAATTTTATATGCTGGACACCCCATGTACTTTCATAACTCTGTCTTATGTCTATGTCACCCTGTATCCATAAATACAGGATGGGTACAGGGTGTGAGTGCCCCTTGTGGGAGCAATTGTGACTCTATAAGCCAAGTGGGCATAAAAGACTTTATAGCTAATAAGAACTGTTCCTATATTCTGTAATAAGATGTATTCTATGTATGTTTAAGATCTGATTGTGTCTCAGGAGTCTGTCTAGGTAAACTGATTGGGTTTTGTGTGATTATGTTAACTAGACTGCACAACATCAGATTGTCTGAGTACTTAATATGTTAATCTGTTTTACCTGTGAATAGACAATTCTTAGAGGTTTGATGCATTGTTCATATGTTTGCTTTACTGTTTAACCAATGCCCTCTGTAACCTGAAGCCAGGGTTATATTCAACCCCCCCATCTGGGGTCAAAACCTGTATAAATACTAGGCATTCAGCCTTTAATAAAGATATTCTTTTTTAAACCTGAAATGTGGAGCTTGGTCTCATGTTTGCAGGGAAACTGATCGAGGTTGTGAAGTGCTGATTCTGTATGCAGGACATTGTTCCCTGGTATTAACCCTTGGTATCCTGTTGGTACCGTAACAATTGGTGGCAAGCGACGGAATGAACCTTATCGCCCAGAAGAGCAACTACACAAGCCAGTAACCTCAGGAAGAGGGGGATTATTACAATACTGACTAAGATGGAAAAGAGAAAAGTACATTTTGCAGCTTTTAAAAACTTCCTGGAAACAGAAGGAGGGATTGATGGGTACCTTGCGGATTTTGAGAGGCAATGTGCACTACACAAGGTACCCGCAGAGGACTGGGTCACGATATTATCTGGAAAATTATCCGGCCGGGCCAGAGAGGCTTTTCGGGCCATTCCAGATGAGGAAGTCAGGGATTATAATACTGTAAAAGAGGCTCTGCTCTCCAGGTATGCGGTTACACCGGAGGCATACCGGAGGCGGTTCAGAGACACTGTTAAATTAGCTGGAGATTCCTACCTTGAGTGGGCATGTAAGGTGCACCGCACAGCAGCTCACTGGATAGCGGGGTGCCAAGCCATATCTGGGGAAGAGGTGCTGCAGCTATTCCTGTTGGAACATTGCTTCGACAAGTTACCCGCAGGAGTTCGAGAGTGGGTTCGGGACCGTAAACCCTCCACCCTGCAGGAAGCGGCTCGCTTGGTAGATGAGTATACGGATGCCCGCAAACTGGACACTGCTACCACTAAGCCCCCTGCTAGAGTGGAGTACAGACCCCCAGTCACCCCAGCAGCTGCCAGTTACCAAACCCCGGCGCACCGCTATACCACACGGCCTCCGGCCACGAACTACCCTCAGAGAGCCCTGTTCAATTTGCGGTGCTACTCACAACCTATTCGGTGCTTTAGATGTAAGCAACTAGGGCACAAAAGACCAGAGTGTCCCCTAAACGCAGCGAACCAAGCGCAGTCCTGGAGGAGACCCGCCGGCGGAATCCCACGTAATCCTCAGCCTGCGCCCGCTACGTAGAGGCGCAAGAATGCTGGAGCATCCTACATGAGGCAGACCTTGTGCAAGCTGCCCACCGGAATAACCGGCAACTGGTTAAAGTGAATGGGAAGGAGGTCAGTGGTCTTCGGGATACTGGTGCTACCATGACCTTGCTTCAAAAGAACTTGGTGTCTGAGAAACAGTACACTGGAGACACTGTGGCTGTGAGGGTAGCAGGGGGCGATGTGTTCAGCCTACCTGTTGCCAGGGTACATTTGGATTGGGGAGTGGGCGCTAGACCTGTGAATGTGGGGGTCAAGAAGGACTTACCTGCTGATGTTCTTCTTGGAAATGACTTGGCCCCCCTTGTTTCTGCCTACGCTCCTATGGGTCCCGCTGATGTTAACTCTGTGACTACCCGTGCCCAGATCCGTGCAGCAGAGACTGACCCACCTGCTGCTAAGCCCCAGGACGCTGAGCTCAGTAAATCTCTATCCGCTATTGATATGTGGAGGTCCCGTTACAATGCGCTGATGGAGAAGAGGAGCGCAGAGGAAAAAGCACGTTTAGAACGTGAATCTCTGCTAGACAAGCTGCACCGACAGACTGCAGAAAACACCAGCTTGAGAGTGGGACATGAAACCTTAAAGACAAACTTAGCGACACTTGAGGAGAAGCTGACGCTGGCTCATAGTGAGGTGCAGCAACTCAAGGGCACCCTATGTCAGTATGAAGGGATTGTGAATACCTATAAAGAGCAGGTACAAAAAACTCGTAAAGAAGCTGATGGGATTTTGAAGGACTGTTTGGCCCTGGTCTGGGCACTGAGGAATTTGAACCCTTGTTTGTATGGACAGGAATTCTCTCTCATAACGGGAATACAGATGGATTGTCCCAGCAAACTGACATGCCTACCAGGCGCTCTGGTGGTATATGGCACAGTATATACCCTGGACAGCTGAGCATGACAAACCAGAGGGAGAGGAGTTTGATGGTCCTGGCTTGTTGTGGGAGTCCTTTGCAGAGCCTGACTTTGGGAGCCTTGCGCAGACCAGACTTCAGGACATTTTCTATGAGAGGGAGGCTAGGCATGACTGGGCTGACCCCCATGAAGTAGAGCCAGACCTGGCTCACTTAGCAGCCCTGGAGTGGGAACTGGAGCAGGACTACCGAGATCTCTTCCACTCCATTGGGAAGGCTCAGCAGGACAGCAAGGTGAAAGACCCAGATCCAGACCCATCCAGCTGGGAAGATATTGTGGAGATTTACTGGGAAGGACCCCAGGTGGCCGGTGGAGATGGGACCGAGGTCTCTCCACCGGTCCTGCAGGGAATTGGGAGCCCAGACTCCATTCCCCAGCGGCAGGCTGAGTTACAGGGGGCAGAGACAGTTGGTCCTGTCCCCCAGCAGCAGAGGAATATACAGGGAATTGGGAGCCCAGACTCCATTCCCCAGCGGCAGGCTGCTTTACAAGGGGTAGGGACAGTTGGTCCTGTCCCCCAGCAACACGGCTGTTTAGCCAAAGGGGAGACGATTGGTCTCCCCCTCCAGCAGCACAGCTATGTATCCAAAGGGGAGACAGTCGGTCTCCCCCTCCAGCAACCAGGCTCCCACCAGGCTACTTCCATGGTAGTGCTGGCACCCGGGCAGAGTACAGCTGGTCTCTGCCCACCTCGCAACCCACCAATTCAGCGTACCTGTCCCCCACACAGCTGTGGTGAGGCACCCGGACATGGACAAGTTTTCCCCGTACTCAGGTGTAGTAACCATTTATTGTGGGTGGGCTGTACTACTAATTGTGTTTTATGGGTGGGTTGCTGGACTAACCAGGGCACTGACCGGCAGGAGGTCAGATACCCTGTTAGTCTGTTTGGAAAAGGGGAGAGATGTGACAAAACCAATATCGCCACTGTACATTGGAGGGCCTGTTATGGAACATTCTTTGGGCTGGAGGTACATGGGCTTAAGGATACCCAGAGACTGCATGGAAATATGGAATTTTATATGCTGGACACCCCATGTACTTTCATAACTCTGTCTTATGTCTATGTCACCCTGTATCCATAAATACAGGATGGGTACAGGGTGTGAGTGCCCCTTGTGGGAGCAATTGTGACTCTATAAGCCAAGTGGGCATAAAAGACTTTATAGCTAATAAGAACTGTTCCTATATTCTGTAATAAGATGTATTCTATGTATGTTTAAGATCTGATTGTGTCTCAGGAGTCTGTCTAGGTAAACTGATTGGGTTTTGTGTGATTATGTTAACTAGACTGCCCAACATCAGATTGTCTGAGTACTTAATATGTTAATCTGTTTTACCTGTGAATAGACAATTCTTAGAGGTTTGATGCATTGTTCATATGTTTGCTTTACTGTTTAACCAATGCCCTCTGTAACCTGAAGCCAGGGTTATATTCAACCCCCCCATCTGGGGTCAAAACCTGTATAAATACTAGGCATTCAGCCTTTAATAAAGATATTCTTTTTTAAACCTGAAATGTGGAGCTTGGTCTCATGTTTGCAGGGAAACTGATCAAGGTTGTGAAGTGCTGATTCTGTATGCAGGACATTGTTCCCTGGAATTAACCCTTGGTATCCTGTTGGTACCGTAACACACATAGGCTAGGTTGAAGAACCAAGGAGCTGCTAGAGCATCTATCAGCGTTGCTCCCGGGTCCCTGGACTTGGATCCGTAACAAGGAAGCTTGGCGTTCTGGCGAGACGCCATGAGATCCAGTTCTGGTTTGCCCCAACGATGGACCAGTTGAGCAAACACCTCCGGATGGAGCTCCCACTCCCCCGGATGAAAAGTCTGACGACTTAGAAAATCCGCCTCCCAGTTCTCTACGCCTGGAATGTGGATCGCTGACAGGTGGCAAGAGTGAGACTCTGCCCAGCGAATTATCTTTGAGACTTCTAACATCGCTAGGGAACTCCTGGTTCCCCCTTGATGGTTGATGTAAGCCACAGTCGTGATGTTGTCCGACTGAAATCTGATGAACCTCAGTGTTGCTAACTGAGGCCAAGCTAGAAGAGCATTGAATATTGCTCTTAACTCCAGAATATTTATTGGGAGGAGTTTCTCCTCCTGAGTCCACGATCCCTGAGCCTTCAGGGAGTTCCAGACTGCGCCCCAACCTAGAAGGCTGGCATCTGTTGTTACAATCGTCCAATCTGGCCTGCGAAAGGTCATACCCTTGGACAGATGGACCCGAGAAAGCCACCAGAGAAGAGAATCTCTGGTCTCTTGATCCAGATTTAGTAGAGGGGACAAATCTGAGTAATCCCCATTCCACTGACTTAGCATGCATAATTGCAGCGGTCTGAGATGCAGGCGCGCAAATGGCACTATGTCCATTGCCGCTACCATTAAGCCGATTACTTCCATGCACTGAGCCACTGACAGGCGTGGAATGGAATGAAGGACACGGCAAGCATTTAGAAGTTTTGATAACCTGGACTCCGTCAGGTAAATTTTCATCTCTACAGAATCTATGAGTCCCTAGGAAGGAGACTCTTGTGAGTGGTGATAGAGAACTCTTTTCCACGTTCACTTTCCACCCATGCGACCTCAGAAATGCCAGAACTATCTCTGTATGAGACTTGGCAATTTGAAAGCTTGACACCTGTATCAGGATGTCGTCTAGATAAGGAGCCACCGCTATGCCTCGCGGTCTTAGAACCGCCAGAAGTGAGCCCAGAACCTTTGTAAAAATTCTCGGGGCAGTGGCCAACCCGAAGGGAAGAGCTACAAATTGGTAATGCCTGTCTAGAAAGGCAAACCTTAGGAACCGATGATGAGCTTTGTGAATCGGTATGTGAAGGTAGGCATCCTTTAAGTCCACTGTGGTCATGTACTGACCCTCTTGGATCATGGGTAGGATGGTCCGAATAGTTTCCATTTTGAATGATGGAACTCTGAGGAATTTGTTTAAGATCTTTAGATCCAAGATTGGTCTGAAGGTTCCCTCTTTCTTGGGAACCACAAACAGATTTGAATAAAATTCCTGTCCTTGTTCCTTCCGCGGAACTGGATGGATCATTCCCATTACTAGGAGGTCTTGCACACAGCTTAGGAATGCCTCTTTCTTTATCTGGTTTGCTGATAACCTTGAAAGATGAAATCTCCCTTGTGGAGGAGAAGCTTTGAAGTCCAGAAGATATCCCTGAGATATGATCTCCAACGCCCAGGGATCCTGAACATCTCTTGCCCACGTCTGGGTGAAGAGAGAAAGTCTGCCCCCCACTAGATCCGTTTCCGGATAGGGGGCCGTTCCTTCATGCTGTCTTGGGGGCAGCAGCAGGCTTTCTGGCCTGCTTGCCCTTGTTCCAGGACTGGTTAGGTTTCCAGGCCTGTATGGAATGAGCAACAGTTCCCTCTTGTTTTGAAGCGGAGGAAGTTGATGCTGCTCCTGCCTTGAAATTTCGAAAGGCACGAAAATTAGACTGTTTGGCCTTTGATTTGGCCCTGTCCTGAGGAAGGGTATGACTCTTGCCTCCAGTAATGTCAGCAATAATTTCCTTCAAGCCAGGCCCGAATAAAGTCTGCCCCTTGAAAGGAATGTTGAGTAATTTAGACTTTGAAGTCACGTCAGCTGACCAGGATTTAAGCCATAGCGCCCTACGCGCCTGGATGGCGAATCCGGAATTCTTAGCCGTTAGTTTAGTCAAATGAACAATGGCATCAGAAACAAATGAGTTAGCTAGCTTAAGCGTTCTAAGCTTGTCAATAATTTAATTCAATGGAGCTGTCTGGATGGCCTCTTCCAGGGCCTCAAACCAGAATTCCGCCGCAGCTGTGACAGGTGCAATGCATGCAAGGGGCTGTAAAATAAAACCTTGTTGAATAAACATTTTCTTAAGGTAACCCTCCAATTTTTTATCCATTGGATCTGAAAAAGCACAACTGTCCTCAACCGGGATAGTGGTACGCTTTGCTAAAGTAGAAACTGCTCCCTCCACCTTAGGGACCGTCTGCCATAAGTCCCGTGTAGTGGCGTCTATTGGAAACATTTTTCTAAATATAGTAGGTGGGGAAAAGGGCACACCGGGTCTATCCCACTCCTTGCTAATAATTTCTGTAAGCCTTTTAAGTATAGGAAAAACGTCAGTACACACCGGCACCGCATAGTATCTATCCAGCCTACACAATTTATCTGGAATTGCAACTGTGTTACAGTCATTCAGAGCAGCTAATACCTCCCCAAGCAATACATGGAGGTTCTCAAGCTTAAATTTAAAATTAGAAATCTCTGAATCAGGTTTCCCCGAGTCAGAGATGTCACCCACAGACTGAAGTTCTCCGTCCTCATGTTCTGCATACTGTGACGCAGTATCAGATATGGCTCTAACAGCATTTGCGCGCTCTGTATCTCTCCTAACCCCAGAGCTATCGCGCTTGCCTCTTAATTCAGGCAATCTAGATAATACCTCTGACAGGGTATTATTCATGATTGCAGCCATGTCCTGCAAGGTAATCGCTATGGGCGTCCCTGATGTAATTGGCGCCATATTAGCGTGCGTCCCCTGAGCGGGAGGCGAAGGGTCTGACACGTGGGGAGAGTTAGTCGGCATAACTTCCCCCTCGACAGAACCCTTTGGTGATAATTCTTTTATAGATAAAGACTGATCTTTACTGTTTAAGGTGAAATCAGTACATTTAGTACACATTCTCCTATGGGGCTCCACCATGGCTTTCAAACATAATGAACAAGTAGGTTCCTCTGTGTCAGACATGTTTAAACAGACTAGCAATGAGACTAGCAAGCTTGGAAAACACTTTAAAACAAGTTTACAAGCAATATAAAAAACGTTACTGCGCCTTTAAGAAACACAAATTTTCCCAAATTTTGAAATAACAGTGAAAAAATGCAGTTACACAAACGAAATTTTTACAGTGTATGTAATAAGTTAGCAGAGCATTGCACCCACTTGCAAATGGATGATTAACCCCTTAATACCAAAAACGGAATAACAAATGACAAAAACGTTTTTTAAACAGTCACAACAACTGCCACAGCTCTACTGTGGCTTTTCACCTCCCTCAATACGACTTTTGAAGCCTTTTGAGCCCTTCAGAGAAGTCCTGGATCATGCAGGAAGAAGCTGGATGTCTGTGTCTGTAATTTTTTCTGTGCAAAAAAACGCCAAAAGAGTATGTATCTCTATTAATAAGCCTGATACCAGTCGCTATCACTGCATTTAAGGCTTTACTTACATTACTTCGGTATCAGCAGCATTTTCTAGCAAATTCCATCCCTAGAAAAATATTTTAACTGCACATACCTTATTGCAGGAAAACCTGCACGCTATTCCCCCTCTGAAGTTACCTCACTCCTCAGAATATGTGAAAACAGCAAAGGATCTTAGTTACTTCTGCTAAGATCATAGAAAATGCAGGCAGATTCTTCTTCTAAATACTGCCTGAGATAAACAGTACACTCCGGTACCATTTAAAAATAACAAACTTTTGATTGAAGAAATAAACTAAGTATAAAACACCACAGTCCTCTTACGACCTCCATCTTAGTTGAGAGTTGCAAGAGAATGACTGGATATGGCAGTGAGGGGAGGAGCTATATAGCAGCTCTGCTGTGGGTGATCCTCTTGCAACTTCCTGTTGGGAAAGAGAATATCCCACAAGTAATGGATGATCCGTGGACTGGATACACTTAACAAGAGAAAACAATTTCAACATAAAGTGGCTGATATACTTTCGTTACATTGGTAAAAATATTTATCCTACCAAAAATTCTGTACAGGCTACAAACTCTTCCCATAACATTACCTAACACATATATATTCAAATTACAAGCTACAATCAGTTCTTACATTTGGAAAAAGAAACCTCCTTGAATATTGAAGCATACCCTATACTTGCACCCGGTGGCCTAGGGGTTCCTAACTTACCGCAACAATGTCTTTCTCAACAGAATCATAGACTGGTATTCTTTTGGTGAGTTACACATTAAACAATAGGTCCAACTAAATAGTTACTGCTGGTTAGAGAACCCTCAGAATAGTCTAAATTGTTCTACAAACCACATTATTTTAGAAACCTTCAAAGTTTGGAAAATTACTCTTAAAACATATCCTCATCTTTCCACTTTACATTTGCCACTCACTCCAACCCTTTGTAACCCGGACTTTGTGCCAGGAAAACTAATGCATTGCACTAAAACACGAGACCTAAACTCTCTACTTCCGATACACCTTCTTACAGAAACTGAGACAACACTGACCAAACAGTCATTTGAACACTTGGGAGATGTATTTCTCAAACCATGGTTTAGATATCACCAACTTCACCATTTTATATCTACACATCCACACAAATCTGATCTCTTGAGATCCAAAACCCCATTTGAAGTTTTATGTTGTTCTACAACGCCAATAAAACACACCGGCCTAGATTTGGAGTTTGGCGTTAGCCGTGAAAACCAGCGTTAGAGGCTCCTAACGCTGGTTTTAGGCTACCTCCGGTATTTGGAGTCACTCAAAATAGGGTCTAACGCTCACTTTTCAGCCGCGACTTTTCCATACCGCAGATCCCCTTACGTCAATTGCGTATCCTATCTTTTCAATGGGATCTTTCTAACTCCGGTATTTAGAGTCGTGTCTGAAGTGAGCGTTAGAACTCTAACGACAAAACTCCAGCCGCAGGAAAAAAGTCAGTAGTTAAGAGCTTTCTGGGTTAACGCCGGTTTATAAAGCTCTTAACTACTGTACTCTAAAGTACACTAACACCCATAAACTACCTATGTACCCCTAAACCGAGGTCCCCCCACATCGCCGACACTCGATTAAATTTTTTTAACCCCTAATCTGCCGACCGCCACCTACGTTATACTTATGTACCCCTAATCTGCTGCCCCTAACACCGCCGACCCCTATATTATATTTATTAACCCCTAACCTGCCCCCCACAACGTCGCAGCCAGCTACCTACAATAATTAACCCCTAATCTGCCGACCGCAAAGCGCCGCCACCTACGTTATACTTATGTACCCCTAATCTGCTGCCCCTAACACCGCCGACCCCTATATTATATTTATTAACCCCTAACCTGCCCCCCACAACGTCGCAGCCAGCTACCTACAATAATTAACCCCTAATCTGCCGACCGCAAAACGCCGCCATCTACGTTATACTTATGTACCCCTAATCTGCTGCCCCTAACACCGCCGACCCCTATATTATATTTATTAACCCCTAATCTGCACCCCTCAACGTCGCCTCCACCTGCCTACACTTATTAACCCCTAATCTGCCGAGCGGACCGCACCGCTATTATTATAAAGTTATTAACCCCTAATCCGCCTCACTAACCCTATAATAAATAGTATTAACCCCTAATCTGCCCTCCCTAACATCGCCGACATCTAACTTCAAACATTAACCCCTAATCTGCCGACTGGAGCTCACCGCTATTCTAATAAATGTATTAACCCCTAAAGCTAAGTCTAACCCTAACACCCCCCTAAGTTAAATATAATTTAAATCTAACGAAATAAATTAACTCTTATTAAAAAATTATTCCTATTTAAAGCTAAATACTTACCTGTAAAATAAATCCTAATATAGCTACAATATAAATTATAATTATATTATAGCTATTTTAGGATTAATATTTATTTTACAGGTAATTTTGTATTTATTTTAACCAGGTACAATAGCTATTAAATAGTTAAGAACTATTTAATAGCTAAAATAGTTAAAATAATTACAAAATTACCTGTAAAATAAATCCTAACCTAAGTTACAATTAAACCTAACACTACACTATCAATAAATTAATTAAATAAACTACCTACAATTACCTACAATTAACCTAACACTACACTATCAATAAATTAATTAAATACAATTCCTACAAATAAATACAATTAAATAAACTAGCTAAAGTACAAAAAATAAAAAAGAACTAAGTTACAAAAAATAAAAAAATATTTACAAACATAAGAAAAATATTACAACAATTTTAAACTAATTACACCTACTCTAAGCCCCCTAATAAAATAACAAAGCCCCCCAAAATAAAAAAATGCCCTACCCTATTCTAAATTACTAAAGTTCAAAGCTCTTTTACCTTACCAGCCCTGAACAGGGCCCTTTGCGGGGCATGCCCCAAGAAGTTCAGCTCTTTTGCCTGTAAAAAAAAACATACAATACCCAAGCCCCCCAACATTACAACCCACCACCCACATACCCCTAATCTAACCCAACCCCCCCTTAAATAAACATAACACTAAGCCCCTGAAGATCTTCCTACCTTGTCTTCACCTCACCGGGTTCACCGATCTGTCCAGAAGAGCTCCTCCGATGTCCTGATCCAAGCCCAAGCGGGGGGCTGAAGAGGTCCATGATCCGGCTGAAGTCTTTATCCAAGCGGGGCAGAAGAGGTCTTCCATCCGATTGAAGTCTTCATCCAAGCGGGATCTTCTATGGTCATCCATCCGGAGCGGAGCGGCAGGATCCTGAAGACCTCCGACGCGGAACATCCATCCTGGCCGACGACTGAACGACGAATGACGGTTCCTTTAAATGACGTCATCCAAGATGGCGTCCCTCGAATTCCGATTGGCTGATAGGATTCTATCAGCCAATCGGAATTAAGGTAGGAATATTCTGATTGGCTGATGGAATCAGCCAATCAGAATCAAGTTCAATCCGATTGGCTGATCCGATCAGCCAATCAGATTGAGCTCGCATTCTATTGGCTGATCGGAACAGCCAATAGAATGCGAGCTCAATCTGATTGGCTGATTGAACTTGATTCTGATTGGCTGATTCCATCAGCCAATCAGAATATTCCTACCTTAATTCCGATTGGCTGATAGAATCCTATCAGCCAATCGGAATTCGAGGGACGCCATCTTGGATGACGTCATTTAAAGGAACCGTCATTCATCGTTCAGTCGTCGGCCAGGATGGATGTTCCGCGTCGGAGGTCTTCAGGATCCTGCCGCTCCGCTCCGGATGGATGACCATAGAAGATCCCGCTTGGATGAAGACTTCAATCGGATGGAAGACCTCTTCTGCCCCACTTGGATGAAGACTTCAGCCGGATCATGGACCTCTTCAGCCCCCCGCTTGGGCTTGGATCAGGACATCGGAGGAGCTCTTCTGGACAGATCGGTGAACCCGGTGAGGTGAAGACAAGGTAGGAAGATCTTCAGGGGCTTAGTGTTAGGTTTATTTAAGGGGGGTTTGGGTTAGATTAGGGGTATGTGGGTGGTGGGTTGTAATGTTGGGGGGCTTGGGTATTGTATGTTTTTTTTTACAGGCAAAAGAGCTGAACTTCTTGGGGCATGCCCCGCAAAGGGCCCTGTTCAGGGCTGGTAAGGTAAAAGAGCTTTGAACTTTAGTAATTTAGAATAGGGTAGGGCATTTTTTTATTTTGGGGGGCTTTGTTATTTTATTAGGGGGCTTAGAGTAGGTGTAATTAGTTTAAAATTGTTGTAATATTTTTCTTATGTTTGTAAATATTTTTTTATTTTTTGTAACTTACTTCTTTTTTATTTTTTGTACTTTAGATAGTTTATTTCATTGTAGTTATTTGTAGATATTGTATTTAATTAATTTATTGATAGTGTAGTGTTAGGTTTAATTGTAACTTAGGTTAGGATTTATTTTACAGGTAATTTTGTAATTATTTTAACTATTTTAGCTATTAAATAGTTCTTAACTATTTAATAGCTATTGTACCTGGTTAAAATAAATACAAAGTTACCTGTAAAATAAATATTAATCCTAAAATAGCTATAATATAATTATAATTTATATTGTAGCTATATTAGGATTTATTTTACAGGTAAGTATTTAGCTTTAAATAGGAATAATTTATTTAATAAGAGTTAATTAATTTCGTTAGATTTACATTATATTTAACTTAGGGGGGTGTTAGTGTTAGGGTTAGACTTAGCTTTAGGGGTTAATACATTTATTAGAATAGCGGTGAGCTCCAGTCGGCAGATTAGGGGTTAATGTTTGAAGTTAGGTGTCGGCGATGTTAGGGAGGGCAGATTAGGGGTTAATACTATTTATTATAGGGTTAGTGAGGCGGATTAGGGGTTAATAACTTTATAATAATAGCGGTGCGGTCCGGTCGGCAGATTAGGGGTTAATAAGTGTAGGCAGGTGGAGGCGACGTTGTGGGGGGCAGATTAGGGGTTAATAAATATAATATAGGGGTTGGCGATGTTAGGGCAGCAGATTAGGGGTACATAGGGATAATGTAAGTAGCGGCGTTTTACGGAGCGGCAGATTAGGGGTTAATAATAATATGCAGGGGTCAGCGATAGCGGGGGCGGCAGAATAGGGGTTAATAAGTGTAAGGTTAGGGGTGTTTAGACTTGGGGTACATGTTAGAGTGTTAGGTGCAGACGTAGGAAGTGTTTCCGCATAGCAAACAATGGGGCTGCGTTAGGAGCTGAACGCGGCTTTTTTGCAGGTGTTAGGTTTTTTTTCAGCTCAAACAGCTCCATTGTTTCCTATGGGGGAATCGTGCACGAGCACGTTTTTTAGGCTGGCCGCTTGCGTAAGCAACTCTGGTATCGAGAGTTGAAGCTGCGTTAAATATGCTCTACGCTCCTTTTTTGGAGCCTAACGCAGCCTTTATGTGGACTCTCAATACCAGAGTTATTTTTATGGTGCGGCCAGAAAAAAGCCGGCGTTAGCTACGCGGGTCGTTACCGACAAAACTCCAAATCTAGGCCACCATTTCCTTAATTTACAAAAACAGAATTTATGCTTACCTGATAAATTACTTTCTCTTACGGTGTATCCAGTCCACGGATTCATCCTTACTTGTGGGATATTCTCATTCCCTACAGGAAGTACAAAGAGATCACACAGCAGAGCTGTCCATATAGCCCCCCTCAGGCTCCGCCCCCCCAGTCATTCGACCGACGGTTAGGAGAAAAAGGAGAAACCATAGGGTGCAGTGGTGACTGTAGTTTGACAAAAATAAATTTAAACCTGACTTAATTACCAGGGCGGGCCGTGTACTGGATACACCGTAAGAGAAAGTAATTTATCAGGTAATCATAAATTCTGTTTTCTCTTACATGGTGTATCCAGTCCACGGATTTATCCTTACTTGTGGGATACCAATACCAAAGCTTTAGGACACGGATGAAGGGAGGGAACAAGTCAGGTAACCTAAACCGAAGGCACCACTGCTTGCAAAACCTTTCTCCCAAAAATAGCCTCCGAAGAAGCAAAAGTATCGAATTTGTAAAATTTGGCAAAAGTATGCAGTGAAGACCACGTCGCTGCTTTACAAATCTGTTCAACAGGAGCCTCATTCTTGAAAGCCCATGTGGAAAATGAGCTGTAATTCATTCAGGAGGCTGCTGTCCAGCAGTCTCATAAGTCAATCGGATAATGCTTTTCAGCCAAAGGAAAGAGAGGTAGCAGTAGCTTTTTGACCTCTCCTCTTACCAGAATAGACAACCAACAAGGATGATGTTTGTCTGAAATCTTTAGTTGCTTTTAAATAGAATTTTAAAGCACGAACCACATCAAGATTGTGTAACAGACGTTCCTTCTTAGAAACTGGATTAGGACACAGAGAAGGAACAATGATTTCCTGGTTAATATTCTTATTAGAAACCACTTTCGGAAGGAAACCAGGTTTGGTACGCAAAACAACCTTATCTGCATGGAACACCAGATAGGGTGAATTACACTGCAAAGCAGACAATTCTGAAACTCTTCGAGCAGAAGAAATAGCTACCAAAAACAAAACTTTCCAAGATAATAACTTAATATCTATGGAATGTAAAGGTTCAAACGGAACCCCTTGAAGAACTGAAAGAACTAAATCTAGACTCCATGGAGGAGCCACAGGTTTATATACAGGCTTGATTCTAACTAAAGCCTGTGCAAACGCTTGAATGTCTGGTACTTCTGCCAGACGCTTGTGTAACAGGATAGACAGAGCAGATATCTGTCACTTTAAGGAACTAGCTGACAATCCTTTCTCCAATCCTTCTTGGAGAAAAGACAAAATCCTAGGAATCCTAATCTTACTCCACGAGTAACCCTTGGATTCGCACCAACAAAGATATTTCCGCCATATCTTATGGTAAATTTTCCTGGTGACAGGCTTTCTAGCCTGGATCAAAGTATCTATAACTGATTCAGAGAACCCACGCTTAGATAGAATTAAGCGTTCAATCTCCAAGCAGTCAGTTGCAGAGAAACTAGATTTGGATGCTTGAATGGACCTTGTATTAGAAGATCCTGCCTCAATGGCAGAGTCCATGGTGGAACAGATGACATGTCCACTAGGTCTGCATACCAAGTCCTGCGTGGCCACGCAGGCGATCAAAATTACCGAAGCCTTCTCCTGTTTGATTCTGGTTACCAGACGAGGGAGAAGGGGAAACTGTGGAAAGACATAAGCCAGATTGAAGGACCAAGGCGCTACTAGAGCATCTATCAATGCCGCCTTGGGGTCCCTGGACCTGGATCCGTAAAGAGGAAGTTTGGTGTTCTGACGGGACGCCACAGATCCAACTCTGGAATGCCCCATAGCTGGGTCAGCTGAGCAAAAACCTCCGGATGGAGTTCCCACTCCCCCGGGTGAAAAGTCTGACTACTCAGAAAATCCACCTCCCAGTTGTCTACTCCTGGGATGTGAATTGCAGATAGATGGCAGGAGTGTTCCTCCGCCCATTTGATGATCTTGGATACTTCCTTCATCGCTAGGGAACTCTTTGTTCCTCCCTGATGAGTGATGTACGCTACAGTCGTGATGTTGTCCGACTGAAATTTGATGAACTTGGCCGCCGCTAGTTGAGGCCATGCCTGGAGCGTGTTGAATATCGTTCTCAGTTCCAAAATGTTTATCGGGAGAAGAGACTCTTCCCGAGACCATAGGCCCTGAGCTTTCAGGGAGTCCCAGACCACACCCCAGCCTAACAGACTGGCATCGGTCGTGACAATGATCCACTCTGGTCTGCGGAAGCACATTCCCTGAGACAGGTGATCCTGAGACAACCACCAGAGAAGAGAATCTCTGGTTTTCTGGTCCATTTGTATTTGAGGAGACAAATCTGCATAATCTCCATTCCACTGTTTGAGCATGCACAGTTGCAGTGGTCTGAGATGAATTTGGGCAAAGGGGACAACATCCATTGCCGCAACCATTAACCCGATTACCTCCATGCACTGAGCTACAGAAGGCCGAGGAATGGAATGAAGAACTTGGCAAGTAGTTAAAAGTTTTAACTTCCTGACCTCCGTCAGAAATATTTTCATTTCTAGCGAGTCTATTAGCGTTCCCAGGAAGGGAACCCTTGTGAGCGGAGACAGAGAACTTTTTTCGACGTTTACCTTCCACCCGTGAGACCTTAGAAAGGCCAGATTGATTTCTGTATGAGCCTTGGCTCCTTGAAAAGACGACGCCTGAATTAATATGTCGTCCAGGTAAGGTGCTATTGCAATGCCCCGCGGTCTTAGTACCGCTAGAAGGGACCCTAGCACCTTTGTGAAAATTCTTGGAGCAGTGGCCAACTCGAAATGAAGGGCCACGAACTGGTAATGCTTGTCCAGAAAGGCGAACCTTAGGAACTGATGGTGATCTTTGTGGATAGGAATATGAAGGTACGCATCCTTTAAATCCACGGTAGTCATATATTGACCTTCCTGGATCATCGGTAAGATTGTCCGAATGGTTTCCATCTTGAATGATGGAACTCTGAGGAATTTGTTTAGAATTTTTAAATCCAGGATTGGCCTGAAAGTTCCTTCCTTTTTAGCTAATTGTAAAGCGGCATCTGTGATGAAAGAATTAGCCAGCTTTAGAGCATGAATTCTATCCATGACTTCGTCATATGAAGTCTCCCTCTGGAGCGACTCCTCCAGCGCCTCAAACCAAAAAGCTGCTGCAGTAGTTACAGGAATAATGCAGGCAATTGGTTGAAGAAGGAAACCCTGTTGAACAAATATTTTCTTTAGTAAACCTAATTTTTTTATCCATAGGATATTTGAAAACACAACTGTCTTCTATTGGTATAGTTGTGCGCTTAGCTAGTGTTGAAACTGCTCCCTCTACCTTAGGGACCGCCTGCCACGCGTCCCGCCTGGGGTCAGTTATGGGGAACATTATCTTAAAGATAGGAGGGGGAACAAGAGGTACGCCTGGTCTCTCCCACTCCCTAGTCACATATATCCACCACCCTCTTCGGGATCGGAAACGCATCAGTGTATACATGGACTTCTAGAAACTTGTCCATTTTACACAATTTTTCTGGGACCACCATGGGGTCACAATCATCTAGCGTAGCTAAAACCTCCTTAAGCAGTACGCGGAGGTGTTCCAGCTTAAATTTAAACGCTAAGGAATCTAATTCTGCCCGCTGAGAAATTTTACCTGCGTCAGAAATTCTCCCTCAGACAGTACATTCCTCACCGCCACGTCAGAGGGTTGTGAGGGTACAACAGATAAATCATCCAACACTTCTGATTGCTCATCCTCTGTTCTTAAAACTGAGCTATCACGTTTTTTAGTAAAAACTGGCAGTTTGGATAGAAATGCCGCAAGGGAATTATCCATGACTGCTGCTAATTGTTGTAATGTAATAGGGGCCAATGCGCTAGAGGTACTAGGCATCGCTTGCGCGGGCGTAACTGGTGTCGACACATGGGGAGAGGAAGGAAGGCTATCCTCGTTACCTTCCATTAAAGAATCATCTTGGGCTACATTTTTAAGTGTCACTGCATGGTCTTTAAAATGTTTAGATACCTTACCACACTTTAAACACAAATGTAAAAGGGGGTACCGGCATGGCTATTAAACTCATAGAACAAGGTCTATCTGTAGGCTCAGACATGTTAAACAGACTTAGACAGCACTCAAATACAGTAAAATAAAATTTTTGAAAAAACGGTACTGTGCCTTTAAATAATAAAAAGTGCACACTTTTTTACTAAACCTCAAAAAATCATCCAATCTTTATGAAATTTTCACCATATGATCCTAATGCTTTGAAATGATTGCACAGTAAATTTCAAGTCAATTAACCCCCTACTGCCCAAACCGGAGCAAATTAACCATGCCACAGCCTTTGCTGTGCTCCTACCTTCCTTGGGGATTAGTTTGATCGAAAATAAGCCTTAAGTAATCTTTGGACCCTACACATGGATCTGCATGAAGCTGTTTGTAAAATCAACTGCGCAACTGAGGCGCGAAATTCAGGCCCCCTCCATCTTCACTCTGGAGTTGTGGGGCCTACCCAAGCCAAAATAGGTGTCTAAATATATGCCAGGCGGAATAAACCCCAAAAAAAGTGTTTCAAATGTAATATAAATTTGTATAAATATCAGATTTTTGTAAAAAAATAATCGATTGCCCCTTAACAGTGTCCACCAGTGTTTTGAGCCCTTACAAATAAGCCTTCCTTCTATACTAAGTCTCAGAATATGGCTTACCTTTCCCACATGGGGATTCTTGTTAGTCTTCTAGCATTACTAAGTCTTGACTAGAAAAAATGACTGAAACATACCTTAAAGCAGTTAAGCCTGCAAACTGTTCTCCCCAACTGAAGTTTTCCGGTACTCAACAGTCTTGCGTGGGAACAGCAATGGATTTTAGTTACAAGGTGCTAAAATCATTTTCCTCTCAGCAGAAATCTTCATCATTTTCTGCCTCAGAGTAAATAGTACAAACCGGCACTATTTTAAAATAACAAACTTTTGATTGAAGAAATAAAAAACTACAAACTAACACCACATTCCCTTTACACTCCCGTGGAGATGCTACTTGTTAGAGCGGCAAAGAGAATGACTGGGGGGGCGGAGCCTGAGGGGGAGCTATATGGACAGCTCTGCTGTTTGCTCTCTTTGCACTTCCTGTAGGGAATGAGAATATCCCACAAGTAAGGATGAATCCGTGGACTGGATACACCATGTAAGAGAAATCTTATCGTCACCCTCTGCCAATTCATTACCTTCATATACAAAATCCTGACACAAAGAGCTACCCTTTACCCTATCAATCAAATAATGGCACTCAATCTTTGGGAAACTCTGCAAGTCAACTCATTCTGCTAAATTAATAGTGACAAGTAGTAAATTACTAATTAGATGGTACCTAACACCACAAAAATTAAAATACATGTTCCCAGGGGCCTCTGATAAATGTTGGCGAATGTGCCAAGAAGAGGGTACACTATTCCATATATAGTGAGCTTGCCTCAAAATTCAAAACTTTTCTTCTCTACTTTGAGACTACATTCAAACTGCTCTAAATTGCTCTATTCCGCTAGAGCCCCTTTTTATATTCTTATTTAGATTTGCTCCCAAATTTCAGTCTAAACTACATTTAGCTGTATTTAACCTAATGATAAATAGTGCCCATCAACTAATACCCAGGCTCTGGAAAAACTCAGATACACCTACTATACAAATGTGGCTCCAAGAATTTTGCCAAAATCTCAAACTGTAAAGATACCATTACCTATTAACTAACACCCTTGACAAGTATTATGGATTTATATGGGAGTCCCGCTTTAATCCTTAAACACCTACATCAAGAAACCCACAGGTTACCTAAGGCTACAGAACTTCTTACTCTAAGCACTCTATCCCTATGTAATACCAACATTCTGCACTCTATGTATTAAAACTTACTCCCAACCCATAATTTGATGATTCTCAAATGTTTATTGTTGTTATGGTTATTTTTATTGTTCTCTTTAATATTGTATTTTCCTCATTAGTGTTATTATTATTTCCTTTTATGTTATGTTATTGATTATTGCCACCTTAACCTGGCATATCTTTAAGACACAGAAAAGAGTCATTTCCTACATACAAGTCTACTTTTACTATGGGACAAATCTCTTTATGGCTCCACCTAGCGAGCTATATGGCTGGACTCAATATATATGTTCAATTGTAAGAAAGATATTCGAGAACTGAACTGTTACAAAATTTACAGGAACACTTGAATTCTGTAAGCGTTATCATTTTGTTAAATGTACCTAAATCCTGTAACGATACAACATATTGTATTCTATATAAAATTTTCAATAAAAAAATAGTTATGAAAAAAAAATAATAATACCCCTGTAGGCCGCCTCTTGTCTCAGTGCATTTTATCAGCTTTACAGCCAGACGGTGCTAGTTCATGTATGCTATATAGATAACATTGGGCTCGCCCCCATGGAGTTATGCATGAACCAGCGCTAATTGGTTAAAATGCAAGTTTGTAAAAAGCACTGAGATAAGAGGGCAGTCTGCAGAGGCTTAGACACAAGGTAATCATAGAGGTAAATTAATATCACAGTGTTGGCTGTGCAAAACTGGGGAATGGGTAATAAAGGAATTATTTATCTCTTTAAACAATAATCATTTCCAGGTAGACTGTCCCTTGATTAAACTGGCTTCTCTTTTTTCATTCCAGACTTTTGGAGACTTGATTCATTCAATCAATAGAAGCCATAAGCATAAACATGCATTTACTGTTAGATTTAAAAGGCCCCAAGTTATCCAGGTCTGTCGGACCTGATCTGACAGTGCGGATCAGGTCCGACAGACCTCGCTGAATACGGCGAGCAATACGCTCGCCGTATTCAGCATTGCACCAGCAGCTGGTGGTGCAACGCCGCCCCTTGCAGACTCGCGGCCAATAGGCCACCAGCAGGGGGGTGTCAATCAACCCAATCGTACTCGATCGGGTTGATTTCCGGCTTCATAACTGCTGTTTCTGGCGAGTCTGAAGACTCGCCAGAAACAGAGGTCATCAAGCTCCTTACGGAGCTTGTTAAATAGAGGCCAAAGAGTCATGCTAGTATGAAAATTAGAATGCTCTATTTTACCAGTAGAAAAATGCAATTTATTCAAAACTAAATGAAATAACATAATTTATGCTTACCTGATAAATTCCTTTCTTCTGTTGTGTGATCAGTCCACGGGTCATCATTACTTCTGGGATATAACTCCTCCCCAACAGGAAATGCAAGAGGATTCACCCAGCAGAGCTGCATATAGCTCCTCCCCTCTACGTCAGTCCCAGTCATTCGACCAAGAATCAACGAGAAAGGAGTAACCAAGGGTGAAGTGGTGACTGGAGTATAATTTAAAAGATATTTACCTGCCTTAAAACAGGGCGGGCCGTGGACTGATCACACAACAGAAGAAAGGAATTTATCAGGTAAGCATAAATTATGTTTTCTTCTGTTATGTGTGATCAGTCCACGGGTCATCATTACTTCTGGGATACCAATACCAAAGCAAAAGTACACGGATGACGGGAGGGATAGGCAGGCTCATTATACAGAAGGAACCACTGCCTGAAGAACCTTTCTCCCAAAAATAGCCTCCGAAGAAGCAAAAGTGTCAAATTTGTAAAATTTGGAAAAAGTATGAAGCGAAGACCAAGTTGCAGCCTTGCAAATCTGTTCAACCGAGGCCTCATTCTTAAAGGCCCAAGTGGAAGCCACAGCTCTAGTGGAGTGAGCTGTAATTCTTTCAGGAGGCTGCTGTCCAGCAGTCTCATAGGCTAAACGTATTATGCTACGAAGCCAAAAAGAGAGAGAGGTAGCAGAAGCTTTTTGACCTCTCCTCTGTCCAGAATAAACGACAAACAGCGAAGAAGTTTGGCGAAAATCTTTAGTTGCCTGCAAGTAGAACTTGAGGGCACGAACTACATCTAAATTGTGTAGAAGACGTTCCTTCTTTGAAGAAGGATTTGGACACAAGGATGGAACAACAATCTCTTGATTGATATTCCTGTTAGTGACTACCTTAGGTAAGAACCCAGGTTTAGTACGCAGAACTACCTTGTCTGAGTGAAAAATCAGATAAGGAGAATCACAATGTAAGGCTGATAACTCAGAGACTCTTCGAGCCGAGGAAATAGCCATTAAAAACAGAACTTTCCAAGATAACAACTTTATATCAATGGAATGAAGGGGTTCAAACGGAACACCCTGTAAAACGTTAAGAACTAAGTTTAAACTCCATGGCGGAGCAACAGCTTTAAACACAGGCTTGATCCTAGCTAAAGCCTGACAAAAGGCCTGGACGTCTGGATTTTCTGACAGACGCCTGTGTAACAAGATGGACAGAGCTGAAATCTGTCCCTTTAATGAACTAGCTGATAAACCCTTTTCTAAACCTTCTTGTAGAAAGGACAATATCCTAGGGATCCTAACCTTACTCCAGGAGTAACGTTTGGATTCGCACCAGTATAGGTATTTACGCCATATTTTATGGTAAATCTTTCTGGTAACAGGCTTCCTAGCCTGTATCAGGGTATCAATAACCGACTCAGAAAAACCACGTTTTGATAAAATCAAGCGTTCAATTTCCAAGCAGTCAGCTTCAGAGAAGTTAGATTTTGATGTTTGAATGGACCCTGTATCAGAAGGTCCTGTCTTAGAGGTAGAGACCAAGGCGGACAGGATGACATGTCCACTAGATCTGCATACCAAGTCCTGCGTGGCCATGCAGGTGCTATTAGAATCACTGATGCTCTCTCCTGTTTGATTTTGGCAATCAATCGAGGAAGCAGGGGGAAGGGTGGAAACACATAAGCCATCCCGAAGTTCCAAGGTGCTGTCAAAGCATCTATCAGAACCGCTCCCGGATCCCTGGATCTGGACCCGTAGTGAGGAAGTTTGGCGTTCTGGCGAGACGCCATGAGATCTATCTCTGGTTTGCCCCAACGTCGAAGTATTTGGGCAAAGACCTCCGGATGAAGTTCCCACTCCCCCGGATGAAAAGTCTGGCGACTCAAGAAGTCCGCCTCCCAGTTCTCCACTCCCGGGATGTGGATTGCTGACAGGTGGCAAGAGTGAGACTCTGCCCAGCGAATTATCTTTGATACTTCCATCATTGCTAGGGAGCTTCTTGTCCCTCCCTGATGGTTGATGTAAGCTACAGTCGTGATGTTGTCCGACTGAAACCTGATGAACCCCCGATTTGTTAACTGGGGCCAAGCCAGAAGGGCATTGAGAACTGCTCTCAATTCCAGAATGTTTATTGGAAGGAGACTCTCCTCCTGATTCCATAGTCCCTGAGCCTTCAGAGAATTCCAGACAGCGCCCCAACCTAGTAGGCTGGCGTCTGTTGTTACAATTGTCCAGTCTGGCCTGCTGAATGGCATCCCCCTGGACAGGTGTGGCCGATAAAGCCACCATAGAAGAGAATCTCTGGTCTCTTGATTCAGATTCAGAGTAGGGGACAAATCTGAGTAATCCCCATTCCACTGACTTAGCATGCACAATTGCAGCGGTCTGAGGTGTAGGCGTGCAAAAGGTACTATGTCCATTGCCGCTACCATTAAGCCGATCACCTCCATGCATTGAGCTACTGACGGGTGTTGAATGGAATGAAGGGCACGGCATGCATTTTGAAGCTTTGTTAACCTGTCTTCTGTCAGATAAATCTTCATTTCTACAGAATCTATAAGAGTCCCCAAGAATGGAACTCTTGTGAGAGGAAAAAGAGAACTCTTCTTTTCGTTCACTTTCCATCCATGCGACCTTAGAAATGCCAGAACTAACTCTGTATGAGACTTGGCAGTTTGAAAGCTTGAAGCTTGTATTAGAATGTCGTCTAGGTACGGAGCTACCGAAATCCCTCGCGGTCTTAGTACCGCCAGAAGGGCACCCAGAACCTTTGTGAAGATTCTTGGAGCCGTAGCCAATCCGAATGGAAGAGCTACAAACTGGTAGTGCCTGTCTAGGAAGGCAAACCGTAGATACCAGTGATGATCTTTGTGAATCGGTATGTGAAGGTAAGCATCTTTTAAATCCACTGTGGTCATGTACTGACCCTTTTGGATCATGGGTAAGATTGTCCGAATAGTTTCCATTTTGAACGATGGAACTCTTAGGAATTTGTTTAGAATCTTTAAATCTAAGATTGGCCTGAAAGTTCCCTCTTTTTTGGGAACCACAAACAGGTTTGAGTAGAACCCTTGTCCTTGTTCCGACCGCGGAACCGGATGGATCACTCCTATTAATAACAGATCTTGTACACAGCGTAGAAACGCTTCTTTCTTTATCTGGTTTGTTGACAACCTTGACAGATGAAATCTCCCTCTTGGGGGAGATAATTTGAAGTCTAGAAGGTATCCCTGAGATATGATCTCTAGCGCCCAGGGATCCTGCACATCTCTTGCCCAGGCCTGGGCGAAGAGAGAAAGTCTGCCCCCCACTAGATCCGGTCCCGGATCGGGGGCTCTCGGTTCATGCTGTCTTTGGGGCAGCAGCAGGTTTCCTGGCCTGCTTGCCCTTGTTCCAGGACTGGTTAGGCTTCCAGCCTTGCCTGTAACGAGCAACAGTTCCCTCCTGTTTTGGTGCAGTGGAGGTTGATGCTGCTCCTGTTTTGAAATTCCGAAAGGGACGAAAATTAGACTGTCTAGCCTTAGCTTTGGCCTTGTCTTGAGGTAGGGCGTGGCCCTTACCTCCTGTAATGTCAGCGATAATTTCTTTCAAACCGGGCCCAAATAAAGACTGCCCCTTGAAAGGTATATTAAGTAATTTGGACTTAGAAGTAACATCAGCTGACCAGGATTTTAGCCACAGCGCCCTACGTGCCTGTATGGCGAATCCTGAGTTCTTAGCCGTAAGTTTGGTTAAATGTACTACGGCCTCCGAAATGAATGAATTAGCTAGTTTAAGGACTCTAAGCCTGTCCGTAATGTCGTCTAGCGTAGATGAACTAAGGTTCTCTTCCAGAGAATCAATCCAAAATGCTGCCGCAGCCGTAATCGGCGCGATACATGCAAGGGGTTGCAATATAAAACCTTGTTGAACAAACATTTTCTTAAGGTAACCCTCTAATTTTTTATCCATTGGATCTGAAAAAGCACAGCTATCCTCCACCGGGATAGTGGTACGCTTAGCTAAAGTAGAAACTGCTCCCTCCACCTTAGGGACCGTTTGCCATAAGTCCCGAGTGGTGGCGTCTATTGGAAACATCTTTCTAAATATTGGAGGGGGTGAGAACGGCACACCGGGTCTATCCCACTCCTTAGTAACAATTTCAGTTAGTCTCTTAGGTATAGGAAAAAAGTCAGTACTCGCCGGTACCGCAAAGTATTTATCCAACCTACACAGTTTCTCTGGTATTGCAACGGTGTTACAATCATTGAGAGCTGCTAAAACCTCCCCTAGTAATACACGGAGGTTCTCCAATTTAAATTTAAAATTTGAAATATCTGAATCCAATCTGTTTGGATCAGAACCGTCACCCACAGAATGAAGCTCTCCGTCCTCATGCTCTGCAAGCTGTGACGCAGTATCAGACATGGCCCTAGTATTGTCAGCGCACTCTGTTCTCACCCCAGAGTGATCACGCTTGCCTCTTAGTTCTGGTAATTTAGACAAAACTTCAGTCATAACAGTAGCCATATCTTGTAATGTTATCTGTAATGGCCGCCCAGATGTACTAGGCGCCATAATATCACGCACCTCCCGGGCGGGAGATGCAGGTACTGCCGCGTGAGGCGAGTTAGTCGGCATAACTCTCCCCTCGCTGTTTGGTGAAATTTGTTCACATTGTACAGATTGACTTTTATTTAAAGTAGCATCAATACAGTTAGTACATAAATTTCTATTGGGCTCCACCTTGGCATTGGAACAAATGACACAGATATCTTCCTCTGAGTCAGACATGTTAAACACACTAGCAATAAACTTGCAACTTGTTTATAATCTTTTTTAGCAAAAACGTAATGTGCCTCAAAGAGGTACTAAACGATTAAGTGACAGTTGAAATAATGAACTGAAAAAAAAAACAGTTATAGCATCAAACTTTAAAACAACACAACTTTTAGCAAAGGTTTGTTCCCATTAGTAAAATAACAATAATTAAATTTGACATAAAAATTACAGAGCAACGTTTTTATTCACAGTCAATATAAAATTCTCACAGCTCTGCTGAGAGAATCTACCTCCCTCCAAAGAAGTTTGAAGACCCCTGAGATCTGTCAGAGATGAACCGGATCATGCAGGAAATATAAGAGTAACTGACTTGAATTTTTTGATGCGTAGCAAAGAGCGCCAAAAACGGCCCCTCCCCCTCACACATAGCAGTGAAGAGAAACGAAACTGTCACAATTAAAACCAAACAACTGCCAAGTGGAAAAATAATGCCCAAATATTTATTCACTCAGTACCTCAGAAATGTAAACGATTCTACATTCCAGCAAAAACGTTTAACATGATAAATACTTATTAAAAGGATTAGTGACTTTTAACAGAGTAGTTCCGGTGAAATACCATCCCCAGAATACTGAAGTGTATACATACATGTCATTATAACGGTATGGCAGGATTTTCTCATCAATTCCATTCAGAAAATAAAAACTGCAACATACCTCAATGCAGATTCATCTGCCCGCTGTCCCCTGATCTGAAGCTTTTACCTCCCTCAGATGGCCGAGAACAGCAATATGATCTTAACTACTCCGGTTAAAATCATAGTAAAAAACTCTGGTAGATTCTTCCTCAAACTCTGCCAGAGAAGTAATAACACGCTCCGGTGCTATTTTAAAATAACAAACTTTTGATTGAAGTCATAAAAACTAAGTATAATCACCATAGTCCTCTCACACATCCTATCTAGTCGTTGGGTGCAAGAGAATGACTGGGACTGACGTAGAGGGGAGGAGCTATATGCAGCTCTGCTGGGTGAATCCTCTTGCATTTCCTGTTGGGGAGGAGTTATATCCCAGAAGTAATGATGACCCGTGGACTGATCACACATAACAGAAGAAATGTATTTAACCTCCCCAAAGGTGTCAAACACAACACTCATGTGTCTTTCCTGAGCAACATAAAGCGGGTGAGCATACATACAGCGCTCCGAACTGGCTCGCAAACTCTGCCCTTAAGAAAGGCAACTCTAGTTAAAAAGGAAACGCTCTAAAGAAACAGAACATTTTATTTCTACATTAGAATGACCTGAATAAATTCAAAATTTATGCTTACCTGATAAATGTATTTCTTTCTTGACACAATGAGTCCACGGATCATCATTAATTACTGTTGGGAATACCACCCCTGCCCAGCAGGAGGCGGCAAAGAGCACCACAGCAGAGCTGTTAAATATCTCCGACCTTCCCTCCCACCCCAGTCATTCGACCGAAGTAAAGGAGAGAAAGGAAGAAACATGGTGCAGAGGTGTCTGAAGTTTATAACATACTAACAACCTGTCTAAATAACAGGGCGGGTCGTGGACTCATTATGTCAAGAAAGAAAGAAATTTATCAGGTAAGCATACATTTTGTTTTCTTTCTAATGACACAATGAGTCCACGGATCATCATTAATTACTGTTGGGAATCAATACCCAAGCTAGAGTACACAGATGATAAGGGAGGGACAAGACAGGAAACCTAAACGGAAGGCACCACTGCTTGAAAAAAACCTTTCTCCCAAAAGTGGCTTCAGCCGAGGTAAAAAAGTTTGAAAAAGTGTGAAAAGAGGACCAGGTTGCAAGCTTGCAAATCTGTTCCATAAAGGCTTCATTTTGAATGCCCAGGAAGAGGGAACAACCCTCGCAGAAAGAGCCGTTACTCCCTGGGGAGGCTGCTGTCCAGCAGTTTCATAGGCAAGGCAAATGATAAGTAAATGAAGTAGCCGTAGCTTTCTGTCCCTTACGTGAAACAGAAGACTGACGAAAATCCTTAGTCGTCTGTAAAAAGAATCTCAGTGCACGTACCACGTCCAGATTGTGTAGAAGCCATTCCTCCTAAAAAGAAGGATTAGGACACAAGGAAGGAACAACAATTTCCTGATTAATGTTCCGGTCTGAAACTACTTTAGAAAGAAACCCTAAATTAGTACGTAAACCCACCTTATCCGATAAAAAATAAGGTAAGGAGACTCATACTGTAATGCCAAGAGCTCTGAAAACTCTACGAGCAGATGAAATAGCAACAAGAAACAAAACTTTCCAAGATAACAACTTAATATCTAAAGAAAGCAGTGGCTCAAACGGAGCCCCTTGAAGAACTTTAAGAACTAAATAAGACTCCAAGGAGTAACTGGTTCGAATACAGGCCTGATCTTGACCAAGGCTTCACCAAACGATTGTACGTCTGTGATCCACCAGACGTTTAAGGAACACCATAGACAAGGCAGCTATTTGACCCTTTAGGGTAACTTGCCGATAATCCCTTCTCCAAAACTTCTTGGAGAAAGGACCTAAGTCTAAGAATCTGAACTCTACTTGAAGAGTAGCCCTGGATTCACACCAGTATAAATATTTACGCCATATCTTATGGTAATCATGCCTAGTCACAGGATTACGAGCCTGAATCATGATCTCAGTGACTGATTCTGAAAATTCACACTTGGATAAAATAAAACGTTCATCTACAAGTAGTCAGCTTCAGAGAAACTAGACTTGGATGAAAGAAGGGTCCTTGAAATAGAGGGTTCTTCCTCAACAGAAGTCTCCAAGGTGGAAGAGGTGAAGTCCACCAGGACTGCATACTAAATCCTACGAGGCCACGCCTCTGTTAAGAGGACCACCAACGCCCTCTCCTGCTTAAGAGAAGCAAACGGAGGAATTAGGTATACGAGACTGAAAATCCAAGGTACCACCAGAGCGTCAATTAGTACAGCCTGAGGGTTCCTTGACCTCGACCCGTACCTCGGAAGCTTGGCATTCTATCGAGAAGCCATGAGATCCAATTGTAACTGACCCCCATTGAGAATCAGGCTGGAAAAACACTTACGGATGGAGTTCCCACTCCCCTGGGAGAAAGGTCTGCTTGTTAAAGAAGTCCGCTTCCCAGATGTCCACTTCTGGTATGTGGATAGTCGTCAATCCCTTGTCCCCTGCTCAGCTATAACTGCAGAGACAAATCCACATACTCTCCGTTCCACTACCTGAGTATGCTTTAACTGCCGAGTTCTGAGGTGGAACCGGGTGAACGGGATGATGTCCAATGCCGCTACCATCAGCCCTACACAGGGCCACTGATGGCCAAAGAGAGGACTGAAGTGTTAGGCAAGCATCAAAATCTTTGATTTCCTGAATACTATCAGACTTCATTGATGAGGAAAGGAATATAGTTCTCCTAAGAAAACTATTACAAATATTCCTTCCATGCGTGAGACCGCAGGAAAGATAACCCCATTTCCGTTGATCTTGCATATTGAAAGGAAGGCGTCTGAACCAGAAAGTGTTTGTCTAGAAAAGCATGCCTTAAAACTTGAGATGGTCCTTGCGGGTGGGAACATGCAAGCAAGCGCCCTTTAAATCTACCGTGGTCATAAACTGACCCTCTTGGACCAAGGGAAGAATGGAACTAATAGATTCCATCTTGAAGGACGGCACTCTGAGAAACTTGTTTAGACTCTATAGATCTAAAAATTGGTCTGAAGGTTCCCTCCTTCTTGGGAACCACGAACAGAATGGAATCCCAGACTTTGTTCCTGCAATAGAACAAGGACTATCACTCCCAGGTCGGAGAGGTTCCATACATAGAGTAAGAACGCCTCTCTTTTTCTGCAGATAATCTTGAAAACAGAAACCTGCCCCTGGGAGAAAAAGTCTTGGACCCTAGTTTGTATCCCTGGGACACACTGTCCTCCCGGATCGGGGGCAGGCCCTTCCTGCTGTCTTTGATTCACCAGCAGGCTTCTTGAATTGCTTTCCCCTATTTCAAGACTGACTGGGTCTCCAGGAAGGCTTAGACTGCTCCTGCTTGGAATAAGAAGTGGAAGGATTTCCTTTGAAATTTCGAAAGGAACGAAAATACTCTGATGTCCTTTTTGTTTATTTCACTTATCCTGAGGGAGGGAATGTCTCTTACCTCCCTTAATATCAGAAAGTATCTCCGTCAAACCAGGTCCAAACAAGGTCTTCCCCTTGTAAGGAATCACCAAAAGTTTAGACTTAAATGAGGCATCCGCAGACCAATATTTTGACCATAAAGCTCTGCGAGCCAAAATGGCAAAGCCTGAAATCTTAGCTCCCGGCTTAATAACCTGAAGGGAAGCATCTGTAAAAAGGGAGTTGGCTAACTTTAGTGCCTTTACCCTATCCTGGATTTCTTAAAGAGGAGTGTCTGTCCGATAGAAACAGACAACGCATCAAACCAGTACGCCGCCACACTGGTGACAGTAGCAATACAAACCGCCGGTTGTTGTAACCCCTGACGTACATACATTCCCTGGGTACCGTTGTCCTTGATAGAGTCTGATATCTCTGTAGCCCTATCTGGTACAGGAATTACTTCTACCATAGAGGGTACATCTTTGTATAATTTACTTATTAGGATTGACTACGCTGGTAATGTCAGAGTCGTCCAGGGTAGCAAAACCCTCCTTAAGTAACAAATGGAGGTGTTTAAGCTTCACCTAAAAGAAACAACTTTAGTATCAGATAAAGGTATTACACAGATTGAGTCTGAGATTCCCCCTTATGTACTACCAAAGTATCTTCCTCTTCAAGCTTCAGGGAAGAAACATTCGGAATAGCTACTACTGTATCAGCAACGTTATTCGCTGATTAAATACATTTCCTCAAGTTCTTTCCCTGTAGCATGGGAAAGGCAGACAATGTATCAGAAACCGCCTATGTACATTAGAGAAGCGATGTCTTGCAAAATAACTCCAGGTGGAGTTTGAGAGGAAGCGCAGGGCACTGCATGTGTGGGCTATAACATTTTTGGACACTTTGAGGAGAAATTTGCAGTATACATTGAGCATTGTCAATAGCCTGCTGAACAGCATCCGCCTTAGCAGGAGTTGGCTCAGAAAAGAAAAATATGTTTTCCCTATAATTATAGTTCTGTCACAACATAAGGAACATAAGAAAGGGATTGGTGGTTCCACATTTGTATCACAAACATAAGGAGACACTTAGCAGGACCTCTTAGTCCATTCTGACTTACATATAGATGATTAATCAAATAAAAGTATTAAATTCTATTAATAAAAATTAACACAGAAAAAAACGTTACTGTCACTTTAAATTTTAAAACGTAACTTTTTTATTTATGTGTGCAGAAATGGCTAAATAGTTACACAAATACTGCAGAACCCCTGTACACCTTAGCATAACTTTTGCCGAGGTGCCTGCCAGCCCTTCTGACACCGGATAAATTCACAGTAAAAAATCCGGACTCAGCTGTATCGCTGTCCGGTTCTATGTACAAGAACTCTGATTAAAACCCTCCGTCCCTTCCGAAAATCGGAAGTGTTAGGAAAGTGGTGCGCAACTCAAATTGGCGCCACACATAGCTCCGCCCATCGTAGGCATTTCAATAGTAATCTCCCGGTCGCCATTTTGCTATACAAACACTCTGTGAAGTTAAAATACCGGGAGAATGATTACCAGACTGACCAGCTTCAGCTTTCTAGGCAGCTGCTTAGCCCGTGTGTCATAGATATCAGTGAAACCACCTCACTCAAATGTCGCCTGAAGTACCGCCCATCGTGGGCGTGCCATTAAGTAATCTCCCGGTCGGTTATTTATAGTTATGAAACCGCCGGGAGATGTGGCTCACATATAAAATTCAGCCCCAGTGCCTGCGTCCAAGCTGCCCATAATGTCCCCTAAGTCTCTAGGAGAATCTATACCTCTTTCATAAAGAGCCTAATTTCAATGAGGTCTGATCCAAATAAAAAATAAAGTGCCCAACCTTTTTCTGAGTTTTCTTTCTACCCCCAGAAATAAAGCCAGCACTTACCTCATCTTCTGCCTGACAGCAAGGCAGCTCCCAGGTTTGAGAGGTCCTCTCCCTCACATGGACCTGTGAAATAAACGAAAGTCCTGATTAAAGATCCCTCAGGTTTTCAGGATAAGGGCAGCATCAGTAAATGGGAGGCGCAGTGAGAATTATGCCCCACCAGTTCCTATTGCTCTAAAGCCACCACTGCTCTACTGAAGAGACTGATATGGACTACAGCTACACCCTAGATGGGTCAGCAACCTTCGGCTCCCAGATGTTTTGTAACTACATTTCCCATGATGCTCAGATAGCCTAAAGAATGTCTCAGCATCGTGGGAAATATAGTTCCAAAACATCTGGGAGCCAAAGGTTGCTGACCCCTGCCCTAGAACAAAGCAGCACAATCTTGCACTACTTTTAAAAATAATAAACTCTTGATTGAAGAATCTTTCAAACACCTAATTTACCACCTCCTTGCTCTTAACGTAGGCAAAGAGAATGACTGGGGTGGGAGGGAAGGGAGGAGATATTTAAAGGGACATTAAACACTTTGAGATGGTAATATAAAATGATAAATTGTATATAATAAAACAACTCTGCAATATACTTTCATTATTTATTTTGTCCTCTTTGCCTGTAATTCTATTCTGAAATTGTGAGCTTTTCAGTTCCTGTTAGAAATGGAAGTGCAGAACACTGTTAAATCCAGCACAACCATTGGCTGCACACTCTAGTGACCTATTTATAACTGACCCTAATTGGCCACAGCAGAGAAGGTAACACAAGTTACAACATGGCAGCTCCCAGTGTTTTATAGACACTAAGGCCTAGATTTAGAGTTCGGCGGTAGCCGTCAAAACCAGCGTTAGAGGCTCCTAACGCTGGTTTTGGCCGCCCGCTGGTATTTGGAGTCAGTGATTAAAGGGTCTAACGCTCACTTTACAGCCGCGACTTTTCCATACCGCAGATCCCCCTACTCCATTTGCGTAGCCTATCTTTTCAATGGGATCTTTCTAACGCTGGTATTTAGAGTCGTTTCTGCAGTGAGCGTTAGAGCTCTAACGACAAGATTCCAGCCGCCTGAAAAAAGCAGGAGTTAAGAGCTTTCTGGCTAACGCCGGTTTATAAAGCTCTTAACTACTGTACCCTAAACTACACTAACACCCATAAACTACCTATGTACCCCTAAACCGAGGTCCCCCCACATCGCCGCCACTCGATTAAAATTTTTAACCCCTAATCTGCCGACCGCCACCTACGTTATACTTATGTACCCCTAATCTGCTGCCCCTAACCCCGCCGACCCCTATATTATATTTATTAACCCCTAACTTGCCCCACACAACGTCGCCGCAAGCTACTTAAAATAATTAACCCCTAATCTTCCGACCGCAAATCGCCGCCACCTACGTTATCCCTATGTACCCCTAATCTTCTGCCCCTAACATCGCCGACCCCTATGTTATATTTATTAACCCCTAATCTGCCCCCCACAACGTCGCCGACACCTACCTACACTTATTAACCCCTAATCTTCCGAGCGGACCTGAGCGCTACTATAATAAAGTTATTAACCCCTAATCCGCCTCACTAACCCTATCATAAATAGTATTAACCCCTAATCTGCCCTCCCTAACATCACCGACACCTACCTTCAATTATTAACCCCTAATCTGCCGACCGGAGCTCACCGCTATTCTAATAAATGTATTAACCCCTAAAGCTAAGTCTAACCCTAACACTAACACCCCCCTAAGTTAAATATAAATTTTATCTAACGAAATAAATTAACTCTTATTAAATAAATGATTCCTATTTAAAGCTAAATACTTACCTGTAAAATAAATCCTAATATAGCTACAATATAAATTACATTTATATTATAGCTATTTTAGGATTAATATTTATTTTACAGGTAACTTTGTATTTATTTTAACCAGGTACAATAGCTATTAAATAGTTAAGAACTATTTAATAGTTACCTAGTTAAAATAATTACAAATTTACCTGTAAAATAAATCCTAACCTAAGATATAATTAAACCTAACACTACCCTATCAATAAAATAATTAAATAAACTACCTACAATTACCTACAATTAACCTAACACTACACTATCAATAAATTAATTAAACACAATTGCTACAAATAAATACAATTAAATAAACTATCTAAAGTACAAAAAAAAAAAAGAACTAAGTTACAGAAAATAAAAAAATATTTACAAACATAAGAAAAATATTACAACAATTTTAAACTAATTACACCTACTCTAAGCCCCCTAATAAAATAACAAAGCCCCCCAAAATAAAAAATTCCCTACCCTATTCTAAATTAAAAAAGTTACAAGCTCTTTTACCTTACCAGCCCTGAACAGGGCCCTTTGCGGGGCATGCCCCAAGAATTTCAGCTCTTTTGCCTGTTAAAAAAAACATACAATACCCCCCCCCCAACATTACAACCCACCACCCACATACCCCTAATCTAACCCAAACCCCCCTTAAATAAACCTAACACTAAGCCCCTGATGATCTTCCTACCTTGTCTTCACCATGCCAGGTTCACCGATCCGTCCTGGCTCCAAGATCTTCATCCAACCCAAGCGGGGGCTAGACATCCACTGAAGAAGTCCAGAAGAGGGTCCAAAGTCTTCCTCCTATCCGGCAAGAAGAGGACATCCGGACCGGCAAACATCTTCTCCAAGCGGCATCTTCTATGTTCTTCCATCCGATGACGACCGGCTCCATCTTGAAGACCTCCAGCGCGGATCCATCCTCTTCTTCCGACGACTAGACGACGAATGACGGTTCCTTTAAGGGACGTCATCCAAGATGGCGTTCCTACCTTAATTCCGATTGGCTGATAGAATCCTATCAGCCAATCGGAATTCGAGGGACGCCATCTTGGATGACGTCCCTTAAAGGAACCGTCATTCGTCGTCTAGTCGTCGGAAGAAGAGGATGGATCCGCGCTGGAGGTCTTCAAGATGGAGCCGGTCGTCATCGGATGGAAGAACATAGAAGATGCCGCTTGGAGAAGATGTTTGCCGGTCCGGATGTCCTCTTCTTGCCGGATAGGAGGAAGACTTTGGACCCTCTTCTGGACTTCTTCAGTGGATGTCTAGCCCCCGCTTGGGTTGGATGAAGATCTTGGAGCCAGGACGGATCGGTGAACCTGGCATGGTGAAGACAAGGTAGGAAGATCATCAGGGGCTTAGTGTTAGGTTTATTTAAGGGGGGTTTGGGTTAGATTAGGGGTATGTGGGTGGTGGGTTGTAATGTTGGGGGGGGGGGTATTGTATGTTTTCTTTTACAGGCAAAAGAGCTGAACTTCTTGGGGCATGCCCCGCAAAGGGCCCTGTTCAGGGCTGGTAAGGTAAAAGAGCTTGTAACTTTTTAAATTTAGAATAGGGTAGGGAATTTTTTATTTTGGGGGTCTTTGTTATTTTATTAGGGGGCTTAGAGTAGGTGTAATTAGTTTAAAATTGTTGTAATATTTTTCTTATGTTTGTAAATATTTTTTTATTTTCTGTAACTTAGTTCTTTTTTTTTTTTGTACTTTAGATAGTTTATTTAATTGTATTTATTTGTAGCAATTGTGTTTAATTAATTTATTGATAGTGTAGTGTTAGGTTAATTGTAGGTAATTGTAGGTAGTTTATTTAATTATTTTATTGATAGGGTAGTGTTAGGTTTAATTATATCTTAGGTTAGGATTTATTTTACAGGTAAATTTGTAATTATTTTAACTAGGTAACTATTAAATAGTTCTTAACTATTTAATAGCTATTGTACCTGGTTAAAATAAATACAAAGTTACCTGTAAAATAAATATTAATCCTAAAATAGCTATAATATAAATGTAATTTATATTGTAGCTATATTAGGATTTATTTTACAGGTAAGTATTTAGCTTTAAATAGGAATTATTTATTTAATAAGAGTTAATTTATTTCGTTAGATAAAAATTATATTTAACTTAGGGGGGTGTTAGTGTTAGGGTTAGACTTAGCTTTAGGGGTTAATACATTTATTAGAATAGCGGTGAGCTCCGGTCGGCAGATTAGGGGTTAATAATTGAAGGTAGGTGTCGGCGATGTTAGGGAGGGCAGATTAGGGGTTAATACTATTTATGATAGGGTTAGTGAGGCGGATTAGGGGTTAATAACTGTATTATAGTAGCGCTCAGGTCCGGTCGGCAGATTAGGGGTTAATAAGTGTAGGTAGGTGTCGGCGACGTTGTGGGGGGCAGATTAGGGGTTAATAAATATAACATAGGGGTCGGCGATGTTAGGGCAGCAGATTAGGGGTACATAGGGATAACGTAGGTGGCGGCGGTTTACGGAGCGGCAGATTAGGGGTTAAAAGTGTAATGCAGGGGTCAGCGATAGCGGGGGCGGCAGATTAGGGGTTAATAAGTGTAAGGTTAGGGGTGTTTAGACTCGGGGTACATGTTAGAGTGTTAGGTGCAGACGTAGGAAGTGTTTCCCCATAGGAAACAATGGGGCTGCGTTAGGAGCTGAACGCTGCTTTTTTGCAGGTGTTAGGTTTTTTTTCAGCTCAAACAGTCCCATAGTTTCCTATGGGAGAATCGTGCACGAGCACGTTTTTGAGGCCGGCCGCGTCCGTAAGCAACTCTGGTATCGAGAGTTGTATTTGCGGTAAAAATGCTCTACGCTCCTTTTTTGGAGCCTAACGCAGCATTTGTTTGAACTCTCGATACCAGAGTTAAATTTATGGTGCGGCCAGAAAAAAACCCGCGGAGCGTTAACAGCCCTTTTACCGCCAAACTCCAAATCTAGCCGTAAAACTTTACACTTATTTTGTCACTTTTGAAACAACTAATGAAACTTTAAAAAATACATCTACATGTTAGTCATGGACTAATCTTTTCTTTGAATGCATCATTATATCTAGCATGTATTTAGTGTTTAATGTCCCTTTAACAGCTCTGCTGTGGTGCTCTTTGCCGCCTCCTGCTGGGCAGGAGTGGTATTCCGAACAGTAATTAATGATGATATGTGGACTCATCGTGTCATTAGAAAGAAATCTGTTTTAAGTGCTATTATTTTACATGCACATAAACTTCCAGTTCAGCTTACACAATATTAAATATTGTTTAGTTGCACTCACCTGTACTCATATCACAGATTTTGTGTTCCAAAGCATTCAGCTGCTTCCTTGCACAAATATCTTCAGGTTTGTCAATATTTAACATATTTCTCGTCTTATCTTCACCTGTATAAATTACTTAGTGATTACTTTTATTTGCTTCAATTTTGTAATGTCTTTAAAATACATATTTTACATATTCGGCATCCAAAACTACAACTAAATCTGAAACAGCAGTGTTTAATCATATGCAAAAGAGAGCGAGAGGAAAAAGAGAAAGGGAGAGGGAGGGAGAGGAAAAAGAGAAAGAGAGGGAGAGGAAAGAGAGAAAGGGAGGGAGAGGGAGAGGAAAAAGAAAGGAAGAGGAAAAAGAGACAGGGCGAGGAAACATAGAAAGGGAGAGAGAGGGCGAGGAAAAAGTGAGAGGGAAAGGAAACATAGAAAGGGAGAGAGACGGAGAGTAAAAAGAGAGAAGGGGAGAGAGGGAAAGGAAACATAGAAAGGGAGAGAGAGGGTGAGGAAAAAGAGAGAAGGGGAGAGAGGGAGAGGAAACATAGAAAGGGAGAGAGAGGGAGAGTAAAAAGAGATAAGGAGAGAGAGGGAAAGGAAACATAGAAAGGGAGAGAGAGGGTGAGGAAAAAGAGAGAAGGGGAGAGAGGGAGAGGAAACATAGAAAGGGAGAGAGAGAGAGAGTAAAAAGAGATAAGGAGAGAGAGGGAAAGGAAACATAGAAAGGGAGAGAGAGGGTGAGGAAAAAGAGAGAGGGAGAGGAAACATAGAAAGGGAGAGAGACGGAGAGTAAAAAGAGATAAGGAGAGAGAGGGAGAGGAAACATAGAAAGGGAGAGAGAGGGAGAGTAAAAAGAGATAAGGAGAGAGAGGGAAAGGAAACACAGAAAGGGAGAGAGAGGGTGAGGAAAAAGAGAGAGGGAGAGGAAACATAGAAAGGGAGAGGGAAGTAGAGGAAAAAGAGAGAAGGAGAGAGAGGGAGAGGAAACATAGGCCTAGATTTAGAGTTCGGCGTTAGCCGTGAAAACCAGCGTTAGAGGCTCCTAACGCTGGTTTTAGGCTACCGCCGGTATTTGGAGTCACTCAAAATAGGGTCTAACGCTCACTTTTCAGCCGCGACTTTTCCATACCGCAGATCCCCTTACGTCAATTGCGTATCCTATCTTTTCAATGGGATCTTCCTAACGCCGGTATTTAGAGTCGTTTCTGAAGTGAGCGTTAGAGCTCTAACGACAAAACTCCAGCCGCAGGAAAAAAGCAGGAGTTAAGAGCTTTCTGGGCTAACGCCGGTTCATAAAGCTCTTAACTACTGTACCCTAAAGTACACTAACACCCATAAACTACCTATGCACCCCTAAACTGAGGTCCCCCCACATCGCCGCAACTCGATTACATTTTTTTAACCCCTAATCTGCCGACCGCCACCTACGTTATACTTATGTACCCCTAATCTGCTGCCCCTAACACCGCCGACCCCTATATTATATTTATTAACCCCTAATCTGCCCCCCTCAACGTCGCCGACACCTGCCTACACTTATTAACCCCTAATCTGCCGAGCGGACCTGAGCGCTACTATAATAAAGTTATTAACCCCTAATCCGCCTCACTAACCCTATCATAAATAGTATTAACCCCTAATCTGCCCTCCCTAACATCGCCGACACCTAACTTCAATTATTAACCCCTAGTCTGACGACCGGAGCTCATCGCTACTATAATAAATGGATTAACCCCTAAAGCTAAGTCTAACCCTAACACTAACACCCCCCCTAAGTTAAATATAATTTAAATCTAACGAAATTAATTAACTCTTATTAAATAAATTATTCCTATTTAAAGCTAAATACTTACCTGTAAAATTAATCCTAATATAGCTACAATATAAATTATAATTACATTGTAGCTATTTTAGGATTAATATTTATTTTACAGGCAACTTTGTAATTATTTTAACCAGGTACAATAGCTATTAAATAGTTAAGAACTATTTAATAGTTACCTAGTTAAAATAATAACAAAATTACCTGTAAAATAAGTCCTAACCTAAGTTATAATTAAACCTAACACTACCCTATCAATAAATTAATTAAATAAAATACCTACAATTACCTACAATAAAACCTAACACTATACTATCAATAAATAAATTAAATACAATTTCTACAAATAACTACAATTACATAAACTAACTAAAGTACAAAAAATAAAAAAGAACTAAGTTACAAAAAATAAAAAAATATTTACAAACATAAGAAAAATATTACAACAATTTTAAACTAATTACACCTACTCTAAGCCCCCTAATAAAATAACAAAGACCCCCAAAATAAAAAAATTCCCTACCCTATTCTAAATTAATAAATTTAAAAGCTCTTTTACCTTACCAGCCCTGAACAGGGCCCTTTGCGGGGCATGCCCCAAGAAAATCAGCTCTTTTGCCTGTAAAAAAAAACATACAATACCCCCCCCCCCCAACATTACAACCCACCACCCACATACCCCTAATCTAACCCAAACCCCCCTTAAATAAACCTAACACTAAGCCAATGAAGATCTTCCTACCTTGTCTTCACCTCAACAGGTATCACCGATCTGTCCTGGCATCCGGTGCTGAAGAGGTCCAGAAGAGGCTCCAAAGTCTTCCTCCTATCCGGCAAGAAGAGGACATCCGGACCGGCAAACATCTTCATCCAAGCGGCATCTTCGATCTTCTTCCATCCGGTGCGGAGCGGGTCCATGTTGAAGCAGCCGACGCGGATCCATCCTCTTCTTCCGGCGTCTCCCGACGAATGACGGTTCCTTTAAGGGACGTCATCCAAGATGGCGTCCCTCGAATTCCGATTGGCTGATAGGATTCTATCAGCCAATCGGAATTAAGGTAGGAATATTCTGATTGGCTGATGGAATCAGCCAATCAGAATCAAGTTCAATCCGATTGGCTGATCCAATCAGCCAATCAGATAGAGCTTGCATTCTATTGGCTGATCGGAACAGCCAATAGAATGCGAGCTCAATCTGATTGGCTGATTGGATCAGCCAATCGGATTGAACTTGATTCTGATTGGCTGATTCCATCAGCCAATCAGAATATTCCTACCTTAATTCCGATTGGCTGATAGAATCCTATCAGCCAATCGGAATTCGAGGGACGCCATCTTGGATGACGTCCCTTAAAGGAACCGTCATTCGTCGGGAGACGCCGGAAGAAGAGGATGGATCCGCGTCGGCTGCTTCAACATGGACCCGCTCCACACCGGATGGAAGAAGATCGAAGATGCCGCTTGGATGAAGATGTTTGCCGGTCCGGATGTCCTCTTCTTGCCGGATAGGAGGAAGACTTTGGAGCCTCTTCTGGACCTCTTCAGCACCGGATGCCAGGACAGATCGGTGATACCTGTTGAGGTGAAGACAAGGTAGGAAGATCTTCAGGGGCTTAGTGTTAGGTTTATTTAAGGGGGGTTTGGGTTAGATTAGGGGTATGTGGGTGGTGGGTTGTAATGTTGGGGGGGGGTATTGTATGTTTTTTTTTACAGGCAAAAGAGCTGATTTTCTTGGGGCATGCCCCGCAAAGGGCCCTGTTCAGGGCTGGTAAGGTAAAAGAGCTTTTAAATTTATTAATTTAGAATAGGGTAGGGAATTTTTTTATTTTGGGGGTCTTTGTTATTTTATTAGGGGGCTTAGAGTAGGTGTAATTAGTTTAAAATTGTTGTAATATTTTTCTTATGTTTGTAAATATTTTTTTATTTTTTGTAACTTAGTTCTTTTTTATTTTTTGTACTTTAGTTAGTTTATATAATTGTAGTTATTTGTAGAAATTTTATTTAATTTATTTATTGATAGTGTAGTGTTAGGTTTTATTGTAGGTAATTGTAGGTATTTTATTTAATTAATTGATAGCGTAGTGTTAGGTTTAATTATAACTTAGGTTAGGACTTATTTTACAGGTAATTTTGTTATTATTTTAACTAGGTAACTATTAAATAGTTCTTAACTATTTAATAGCTATTGTACCTGGTTAAAATAATTACAAAGTTGCCTGTAAAATAAATATTAATCCTAAAATAGCTACAATGTAATTATAATTTATATTGTAGCTATATTAGGATTAATTTTACAGGTAAGTATTTAGCTTTAAATAGGAATAATTTATTTAATAAGAGTTAATTAATTTCGTTAGATTAAAATTATATTTAATTTAGGGGGGTGTTAGTGTTAGGGTTAGACTTAGCTTTAGGGGTTAATCCATTTATTATAGTAGCGATGAGCTCCGGTCGTCAGATTAGGGGTTAATAATTGAAGTTAGGTGTCGGCGATGTTAGGGAGGGCAGATTAGGGGTTAATACTATTTATGATAGGGTTAGTGAGGCGGATTAGGGGTTAATAACTTTATTATAGTAGCGCTCAGGTCCGCTCGGCAGATTAGGGGTTAATAAGTGTAGGCAGGTGTCGGCGACGTTGAGGGGGGCAGATTAGGGGTTAATAAATATAATATAGGGGTCGGCGGTGTTAGGGGCAGCAGATTAGGGGTACATAAGGATAACGTAGGTGGCGGCGCTTTGCGGTCGGCAGATTAGGGGTTAATTATTGTAAGTAGCTGGCGGCGACGTTGTGGGGGGCAGGTTAGGGGTTAATAAATATAATATAGGGGTCGGCGGTGTTAGGGGCAGCAGATTAGGGGTACATAGGGATAATGTAAGTTGCGGCGGTTTACGGAGCGGAAGATTAGGGGTTAATAATATAATGCAGGGGTCAGCGATAGCGGGGGCGGCAGATTAGGGGTTAATAAATGTAAGGGTAGGGGTGTTTAGACTCGGGGTACATGTTAGAGTGTTAGGTGCAGACGTAGGAAGTGTTTCCCCATAGGAAACAATGGGGCTGCGTTAGGAGCTGAACGCTGCTTTTTTCAGCTCAAACAGCCCCATTGTTTCCTATGGGAGAATCGTGCACGAGCACGTTTTTGAGGCTGGCCGCGTCCGTAAGCAACTCTGGTATTGAGAGTTGCATTTGCGGTAAAAATGCTCTACGCTCCTTTTTTGGAGCCTAACGCAGCATTTTTTTGGACTCTCGATACCAGAGTTAATTTTATGGTGCGGCCAGAAAAAAGCCTGCGTAGCGTTAACAGCCCATCTACCGCCAAACTCCAAATCTAGGCCATAGAAAGGGAGAGAGAGGGAGAGAGAGGGAGAGAAAACATAGAAATGGAGACTGCTGACTACACCGGCCTACTACAGACAGTGATATCTTCTCCACTTTTGAATGCAGTCGAGGAAGTACATTTTTATGGACAAAATCCTGTAAGATCTACAGATATTTTTAGGTCCCATTAAAACTCTATTCTGGATGTAATGTTCTGTGGATATAAAAACTGAATCAATTTGGAATTCAGGTTTTTTTTTTATTGTCTTCTTGAGAGCCAGAAAAACAAAATTACCAGACGTTCTGCTTGTTGGGATCCCCAGAGTATTGGGCGTCTGTTGATTCTCTATCATATCTCTGCAGAGCTCTTTGCGACCTTCTGTGTATTCCCACTTTTCCATAGGAAAACAAACTGCAACATCATCACACCTTATAGAGATCTGTAACACACAGTTGGACTTGCATTAGACTGTATATTGCATCTACTCAGAAGCTTAAAGGGAAACATATTTGGCAGGAAAATAAAGGAGTTGCTACATTTTACAGAACAGAATACAGCACACTGTTGCTGAAAAAGGAACAGTCTACTCCAGAATTGTTATTGTTTAAAAAGATAGAAAATTCCTTTATTACCCATTTCCCAGTTTTGCATAACCAACACTGTTATATTAATATACTTTTTACCCCTGTGATTACCTTGTATCTAACCCTCTGCAGACAGACTCCTTATCTCAGTTCTTTTCATAGACTTGTATTTTAGCCAATCAGTGCTGACTCATAAGTAACACCAAGGGAGGAAGTGCAATGTTATCTATATGGCACACATAAACTTGCAGATGTCTAGCTGTAAAAAACGGTCAGAATGCATTGAGATAGGAAGCGGTCTTCAAGAGCTTAGAAATTAGCATATGAGCCTACTTAGCTTTAGCTTTCAACCAAGAATACCAAGAGAACAAAGCACATTTGATGATAAAAGTAAATTGGAAAGTTGTTTAAAATCGCATGCCCTATCTGATTCATGCAAGTTTAATTTTGACTTGACTGTCCCTTTAAAAGTAAAAAGTTGGGGGGCGGAGCCTGACTGAGCTCCAAGATGGACGTTAGTAGTTAGAGCTCTGCTAATGGATCTAGAGAGATTTGCCACCATTCCTCTATATTAAGTAAGCGAGTGATTCCTCTGAGTCAGGACACCTTATGAGACTACGGGGCACTTAGAGAGAGCTTTTTGGAGGAGTGCCATAGAAACTACCGGGACAGAAAAGACTGCTAAGCAAACCCCGGCCGCCGCCATCTTCCCTGCAGGACTTTCACACGCAGTGCGGGCCAACTCAGCAGGCGCATAAAACTAAAGAGGACACAAACTTAAATCTATCCTGAGTTCCGGCACCTAACACACTAAGTAATCCAGCGACCGAATCCTGGTCCCATGAAGGCCGCCCGCACAGTGAGTACCGACCGCGCTGCTTAAGAGCCCTCTGAATACAGAGAAATTGATGGAGTGGCTTGGCAGGGGCTAAGTGACAATAGCGGTAATTAGGCCACACATATAAAGAAACGGAGGTGCTGAGGCCAAGCTGATACCCCTGTTGACTGCCACCATACCTTTAGACACAAAGGGTGATGGATCATCAATGGGGCAGACGCCATATGATATAATAAGGCTTACCCGGGGCAACAAATTTTTAACAAAGAGCACCATGCTTTATATATATATCCAACGCTCAGTATAATGTGGAAAGATAGTAAAATATTTAACAAGTAACACAAGATCGACTACTGCTTTTTGCTACATGTGGTAAGGGAGACAGGGCTCTGTGTCAATGCAATTACATTTGGAGTGGGTGTAATCTTTGGGCGCTGAAGCTTGAAAATACACATTGCAGGGGTTGCAGCTCAATAGAAGAACTCTTTATTTAGTACCTGTTTTTTTCCCCTTTTTTTCTCAACGAAACCCAAAGATTAGGCTGCTAGAAACTACTAGAACTCTCTCTGCAATTTTTCTTTATCAAGTAACCTTCCATACACAGTATAAGACTGACACCTTATGGCCATAGGTGGAATGAATGTCTAATCTACGTATTATTCATTCCTTAAAGGATTACTTTCTGTTATAATTTTTAAGCTAAACAACTAACATATTAAAGTTAATAAACATTAATTAAAACCTACTGACCTATATTTTCTCCAAAATGAAGTTTCATAACGTTCTAAAAGTTATATCTTTTATTCGCCGATGATGTCACGTTATCCTGCCCACTATTTTCAGCACTGCATGTTCAAAATACTTAAACCAATAACTTTGTGTTTAAAGCGCCATTTTGAAACCTAGGTATTGTAAACGGATTGGTACAGAGCAAAGAATACCCACGGAGTGGGTTTGGAAAACAATTACATTTGCAGACAAGATTTCTGATATACGGTAGAGATATGTTAATGAAATGCTATTGATAAAAAGCGTATTTGGGGTAGTTAGTTAGTAACAGGCATAGAAAATATTTACTTACAGTGGCCCTTTAAGCAAAGAAAAGGAATCTTAACATACACAGAAACTATCTCACAGGTGGTTTTTTCTTTCTTAGCCCCTCCTTCTATATGTAAACAAGCTTGAGGAAAGAGAAATGGCTTCAAAGAGAGTAAATAAACAAGAGAAAGCACTCAAACCCACATCAGTGACATCTTTTTTCAAGCCATCACAGGGAGATAATATCCCAGATCATCACGGCGAAATGGAGGAAACTAATGAGTCCATAGGGATTGTATCTGACCCTATAGAGGACAACACCCCACTAACTAGAGCTGACCTACGTCTACTTATCTCTAAACAGGACATCACTAACAGTTTTGATAAATTGTGGGCTAAGATAGACACTATGCATACCTCTGTGAATGAGAGTCTAAGCGACATTAAAAACAGAATTTATGCTTACCTGATAAATTACTTTCTCCAACGGTGTGTCCGGACCACGGCGTCATCCATAACTTGTGGGAATATTCTCTTCCCCAACAGGAAATGGCAAAGAGCACAGCAAAAGCTGTCCATATAGTCCCTCCTAGGCTCCGCCCACCCCAGTCATTCGACCGACGGATAGGAGAAAAAAACAGGAGAAACCATAAGGTGCCGTGGTGACTGTAGTTAAAGAAAGAAATTCATCAAACCTGATTAAAAAACCAGGGCGGGCCGTGGACTGGACACACCGTTGGAGAAAGTAATTTATCAGGTAAGAATAAATTCTGTTTTCTCCAACATTGGTGTGTCCGGTCCACGGCGTCATCCATAACTTGTGGGAACCAATACCAAAGCTTTAGGACACGGATGAAGGGAGGGAGCCAATCAGGTTACCTAAACAGAAGGCACCACGGCTTGCAAAACCTTTCTCCCAAAAATAGCCTCCGAAGAAGCAAAAGTATCAAATTTGTAGAATTTGGCAAAAGTGTGCAGAGAAGACCAAGTCGCTGCCTTACATATCTGATCAACAGAAGCCTCGTTCTTGAAGGCCCATGTGGAAGCCACAGCCCTAGTAGAGTGAGCTGTGATTCGTTCGGGAGGCTGCCATCCGGCAGTCTCGTAGGCCAATCGGATGATGCTTTTCAGCCAAAAGGAAAGAGAGGTAGCAGTAACTTTTTGACCTCTCCTCTTGCCAGACAAATAAACGTTTGTCTGAAATCCTTTGTTGCTTCTAAATAGAACTTTAAAGCACGTACTACATCTAAATTATGTAACAAACGTTCCTTCTTTGAAACTGGATTCGGACACAAAGAAGGCACAACTATTTCCTGGTTAATATTCTTGTTGGAAACAACCTTTGGAAGGAAACCAGGTTTAGTACGCAAAACAACCTTATCTGAATGGAACACCAGATAGGGCGGATTACACTGCAGAGCAGATAACTCAGAAACTCTTCTAGCAGAAGAAATAGCAACCAAAAACAGAACTTTCCAAGATAACATCTTGATATCTATAGAATGTAGAGGTTCAAACGGAACCCCTTGAAGAACTGAAAGAACTAAACACCACATACTCTTCACCATCTCCGTGGAGATGCTGCTTGTTCAGCGGCAAAGAGAATGACTGGGGTGGGCGGAGCCTAGGAGGGACTATATGGACAGCTTTTGCTGTGCTCTTTGCCATTTCCTGTTGGGGAAGAGAATATTCCCACAAGTTATGGATGACGCCGTGGACCGGACACACCAATGTTGGAGAAAAGGATATTTCGGAGATTGGTACAAGAGTTGAAACATTAGAGGACAACCAAGATAATCTAGTGGAAGATGTGGAGATGGCGGTCCAACACATATCACAACAACAGCAAGTAGTCAACGAATTGTTGGACAAGATTGAAGATACGGAAAACAGAAACAGAAGAAGTAATATTCACCTGAAAGGTATTCCAGAATCTGTCAAAGCTGAAGACCTTCCATCCTATCTCCATCTTTTGTTCTGTGCCATAACAGGGGCAGACCCCTCCACGGAAATAGAACTAGAAAGAGCCCACAGAGCCCTGAAACCCAAGCCTAAGGCTGATCTCCCACCCAGAGACGTGATTGTAGCTTTCTTAAGATATCCAGAGAAAGATAAAGTTCTTAGAGAAGCAGCCAAACAGCCAACCTTTAAATTCAGGGGGAATGTTATCCATTTTTTTCAGGACTTGAGCACCAGAACGCTTCAAAGAAGGGGGGCGCTTCGGCCCTTAACTGCATTACTGAGGAAAAATCAAATACCCTATAGGTGGGGCTATCCATTTGCTCTGCATATTACCAAAGATAATAAGACGCTTACAATCAGGGATGCCATTGGAATTCCAGACATTTGTGAAGCGCTGGGCCTGGAAATCCCAGCTACTTCAGAACTTTCCCCTCAACAGGAACAACAAATCACAAAGACTTCCTCTAAAATCACAGAGGTCACAGTGGACAAGGACCCCCAAGAAGAAGCAGAAGAACAAGTGAAAGACTCACTGTAAAATGTTGAAACTTTTTTTTTTCTTTCCATAGTTGTCTTCTCTCCCTACAGGTTGCCTTTAAGGTAGAAACGGAAGGAGGACTTCTCTAGACCTCTGAATCTCAGGTCTAAAGTTTACAATTTGATTACAGTAAAAGTTGCAGTTTCAGGTGTATTATGTTTTCCCTTATCTTTTAGATAAAATGTAAAGTGGTGGTTGATCTACTTAAGAAACTAGAATTCATGTTCATGTGTTGAAGTTATTTGTTCTGAGCCGTGGAGATTATAGGATGGCCCAAAAGTTACAATATCACCAAGTAAAATAATACATTAGGAATTGGAGGGTGTCTCTCTGGTTCTCATGTTCCCCCCTAGTTATGTTATGTCAGAAATATAACTTTGTATTTTCTACATCAGGTTTGAAAGAGCAATCTAGATTTTTGACATCTATTGTTAATAACTTGATTCTTTTCCTTTCCCAGCCTATCTCTTTTTCTGATCTCCTTTTCCCCTCCCCACCTCCCCCCCCCCAAAGGAACTGCATGGAGCCTCTACACACTGGAAGAGGGAGGATCTTCCAGACTGGATCTATGGTACCAAGGGACTGGGTGAGATAATGGCTTTGTTTTTTTTGTATGATCTGTTGAGGAGCGCAGGGGGACCCCCCACACTTAGCAAATGTCCTGATGGCATCTACTAACATTACCCTGATTTCACATAATGTGAGAGGCCTTAACTCAGACATTAAAAGGAGAAAAGCCTTAACACAATATAGACAGATGGGAGCTAATGTGATTTTTTTGTAAGAGACACACTTTAGGTCCGGGCTTTCCCCGAAATACTGGACGAGACAGTTTCCCTTACATTTTCATTCCACTATAGATAAGAAAAAGAGAGGAGTTTCAATTCTGCTACATTCTTCACTGAACTTTAAGCTCATTGACACTATTACGGATAAAGAGGGCAGATATATAATTGTTAGGGGCACTCTAAATAAAGTGGAGACTGTTTTTTGCAATGTATACGCTCCAAATGAGTAACAAGAGCAGTTCTTTAATAGGATATCAAATCTCCTCTCGGGTTGGAACTCGACCAGGATTTTCCTGGCCGGGGATTTTAATGTGACATTATATAAGCAAAATCAAGTATCACAAACACACCAACAGGCCTCACACCACAGAAATCATAAGAAAGTTAAGTCTATATTATACACCATGGAAGACCATAATCTTATAGATACCTGGAAAGCATTATATGGCAATACGTCGGAGCACACTATTTTCTCTACAGCTCACCATAAACATTTTCGATAAGATTACATATTTGTTAGTCAAATACTGTTAACTAATGTCAGGTCCTCTTCCATCTCCCCATGTGTGTGGTCTGACCATTCTATAATCGAATTAAAGATAGAGGGGCTTCTCCCACCTAGCTCCATGAAAAGCTGGACTTATGACCCCACACTTATGAAAAATCCCTTACATAAAGAGACAATTATACGGAACATGACAGAATTCTGGGACCTTAATATTGATTCGGTGGACAACCCCATACAGGTATGGGCGGCCCACAAGTCAGTGTTGCGGGGACTGTTGATTCAGACTAAATCACGGGCCAAACGCAAGACAATAGAGTTAAGGAACACCCTTCAAAACAAAATAGCAAACCTAGAAAAGAAACATAAACTGACTGGTTCAGCGAGCATATACAAAACACTTCCGACAAACGGCAAGCACTAGACACCATACTCAATGACCAATCGATAAGGGCAGGGATGCAGTTACAGTCCAAGTACTTTCTTTACGCAAATAAGTCAGACAGATTTTTAGCCAATAAAATTAGAAATAAAATGAGGGATATTTCCATTCCTATGCTCCGCAACCCAGGAGGGATTGTGACCTCTAACCCATTAGATATAGTCAATATATTTGCCACCTATTACAGCTCATTATATGATGGGAAAAAAGTTAACAAATCAGAATTCATACAAAGCCTACGTGATAAATTCCTAGAAGAAGCAGACTTACCCAAGTTCACCCAGCAGGAACTAGATTCTTTAAACGCAGATATAACGCACAGAGAGGTTCTAAATGTACTACAAGAACTGAAGGCAGGGAAAGCAGCTGGCCCTGATGGCTTTCCTGCAGAGTATTATAAGCTTTTCAAATCCTCTTTGGTCCCTCATATGGTGAAATTTTGCAATCATATTCTTCAGGGGCATGCCATCCCTTCCGAACTGCTAGAAGCCAAAATTATAGTTATCCCTAAACCAGGTAAAGATAATACGGTATGCTATAACTACCGACCAATATCCTTAATTAATCAAGACCTAAAAATCTTTACAAAAATTCTAGCAAATCGCCTCAAACACCTTCTTCCTAAAATAATTCACCCTGATCAGGTAGGTTTTATTAAGAACAGGGAGGCCCCAGACAACATTAGAAGAATGGTGACATTGATAGATTACCTGAATGAGACAAGGACGCCTTCTCTGTTGCTCTCGCTAGACGCAGAGAAGGCGTTCGACAGAGTCGACTGGGACTTTATGCAGGCGGTCTTAACGGCTTTTGGCATTAGGGGATCATTCATGTCTGCCATTAAGAATTTGTATTCTTCCCCCACTGCACGAGTCAGGGCTATGGGTCACCAGTCAGATAGGTTTCCGGTCCTTAATGGCACTCGACAGGGATGTCCGTTATCCACTCTAATATTCGCTATGTGTATTGAACCCCTGGCTCAACACATTAGAAAATCCGCTGACATTACAGGAATCACTATAAAACAATGTGACTATAAACTCACTCTCTTTGCAGATGATATTCTTTTGTCCTTGACCAGACCTTTGATTACCCTGCCAAACTTATATAAAACCCTAGAGTTATTTTTCAAGGTATCAGGATATAAGGTTAACTTGGAGAAATGCGAAGCCATACCCATAGCGCTTCCTGACCATACTAAAAAACTGATAGAAGTAAATTTCGAGTTCAAATGGGTCAAAAACCACCTAAAATATTTGGGGATTAATCTCATTAGACGTTCTGCAGAACTCTATCAGGCTAATTATCCCCCTATATATAAGACCATTAGACAAGACTTAAATAAATGGGGCAAGCTGGGATTTTCCTGGTTCGGAAGGTTATCAGCAATAAAGATGACAGTGCTCCCGCGAATACTATATTTATTTCGCACGCTGCCAATAAAAATTCCAACGCATGACCTAGAGGATCTCCAAAGACGTACTGATAGCTTCATAAGAGGTAACAAAAGAGCTAGAATTTCCTCCCACATTCTTAACAGACACAGAAGGCTGGGAGGGGTTGGGGCCCCAAATTTTAAACATTATTATCAGGCGACCAGGTTGGCGCAGACCACTCTGCTCAATAAACTAGAGGAAGAAATAATCTGGACAAAATTAGAATCAGACATTACAGATAATGGACTAAGTGAATCAATTCTTTGGATTCCTAGACCCCAACTAGATAAAAGGGTCAAGAGGTTTCCAATTACAGACTTTATGACAGAACAATGGAACAGACTGACCTCATCTTTGCAATTACTACCCAATAGGTTTATTAAGACCCCCCTTAGCTGTATTATGAAATCTGAACATAGACTGACTATCCGGAAGTGGGAGAACAAAGGACTCTACAGGATAGCTGACTTGATAGAAAGAGGTAAAATGCTTACCTTCACTCAACTTCAGGACAAATTACACCCAATCAAACTTAACTGTTTTTTTTATCTGCAGATCACTTCTACTTTGCACCACCATTTTCCCTTGGGGCTAGAGGGGTCCTTATCCACATTAGAATCTATATGTAGCTCGACCTCCAGACCTAAGAAAGCTCTATCACACATTTACCAAGCAATTCAGGAAGCAGGAGGGAAAACTAAATCTCCTTTACAAATTAGATGGGAAAGAGATCTTAATTTTGATATTGATATAGAGGACTTTCATTTAATACTATATAAGGTAGGCAAGGGATTGCAAGGCGCAGATATGCTTGAAAATTGCATCAAAACCACTTTTCGTTGGTACCTAACTCCACAGATTACGTCACATGCGGCAGGAAACGGCTCTAAAGTTTGCTATAGGGGGTGTGGAGAAGAGGGTAGTTACAGACACGTTGTGGGACTGCTTACATTCAAGCAGAACATGGGAACACTTATCGCAACTTTTGAGCACAATTTTAAACAGCCCAATACATCTGACTATAGACCAAGCATTACTACACACTAGACTCAAAGAGTTTAACAAGTATATAAATCAATTTATTAGAATAACCTGTACAGCTACAAGAGTATGTATAGCGTGCCATTGGAAAGTAGGAGCTCCACCCTGGGGAGAGGTTGTACTTAAAATTAAACATTATTATAATATGTCATCAGAAGCAGCTATTACCCAGGATACACAAGAAACCTTTCAAAAAGTTTGGTTCTATTGGATCATGCATGATATACCACAGTCTAGGACATAGGGTTCCTGGGAAGAGCTTCACACCATGGGTTTCCTCATGTTCCCAGTTGGGTGGTCACTTTGTGCCTCAGTGATCATTTAATTAGTCAAAGTAAATTGGGCGGTTTGCGCCCAGCGAAATCCAGTTCCTTTTACCCTTGTACCCATCCCCACTCACCTTATCTTTACCCCTTTCTCTTTCCCTTTTTCATCACTCTCTATTATTTCTTTAAATTTACAGGATAGGAAATGGTATATTTTTATCAGATTGAAAAACCTTACCTGTTAGGTAGATATCTACAAATGGATAGAATTGGTCAGATCTTTACAGGTGAGGTACTTATGATGTAAATTAATGACTTTAAACACTGATATTGGTTATATCTGTTTATTTGTATTTTTTTTGGTTTTTGTAAAATGGTTGATAAATCAATAAAAAACACTTTAACATAAAAGTAAAAAAGTCAGGAAGGATCTGTTAATTTGATATTTTGTATGCTGTGTGCAGGGATTTAATTAATAGTACCGTTCCGGCCCCCTACAGTTTTATCTCTTTGCAGCTCTCACCACCTAACTATACAACCCCTCTCATGATGATTAGCAAGGCCAGTGCTCTGAGCCATAAACGGCAAACCGATCGCTTCACGCTTTTTGGTTTAAAAGGTCCATTTCCTCATCTGTTTTAACCCCATTGCTGCTAGAGTTGTTGAGCAGGTAACACTGTATCATGAAAGTTTAATTTTGAATAGACTGTCTCTGTAATTGAGCAAACTGCTGCTGCGACTTTTTTGCGGAAAGGCTTAATTTTATCGACTTGATTGAGATCTAGTACACAGCTTCTTAGCAGCACCAACTCCATCTTTCATGAGGCAGGAAGCTGCAGCTACAGCACAAACTGCTTTGTCAGTGCATCAATAAGCTTGATACCCTGCCCAGAAATGCCATCGGGAGGGCACAGATTCTCACCAGCACTTCTGTACTGCAAGGTACTGTATGGAGCACTCACTGCTAAAAGTGCAAGTCTCACAAACAGCTTCTTACCCTTGCTCCAAACCAATGGAAGGGGGGCAATTAACTAGGCACCAAGTGCTAAACTCTTGGCAATATGACAATCTGGAGCCTGGTATCTGTTAAACCTTAAAGGGACATTGTAGTAAAAAACTGATGTGTTTAACTTTTGTGGGGTTTAATCGCAGAATTCCAGTGGGTAGTGAAAGTACTGTCCCTGCAATGTCCCTTTAAAAAGTCAATATTTTTATTAGTTTTATCTAAAAGTTTTTGGTTCGATAAAGAAAAAATGATGTCCCTTTCTTTGATAAACTACTTTTTGTTTCCATGTTGGTGGAAGTATGTCACTCGTCAGCAACTGACCACTTGTCCACAGTGAGCAATTTGTCCTTTGGGATAAGTCGTTAGTAAACATGCATTTCCTGTTTCAATGACAATAATAACAAAGTACTGACAATTGTGTGGATTATTTCATGTACTAAAATTGTTTGGGACTCTAAATATGTTTTTTTTATCTGTGTTTTTGATAAGTATCTTTCATATCCATGATAGAAATCCTTTTAGTTGATATTATGTACAGCATTAAAAGGACAACCTTCATTCTCTTATTATCCTTTGCTGAATGAACAGCATTGCACTACTGGCAGCTAGCTGAACACATCTAGTAAGCCAATCACAAGAGACAAAAGTGTGCAGGCACCAATCAGCTACCAGCTCCCATTAGTGTAAGATATGTGCTTATTCTTGTTCAACAAGTGATACCAAGAAAACAAAGCACATTTGAAAATAGAAGTGAATTTAAAAGTATCTTAAAATTATCTGAATCATGCAAGTTTAATTTTGACTTTTCTACCCATTAAAGGAACATAAAGAGCAAAAAGAAAATGATAGTACCCAGTAATGCTTAGCTTCTCTTGAGCATATCTATGTATGCTTTTCAAGAAAGAATTCCAAGAAAACTATGTTAATTTAAAAAAAAGAGAAGTCTCTTAAAATTACACATTCTATCTAAACTATAAAATCTTAATTTTGACTTGCATGTCCTTTTAAACTTGTTTACATTGTTTCATTAACCTTCTATGTACTGATATTTTAGTTCTTACCATAATGATTCCAGTACAACATCTCATAAGGTAAAACATACACCCAGAAAAAGCGGTATCAGTAAAAAAATCATAATGTCTTACATCAGTGCTCACCTCTCCAATCAGCTGATGAATGCTGCTGTCTGAATACGTCTTCTTCACAACAGTGTACTCCTAGCGAATAGGAAAGGAACATATCAAATACCTGTATACAAAATCATCATAAAGCATCAGACACATCGTCCTCTCCACACACATATAATTATGCCCGGTTGTAGGGAGACATTATAATTTACCCTGTGTTTATTATGCATACTCAGTCAATATGCACAGATTCTCTTGCAATATCTCTACTCATCAGAAATGTAATCAAAATCAAGGACTCTAAACAAATCAATTCAGATTGTATAGGACAGCATAAGTCTAATATTAGAAATCCTGAATTAAATCATCTCCTAGTCCAAAATTATTTTCATGCAATGGGCCACAGTCTAGTCAACATTCAACTGTCATGATTCAGATAGGGCATGCAATTTTAAACAACTTTCCAATTTACTTTTATCATCAACTTTTCTTTGTTCTCTTGGTATTCTTTGTTGAAAGCTTAACCTAGGTAGGCTCATATACTAATTTCTAAGGCCGCCTCTTATCTTAGGGCATTTTGACAGTTTTCCCCACAGCTAGAGGGCATTAGTTCATGTGTGCCACATGGAGTTACCTAGGAGTCAGCACTGACTGGCTAAAATGCAAGTCTGTCAAAAGAACTGAAATAACTGGGCAGTTTGCAGAGGCTTAGATGCAAGGTAATCACATGGGTAAAACGTCTATTAATATAACTGTGTTGGTTATGTAAAACTGGGGAATGGGTAATAAAGGGATTATATATCTTTTCAAACAATAAAAATTCTAGAGAAGACTGTCCCTTTAAGATATGATTTTTAGACAAGGTCTCGAAGAATTAGAGGGGGTGGGATTTGCTCTATAAAGTAGCAAAATGCAATGTCCCCCAAAGGCATGAATAGGGACTTGTACTTTAATCCTTTACTTAATGTACATGTCCCTAAAGTTTTAATAGGCTGCTATTTTTTTCTTTATCAGCTAATTGTAGGAGCTAATGGGTTAAAGATTTTGTGATGTATCAGATGATTTCATACACCCCCAACTAAGGGTTTATTGATTAGTCAAAAAGGGAACCCCGAGGGGAACCGTGAGCGGGGTGCGCTAACAAAAAATAAGTGATTTGTGTCTATGGACAAACCATATTAGTTCATGTGAGATGATGGTGCTGTGTGTTGTAGAGCAATCAAATGTGCTGGCGGCAAGGCTCCTCTGGTCTTCGGGAAGAAGATATCTGTAATTTAGAAGTAGAAAAGAGGGCGCCACATAGCGTAATATTGTTGACTCAAAGCCAAAATAGGTGATTAATGTTAAGGCTTACCAGAGGTAAATGCACCGTATTGTAACCGGTGCTGACAGGCAGGCTAACACTTTCAGTGGCTAGCACACTGGGTGGCCTCAGGCAGGCTGTACACAGGTGGTACTCAGTGTTTGCTTGATTGATGGGCGTCTGTGCAGCTAATGTGTGAGACACTGCGGTAGATAAAACACTTTGAAACCTTTACCAGGAAGGATCAAAAAGAGAACGAAGGACAACTTCCGTATGTTAAAATAAAAGAGTTTTAATCCATACAAACTGCTACGCGTTTCTAGACCTTAAACCGGTCTTTTCTTCAGGCATACAAACAATGGATACAAATTTTTTAAAATATCAACCTTATATACAATTAGAAAACGGAAGTTGTCATAGTTTCCAACAAGGACCAATGAGATATAGGTGGATACTCTGTATCTCATTTATGCTAATTGGGCTCGGTAACCTGTGAACATCATTAACATTCGCATTATATATCCCAAAGGCCCCATGAATATATTTAAAACAATTTTAAGTGTCCCATCATAATCTGCTACAATAAACTTTAATATACCATATTAAAGTGTGCCTACATAAACGTTTACAATATAATGTATGATTTGCAGATCTAGATGAAATATAAATCGTGTATGATTATATTAAAACCGTGTGTGACATCATATAATCAAATATGGAAGTAAAATTAAAATGGAATCGACTACTAGCAAATAGCTCATATTTAAATTAACTGAGGGGGTGTATTGGTTCTTTCTTATTTCAAAACTATAAAAAGGTATGTGTGTGAGTGTGTGTTGAGGATGTGATGTGTGTTGGGCATGAACCAGCAATGTTGTTTTTAAGAAAATAAAAACAATGATGTGTGTATCGGGAAGGATTGCAACATATGAGTAAAATTATATTCTGTACAATACTCAATTTGGCCTAATGGACTGTAAAAAATAAATATAATTAAAAATTGATAAATGAAATAAAGTGATTGCAAAAATTGCAACATATGGGTAAAGTTCTGTTGTGTTCAACGCTCGGTTTAGTATGATGGACTCAAAAAATTGATATAATAAAAATTGATAACTGAAATAAAGTGCGACCCACAGCTGTGGATAATAATACACAGAGGTTCTTTTGCATGCAAATTTTATAAAACGAACATACATGTTCGTAAAAATAACTAGTGTTTCTATGTGTATGTATAGTCTTACACGTCTGTAATGAGTGATTAAAGCGAAGACCTTTTATTGTTTAGCTGATTTTAATCCTGTGATGTCTGAGCTTTTGTAAATGAAAGAAAAGGATAAAAATGTCGATTGGATAAATATTCTTCTTTTATATTCTTTGTTTGAGGAATTAATTTGTGGATTTATATTTCAAAGAGTTGAAAAGAATCTGATGTACCTGATGTGGCCAGTACATCAAAATTGATCAGACAATGATAATGCCCGATGGGATTTGAGACTACTGTTGGTGAAATGTTAGTGTCAATAATTTGATTATGTTGTTCTGTGCAAAATATTTATAATGTTTATGCAAGAGATTGGGCAATTTTCTAGTACTACTTGTTCGGAGAATTAGTTTGTGGATTTGTGGAATCGATTTCATGTTATAGCAGCTAAGTCTAAAGGCTATTTCAGGGTCTTGAAATTGATATGATGTATTTAAAGTGACCAGTACATCAATGTTATTCAGACAAGTTCAATATCTGATGGAGTCAAATTATAACTACTGCTATTCATATAATGGTAATGTTGGAAACTTGATTATATTTAATCTGATGTGCCTGATGTAACCAGTACATCAATATTGTTGTAATGTCTGATGGAATAAAACATTTGCGGCTGCTATCAATAATTTGATATTGTTAATCTGTAGAATATGTTTAAAGTTTGGTGGTGAAGTGGTGTATTGAAAGTGAGAAGAAACTGTATATATGTATTATGAAGAGCAAATGGGATAAAATCAAATAAAATATGCTTAGAATGCCATGGTGATTGCAATATTCTGCATGAATGTTAGGACAAATATGTTCTATCGTTGGTCATAAGTTTGATTGTTAATTGAATGCTGCTAAATCCAAATTAGCATTTAAACCATCAGGAAAAAGTGTTTTTAACTTAAAAATCCAAAAAGTTTCTCGTTGTCTGAGTTTATTCGTTCTGTTGTAATCTGCAGACCTGGGGATGAAATCTATAGGTGTGTATTTGAAAGTGTATGGATTGCCTTGATGTTTACTTAGACAATGGTTTGGCACACTGTGTTTGATTTTCGTTTTCTTACAGTTTTTACAATTACGCAGGTGTTCTCCCCACCTTGTTTTGACTTTTCTACAGGTGCGGCCTACATATTGTAGGCCGCATATACACTCCAATAGGTATACCACAAAAGAAGAATTGCAGTTATAAAAGCCCTGAATGGGATATGTATCACCGGTGGTATGGGATCTGAAAGATTTACTACCATGTTTAATGTATTGACAAGAATTGCAACTGGTTTTTCCGCATTTGTATGTTCCTTGTAGACCAAATATACCACTTTTGGTTTGTGTATTATTCTTGGATCGTTGTTGGGTATGTTTAACTATTTTGCTTGGTGCTAGTTTACTTCTCAAGGTGGGAGCCCTCCTGTAAACTATCTTTGGTCTATCTTGTACAATATTTCTTAAAACAGGATCCCTTTGAATGACGTGCCAATGTTTGTATATTATCTGATTTATTTTTTGGAAATTATTATTGTATTGTGTAATGAACATAATCTTATCTTGGTTTGTTGTACTGTTGGTTGCTCTTTTGCTTTTATTATTGTTGGATAATATCTCATTTCTGTTTAACCTTTTCGTTCTTGTTAATGCATTATCTAAAATATGGACCGGGTAATTCCTTTCTGTAAATCTATTGTAAATTATCTGACTTTGTTCAAGAAAGGTGTTAAAATCTGAACAATTTCTCCTAATGCGTCTGAACTGACTATACGGTACGTTGTTAATCCAACTTCTGTGGTGGTTGCTGTGGTATTCTAAATAGCTATTGCTATCAACATCTTTAAAAAATGTTTTTGATGTAATGGTCCAATTGGGACCCCAACTGAGTATCAGATCTAAATATTCTATTGAATCTGGTTGAATATTAGCTGTAAACGTGATCCCCATATTGTTATTGTTAAGTTGTGTTATGAATGATTCTGCTGCTTCTAAGCTGCCATTCCAAATTAGAATTAGATCATCTATGTAACGGCCATAGAATACCAGGTTCTCCCCAAGGTTCGCTTGGTGTATGTAAATCTCCTCAAAAAATCCCATGAAGAGATTCGCGAAACTTGGGGCGAACCTGGTACCCATGGCCGTTCCCTTTGTCTGTAAATAATAACGATCTAAATATAAAAAATAATTATGTTGTAAAATGTATTTGATGCATTCTAGAATATATGTTCTTTGGTCCTCGGGTAAAAAGGGATCCTGTTCTAAAAAATGAGAAACTGCCATCAATCCTAAGTTGTGAGTGATATTTGAATACAGCGAACTAACATCACATGTAATCCAAAAAATTTTATTAGTAAAAGTGAGATTATGTAATAGTTGTAAAAGGTGAGTGCTGTCCCTAATGTAAGAAGGAAGTGTAGTAACGAATTTCTGTAAAAATTTGTCAATATAGAAAGATAAATTATAAGTCAGATTGCCAATCCCTGCTATGATAGGACGTCCGGGGGGGTTATTTTTGTCTTTATGGATTTTTGGAAGATGGTAGTAATGTGCTATGCTAGGATTGTCTGTTTTCAAAAATTCTCTTTCTTCTTTGTTTAAAATACCCTGTAGTGAGCCTTTATCTATTAGTTTCTGATATGTTAATTTGAAGCTGGGGGTAGGATCTCTAGGTAGAATTTTGTAATAGTTATCGTCTCCTAGGATTCTCTCTGCTTCTTTGGTGTAATCTTTGTAATCTTGGATGATAATCCCCCCCCTTATCCGCATCGCGGATGATGATATTAGGATTATTTTGTAAACTGTGTAAAGCTTTTTTATGTCTGTGGAATGAATAATTAGTTTTTTTGGCTGTTGTTTTTAGTAATTTTTCGCAATCTTCTAGGACCATATTTTGATATAATTCTATATATTTGTTATTGCTATTATTGGGATTGAAGTTGGATTTGTTTTTCACATTGGTGTGTATATATCCTTCAAATAGGTGATCGGTTATGTCTTCAATATTTGTTATAACACATGGTGTTGATTTGTCAGACGGCATGTTGTCAGTTAATATTATTTGTGAATTATTATTGTGAAGTTGGTCTTTGACTAGTTTTTTGTTTGCGAAATATTTCTGTAAGGATAGCTTTCGTGTGAAATTGTTCACATCAACAAATAAATTGAAAATATTTGGTGAATTAGGTGGACAGAAAAAAAGGCCTTTTTTAAGTACTCTTTTTTCCTCTACAGATAATGTGTGTGATGATAGGTTAAAGAGGCCCTGATCTAGTCTGGATAATTCCGCTTTTTTGGCAGTAAGGCCTCTGCCCCTCCTGCCTCGTTTTCTGTTATGAGAGGTCTTTTTGTTGATCTGGTTGGAAAATTTTCCATTCTTGTGTTGTGGCCTATTCCTAAAAAAGGTGGTGGTGGATTACTACTGGTGCTGGGACTCTCGTCATCTCTTATGGTTAAGAGTGGACTGAATCTGTTGTGCTGTTCGTATTGTTCAAAAGGTGTGGTTGGGGTATGTGGGTTCTCGTTGTTAACCCAAAACTGGTTGGATGATGAATTGATTATTGGTCGTCTAGACTGATGCATTGTGTCATTGTGACTGTTATGGTCATGTCTAATGGAATTTTCAACCTGGAATCTATAATTACCATTTTGATTCCTATTGTTTCCTTGGTATGTACCTTTGTGATGATATGTCTGAGCTGTCTGGTAAGACATGTTATATGAGTCCTTATTGGTGTTGTGCCTAAATTTGAATTTTCTGTTAATATGAGGCATATGATCTCTATTAAAAGGTTGGTGATAATGTTGCGATTTGTAAGAGTGTGATTGGTATGGGCCCTTAGGAGTGGGATATTGATTGTATTGTGCTCTATTAAATACATCATATCAATTTCAAGACCCTGAAATAGCCTTTAGACTTAGCTGCTATAACATGAAATCGATTCCACAAATCCACAAACTAATTCTCCGAACAAGTAGTACTAGAAAATTGCCCAATCTCTTGCATAAACATTATAAATATTTTGCACAGAACAACATAATCAAATTATTGACACTAACATTTCACCAACAGTAGTCTCAAATCCCATCGGGCATTATCATTGTCTGATCAATTTTGATGTACTGGCCACATCAGGTACATCAGATTCTTTTCAACTCTTTGAAATATAAATCCACAAATTAATTCCTCAAACAAAGAATATAAAAGAAGAATATTTATCCAATCGACATTTTTATCCTTTTCTTTCATTTACAAAAGCTCAGACATCACAGGATTAAAATCAGCTAAACAATAAAAGGTCTTCGCTTTAATCACTCATTACAGACGTGTAAGACTATACATACACATAGAAACACTAGTTATTTTTACGAACATGTATGTTCGTTTTATAAAATTTGCATGCAAAAGAACCTCTGTGTATTATTATCCACAGCTGTGGGTCGCACTTTATTTCAGTTATCAATTTTTATTATATCAATTTTTTGAGTCCATCATACTAAACCGAGCGTTGAACACAACAGAATTTTACCCATATGTTGCAATTTTTGCAATCACTTTATTTCATTTATCAATTTTTAATTATATTTATTTTTTACAGTCCATTAGGCCAAATTGAGTATTGTACAGAATATAATTTTACTCATATGTTGCAATCCTTCCCGATACACACATCATTGTTTTTATTTTCTTAAAAACAACATTGCTGGTTCATGCCCAACACACATCACATCCTCAACACACACTCACACACATACCTTTTTATAGTTTTGAAATAAGAAAGAACCAATACACCCCTCAGTTAATTTAAATATGAGCTTCCGTTTTCTAATTGTATATAAGGTTGATATTTTAAAAAATTTGTATCCATTGTTTGTATGCCTGAAGAAAAGACCGGTTTAAGGTATAGAAACGCGTACCAGTTTGTATGGATTAAAACTCTTTTATTTTAACATACGGAAGTTGTCCTTTGTTCTCTTTTTGATCCTTCCTGGTAAAGGTTTCAAAGTGTTTTATCTACCGCAGTGTCTCACACATTAGCTGCACAGACGCCCATCAATCAAGCAAACGCTGAGTACCACCTGTGTACAGCCTGCCTGAGGCCACCCAGTGTGCTAGCCACTGAAAGTGTTAGCCTGCCTGTCAGCACCGGTTACAATACGGTGCATTTACCTCTGGTAAGCCTTAACATTAATCACCTATTTTGGCTTTGAGTCAACAATATTACGCTATGTGGCGCCCTCTTTTCTACTTCTAATTTATTGATTAGTCCATGTCTTATTGGTATAGAATTGTGATGTGGACATTTGTAGCATAATTAAGGGGCAGGAGCCCTAAAACGTTCCCTGCATTTCTTGCTAATAAAACTTCTTCACCTAAATGAAAGTGCAGCTTTCCTACTTTGTTTTGGATGTGTTGGAGGATGGAGATTGCTCTAAAAGCTGTCTCTCACTGTATGAACTTATATTGAAATTGAAAGTGCATGATTGTTATTTATTACATGATTTCATTATGTACTGTGTGATTTTGTATTAGCAGGTACATGTATGGCATTGCCTTTAAAGCTAAATTTGGTCTTATGGGCAGGTACAGAGAAGAAGCAAATCATTTTCTTGTTTACTTAAAATTAGTCTCCAAATTACCAAATGTTTGGACAGAAACAGACACATTGCCTCAGTGTTGCAGTGACTAAGGAGCAGATAAAATAAAAAAAATAGTAACTAAAGTATATTATAAACAGCTCAAAAAGCAAAATCTGTTTAAGTGATAAAAGTGCACCCCAAACATAAGGGGTATGGTTCTGCAAAAGGACAATTTATGTGACATTGAAGCAATTATAGCAGAAGGCAAAAAACTGTCCTCTGAAATTATGGTAAACTCTCCCTTTTTTAAATGAAATCCAAAATGTTAGTGATATTTTAGATGGAGTTTAATTCATTAGTCGTAATGAAGATGCGCTATAACTAACTTTTTAATGTAGATATGAAATTCAAATTCCTGTGCTCCGTCACCCAATTCAAAGTCAGTTTTTCTGAAAGCTAACTGTGTGAATTGTTCTCCAATCAGCGCTCTAGCTACAAACAAAGTGCCATATGGGGAGAGTGCTGATTGGACAACAATTTAAACCTTTAGCTCACAGAAAAACTGACTTTGAAGTGGGTGGCGGAGCAGAGGGAATTTGAATTTCACATCTATATTAAACAGTAAGTTATAGCGCATCTTTATTACAACTGATAAATTAAAATGAATGTCAATTTTGATGCTTTGGTGCCCGGTTTTTAAAAATTTGATTAAAAACAGGGGCACTAAATTCAACAAAATTTACATTTCACTCCTGTTGTGAAAAAAAACTTACCTTTTAATCTTGACAGCAGCTTTAGCTTCCTCTGGTTGTCGCAAGCAATTTCTGATGTCAGAAATGATGGATAGGTCATCCTCCAATCACGGCTTCCCCCCCTGGGGGAATCAGTGTCTGATTCAACGCGATGATTGGAGGAAGCCGGATTCCTCATTTTAGACCCAGGAAGAGGCTTTGCGACGGGTGGAGGAAGCTGATTTTAAAAAGGGGAAAGTTTACCATCACTTTAACTTGATAGATTGTGGTCATAACAAGAATTTAATATATAAGGCATTTGAATGATATTACTTATTAGAGGGGGGAAAAGCAAAAGTAAAAACAAAACATAGTAAGCTTGGTGGAATTATATTTGTCATCCCTCACTCTATCATAATATTGATATCTGTAAAATATTTAGGAAATATCTTCCAATATTGGTGGGGGATGAAAACTTTAAATCAATAGTAAATAATGGCTGTTGCTTTGTTTCCAGGCCAAATAGACAATAGGGACTGTCATGGCACCTAGTATGCCATTGGCCCTAAAATCTCAAACACACATCTGTTATCCTTTAAAGACACCTGTAAATGTAACTACCACACTTGTGATCATATTTTAGTCTGGATTTATTTAAAATCAGTGTTTCTCAACTTCAGTTCTCAGGACACTTAAAGGGCCATGATACCCAAATATTTTCTTTCATGATTCAGATAGAGAATACAATTTTAAACAACATTCAAATTTACTTCTATTATCTAATTTGCTTCATTATTTAGATATCCTTTTGTTGAATGAATAGAAATGCACATTGGTGAGCCAATCACACAAGGCATCTATATGCAGCGACCAATCAGTAGCTACTGAGCCTATTCTAGATATGCTTTTCAGCAAAGAATATCAAGAGAATGAAGCAAGTTAGATAATAGAAGTAAATTAGAAAGTTGTTTAAAATTGCATTCTCTTTCTAAACCATGAAAGAACATTTTTGGGTTTAATGTCCCTTTAAAAGGCCAGATATTCATTATATTTTGACTAGAACACAGGTAAAATAATCAGCTAATCAGTAACCATGGTTACTAACCTGATCTCATCCTTCAGATGATTATTTCACCTGTGCTCTATTTAAGAAATAATTAATATATGTGGCCTATTGAATTATATGTATATTATTGAGTTATAAGTGTAAATTGCAAAGGTGTTGCAGAAAGGAATTGTGGGTATGATTACCAAGGAGGTTAAATTAAGAACATGTATGTATGATATAACATTTTCATCCTTGCTCTGACCTTTCAGGGAAGAAAAAAACTAGCAAAGCCAAGAATGAGAAAAATAAATTTTTGCACTCAAAACACTTTTGGGAATACATTTAAATTTAGAAATTGATGTCATAAACTTGGCACAAACAAACTTTGATGGAATACATAGATTTGTATATTTGCCCACTGTATATGTGTATGATTCTTTATGAAAAAAGTAAATACTGAGGTTAATGAGGGGTTAAAAGTTCCTGATCAATACCAATTGTGATACATATTCTATGTATTTACTGTAAATATTTCACATTCCAATGTTCTGCACATAGGGGAATATATGTTCTATGTATTTTTAAATATATATCTGTATATAATTTTATATATATATATATATATATATATTGTACCAAATACCATCATATATTTATATATATAAAGAGAAATATTTATGAATAACATAATTTATGATTACCTGATAAATTTATTTCTCTTGTAGTGTATCCAGTCCACGGATCATCCATTACTTGTGGGATATTCTCCTTCCCAACAGGAAGTTGCAAGAGGATCACCCACAGCAGAGCTGCTATATAGCTCCTCCCCTCAATGCCATATCCAGTCATTCGACCGAAACAAGACGAGAAAGGAGAAACCATAGGGTGCAGTGGTGACTGTAGTTTAATTAAAATTTAGACCTGCCTTAAAAGGACAGAGCGGGCCGTGGACTGGATACACTACAAGAGAAATAAATTTATTAGGTAAGCATAAATTATGTTTTCTCTTGTTAAGTGTATCCAGTCCACGGATCATCCATTACTTGTGGGATACCAATACCAAAGCTAAAGTACACGGATGATGGGAGGGACAAGGCAGGAACTTAAACGGAAGGAACCACTGCCTGTAGAACCTTTCTCCCAAAAACAGCCTCCGAAGAAGCAAAAGTGTCAAATTTGTAAAATTTTGAAAAGGTGTGAAGCGAAGACCAAGTCGCAGACTTGCAAATCTGTTCAACAGAGGCCTCATTTTTAAAGGCCCAGTTGGAAGCCACAGCTCTAGTAGAATGAGCTGTAATCCTTTCAGGGGGCTGCTGTCCAGCAGTCTCATAGGCTAAGCGTATTATGCTCCGAAGCCAAAAGGAGAGAGAGGTTGCGGCAGCTTTTTGACCTCTCCTCTGTCCAGAGTAAACGACAAACAGGGCAGATGTTTGACGAAAATCTTTAGTAGCCTGTAAGTAAAACTTCAAGGCACGGACTACGTCCAGATTATGCAAAAGACGTTCCTTCTTTGAAGAAGGATTAGGATACAATGATGGAACAACAATCTCTTGATTGATATTCCTGTTAGAAACCACCTTAGGTAAAAACTCAGGTTTGGTACGCAGAACTACCTTGTCTGAATGAAAAATCAGATAAGGAGAATCACAATGTAAGAAAGATAACTCAGAGACTCTTCGAGCCGAGGAAATAACCATCAAAAACAGAACTTTCCAAGATAAAAGTTTAATATCAATGGAATGAAGGGGTTCAAACTGAACTCCCTGAAGAACTTTAAGAACCAAGTTTAAGCTCCACGGGGGAGCAACAGTTTTAAACACAGGCTTAATCCTAACCAAAGCCTGACAAAATGCCTGGACGTCTGGAACTTCTGCCAGACGCTTGTGCAAAAGAATAGACAGAGCAGAGATCTGTCCTTTTAAAGAACTAGCTGATAAGCCTTTGTCCAAACCCTCTTGGAGAAAGGACAATATCCTAGGAATCCTAACCTTACTCCATGAGTAACTCTTGGATTCACACCAATAAAGATATTTACGCCATATCTTATGGTAGATTTTCCTGGTGACAGGCTTCCGAGCCTGTATTAAGGTATCAATGACTGACTCGGAGAAGCCACGCCTTGATAAAATCAAGCGTTCAATCTCCATGCAGTGAGTCTCAGAGAAATTAGATTTGGATGATTGAAAGGACCTTGTATTAGAAGGTCCTGCCTCAGAGGCAGAGTCCATGGTGGAAGAGATGACATGTCCACTAGGTCTGCATACCAGGTCCTGCGTGGCCACGCAGGCGCTATCAGAATCACCGATGCTCTCTCCTGTTTGATTTTGGCAATCAGTCGAGGGAGCAGAGGAAACGGTGGAAACACATAGGTCAGGTTGAAGAACCAAGGAGCTGCTAGAGCATCTATCAGCGTTGCTCCCGGGTCCCTGGACCTGGATCCGTAACAAGGAAGCTTGGCGTTCTGGCGAGACGCCATGAGATCCAGTTCTGGTTTGCCCCAACGATGGACCAGTTGAGCAAACACCTCCGGATGGAGTTCCCACTCCCCCGGATGAAAAGTCTGACGACTTAGAAAATCCGCCTCCCAGTTCTCTACACCTGGGATGTGGATCGCTGACAGGTGGCAAGAGTGAGACTCTGCCCAGCGAATTATCTTTGAGACTTCTAACATCGCTAGGGAACTCCTGGTTCCCCCTTGATGGTTGATGTAAGCCACAGTCGTGATGTTATCCGACTGAAATCTGATGAACCTCAGTGTTGCTAACTGAGGCCAAGCTAGAAGAGCCTTGAATATTGCTCTTAACTCCAGAATATTTATCGGGAGGAGTTTCTCCTCCTGAGTCCACGATCCCTGAGCCTTCAGGGAGTTCCAGACTGCGCCCCAACCTAGAAGGCTGGCATCTGTTGTTACAATCGTCCAATCTGGCCTGCGAAAGGTCATACCCTTGGACAGATGGACCCGAGAAAGCCACCAGAGAAGAGAATCTCTGGTCTATTGATCCAGATTTAGTAGAGGGGACAAATCTGAGTAATCCCCATTCCACTGACTTAGCAGGCATAATTGCAGTGGTCTGAGATGCAGGCGCGCAAATGGCACTATGTCCATTGCCGCTACCATGAAGCCGATTACTTCCATGCACTGAGCCACTGACGGGCGTGGAATGGAATGAAGGACACAGCAAGCATTTAGAAGTTTTGATAACCTGGACTCCGTCAGGTAAATTTTCATCTCTACAGAATCTATAAGAGTCCCTAGGAAGGAGACTCTTGTGAGTGGTGATAGAGAACTCTTTTCCACGTTCACTTTCCACCCATGCGACCTCAGAAATGCCAGAACTATCTCTGTATGAGACTTGGCAATTTGAAAGCTTGACGCCTGTATCAGGATGTCGTCTAGATACGGAGCCACCGCTATGCCTCGCGGTCTTAGAACCGCCAGAAGTGAGCCCAGAACCTTTGTAAAAATTCTCGGGGTAGTGGCCAACCCGAAGGGAAGAGCTACAAATTGGTAATGCCTGTCTAGAAAGGCAAACCTTAGAAACCGATGATGATCTTTGTGAATCGGTATGTGAAGGTAGGCATCCTTTAAGTCCACTGTGGTCATGTACTGACCCTCTTGGATCATGGGTAGGATGGTCCAAATAGTTTCCATTTTGAATGATGGAACGCTGAGGAATTTGTTTAAGATCTTTAGATCCAAGATTGGTCTGAAGGTTCCCTCTTTCTTGGGAATCACAAACAGATTTGAATAAAATCCCTGTCCTTGTTCCGTCCGCGGAACTGGATGGATCACTCCCATTACTAGGAGGTCTTGCACACAGCTTAGGAATGCCTCTTTCTTTATCTGGTTTGCTGATAACCTTGAAAGATGAAATCTCCCTTGTGGAGGAGAAGCTTTGAAGTCCAGAAGATATCCCTGAGATATGATCTCCAACGCCCAGGGATCCTGAACATCTCTTGCCCACGCCTGGGCGAAGAGAGAAAGTCTGCCCCCCACTAGATCCGTTTCCGGATAGGGGGCCGTTCCTTCATGCTGTCTTGGGGGCAGCAGCAGGCTTTCTGGCCTGCTTGCCCTTGTTCCAGGACTGGTTAGGTTTCCAGGCCTGTCTGGAATGAGCAACAGTTCCCTCTTGTTTTGAAACGGAGGAAATTGATGCTGCTCCTGCCTTGAAATTTCGAAAGGCACGAAAATTAGACTGTTTGGCCTTTGATTTGGCCCTGTCCTGAGGAAGGGTATGACCCTTGCCTCCAGTAATGTCAGCAATAATTTCCTTCAAGCCAGGCCCGAATAAGGTCTGCCCCTTGAAAGGAATGTTGAGTAATTTAGACTTTGAAGTCACGTTAGCTGACCAGGATTTAAGCCATAGCGCCCTACGCGCCTGGATGGCGAATCCGGAATTCTTAGCCGTTAGTTTAGTCAAATGAACAATGGCATCAGAAACAAATGAGTTAGCTAGCTTAAGCGTTCTAAGCTTGTCAATAATTTAATTCAATGGAGCTGTCTGGATGGCCTCTTCCAGGGCCTCAAACCAGAATGCCGCCGCAGCAGTGACAGGCGCAATGCATGCAAGGGGCTGTAAAATAAAACCTTGTTGAATAAACATTTTCTTAAGGTAACCCTCCAATTTTTTATCCATTGGATCTGAAAAAGCACAACTGTCCTCAACCAGGATAGTGGTACGCTTTGCTAAAGTAGAAACTGCTCCCTCCACTTTAGGGACCGTCTGCCATAAGTCCCGTGTAGTGGCGTCTATTGGAAACATTTTTCTAAATATAGGAGGTGGGGAAAAGGGCACACCGGGTCTATCCCACTCCTTGCTAATAATTTCTGTAAGCCTTTTAGGTATAGGAAAAACGTCAGTACACACCGGCACCGCATAGTATCTATCCAGCCTACACAATTTCTCTGGAATTGCAACTGTGTTACAGTCATTCAGAGCAGCTAATACCTCCCCAAGCAATACACGGAGGTTCTCAAGCTTAAATTTAAAATTAGAAATCTCTGAATCAGGTTTCCCCGAGTCAGAGATGTCACCCACAGACTGAAGCTCTCCGTCCTCATGTTCTGCATACTGTGACGCAGTATCAGACATGGCTCTAACAGCATTCGCGCGCTCTGTATCTTTCCTAACCCCAGAGCTATCGCGCTTGCCTCTTAATTCAGGCAATCTAGATAATACCTCTGACAGGGTATTATTCATGATTGCAGCCATGTCCTGCAAGGTAATCGCTATGGGCGTCCCTGATGTAATTGGCGCCATATTAGCGTGCGTCCCCTGAGCGGGAGGCGAAGGGTCTGACACGTGGGGAGAGTTAGTCGGCATAACTTCCCCCTCGACAGAACCCTCTGGTGATAATTCTTTTATAGATAAAGACTGATCTTTACTATTTAAGGTGAAATCAATACATTTAGTACACATTCTCCTATGGGGCTCCACCATGGCTTTCAAAGATAATGAACAAGTAGGTTCCTCTGTGTCAGACATGTTTAAACAGACTAGCAATGAGACTAGCAAGCTTGGAAAACACTTTAAAACAAGTTTACAAGCAATATAAAAAACGTTACTGCGCCTTTAAGAAACACAAATTTTCCCAAATTTTGAAATAACAGTGAAAAAATGCAGTTACACTAACGAAATTTTTACAGTGTATGTAATAAGTTAGCAGAGCATTGCACCCACTTGCAAATGGATGATTAACCCCTTAATACCAAAAACGGAATAACAAATGACAAAAACGTTTTTTAAACAGTCACAACAACTGCCACAGCTCTACTGTGGCTTTCTACCTCCCTCAAAACGACTTTTGAAGCCTTTTGAGCCCTTCAGAGAAGTCCTGGATCATGCAGGAAGAAGCTGGATGTCTGTGTCTGTAATTTTTGCTGTGCAAAAAAACGCCAAAATAGGCCCCTCCCACTCATATTACAACAGTGGGAAGCCTCAGGGAACTGTTTCTAGGCAAAATTCAAGCCAGCCATGTGGAAAAAACTAGGCCCCAATAAGTTTTATCACCAAACATATGTAAAAAAACGATTAAACATGCCAGCAAACGTTTTAAAATACACTTTTATAAGAGTATGTATCTCTATTAATAAGCCTGATACCAGTCACTATCACTGCATTTAAGGCTTTACTTACATTACTTCGGTATCAGCAGCATTTTCTAGCAAATTCCATCCCTAGAAAAATATTTTAACTGCACATACCTTATTACAGGAAAACCTGCACGCTATTCCCCCTCTGAAGTTACCTCACTCCTCAGAATATGTGAGAACAGCAAAGGATCTTAGTTACTTCTGCTAAGATCATAGAAAACGCAGGCAGATTCTTCTTCTAAATACTGCCTGAGATAAACAGTACACTCCGGTACCATTTAAAAATAACAAACTTTTGATTGAAGAAATAAACTAAGTATAAAACACCACAGTCCTCTTACGACCTCCATCTTAGTTGAGAGTTGCAAGAGAATGACTGGATATGGCAGTGAGGGGAGGAGCTATATAGCAGCTCTGCTGTGGGTGATCCTCTTGCAACTTCCTGTTGGGAAGGAGAATATCCCACAAGTAATGGATGATCCGTGGACTGGATACACTTAACAAGAGAAAAATAGAACATATTCTTCTATGTGAAGAACATTGGAATGTGAAATATTCATATTTTCCTGTTGGATTAGCGCACATGAGAATATGCGATTGGATTTGCATGCAACTAGGTTTTTTCCCACTTTTTTGCTCTATTGATGTGTATGGGGGAGTACGTGAAAGCATGCGCGATATTTGAAGTTCGGCTTTTTGCACTCGATGGGTTACAGTGCAAGGAAAAATAGTTTAGTTAATACATAATACAGAGGAGGAAAGAGATTTAGGCGTACTTATAGATAAGCTAAATATGGGTGCACAATGCAGGGCAGTGGCTTCTAAGGCTAAGATAATAGCATGTATTAAAAGAGGCATTGATGCAAGGGAGGAAAGCATAATTCTGTCACTATATAAATCCTTGGTAAGACCTCACCTTGAGTATGGAGTGCAGTTCTGGGAGCCAATCTCAAAAAAGACAATGCAGAGTTATCAATGCCCATATACAGAGTTGGCGGAAGCTCTGTTTATTCTGAGAAAATTGTTTATGACAAGATGTTACAGTTTAAGGCTGGAGGATAGGAGATTTAATCTCCAGTAAAATAAATGTGTTTTCACTGTAAGAGCAATCAAATTGTGGAACTCATTGCCTAGGAGGTAGCGAATGCCAATAACTTAGAAACATTTAAAAATGGCTTAGATACATTTCTGGCTAAAAAACAGAATTAAAGGATATGATTGCTTGGGTCAAATGGTAACCTTTTTAATGGGATTAAATTAGGCTCTATTTGAGCTTTTATTGTAAATCAGGTTGGATCTGTGTAGGTTGACGTTCTATCTTCTTTCAACTTCATCTACTATATTACTACTGCTGTAAACACCGCTTGGATGTCTGCTATCCAATATAGATGAACTCTCAGTCTTCTTCATTAAACAGTGCTTCTATCTATACAGCTGTCATGTACAGTAGCTCAGTTTACCATAGAGTTTTTTCGCACAGAGTGGCTGAAGCTACAGCACCCTACAGCTCAAGACATTAGCACACTTGTGAGCCTACTTCAGTATGCCCTCATGGAAAAGGGTCAACTTTCAACCACTAAGTCCAACAGAAATAAATACATTTGATAACAGAAGTAAACTGGAATTAGTTTTTTAAATGTACGCTCCATATATGGGGAAAGTTTAATATTGATTTCCAAATGCCTTTGAGGTCAAAAGTAGTCCACTTCAACTTAATGCCACATGATTTTAATTTGTCAACTGCATTATCTTATATTACTCTTGCTCTGTGTCTTTTTACATCTAAGTACAAACCTACCTTTCCACTATTCTGCAAAGAGTATGTGTGTTAAAGGAACAGTAAAGTCAAAATTAAAAACTGTCATGATTTAGAATATGCAATTTTAAAAAAACTTTCCAATTTATTTCTATTATCTAATTTGCTTTGTTTTTTTGTTATACTGTGTTAAAAAAACATACCTAGGTAGGCTCAGGTGCAGCAAGGCATTTATGGGAGCTAGTTGCTGATTGGTGGGTGCACATAAATGCCTCGTGTCATTTGCTGACCAGATGTGTTCAGATAGCTCCCAGTTGTGCATTGCCTTCAACAAAAGGTTACCAAGACAACAAAGCAAATTTGATTATAGAAGTAAATTGGAAAGTGGTTTAAATTGTATGTTCTATCTGAATCATGAAAGAAAAAAAACATAATTTATGCTTACCTGATAAATTCCTTTCTTCTGTAGTGTGATCAGTCCACGGGTCATCATTACTTCTGGGATATTACTCCTCCCCAACAGGAAGTGCAAGAGGATTCACCCAGCAGAGCTGCATATAGCTCCTCCCCTCTACGTCACTCCCAGTCATTCGACCAAGGACCAACGAGAAAGGAAAAGCCAAGGGTGAAGTGGTGACTGGAGTATAAATCAAAAAATATTTACCTGCCTTAAAAACAGGGCGGGCCGTGGACTGATCACACTACAGAAGAAAAGAAATTATAAGGTAAGCATAAATTATGTTTTCTTCTGTTAAGTGTGATCAGTCCACGGGTCATCATTACTTCTGGGATACCAATACCAAAGCAAAAGTACACGGATGACGGGAGGGATAGGCAGGCTCTTTATACAGAAGGAACCACTGCCTGAAGAACCTTTCTCCCAAAAATAACCTCCGATGAAGCAAAAGTGTCAAATTTGTAAAATTTGTAAAAAGTATGAAGCGAAGACCAAGTTGCAGCCTTGCAAATCTGTTCAACAGAGGCCTCATTCTTGAAGGCCCAAGTGGAAGCCACAGCTCTAGTAGAATGAGCTGTAATTCTTTCAGGAGGCTGCTGTCCAGCAGTCTCATAAGCTAAACGAATTATGCTACGAAGCCAAAAAGAAAGAGAGGTAGCGGAAGCTTTTTGACCTCTCCTCTGCCCAGAGTAAATGACAAACAGAGAAGACGTTTGTCGAAATTCCTTAGTTGCCTGTAAGTAAAATTTTAGAGCACGGACTACATCCAGGTTGTGCAGTAGACGTTCCTTCTTTGAAGAAGGATTTGGGCATAAGGAAGGAACAACAATCTCTTGATTGATATTCCTGTTAGTAACTACCTTAGGTAAGAACCCAGGTTTAGTACGCAGGACTACCTTATCCGAATGAAAAATCAAATAAGGAGAATCACAATGTAAGGCTGATAATTCAGAGACTCTTCGAGCCGAGGAAATAGCCATTAAAAATAGAACTTTCCAAGATAACAACTTTATATCAATGGAATGAAGGGGTTCAAACGGAACGCCCTGTAAAACATTAAGAACAAGGTTTAAACTCCATGGTGGAGCAACAGTTTTAAACACAGGCTTAATTCTGGCCAAAGCCTGACAAAAAGCCTGGACGTCAGGAACTTCTGACAGACGTTTGTGTAACAGAATGGACAGAGCTGAGATCTGTCCCTTTAATGAACTAGCAGATAAACCCTTTTCTAAACCTTCTTGTAGAAAAGACAATATCCTAGGAATCCTAACCTTACTCCAAGAGTAACCTTTGGATTCACACCAATATAGGTATTTACGCCATATCTTATGGTAAATCTTTCTGGTAACAGGTTTCCTAGCCTGTATTAAGGTATCAATAACTGACTCAGAAAATCCACGTCTTGATAAAATCAAGCGTTCAATTTCCAAGCAGTCAGCTTCAGAGAAGTTAGATTTTGATGTTTGAAGGGACCCTGTATCAGAAGGTCCTGTTTCAGAGGTAGAGACCAAGGTGGACAGGATGACATGTCCACCAGGTCTGCATACCAAGTCCTGCGTGGCCACGCAGGTGCTATTAGAATCACTGATGCTCTCTCTTGTTTGATTCTGGCAATCAATCGAGGAAGCAACGGGAAGGGTGGAAACACGTAAGCCATCCTGAAGTCCCAAGGTGCTGTCAGAGCATCTATCAGGACTGCTCCTGGATCCCTGGATCTGGACCCGTAACGAGGAAGCTTGGCGTTCTGTCGAGACGCCATGAGATCTATCTCTGGTTTGCCCCAACGTCGAAGTATTTGGGCAAAGACCTCCGGATGAAGTTCCCACTCCCCCGGATGAAAAGTCTGACGACTTAAGAAATCCGCCTCCCAGTTCTCCACTCCCGGGATGTGGATTGCTGACAGGTGGCAACTGTGAGACTCTGCCCAGCAAATTATCTTTGATACTTCCATCATAGCTAGGGAGCTTCTTGTCCCTCCCTGATGGTTGATGTAGGCTACAGTCGTGATGTTGTCCGACTGAAACCTGATGAACCCCCGAGTTGTCAACTGGGGCCAAGCCAGGAGGGCATTGAGAACTGCTCTCAATTCCAGAATGTTTATTGGCAGGAGACTCTCCTCCTGACTCCATTGTCCCTGAGCCTTCAGAGAATTCCAGACGGCACCCCAACCTAGAAGGCTGGCGTCTGTTGTTACAATTGTCCAGTCTGGTCTGCTGAATGGCATCCCCCTGGACAGATGTGGCCGAGAAAGCCACCATAGAAGAGAATTTCTGGTCTCTTGATCCAGAGAAGGGGATAAGTCTGAGTAATCCCCATTCCACTGACTTAGCATGCACAGTTGCAGTGGTCTGAGGTGTAAGCGTGCAAAGGGTACTATGTCCATTGCCGCTACCATTAAGCCGATTACCTCCATGCATTGAGCCACTGACGGGTGTTGAATGGAATGAAGGGTGCGGCAAGCACTTTGAAGTCTTGTTAGCCTGTCCTCTGTCAGGTAAATCTTCATTTCTACAGAATCTATAAGAGTCCCCAGGAAGGGAACTCTTGTGAGTGGAACGAGTGAACTTTTCTTTTCGTTCACCTTCCATCCATGTGACCTTAGAAATGCCAGCACTAACTCTGTATGAGACTTGGCAGTTTGAAAGCTTGAAGCTTGTATCAGAATGTCGTCTAGGTATGGAGCTACCGAGATTCCCCGCGGTCTTAGTACCGCCAGAAGAGCACCCAGAACCTTTGTGAAGATTCTTGGAGCTGTAGCCAATCCGAATGGAAGAGCCACAAACTGGTAATGCCTGTCTAGGAAGGCAAACCTTAGGTACCGATAATGATCTTTGTGAATCGGTATGTGAAGGTAAGCATCTTTTAAATCTACAGTGGTCATGTATTGACCCTCTTGGATCATAGGTAAAATTGTCCGAATAGTCTCCATCTTGAACGATGGAACTCTTAGGAATTTGTTTAGGATCTTTAAGTCCAGGATTGGTCTGAAAGTTCCCTCTTTTTTGGGAACCACAAACAGATTTGAGTAAAACCCCTGTCCCTGTTCCGATCGTGGAACTGGATGGATTACTCCCATTAACAAGAGCTCTTGTACGCAGCGTAGAAACGCCTCTTTCTTTGTCTGGATTGTTGACAATCTTGACAGATGAAATCTCTCTCTTGGAGGAGCGTATTTGAAGTCCAGAAGGTATCCCTGAGATATTATCTCTAGCGCCCAGGGATCCTGAACATCTCTTGCCCAAGCCTGGGCGAAGAGAGAAAGTCTGCCCCCCACTAGATCCGATCCCGGATCGGGGGCCCTCAATTCATGCTGTTTTAGGGGCAGCAGCAGGTTTCCTAGTCTGCTTGCCCTTGTTCCAGGACTGGTTAGGTTTCCAGCCTTGTCTGTAGCGAGCAACAGCTCCTTCCTGTTTTGGTGCAGAGGAAGTTGATGCTGCTCCTGCTTTGAAATTACGAAAGGAACGAAAATTAGACTGTCTAGTCTTGGCTTTGGCTTTGTCCTGAGGCAGGGCATGGCCTTTACCTCCTGTAATGTCAGCGATAATCTCTTTCAACCCGGGCCCGAATAAGGTCTGCCCTTTGAAAGGTATATTAAGCAATTTAGACTTAGAAGTAACATCAGCTGACCAGGATTTTAGCCACAGCGCCCTGCGTGCCTGAATGGCGAATCCTGAATTTTTCGCCGTAAGTTTAGTAAGATGTACTACGGCCTCCGAAATGAATGAATTAGCTAGTTTAAGGACTCTAAGCCTGTCCGTAATGTCGTCCAGAGTAGCTGAACCAATGTTCTCTTCCAGAGACTCAATCCAGAATGCCGCTGCAGCCGTGATCGGCGCAATGCATGCAAGGGGTTGCAATATAAAACCTTGTTGAACAAACATTTTCTTAAGGTAACCCTCTAACTTTTTATCCATTGGATCTGAAAAAGCACAGCTATCCTCCACCGGGATAGTGGTACGCTTAGCTAAGGTAGAAACTGCTCCCTCCACCTTAGGGACCGTTTGCCATAAGTCCCTTGTGGTGGCGTCTATTGGAAACATTTTTCTAAATATCGGAGGGGGTGAGAACGGCACACCGGGTCTATCCCACTCCTTAGTAACAATTTCAGTAAGTCTCTTAGGTATAGGAAAAACCTCAGTACTCGTCGGTACCGCAAAATATTTATCCAACCTACACATTTTCTCTGGTATTGCAACTGTGTTACAATCATTCAGAGCCGCTAACACCTCCCCTAGTAATACACGGAGGTTTTCCAGTTTAAATTTAAAATTTGAAATATCTGAATCCAGTCTGTTTGGATCAGAACCGTCACCCACAGAATGAAGTTCTCCGTCCTCATGTTCTGCCACCTGTGACGCAGTGTCTGACATGGCCCTAATATTATCAGCGCACTCTGTTCTCACCCCAGAGTGCTCACGCTTACCTCTTAGTTCTGGTAATTTAGCCAAAACCTCAGTCATAACAGTAGCCATATCCTGTAATGTGATTTGTAATGGCCGCCCAGATGTACTCGGCGCTACAATATCACGCACCTCCCTCTGAGCGGGAGATGTAGGTACTGACACGTGAGGCGAGTTAGTCGGCATAACTCTCCCCTCGTTGTTTGGTGAAATTTGTTCAATTTGTACAGATTGACTTTTATTTAAAGTAGCATCAATACAGTTAGTACATAAATTTCTATTGGGCTCCACTTTGGCATTGCAACAAATGACACAGGTATCATCCTCTGAATCAGACATGTTTAACACACTAGCAAATAAACTTGCAACTTGGAAATACAATTCAATTAGAATAATATTAAAATGTACTGTGCCTTTAAGAAGCACAGAAGATCTATGACAGTTGAAAATTAATAAACTGAAACAGTTATAGCCTCAATCCTTGTAAACAACACAACTTTAGCAAAGGTTTAATCCCATTAGCAAAGATAACAAATTCTGAAAGCAGGAAACAAATTACAGAATAAACGTTTTTTATCTCAGTCAAACTATAATTCTCACAGCTCTGCTGAGAGAAATTACCTCCCTCAAAATAAGTTTTGAAGACCCCTGAGCTCTGTAGAGATGAACCGGATCATGCAGGGAATACAATGAGTTGCTGACTGAAATATTTGATGCATAGAAAAAGCGCCAAAAAACGGCCCCTCCCCCTCACACACAGCAGTGAGGGAGAACAGAAACTGTCAGAAAAACAGATTAAGCAACTGCCAAGTGGAAAAATAGTGCCCAAACATTTATTCACACAGTACCTCAGCAAATGAAAACGATTTTACATTCCAGCAAAAACGTTAAACATAATCTCTAGTTATTAAACAGCTTTATGTATTTCTTACAGTGTAATTCTAGTGAAGTACCATTCCCCAGAATACTGAAGTGTAAAGTATACATACATGACATTATATCGGTATGGCAGGATTTTCTCATCAATTCCATTGTCAGAAAATAAAAACTGCTACATACCTCTATGCAGATTCATCTGCCCGCTGTCCCCTGATCTGAAGTTTACCTCACTCCTCAGATGGCCGAGAACAGCAATATGATCTTAACTACTCCGGCTAAAATCATAGCAAAACTCTGGTAGATTCTTCTTCAAACTCTGCCAGAGAGGTAATAACACACTCCGGTGCTATTTTAAAATAACAAACTTTTGATTGAAGATATAAAACTAAGTATAATCACCATAGTCCTCTCACACATCCTATCTAGTCGTTGGGTGCAAGAGAATGACTGGGAGTGACGTAGAGGGGAGGAGCTATATGCAGCTCTGCTGGGTGAATCCTCTTGCACTTCCTGTTGGGGAGGAGTAATATCCCAGAAGTAATGATGACCCGTGGACTGATCACACTTAACAGAAGAAAACTAAATTTAATCACCAGAGCCCTTACCTCACCGGTCAGCAGGTAGATGATCTCCATGACATGATTCATTATTCTCTCTGTCATTTGCTTTTGGTCCTTGTTCACCTCTTGCACAATCAGTGAGTTTATCAAATACTGCAAAATTGAGACATAGAAGAATAGATGCCAGAAGTCAATACGTGGTAATGAATTGCTGTCCATGTCTGTGTCACTATATTGCGGTATGCAGAAAAAAAAAACTAATAATAAATTTGAGGTTAGTGATAGTCTTTGTACTTTCTCTCAAACCCTACAAATTGAGAAACACAGTAAAAAAACAATTCCTTAAAATATTGAACTTCAGTTCCCCTGTCTCCAGGCCTCCCTAACAGACCAGATTTTGAGGATATCTGAACTAGAGCACAGGTGAAATAATCAACTGATTAGTAAATATGGTTATTTTACCTGCTCTCATCCAAGGTAATCCTGAAAATCCGGCCTGTTGGGGAAGCCTGAGAATAGGTTTGAAAACCAGTAGCCTAGATCATTCGCAGGAAATAATTTACAGTATGAACGTGATCCCTTAGCCTCCTGGAATATTAGGAACTATGTATGCCTTATATTTACCTTATATATCCCAAAATCTAAACATATGTGGTGATGAATATATTGCTGGTTATCAGAACCCACACCAGATTAATGTCACAAAGCATGACAAATAGCACCTTTGCCTTGAATAATAAGACAGCATCGGAACCACATAAGGGAAATTTTTGCCTTACTAACACTACCAATGAGCGTGCATGTCTTTTTGGAAGGAAGAATCTTCAGCCACACAGAATAGGTTTTACAGTGGGCGTCACCATTCACATATCATGATTGGAGGATGTGAAGGCGTCTCTCTCTGGTTTCACTGTGATTGGCTAGAGGGTAACAAAAACGGATATAAAAGACGGTGCACGCTAGAGCCTCAGCTTAAACAATCTGACATTGTGAAGTTTAACATTGAGAAAGGCTATTCATTAGCCGAAACGCGTTTGTTTTAAATTACTTTACTAGCATACCGCTCAGTCACTTCAGCCACCTGATGCCGACGTTTCCTGCTATCGGCCAGGAAACAGAAAAGTGACTATCGGTTTGCATTGAGTGTGGTTGTTTGGTAGTGGGTCATTTGATAATAATAGGGGTATTTACCCCATTTTTAAATGTATATAAATAAAGTATGATTGTTTTTACAATTACTCCTAACCCTACTTAGTAAGGATGAGTGCTATATAAACCCCTATCTTTTCTATCTCTAATTGTGTTGTATTCATCTTAAAGGGGCAGCACCGGAATCTGGCACCAGATTCTTTACCTTACTAATGTATAGTGTAGTGCCAGTTTAATTTATCCAAGTTAATATGAATACTTAAAATTCTAATCTCTTGCCTAACTAAACATGAAGTAAGAGCTGTTTAAATGGGCATTAAAGCCAACTTTTTTAATTTCTGCATTAGAAATCCTTTGCTGCATTGCAAAATATTTGCATGCAAAATAAATGTTTTAAAAGCATTTTATTCATGTTTTCATTGTTGGTGTTGGTTTCTACAAGAAAAGGCCATTATTTCAATTGAAAAAAGTAAATATAAAAGGATCAGTTTTCAAAAAATTAAATACACTCCAGCAGGTAAAATACACCTTTGGGAATACATTAAATTGGAGAAATGTGTACAATAAATACAATATCCCTTTAAAGTGACAATGGAAATTAAGTGACTATGCCTGCACATGTAAGATACACACTCTCTTATAAGTCCCGAGACTAGCATCCCAATTGGACACTTAAAGTCCCTTCACCATGAGATGTGACTACTGAGGAAACTTATCTTCCTTTTTACACTGATGTACTTTCAAGTGAGCTTTTTACAGATATGCTGCGTCACTAACAAATTATTTAGCATTTGGGAAGCATGTCCCTTTAAAGGAAATATTTCATATCTGTTTAAATACTGCAGCTAGTATTGACTACTCTTTACTCCTTAGGGTATTTTCTGTGGAGTTTTCTATGATTTTACTACACGTGCAATTTATCATGTTTTTAAGAAAGAACTTTCACTCTGTTTTACTCTGTAATGTTTTTAGTATTCCATTAAATATCTTTATTGGATGCTGTATACAGAACTAATTAATATCTCTATGTAAAAAAAGAATATATTTTCCTCAATAGCCACATCCACATTATAAAGGGATTTAAAGCAGACAATCAGGATGCAAGTCCCAGGACTTGCAAGGCACTGTCTATCTGACATGTGCAAGCACATCCATGTTATTTCCCTCCTCAGTTTAAATGGACACTAAGTGCTTTGAGATGGTAAATATAAAATGAGCATGTTGCAGGGTCATGGGATGTGTACCCGGTTCGGTATTAGAGTGCAGTCCCCTTCCGTGTTTTGTATATGTCTAGGGTGATTATATAAGCCTGTGCACCCTTCCCTTGTTCCCAGTTTGTTTGGATTTGAGAGTTTGCATTGTGTGGCTGTTTTAGGGTCCCAGGTATTGGAAAGGATCTTGACGTGGTACCTGGGCTTGTCCCATTTAGCCAGATGCGGTAACTAACCTTTCCATTTTTGCTTTTAAATCTTAGCTGAGAGCTTGTAAGTGAGTGCTGGACTTTCTCTGTGTGTTGTATTAATTTGTTTTGTAATTTTCCCTATGGTTCTTGCACCCATACCTGTCTGGGGTTAACTTCCTGTGACTCTGGGGACAGCACCGCTTCCTGAGAGTGCCGGTGAGCACCCAGGGCTGAGCATGTTGCAGGGTCATGGGATGTGTACCCGGTCCGGTATGAGAGTGCAGTCCCCTTCCGTGTTTTGTATATGTCTAGGGTGATTACATAAGCTTGTGCACCCTTCCCTTGTTCCCAGTTTGTTTTGACTTGAGAGCTTGCATTGTGTGGCTGTTTTAGGGTCCCAGGTATTGGAAAGGACCTTGACGAGGTACCTGGGCTTGTCCCATTTGGCCAGATGCAGTAACTAACCTTTCCATTTTTGCTTTCAAATATTAGCTGAGAGCTTGTAAGTGAGTGCTGGACTTTCTCTGTGTGTTGTATTAATTTGTTTTGTAATTTTCCCTATGGTTCTTGCACCCATACCTGCCTGGGGTTAACTGCCTGTGACTCTGGGGACAGCACAGCTTCCTGTGAGTGCCGGTGAGCACCCAGGGCTGAGCATGTTGCAGGGTCATGGGATGTGTATCCGGTCCGGTGCAGTCCCCTTCCGTGTTTTGCATATGTCTAGGGTGATTACATAAGCCTGTGCACCCTTCCCTTGTTCCCAGTTTGTTTGGAATTGAGTGCTTGCATTGTGTGGCTGTATTAGGGTCCCAAGTATTGGAAAGGACCTTTACGTGGTACCTGGGCTTGTCCCATTTGGCCAGATGCGGTAACTAACCTTTCCATTTTTGCTTTTAAATCTTAGCTGAGAGCATGTAAGTGAGTGCTGGACTTTCTCTGTGTGTTGTATTAATTTGTTTTGTAATTTTCCCTATGGTTCTTGCACCCATACCTGTCTGGGGTTAACTGCCTGTGACTCTGGGGACAGCACCGCTTCCTGAGAGTGCCGGTGAGCACCCAGGGCTGAGCATGTAGCAGGGTCATGGGATGTGTACCCGGTCCAGTATGAGAGTGCAGTCCCCTTCCGTGTTTTGTATATGTCTAGGGTGATTACATAAGCTTGTGCACCCTTCCCTTGTTCCCAGTTTGTTTTGATTTGAGAGCTTGCATTGTGTGGCTGTTTTAGGGTCCCAGGTATTGGAAAGGACCTTTACGTGGTACCTGGGCTTGTCCCATTTGGCCAGATGCGGTAACTAACCTTTCCATTTTTGCTTTTAAATCTTAGCTGAGAGCTTGTAAGTGAGTGCTGGACTTTCTCTGTGTGTTGTATTAATTTGTTTTGTAATTTTCCCTATGGTTCTTGCACCCATACCAGTCTGGGGTTAACTGCCTGTGACTCTGGGGACAGCACCGCTTCCTGTGAGTGCCGGTGAGCACCCAGGGCTGAGCATGTTGCAGGGTCATGGGATGTGTACCCGGTCCGGTATGAGAGTGCAGTCCCCTTCCGTGTTTTGTATATGTCTAGGGTGATTACATAAGCCTGTGCACCCCTCCCTTGTTCCCAGTTTGTTTGGATTTGAGAGCTTGCATTGTGTGGCTGTTTTAGGGTCCCAGGTATTGGAAAGGACCTTGACGTGGTACCTGGGCTTGTCCCATTTGGCCAGATGCGGTAACTAACCTTTTCATTTTTGCTTTTAAATCTTAGCTGAGAGCTTGTAAGTGAGTGCTGGACTTTCTCTGTGTGTTGTATTAATTTGTTTTGTAATTTTCCCTATGGTCCATGCACCCATACCTGTCTGGGGTTAACTGCCTGTGGCTCTGGGGACAGTGCAGCTTCCTGTGAGTGCCGGTGAGCACCCAGGGCTGAGCATGTTGCAGGGTCATAGGATGTGTACCCGGTCCGGTATGAGAGTGAAGTCCCCTTCCATGTTTTATATATATATATATATATATATATATATATATATATATATATATAAAACGTCTTTGCAATATACTTTCATTACTTATTTTATCCCCTTTTCCTGTAATTCCATTCTGACAATTGTGTGCTTTTCCTGTTAAAAGTGAAAGTGCAGAACACTGTTATATTCCACACAGACATTGGTTGCCCACTCAACTGACTTATTTATAACTTTCTCTAATTGGCCACAGTATAAAGAAACCTAAGTTACAACATGGCAGCGCCCATTACTTTATAGACACTAAAACTTTACACATATTTTGTCAATATTTAAACAACTAATCAAATTTTAAAAATTCTATCTACATGTTATTCTCAGACTAATATTTTCTTTGAATGCTTCATTGTATCTAGCATTTATTTACGGCTAGATTTAGAGTTTTGTCGGTAACGACCCGCGTAGCTAACGCTGGCTTTTTTCTGGCCGCACCTTTAAAATAACTCTGGTATTGAGAGTCCACAGAATGGCTGCGTTAGGCTCCAAAAAGGGAGCGTACAGGCATATTTAACGCCACTGCAACTCTCGATACCAGAGTTGCTTACGGACGCGGCCAGCCTCAAAAACGTGCTTGTGCACGATTCCCCCATAGAAAACAATGGGGCTGTTTGAGCTGAAAAAAAACCTAACACCTGCAAAAAAGCCGCGTTCAGCTCCTAACGCAGCCCCATTGTTTGCTATGGGGAAACACTTCCTACGTCTGCTCCTAACACCCTAACATGTACCCCGAGTCTAAACACCCCTAACCTTACACTTATTAACCCCTATTCTGCCGCCCCCGCTATCGCTGACCCCTGCATATTATTTTTAACCCCTAATCTGCCGCTCCGTAAACCGCCGCTACTTACATTATCCCTATGTACCCCTAATCTGCTGCCCTAACATCGCCGACCCCTATATTATATTTATTAACCCCTAATCTGCCCCCCACAACGTCGCCTCCACCTGCCTACACTTATTAACCCCTAATCTGCCGAGCGGACCGCACCGCTATTATAATAAAGTTATTAAACCCTAATCCGCCTCACTAACCCTATAATAAATAGTATTAACCCCTAATCTGCCCTCCCTAACATCGCCGACACCTAACTTCAAACATTAACCCCTAATCTGCCGACTGGAGCTCACCGCTATTCTAATAAATGTATTAACCCCTAAAGCTAAGTCTAAACCTAACACTAACACCCCCCTAAATGAAATATAATTTAAATCTAACGAAATAAATTAACTCTTATTAAATAAATTATTCCTATTTAAAGCTAAATACTTACCTGTAAAATAAATCCTAATATAGCTACAATATAAATTATAATTATATTGTAGCTATTTTAGGATTAATATTTATTTTACAGGCAACTTTGTATTTATTTTAACCAGGTACAATAGCTATTAAATAGTTAATAACTATTTAATAGTTACCTAGTTAAAATAATTACAAAATTACCTGTAAAATAAATCCTAACCTAAGTTACAATTAAACCTAATACTACACTATCAATAAATTAATTAAATAAAATACTTACAATTACCTACAATTAAACCTAACACTACACTATCAATAAATTAATTAATTAAATACAATATCTACAAATAAATACAATGAAATAAACTAACTAAAGTACAAAAAATAAAAAAGAACTAAGTTACAAAAAATAAAAAAATATTTACAAACATCAGAAAAATATTACAACAATTTTAAACTAATTGCACCTACTCTAAGACCCCCAAAATAAAAAAATGCCCTACCCTATTCTAAATTACTAAAGTTCAAAGCTCTTTTACCTTACCAGCCCTGAACAGGGCCCTTTGCGGGGCATGCCCCAAAGAATTCAGCTCTTTTGCCTGTAAAAAAAAACCACATACAATACCCCCCCCAACATTACAACCCACCACCCACATACCCCTAATCTAACCCAAACCCCCCTTAAATAAACCTAACACTAAGCCCCTGAAGATCTTCCTACCTTATCTTCACCACACCAGGTTCACCGATCGATCCAGAAGAGCTCCTCCGATGTCCTGATCCAAGCCCAAGCGGGGGGCTGAAGAGGTCCATGATCCAGCTGAAGTCATCATCCAAGCGGGAGCTGAAGAGGTCCATGATCCGGCTGAAGTCTTCTATCAACGGCATCTTCAATCTTCTTTCTTCCGGATCCATCCTCCGACGCGGAACATCCTGCTGGCCCGACGGACTACCGACGAATGAAGGCTCCTTTAAGGGACGTCATCCAAGATGGCGTCCCTCGAATTCCGATTGGCTGATAGGATTCTATCAGCCAATCGGAATTAAGGTAGGAAAATTCTGATTGGCTGATGGAATCAGCCAATCAGAATCAAGTTCAATCCGATTGGCTGATCCGATCAGCCAATCAGATTGAGCTCGCATTCTATTGGCTGTTCCGATCAGCCAATAGAATGCGAGCTCAATCTGATTGGCTGATCGGATCGGCCAATCGGATTGAACTTGATTCTGATTGGCTGATTCCATCAGCCAATCAGAATTTTCCTACCTTAATTCCGATTGGCTGATAGAATCCTATCAGCCAATCGGAATTCGAGGGACGCCATCTTGGATGACGTCCCTTAAAGGAACCGTCATTCGTCGGGAAGTCGTCGGAAGAAGAGAACGGATCCGCGCTGGAGGTCTTCAAGATGGAGCCGGTCGTCATCGAATGAAGATAGAAGATGCCGCTTGTATCAAGATGGTTGCCGGTCCGGATCGCCTCTTCTTCCCGGATAGGATGAAGACTTTGGAGCCTCTTCTGGACCTCTTCAGCCGCTGGATGATGGATCGCCAGCCCCCGCTTGGGTTGGATGAAGATTTTGGAGCCAGGACCGATCGGTGATACCCGGTGAGGTGAAGATAAGGTAGGAAGATCTTCAGGGGCTTAGTGTTAGGTTTATTTAAGGGGGGTTTGGGTTAGATTAGGGGTATGTGGGTGGTGGGTTGTAATGTTGGGGGGGGGGGGTATTGTATGTGTTTTTTTACAGGCAAAAGAGCTGAATTTCTTGGGGCATGCCCCGCAAAGGGCCCTGTTCAGGGCTGGTAAGGTAAAAGAGCTTTGAACTTTTGTAATTTAGAATAGGGTAGGGCATTTTTTTATTTTGGGGGTCTTTGTTATTTTATTAGGGGGCTTAGAGTAGGTGTAATTAGTTTAAAATTGTTGTAATATTTTTCTAATGTTTGTAAATATTTTTTTATTTTTTGTAACTTAGTTCTTTTTTATTTTTTGTACTTTAGTTAGTTTATTTAATTGTAGTTATTTGTAGGAATTGTATTTAATTTATTTATTGATAGTGTAGTGTTAGGTTTAATTGTAGGTAATTGTAGGTATTTTATTTAATTAATTTAATGATAGTATAGTGTTAGGTTTAATTGTAACTTAGGTTAGGATTTATTTTACAGGTAATTTTGTTATTATTTTAACTAGGTAACTATTAAATAGTTCTTAACTATTTAATAGCTATTGTACCTGGTTAAAATAATTACAAAGTTGCCTGTAAAATAAATATTAATCCTAAAATAGCTACAATGTAATTATTTGTTATATTGTAGCTATATTAGGGTTTATTTTACAGGTAAGTATTTAGCTTTAAATAGGAATAAGTTATTTAATAAGAGTTAATTTATTTCGTTAGAATAAAATTATATTTAACTTAGGGGGGTGTTAGGGTTAGGGTTAGAATTAGCTTTAGGGGTTAATAAATTTAATAGAGTAGCGGTGAGGTCCGGTCGGCAGATTAGGGGTTAATGTTTGAAGTTAGGTGTCGGCGATGTTAGGGAGGGCAGATTAGGGGTTAATACTATTTATTATAGGGTTAGTGAGGCGGATTAGGGGTTAATAACTTTATTATAATAGCGGTGCGGTCCGGTCGGCAGATTAGGGGTTAATAAGTGTAGGCAGGTGGAGGCGACGTTGTGGGGGGCAGATTTGAGGTTAATAAATATAATATAGGGGTCGGCGGTGTTAGGGGCAGCAGATTAGGTGTACATAAGGATAACGTAAGTAGCGGAGCTTTGCGGTCAGCAGATTAGGGGTTAATTATTGTAGGTAGCTGGCGGCGACGTTGTGGGGGGCAGATTAGGGGTTAATAAATATAATATAGGGGTCGGCGGTGTTAGGGGCAGCAGATTAGGGGTACATAAGTATAACGTAGGTGGCGGTCGGCAGATTAGGGGTTAAAAAAATTTAATCGAGTGGCGGCGATGTGGGGGGACCTCAGTTTAGGGGTACATAGGTAGTTTATGGGTGTTAGTGTACTTTAGAGCACAGTAGTTAAGAGCTTTATGAACCGGCGTTAGCCCAGAAAGCTCTTAACTACTGACTTTTTCTGCGGCTGGAGTTTGGTCGTAAGAATTCTAACGCTCACTTCAGACACGACTCTAAATACCGGAGTTAGAAAGATCCCATTGAAAAGATAGGATACGCAATTGACATAAGGGGATCTGCGGTATGGAAAAGTCGCAGCTGAAAAGTGAGCGTTAGACCCTTTCCTGACTGACTCCAAATACCGGCGGTAGCCTAAAACCAGCGTTAGGAGCCTCTAACGCTGGTTTTCACGGCTACCGCCAAACTCCAAATCTAGGCCTTTGTGTTTAATGTCCCTTTTAAAGCAAAGTATGACATCAGCACTGATGTAGTGGATTGGCTAGTTTTGTTTTGCTTGTTTTTTTCAAGCATGCAGCTGACAGAAGCTACAGCATATCTGTTCACACAGCGCTTACTATTCTGAGCTGAAGAAAGTTTGAGGTAAAATATCTCCCTTTTTTACAATGGGATGTTCAGGTGATATTTTCTTGTCATCTTTTTACAGTTACACTGCATCTCTTTCAAGTGATTTTGCATATAAGTATTGTGTCCCTTTAAGAAAAATGGACTAGATGCTACGTCATATTTTACTTTGCCTAGCATACCCTGTTGACATAGTACCTATGTCCAACAGTCTCTTTCATGCTGTGGTCCTCAGTCAGCTTTGACATTGGAGACTGCAGCCAGGGGCAGAAGGACTCTGCCTTCATATGGTAAGGAAAAACTAATCATTCTCCCTTTACCATATGAAGGCAGATCACTGATACAGATAATGAGAGTGATGTCACATTTCCAAACATGACTCACCTTCCCAGTCAGCAAGTAGATGATCTCTAGGGTGTGATTTAAGATCTTCTCAGTCATCTTTTTCACGTCCTTATCCATCTCCTATCATTAGAAAATCGAAGGGTTTGATCTATTTGATGACAAGATGGTTTAGATAGAGTAAGGACTTCTATGTTGCAGTATTGCAGTCATCTGAACAAATATATTTTAACATATATAACTGCTGATGTTTCATATACTTTTTGAATTGTATGTCCCCTTAATACTAATAATACTGCAGTTTGAAATTTCACTGGTGCCACAAAAAAAACAATAAGATATTCATTATCACTCAGGCAGCAGCTTCTGTAGCCTTGGGCTCCCATTTATCAAATTGTCACCCATCGATTCAGTTTTGGTCTCTCATATCAAAGTTTACAAACAAATGTAAATTCAAACTTTGGTTGCTTTCTTAGGGATGACAGATTGCTATCATTTGTGTTTCCTTACAGATGCATCACAAATAGCTTTTTATATTCTGCACATTTGAAATCACCAGCACTATCGTTAAAAGGGAAAATCAAAACCTTAGTCATGTTAAAGTCTTACCTTAGATTTAGCTGCAAATAGCCTCCTGAACCCCTTTCTATATCATGCAGCAGGAACAATAAAAAAGTTATTTTAAAATGAATATTGTTTCTAGCCATTTTGAAATGGCTGCCAAGCTCCAATCACTGATGACATCACAATCTGGGCTGCATATGGCGTCCAATCACAAAAGGCTCACTAGTTGGATTCAACAGACTGTCAATGCTATTCAGCAGAGTGCCTAGATGTAGCCCAGATTGTGGGCTGATTGAAATCCAGCCCATTTCCAAACCCACCGTGGACTCATTAACATTGTGGCCTGGATAAACCTTATTTCACTACTGAAATATTACTGTGTCCTTCAGTTATTTGATAGATCAAAATGAAATTGCTGATCCAAACACCCAATTATTTATAAATGAAAATCATGGAAATTGTCAGGGGTGCCTAAACTTTTGCATACGACTGTATATATATATATATATATATATATATTATATATATATATATATATATATATTGTGACATTGTGACAGGGAACAGGGAATTGTGAGTGACCAGGTTTATGTTTCTCCTACTATGTTGAAATGAGTATTTGCTTTCTAAACCCCAGGAAATTGTATTATATAAAATGTGGCTAGGAAATAAGCTGCTGTATTTTTAGGTCCCTGGGGTGGAACATAGGAGAGAGGGCGGGCCAGTGTTCCACTCCTCAGTTTACACATAGCTGAAGGTGAGAAATCAGGAAGGTATTTTTTGCACCTGTGTTTAATTAAATGAGGGTAATTTATTCTCCAGCTGCTAGGTGGAGAAAGAGCCTCCAGAGTATTTCATACATGTAAAGAGACACTTTGCAGCTGAGCTGAGAAAAGCTGATAAAAAGTGAGTTTGCTAAAAACAACATGTTTAGTTTAGTTTAGTTTTCCTTGATTCAATAAGGGATGAAAAACGATGTCAGAAAGAGCTCACACTGAGCTAGGTTTTTGTTTGTAGGTTTGGGCCTGTTTGGTTGTTGTAAAACACACATTGCTGTGAACTCCACTTGCACAGTGAAAAATAAATCTGACTGTTTACATTTATTAAGGCTGTGTCATTTATACCCTAGAGGATCATGCTATTTCCTTGAAACCAGGCACCAGGAGTGGGTGCTGGATTACAATATGGTGGAGAATGCGGGCATAGCACAAATATGGTCTGTGGGTATAAAAGTTTTCTGCAAGCTGCACTAAGAAAACTTTTGCTTTAAACTGTTGGAAATAAAAGTGACACTGTGCCTTTTAGACATATACCTGCCTTGGTGTTACCTGTTACTTCTAAGAGGCGAACTTTTACAAAATGGAGGAGCTGGTGAAAGCTTGCTACTGCTGCACAGCAGGAGACAAATCGCTTACTGTCTGCACAAGTAAGAAGAATAATGGATGCCTAGTGAGAGGATAGAGCTACATAGGTTAATGTATTGCAACAAGTCCTACAGCCTTCTGTAGATACCCCCACTGTGGATAGGGGGCGCTATATCCAAGCAAATTACTTTCTGCATAAGTTGTCAGAGACGGATGATATTGAAGCTTACCTCACAACATTTGAGAGGATTGCTGCCAGGGAACAGTGGCCACCTGAACAGTGGGCAGAGCTACTCACACCATGTCTTAGTGGAGAAGCCCAGAAAGCATATGAGGATTTGTCTCACAGCCAAGCTCAAGATTATCAGAAACTAAAAACTGAAATTCTAACACGCTTGGGAGTAATACCTGCAATTCTTGCCCAAAGATTTAACAATTGGGTGTTTGAGATGGGAAAACCTACAAGAGCACAAATGTATGAACTGTTGAGACTTGCTCAGAAATGGCTTGTGCCAGACATTAATTCAGCCACAAAAGTCATAGAAATGGTTGTAATGGGTCGATTTCTCAGGATTCTGCAATCTGGACTTTGACAGTGGGTCAGTCAAGGGGATCCTAAAGACCCAGAAGAAATGATGAGCCTGGTTGAGAGATATTTGACTGCAAAGGAATTGCACAGCAATGATCCTCAACCTAAATTAAAGCTGCCTTATAAAAAAACAAGTGGAAAAACAGAAGGACAAAGGTCTATTCATAACCAGGGACAAAATGACAATGGTGGGAAATGGCTCCCTAGGGAACCATTATGGCCAAGAGGCCAAACTGATGAACAAATAAGGTGTTTTTAATGCCAAGAGTTAGGGCATATTGCACGTAACTGTACACAGGGGGAGGGACCTATGCAATGTAATATGGGTGCAAGGGACAAACATAGTACAATGTTAACCTGCACCAAAATGTCTTTTGTTTCCAGTGCTATGTGTTCTAGTCATTTAAGATCTGTGAATGTAGAGGGTAAGAGTGTACAAGCGCTCCTTGATTCAGGGAGTGAAGTTACTCTGGTAAAAAGTGTTTTGCTTCAGCCAGAAAAGTTAAATAGAGATAAAATGCTTGATATTGTCTGTATACATGGGGACACACACTCATACCCTACAGCTGAGGTTGAAATTATAACAGATATTGGTACAGGTAAAGGGACAGTCAAGTCCCAAAAAAAGTTCATGATTTAAATAGGGCATGTAATTTTAAACAACTTCCCAATTTACTTTTATCACAAATTTTGCTTTGTTCTCTTGGTATTCTTAGTTGAAAGCTAAACCTAGGAGGTTCATATGCTAATTTCTTAGACCTTGAAGACTGCTTCTAATCTGAATGCATTTTGACCACTAGAGGGCATTAGTTCATGTGTTTCATATAGCTAACATTGAGCTCATGCACATAAAGTGACCTAGGAGTGAGCACTGATTGGCTAAAATGCAAGTCTGTCAAAATAACTGAAATAAGGGGGCAGTCAGCAGAAGCTTAGATTCAAGGTAATTACAGAAGTACAATGTGTATTATTATAACTGTGTTAGTTATGCAAAACTGGGGAATGAGTAATAAAAGGATTATCTTTCTTTTTAAAAAACAAAAATTCTGGTGTTGACTGTCCCTTTAAGTGTTGCATAGGGGAAGTACCTGTGTTGCCCTATGATATAGTATTGGGGAGAGCCTTTCCTCACTTTTGTCAAGTGTGGGAGAAACCTTCAGTAGGCCATGGGATTAATCCTGGGACGTTACAGGAGGTGGAGGAAATGGAAACCATTTTTCCATTTTCCAATAATTGATTGGGAACCAGACACTGTGCAGGAGGCACCTCTGGTGTGTCTAGGCAATGAGGCAGAACCCCCTCAGAGTAATGCTTCTGGAAAAGACATAGAACTTGAGGATCTAGGGATTAATTCTGTTAATTACCAAGCTGCCCAATGGGAGGACCCGACTCTGATAGTGGCGAGGGAAAATGTTCAAGTAATTAAAGGCACTGTCATAGATCCTGAAAAGCAATTGTGTTTTTCTTATTTTATAGAGCAGAAAAGAAAGGGGTTGAAGAGGTGGAGCAATTATTGGTTCCCAAGTCTTATAGAAATACCGTTTTGAAATTAGCCCATAGTCACGTGCTAGGGGGACACCTTGGAATTGAAAAGACCAGAGAAAGAGTTCTTGCACAATTTTATTGGCCTGGTATTTTCATTTCAATAGAGAGATTTTGTAAATCCTGCCCAGAATGTCAGTTGAAAGCTCCATTTAAAGGTTACTGCAATCCACTTATACTTCTTCCTGTTATAGAGCTTATTTTTGAGCGAACAGCAATTGATTTGGAAGGGCCTTTACTAAAGTCTGCTAGGGGGCATGAGTATATTTTAATTGTGGTGGACTTGTAATGCTTGTGGGATATTCCACTATCAGACCAAACTTGGCCAGTAGTCTTCTTATCCCGGCGTCAAATGTAATGATAGGAAATATCCCAGAGCAGAGAGAGAGTTTGTAAAATGAGGTAAACAGTACTCACAGCAAGCAGGGCAGTACTCAGCTGCAACAGGGAGGTAATCCAGCAGTATGGCAGTTCAGGGATAAACCAATAGAAGGACCGGTAACAGGCAGGAGTCAGCAACAAAAGGATATCCAGCAGTATAACAGTTCAGGGGTAACCCAATAGAATGGTCAGACAGGCAGAGTTCATCAACAGTTAAGCAATCCAGCAATGCAGAGTTTAAGGCAAGCAGCGTAGTCAAACAGGCAGAGTTCATCAACGGTAAAGCAATCCAGCAATTCAGGGGTTAAAGTAAGCAGAGTAGTCAAAAACAGGCAGAGTTCATCAGCAGTAAATCAATACAGAAATTCAGCAAACAGATATACAGCACCCAGGAGCACAAGAAGTAACACCTATACTTGGGCACAGGTGAGAGAGAACGAGGCCTTTACATAGAGAAGACAGAGCGGGCGGTGATGATGTCATCACCGCGCTGCAGTTACACTGTCGTATCCCTAGCAACAGGAGGAGTGCCTGTGTCCATGGCAACGGCCACAGCAGAGCAGAGGAGCAGTGTCACAGGACTATGCTACCCGCTATCCTGAGGCAATTCCTTTGCGGAATACCTCCTCTAAGAATATTGCTAAGGAGTTAATGATTATGTTCAGCAGGGTGGGCATACCAAAGGAGATCCTTACGGATCAGGGAACCCCTTTTATGTCCAAAATTATGAAAGAGTTATGTAAACTTCTTAAAATTAAACAACTAAAAACATCTGTGTATCAACCCCAAACTGATGGGTTGGTTGAGAGGTTTAAAAAAACACTAAAAATCATGTTAAGTAAAGTGGTAGACAAGGATGGAAAGAAGTGGGATTGTTTGCTACCGTACCTTATATTTTCTATTAGGGAAGTGCCCCAAGCTTCCACAGGTTTTTCAAAAATTGTATCTATATTTATAGCCAACAATTAATAATATTATTAATTGTTGGCTATAAATATAGATACAATTTTTGGCTTATTCATAATTTATTATAAAGCTTGAGTTGTTCCCATATATAAATGTCTCTTATAATACATGAGACTATGGTCACCTGTGTAAATAGAATGTACCACACTATTGTTATAACGCGTGTACTTTTTCTATAAGATAATCATTTGAAAGATTAGCAAATTTCTATTATAACAATGTATGCATAATGGGCTCTAGTAGTTAGCAGAATCCAATTGATGTATCTTTAAACTTCTGTCTCGTATAAGATTGAACAAATGTTTATCAAATGTCATCATGTATTAGCACGTATTCATATGTCATTAAACAGGCCTCAGAGGTTAGTCCCCAAGTAAAATATTGATTGGAGTAAAGGAAGTAGGAGTATTCTTACCACCAGGTGTTAAAGCAGAGGTTCCGGTATGGTCTATGATTAAGGCATGTTAACCCTGCCGAAACACGTAAGACCGAACCTCTAAATACCTCCATTGATGAGCGTTTTTGTATTTATCTAATGGAGAGCCTGTTTTTCTCTTAAAGGATTACTTTCTGTTATAATTTTTAAGCCAAACAACTAACATATTAAAGTTAATAAACATTAATTAAAACCTACTGACCTATATTTTCTCCAAAACGAAGTTTCATAACGTTATAAAAGTTATATCTTTTATTCCCCGATGATGTCACGTTATCCTGCCCACTATTTTCAGCACTGTGTGTTCAAAATACTTAAACCAATGAAATTGTGTTTAAAGCGCCATTTTGAAACCTAGGTATTGTAAACGGATTGGTACAGAGAAAAGGATACCCACGGAGTGGGTTTGGAAAACAATTAAATTTGCAGACAAGATTTCTGATATACGGTAGAGATATGTTAATGAAATGCTATTGATAAAAACCGTATTTGGGGTAGTTAGTTAGTAACAAGCATAGAAAATATTTACTTACAGTGGCCCTTTAAATAATGAAATAAAGAAATTGCCTTTTAAGCGAACCAGGACCCACTGTTTTGTTTGCCTGTTGTATCTATATTGCAAACGGGGAAGAGTTTGCTACCAGGTCCCTCATTGCTACAGGAGCGGCAAAAAAAGGAAGTGTGCAGGAGAATTTCGGCTCATGGAGAGCCGATTCAAATTACTACCCGTCTGAGCAGCGTCCGCGAGTGTGGAGGTGGGATAGAGAGGAACAGGATAGTTCACGTCACCAGGTAAGACCCGTGTTTCCCTGGGATGGAGCTCGAAATTTACTGAAGGAAAGAAAACTGAGTAGAGGCGACCGCTTGAAGTTGCGGGGTGAGTGAACAAGTTATATTACCTGTTTGACCGCTAACCCACTGAAGCTGCCAGGGTTTCTTTTGACATTTAGTACTTGCTTGAATATTTATCTGCACTTCTATGTCCTGTCTTACTATATGGTATACTCTGAGCACTACACTAAAACTTTTTCTCTGGCTGTATATATAAAATTTATATATGTGTTAGATCACTGGTCGACAAATCTGACCTGAACATTGACCATATTGTTACAGAATGTAAGGAATTTTAACCACCCTACACTAACGAGCATTATATTATAAGTGATCAATCGAATTGTTATTTATTATTATCAAATATGTCACATGGAGGTTGGTAAATCTTCTGTGAAATTGATTAAGTCTTTGCGCATGAGAGCGGGAACACGCACGAACCTCATTAGATATAAATTTAAAATGCTGCAATTGGGCAATATTATTTGGAGATGCAAGCCTATTTTTTTAGATGAATTGGATGATATCATCGGAAAAAAAAAATTTGATTCATGTTGGAATCTGTTTCAGAATTTAAGTAAGTGTAATTGAATTGCAATAATGTTATCTTTCAGATTACACACAGTTTATATGCTTGCTTAGACACAGTTTTATAACCCTTCAAATGGGATTATCATTTCCCATACATACTATTTATTATACAGAAAATGTGACTAAATAAATTGCACGGTCAGAGTATCTATCAAGGTGAAATGTAATTTTATTTTCAGAATGAATTACACTAGATTGAAAGGAGTCACATTTTTCAATGTAGTCGCATTATCTACATTGAATTAGTGTGTGGTCTCTTGAGAAGGAGCAGAAGGTAAAGAACACAGGGAAAACTATGTAAATTACAGCTAACTTGGAGCCCAATGAAAGAGAGTGCAGCATTCATAGCACACGAAACCGAATGACACTGTCAGGGATCGTTAACAAAGAAGCGCACCACTGGGGCTTAGCACCTCTTCCCTGTGCTGAATGGCACTGTGTGACCCAAGAGGTGGGCGCAGCACAGTAGCCTGGCACCAAATAGGCCAATATTGAGGGAAACAAGGCAGAGGGCACAGAATTTTAGAACTATAGTCTATCTATATGCCAATGCAGCATCCCAGGAGTTCCAGTACCCAGATGCAAACTAGCCAAGCAACTTTATGCCTTAGAATACAAGCAGTCAATTTCAGCTTTTTACAAAAGGAAAATTAGAGTTGACAAGCTTGTGAGGTCACCTTTTAGTACACGTGCAGGAAACGCACTTATTCAATATTCTGACTTGAGAATAAATTCTAGAACTATAGTCTATCTCTATGCCAAAATGAAAAACAATCTATCAGCTATTTATGATTTTTTCACTTCTGTAATGATCAATCAGTTAATGGGACATGAAACCCAAATGTTTTCTTTCAGGTTTAGATAGAAAATACAATTTAAAAAAAAACACTTCACAATTTATTTCTATTATCAAATTTGCTTCAAACTCCTGATATACTTTATTCAAGGAGCAGCAATGCACTACTGGGATCTAGCTGATCACATCAAGTCAACCAATCACAAGAGAAAATTGAGTGCAGGCACCAATCACCAACTAAGTCCCACTAGTGTAGGATATGTACATATTCATTTTCAACAATGGATACCAAGAGGACAAAATACATTTCAAAATAGAATTGAAGTTAAAAGTGTCTTAAAATCAAATGTTTTTTTCTGAATCCCTTTAAACCCATCCAGATGTAGAAGCAGATGAAAAATCATCTTGAAAATGAAAACTTGAGAAAAACTGATTATATTTTACTTGTATTTATTTTTCAAAATTGAACAAGTACTTATTACATAATTATAACATTTACAAATGTAAACATTTATCTTATTTATATTATTCTAGCAGACCATCAGCAAATGAATAACTTTAAAACAAAGTTTTTTTTGTTTTTGTTTCCTGAGAAATATACATATTCATGTTTAAAACAAATAATAAAAGTGGAATTCTGCACTTAGAGCAGAAACTCGTGTGGTTAAAGGGTTAAGTCCTATAAAGCACAAAAGCCCGGAAATTCCTGAGATTATGTGCTCACTTAATGGAAATTCCAAAATTAAAACCTCTGCCCTCCCATTGGAACAGAATGAAGCAGACTATTGCTGAAACCCCACTGCATGAAAAGAATGCTGTAAGAACACTACAGTCCTCTTCATTTATCAACATATATATATATAACTTTAATTTCTGAATTTCCATTAAGAACCTAAAGATGGGAATATCCTGGTTTTTGTGTATCTTAGTTTTAACTTAATAACCAGCTTTGATGAAAGTTGTGAAAAGACAGATATATAGACAGACAGACATCTATATAGACAGACAGATAGATAGATTAGATATTGATATACTTACAACCCTTCTCGCACCACCACTGCTGATTATTTTCTATTCCCTATCCCTCACTCCCACGTGACCGCAATTGGCCAATCACAAGCTCGTATAAATTTAAGGTACAGCGAACGGCAGCGCAAGCTCAGAACATATTGGTGATGTCACTTCAAGTCATCAGCACAGCATGAACGCGCAGTGACTGTGAAATTGTGCACGAGAGGCATGAGTGTACACAGATTGCCCTGCGAGTCCTCAGACAAGTGTATACATCTTATATTTGGACACATTTGCTGGCTCAGGGTTTTAACGTTATAATTTGCTTTAGCAGCTAAGATGGGCAATAACGGAACCATTTCTTAGATAGACAGTTGATTGATATCTTTTTTTTTTCTTCTTGAGAATTATAAGTTTAAAATGTAACTATTTCCAATAGGAAATCTACAAAAAAAATAGATTCCATAAATTTCTGTAAGGAAAGTGTTAATGCCTAGTTTACACTTGGTATATAACTAAGGTGATGTAAATACCAGAATATTGTGGTGACTTGTAATGAACGTTTAAAAAATCCACAGAAGGTGACTGGTAACTTGTAAATAAAGTCAAATTTACATTAGCATATCAGTTTTTTATATAAACATAGTATATTGATTTATGCGTGTATATATATTATTTACAGTCATTTAATCCAGTATCCTGGTCCCAACACTGTCCCTTTAAGCTCTTTTATAGATATTACCAAAATATTCAGCTATAAATCATGTAAATAAGTGTGTAACAATTTCACAACATGTTAATTTCTTTATGTTACAGATTTTTTTTTCTTTAATAAAAGGAATGATCTCTTTTTTTTAATTTCCCTGTCATTACTAGTAATGTTGATTCCTGATTTTGTTTTTTTAAGGAAACTGCCACCATCTGTTTTTTCAAGTTTCATGAAGACAACCAAGGAATTTGTTGTGAACATGCAAATTTAGTATTTAAAGGGACAGTATACACTCATTTTCATATAACTGCATGTAATAGACACTACTATAAAGAATAATATGCACAGATACTGATATAAAAATCCAGTATAAAACTGTTTAAAAACTTACATAGAAGCTGTCAGTTTGGCTCTGTTGAAAAGGCAGCTGGAAAGCCCACTGCAAGTGGCAAATAAGACACTCCCCCCCTCCCCCTTCTTTTGCATATGAAAAGACCCTTTACACAAACAGGAGCAAGCTGGAATAGGTAGTCGAGCGTATTCACATAAAACTTTGGGGCTTGGTTAGGAGTCTGAAAATCAGAGCAATGTTATTTAAAAATAAGCAAAACTATACATTAATTTAAAAAAAAAACTTTATGGGCTATATAAATAGATTATCTACAAAACATTTATGCAAAGAAAAAATGAGTGTATAATGTCCCTTTAATCCCTTAACTGAAGAACCATTCCCACCCCGTGCTGAGCTGTTTTGGAGTTTTGCAATGCTTCTCACATTTAAAGGTACATGGAACCTAAATGTTTTCTTTCATGATTCAGATAAAGCATGCAATTTACTTCTAGTATTGCATTTTCTTCGCTCTCTTGGTATCTATTGTTAAAAAGCAGGGACATAAGTTTAGGAGCACTTTAAGGCAGTAGTTTTGGAAGAATGTTATCCATTTGCAAGAATACTAGATGACAGAACTATTTCCTGTCATATAGTGCTTCAATCACCTACCTATGTATCTCTTTAACAAAGAATACCATGGGAACAAAGCAAATTTGGTAATAGAAGTAAAGTGGAAACTTTTCTTTAAAATTTTATGCTCTGTCTGAATCACAAAAGAAAATGTTTGGGGTTTTATAACCCTTTAAGCCCTACTGTATGTAATTTTTCTGTGAGAAACCCCCACACACATATATAGGTTTGTTTCTTTTTAGCAGACCCAGCAGATTCAAACTATACCATTATTTTATGTATATATATCATGACATGTGAGAACTGTACAACAAAGTGTGTAAAAATGTATATTTGTATTAAACATATAATAAAAGATGTTGTAAATAATTGTGTGCGTGTTTTTTAACAATATGGTCAATAGAAGAAGGGGTGATCTTCATGTAAATATGGGTCTTTGGGTATAGTTTATATAACTTTTAAATGTTTTCATAAATGCAAATTCCAGTGCAGAATTTTCTCATGACATATGGAATAAATAATTACTAGCTAATGAAGATGGCCCATACAGAGTGGTGACATTGAATGGAAAGCAACACACCATTCATAATCCCAATGGATCACACAAATCTGTTGTATTTGGAATTAGTTAGATACATAAGCTCTCTACAGACAGTTCCTTCTGCACATCGACTGAGTCCTACCAGCATTTATGATTCCTCCACAAAAAAGTGATCACTCAACTGTCTACCTCTTTGATTAAAAAGTTAGACAACTCAACCTTGGTTACCTAAAAATAAGACCTTACTGTACATTCTGCACTTCTATCCTAGACACATGATAGTACTCTTTTCAGGCACTCAGGTTTAAGACAACCTTCTAGCTTTTACAGAAACATGTATGGTGGCCAACTGTCTAAAGATACCCAAGAATATGTCGTCGTCGCCCCCCCCCCCCGTAACATATATGATCTCCACAAGTCCTCTTATACACTTCCTTCAAGTTTACTCAAACCTTTATCTATCTGCAAGCAATCTTAAGGTCTTTTCACAATGGGCTAAATCACTAATTTAACTAAATAAACAAACGTTACCGCCATATAGGTAGTGGTAGACAGATTTCACTTCATTCCTCTTACTGGTCTGTTAAAGGGATATGAAACCCACATTTTTTCTTTTACGATTTAAATAGAGCATGCAATTTTAAAGTGATGGTAAATTTAAGTCTACTACAATACATATTTTGATAAATAAGATAAAATGTTAATAAATTTGCTGAATTTAAAAAATATATATTTATAATGCAAGAGTATAAAAATTGATTTTTTTTAATCCTAGTATTTTCGTGTGCTTCCGCCTCCCCCTTCAATTGCCTGGTTGCTGTTAGGTTTAACATAGAGAGTAGTTCCACCTGCTTTCTACCTAGGCATCATTGTGCGCTCCCGTGAAAGAACTAAATACGCACGTGCAAAGCTACGTAATAGTCTCCAATGTGAACAATGAATCACAAGTTTCATTGTTTACATCTGGAGTCTATAGCCATTGTTTACATCTGGAGTCTATAGCAGTGAATTGTGTCTATTAAAAAAATGTACACCATGATTCCCCTTCACAAACGAGCATTTCTGTGATATTAACGTTATGATAGAAAATGTTATTACAGTATCACTCATTCATCATATGTAGAGACTGTGAAGAGAATGAGTGACGTGGGCTGTGATTTCCTAAGACTTTTCAATGCACATGTGAAGACCGTGCTTGTTCACAGAGACGGTGACGTGACGGCTACATTCCTGCTTTTTCAAATAAAGATACCAAGAGAATGAAGAAAATTTGATAATAGGAGTAAATTTAGAAAGCTGCTTAGAATTGCATGCTCTATCAGAATCATGAAGGAAAACAATTGGGTTTCATATCCCTTTAAATTGGTCACTCTGTTTATTTAAATACAACAGTATGAAAAGGCAGAAAAGGGTTAAAAACTGCAACTAAGAAAACCCCCAAAAATAATACCCTAAATAACTCTGTGATTCCACTCATTGGCTGTTACATTGTTGCAGTGACTGATCGTCCAGCACTCAGGAGGCAATGGAGGAGAAAGCAGGACGCCAGAACAGTTAGGACGTTCCATGTTGTTAAAGCCTAGCGATGTTAGGGCGGCATGGAACGTCCTAACGGCATTAAACAGTTAAATTAGATTTGCCTACATCACTGTGTTTATCCAGTGTTTTGTGTACCCCTTCTCAAGACTACAGTCCATAACTAGTTCGCTAAATGTGTTCCTTGGCTTTTCCACCTCATTGTGGACAATCATCCTAAATATAAGGTTTTACAATTTTTGGACTATTGGAAGAGGCATCATATCACAGAAGTGTTGTGGGGTTTTGCCTATAATTTACAATCTCCCACATTAGTGAAGGCCTTTTTATTGAGATGATCCTGATAAATCTAAAAAAGTCCTGAATGGTCACTGTAATACTTACAGATAATTTGTTTATATGACTTGCAGTTTCGACAAGCTAGCCACTCATTTAAAGAACACAAGAGAGGGTATATGTATACAGATACGGTTACCAATGTAGAGCGTAAATCAAAAGTAAATTTCTTGTAGGTGTGTATATGTTATGCTCTGCTGTGATTGCCATTTTTGTGTTAATAACCTTTATCGAATAATATACAAATATACAAAACACTGTGGTTGTGTATGACAACCAACCTAAAGGTGTTCTTATAAGGCTAAAATATATTCAATATAGAAGCCTGTAAAAAACATTGGAGAAAAGTCCATAATTTCAGTGGTTCAGTAGACATATTTTCCACAATATTATTCTGTATAATTCTTGCTTATTTTAAAATATATTAAATAATAACTTCATCATAAGGAAAATAAATAACATAAAAAAAGAACAAATAATAAAACAAATATTCCAGGTTGACTTCAATTTTTTCTTTATTTTATGTGAAATATTAATTGGACCATAAAGTTTATACCTTTTTCGTTAAAAGTTTTTGTGATTTTTGTATTTCTTATGCATTAAACGAGAAGCCTCTCTTTTTAGCCTACGCTTGACGTACTTTAAATGCTGTGTGGCTAGAGTTGAACTGGAAGCAGGTAAGTATTTCCTAGATGGGACTGTGGTGACGGTCTGGGTCTGGGCAATGTATTTAACTATGTGTTGCAAGTGGTCATTCATTGTTGCCATTTGGTGTGACAACCTTTCTTGCTGGGCATAGATGCGCATCTGCCATCTGATCTCCCTCTGTTGCTCTTGCCGGAGGAGTCTCAATTGTTTTATTACTTTTGACTGTGATGGTATTACATGTATGCCCTGTGGTGGCACAGGTGGAAGCCGGAATATTGGTGGCAGTGGCTGTAGGATTGGTGGTGGAGCAGGTGGTAGCAAAATGTCATTACTTGGGTCCTGGTGAGATGCAAAAGTCTGTTCTAGGTGATGGGCTTGATGGGGAGATCCTTCCAAGTATAAGGAATTAGAGTCTTCCTTCTTGATCTTTTGTTCAATGTCCTCAACCTTGAAATTTTGTAAGAATTCAGGTATTTCCCTTTCTAGTAATTCCTCCTCTTGATGGTTTTGTGATTCTAGTTGTAGAAGAAACAAACAATAAAAAAATAAACAATGTTATACATATATTAATCGATATCTTTAATTACATTAATTACACTTTCGTAAGTAGTCTCATGTTTACTTTGGAGGGTAAAAAAATACATAGATAAAGTACAGCTCTAAAGACACAAACCTTGCAGCTCCCTAACTGAACACAGCTGGTGATTAGCAGGGACATACGACTGCCGCTGATGACCAGCATTTCTCTTTGTGTTTATCACTCAGTGCAGTAGTATTGCATAATTAACAAGTGCATAATAAAAAGACAATACTATAGCACCTACTCTGAATTTAAAATAAGCAGTTACTTTTTTTCTGACAAATTTATTTTGTCCTATTTTTCCGGCCCCCTGCATCATGTGACAGACATCAGCCAATGAAAGACTAGTATAAGTATACCTTGTGAGCTTGTGTACATGCTCAGTAGGAGCTTGTTCCAAAGAAAGTGTGTATATAAATAGATTAGGGCTGCAACTAACCATTATTTTCATAATCGATTAATTTTTTTCGATTAATCGACTATTTGGATAATAGTCCGAATAATCAATATTTTTTTCCTGTATTTATAATAAAATCCACATACTGAGTGTTACAAATATAAAACTTCAGACTAAAACTTTACATTAACACAATGTTGTCCAATTTTTAAGCAGCAGAACACATTTTTATAATTAAAGAGACACTGAACCCAAATTTTTTCTTTCGTGATTCAGATAGAGCATGCAATTTTAAGCAACTTTCTAATTTACTCCTATTATCAAATTTTTCTTCATTCTCTTGGTATCTTTATTTGAAAAGCAAGAATTTAAGTTTAGATACCGGCCCATTTTTGGTAAACAACCTGGGTTGTTCTTGCTGATTGGTGGATAAATTCACCCACCAATAAACAAGTGCTGTCCAGAGGTCTGAACCAGAAATTGGCTGGCTCCTTAGCTTAGATGCCTTCTTTTTCAAATAAAGATTAGCAAGAGAACGAAGAAAATTGATAATAGGAGTAAATTAGAAAGTTGCTTAAAATTGCATGCTCTATCTGAATCACGAAAGAAAAAAATTGTGTTATGTGTCCCTTTAAGCAAAACAAAACCTCAAACTGTTTGAAAAGAGGTAGAATTAGAAAGAGGTAAAATTAGAAAGCGGTAGATGATCACTGATTATAACATTCTGTTATTCACTCTTTCAGAAACTTTGCATTAAAATGCAAAAATGTAAAACATGTCCACATCCTCCTGGCTGAGGCTGGCACCCTTTTTGCAAGCTAATATAGCCTGCAGCAGAGAAGAGGCACTCGGATGGTGTTGAGGTGCTTGAGATGCATAAGCAGGGTGTAACCAATTTTGCAAAGGTGGGATATTTATCATTATTAGCTTCCCTAATGCAAAGGGTTTTCCTCCTTGGCAAGGGGCCTCTCAATAAAGTAAGCCTGGACTTCATTCTAACATAGAAATATCTTAAATATCTATATGAAATGGTAAATAGCCAGCTATAGGGTTAGGGAAAATATCTAGTCTGATCTTAAATTAACAAATATATACTTATAGATGTTGAATCTGGTACAATTCACAATTTATTAAAAAAAGTTAAAAAAAAAACAATTAAAAAAGTTAAAAGTGCTAAGGATTATATATCAAGAACAGGTCAAAGCCTTACACATTTATTTATACTGTACATTTAATCAGTAATAGCAAGCAATCCGCTAATAATTCACATCAATTCAAAAAACGACTCCCATCAATCGATGGCTAGGTGTAAACAACAAGCTCGGCCCTATATCAAGCAAAGCGTAGTCCTAAATCACCTGATTTAATATAAACAATCCAAATGATGACTCCTATTTTTTCTGGTTTTTGCATAAGCGAAAAGTAAGCGTCTGTAGACGTCCTTTATGCTAAGGGCATAAAACACAATACCAGTGCCGTGTGCAAACCAACTAATCGGAGACCAAACTAATCGATAATGAGATTAGTTGACAACTATTTTCATAATCGATTATTATCGATTATATTGATTAGTTGTTGCAGCTCTAAAAAGATTGTGCAAAATGTGATTATGGAAGTAAATTGGAAAGTGTCTTAAAACTGCTGCTCTTTCTGAATTATTGGAAAAGGTATGGAGTGAGCGCTAAAACAAGCTTAATAGGCCAATAGGATGAAGAAGTGCACTAAAATGGTTCAAATGGGCTAGAACGATATAATGCTGATCTCAATAAAATGGACAATTTAATATGCATATAAACAAAAATAGGTAGTAGACGTGGATAAAGTTAAAATACTTAACATTAGCATGGATCCATGTAATGACTAAAACAGGTGTACAACAACGGTAAAAACAGTAATAAAAACAGTGATAAACAGACAGATAAGAAGTCAGTGAGATCCTCTGCGAATTAGGTCAGAGGTCTCTTTCTATGTGTAGATGTAATTGCGAATAGACACAGTAGAAACAATAATAATGGTGTCTGAGTGATAAAATGCAATAAGTGAAAAAATGCAATAATGGTTGGTGAAAATTCAATTACAATTGGTAAAAAACAAAAACAAAAAATAATCCCAAATATGATTCAAAGTTCAAAGTACAAGTGAGAAAATAAACAGTGACCAAGGGTGATCCAAATCAGATAAATCAACAATCCATAAAAACCATATGTTGAAAAAATTAGTGGTGTAAAGTGTCAGTCCAAAAATCCATATATAAAAAGTGATCCAGAAACAAAACAGAAATGGTGATCCAAAAATTGCAGACAATAGTTCAAAAGTAGAATCCAAGGTAATATAAAAATAAAAGTCTATGTAGAAAAACCTTCCATATCAAAATGTGTTGTGGAGAAATGACACGTGAAAAACAAAACGTTGGTACAATAAATACACAAAAATTGATAATAAACAAACGATCCAAACCTGTGAAAAGACAGAAACAAAAAATAGTGCAATAAAGTTAGTTACGCTTTAGAAGGTATGAAAATAAGCTCACCAGTATGTCTGTGTCAACGCGTTTCGGCCTATCTTAAGGCCTTTCTCAAGACTATACTGATGTGTAACTACTGGGAGCTTATATGGGGTGCCAAGTGATGCTATTGGTGGTAGGTTTTGGCGCCAAAAATGGATGTGACACCTCTTCCTGTTTAGCCTATTGGATTCTGGGACATAATAGAACTCTTTTTCTTTTTGTTTAAATCATATTATTATTATAACATTACTACTTATATTCGATTACCACATTATGTTTCAAAAGTTACCTATAATTTATTCATTTCTACAGTTGATTTCAATCCAAATTGTATTGAAAAAAACGTTAGTGAATACCATTACTTCCGGTTTCGTGTATCACTTCCGGTTTCGGTAAAAATCACTTCCGGTATGTCACTTCCGGTTTCGTTCGGGTCACTTCCGGTTTTGGCGATTTTACTCCCCACTTCCGGTTTTAGATTGTTTAGTGATACTATGATGAATCCCATGTCACTTTGTAATAAAATAGTTTTGGGCATATCTTCAATAATAATGTTATTATATAGGAATAGATTATCAATTGTTAAAAGCCTGAAATTGTCCATTAGAAACAATGTTGGACTAATCACATACAATGTATCAAATGGAATATTAAAAGAATATATAATTTAAACATATATACATGTGTATATATATATATATATATATATATATAAAAAGATGACGTGTATAAATAAGTAGACAAATAAATAAATAAGATCAATATAGTTAAATACATTTGAATAGTCTCCTAAAATCGTTATGAAAATCAATAATGTGTGAGTCCAAATTCTAAAGACCCATATATTGGCTCAAAAGGTGAATGGGATCTATATATATATGTCTGTAGGTTCATATATATTTGTGAAAGTATTGATGTCAGTTAGGGAGAAACCAATCATATGGGAAAAGGGAGAAACCATGCATGTGTCAGAGCAACAAAAAGCGAAAATTATCGTCCTGTGGTACAATTGGGACAACAGAAACTGGTTAAAAGAGTACTAAATAGTAAAACCTCAGAGAGTTATATGAAATAGTCTATATTCGTAAAGACTTCCTACAGATTTTTCTTGGAGGGGAATGGGGATATGTCACTGCTGGGGCGAGAATCTTGATCATTTGGTTCTCAAAATATTTATATGGTCCAACAGTGAGCATTGGAGATGTTAAAATTGTATGTCTATATATGAAGAGAATGATCTGTAAGTCCGATGGTAAAACAAACTGTGTTAATCTTAAGGGCTATACATTTGCCTATAATCATCAGTCCCTATTTGGATATGTAAAAAAGTTATGGGTATGTGTAGACCAACCTATTTCGTCAGATCTATAATTTAAAGTGAAAGCTAGTGTGATGACACATGCGGTCATAATAAAGATAGACTTTGAATAATAAGGTTAGGTCTATCTAATCTTTTCTAAGGGACAGTAGATGGGATAAGTCTTCTTTATGATTCAACCCTTTAGGGAACAGACAATCCAAAGTGAAAATCCATTTGGACTCATGATATAATAATTTTCTCTCATGGTTGCCTCCCCTCCAGTTGTTTTTGATCTTCTCAATTCCAAAATATTTAAGATCTTTTATATTACCTCCATGTTTAGTTGCAAAGTGTTTGTATAATGGAGTCTCTGTATTATTCTTTTCTATGCATAAAATATGCTCCCTGATTCTGTCTCTGAGGGCTCTTGTTGTTTGTCCAACATATTGTAAGCCACAGGTGCAAGATATGATATATATTATTCCCTTGTCAGTACACCTTATGAGGTCCCGAATTTTGTGTTGCTCTCCCTTATGTTGAGATGTAAATTGGTTTGTTTTTAAACCGTTTTTGCAGGCCTTGCAACTAGGGCAAGGGAAAAATCCTTTGATCTTATTTCCTTTATAATCAGTTACGTTTGATGTCTTGTTTCTTGGAATGCTTGGAGCTAGTAGGGTTTTTAGATTGTTAGCCCTCCTATAGATGAATCGCGGATGGGTTGTTAATTTATCACCGATTACATCGTCCTCCTTTAGTATTGTCCAGTGTTTTTTCATGATTTTTTCAATGATACGTTTGTTCGCACAATACTCTGTGATCATGGGTACATCTATAATATTCGTATCTTCACTTTGTACACATTTCGGTTTGTATTTGATCAGTTCCTTTCTGTCAATTTTCCGAACTTGGTCAATTTTCTCTTCTAGGGTTTCCTTTGTGTACCCCCTATCCAGAAATCTTTGCTTCAGTATGCATGCTTGTTCTTCCCATTTTAGGGGGTTAGAGCAGTTTTTTCTCACTCTTAGCATTTGGCCCTTTGGTATGTTTGCCTTCCAAGTTGGGTGATGGCAGCTTAGGCTGTGCACATAATTGTTGCAATCGACCTCTTTAAAGAATGTCGATGTTTCAATTTTGCCGTTGTTGATTTCAATGGTCAAATCGAGAAAATTGATCCTAGTGGAGCTGTGTTCATACGTGAATTTTAGGTTCATTTCGTTTTTGTTCATTACATCAAATGTATACTTTAGATCTTCCAGTGAACCTCCCCAGATTATCAATATGTCGTCAATATATCTGGAGTAGAGGACCAGGTCCGCGCCGGCTGGGCATGAGTCCCAGAAAATCTGTTCCCATTTACCCATGTACAGATTAGCGTAGCTTGGCGCGAACCTGGTCCCCATTGCTGTTCCACATAGCTGTTTATAAAATTTGTTGTCATGACAGAAGTAGTTGTGATTCAGGATGAAACTGATGCCTTCTAATATGAATATGCGTTGTTCCTCTGGTAGTTCTTGATCTTTGATGAGGAATGAATTAACCGCTTCTATCCCACCTTCGTGCGGGATGCTCGTATAGAGCGAGGTGACATCACATGTCGCCATGATGTATTTCGGATCCCAAACGATATTTTCTAAAGTTGCTAAGACTTGGGTAGAGTCCCTCAAGTATGATGGAAGTCTTGTCACGTACTTCTGTAGATTCCTGTCCACATACTCAGAAAGGTTACAGGATAAAGACCCTATTCCTGATATGATTGGCCTTCCTGGTGGATTGTTGATGGACTTGTGAATCTTTGGTAGTTGGTAAAATACCGGGGTTATTGGATGTGTGACTCTGATGTAGTTAAACTCCTTATTGTTCAGTATTCCTTGTGTCTTTGCTTTCATTAGTAGGTCTTCTAGTTCTTCATTATACCTTATTGTTGGGTTGTTGCGGAGTCTTTGGTAAGTTTTCGCATCACTTAGAATCCTTCTACATTCTCCTTCATATTTTTCTCGGTCCATTACGACTATCCCGCCACCTTTATCTGCTGGTTTGATAGTCAATTCATGATTTCTTTCCAGTTTTTTTATGGTTTCTATTTGTGACCTTGATAGATTTTGTTTGATTTGGTTTGTTTTCTTTAAACTCAAATCTCTAATGTCTCTGCATACATTAGATTCGAATGTCTCAATAGCACATCCTTTGCTGTTCACCGGATAGAATGTTGACCTAGGTTTTAGATCAGTATGTACGTATTTTTCTTCCACATTGTGTTTCTGTTGTGTTGTGAACATCTCATTTGGTGACTTCATAAAGAATCTCTTCAGCGTCAGTTTCCTGACGAATTCCTTTACATTTATGAATGTTTGGAATTTATTCATCCCTTTTGCCGGAGCAAAACTTAAGCCATAACTTAGAATGGACTCCTCTTTCTCTGACAACGATATGGAACTCAGATTATATATCCCTTTTATCTTTGTCTGTTTTTCTGACCTGTTGTTCTCTTTTAATTCTTGGATTTTGCTCCCTTGTTTATCAGCTTTCCTCTTTAATTTTAGACCCCCTCTTTTTCCTCTGTTTGCTTTCTTTTTATCATAAGACCTTCTGGTTCCTCCAGGTCTTTGTTTTTCCTCTTTAGGGCGAGTCTTTCTTTCTCCCTCTCTTTCGGGGGTTGGGGACTCTCCCCTAAAAAAACTTGATTGGAGGTGGAGGCGAAATCTGGAATAATAGTACGTCCAGGGTTCTTCTCATTCTTCTGATTTTGGGGTGTTTGATTATATTTATAGTAGTCAGGATCTTGGTTCCATTGTGAGATATCCCCTCTGTGTCTATCATGGTGTCGTGGGGGTTGTTCCCTCCTACTATGTTTTTGATATGTTTCTCTATGGTCATTGTATGTCTTCAAGTCATAAGTGTTATCTAAATTGTCATAGTGGTGGTTCCTCCCCTCGTGATTGTATGTATTATATCTGTTATCTGAAAAGGATATTCTCCTTCCATGGGTATTTCTCATTGGGGATTCTCTCATATTTCTATGCTCATATTGATTACTATACTCATTTCTCTGATATGATCTATTGTGATGATAGTGTGATCTGTTGTTGTAATGAGATCTGGGTAGATGGTTGAAAAAATGGTTATGTTTTCTATTTTCAGTGTTTTGTCTGTACCCATATTCTCTCCTATCATTGCCCCTGTAATTTCGTAGGCCTCCCTCATAGAAATTATCTTCCTGTCTATAATAGTGAGAATTGTTGTTAAAATTATTGTAATAACCTTTGTCTCTTTCTGAATTATAAAAGTTCATTTTTACTTGAGTGTCCCTTTAAACCAATTCCAGGTAAGTGGTGAAAAAATAACTTGCTCTAACAAATTAAAGCATTTTTTCCACCCACAGCAATGTCTATTTAGCCACGTCAAATAAACTGGATAAAAACCTTCTAGAACCTGAAAGAATGAATGAAGTCACTTTTAAATTAAGTTGTATTGAAACAGCAGAAATCTGTCATTAATCTCTTATCTGCTCTATAATGAAAAAAAAATCCATGGTTTTCACAACGTGTATGTCAGCCCAGACGTGATTGGATGAGCTTGCATGGTTTTTGATATTAAAGTCAAAATGAATCTTTCAGGATTTAGATAGAGCATACAATTTTAAACAACTTTCCAATTTACTTCTGTTATCTAATTGACTTTGTTCACTTGGTATCCTTTGTTCAAAGCATACCAAGGTAGGCGCAGGGGCAGCAGTACACTACTGGAAGCTTGCTGCTGATTGGTAGTTGTGCATATTTCTGTCCATTTAAGAGGCTCCGTGGTTGTAATTCATCTGACCAGACTTTGACACAGCTATACCCGATGTGAGATCAGTGTTCTCCATAGAAAGTGTAATATTTTGCAATATTATGAAATTTTCTGTTATTTATAAATGTTACTTAAAGTGACATAATACTCATATGCTAAATCACTTGACACTGATGCAGTATAACTGTAAAAAGCTGACAGGAAAATATCACCTGAGCATCTCTATATAAAAAAGGAAGATATTTTACCTCACAATCTCCTCAGATCAGCAGAGTAAGCTCTGTGTAAAAAGTTATACTCAGCTGCAGGTAAAAATAAAATAATGAAGAAATGAACAGCAGCCAATCAGCATCAGCAGTGCTGAGGTCATGAACTCTTTTACTGTGATCTCATGAGATTTCATAGTAAACTAGCTTAAACTGAATAAGGAAATAATATGAGTGTGCACGTAAGCTCACTCCCTTAGCTGTCCCGGGACAGACATACTGATTTGCTGCTTAGAAGTCCTTTACAATGGGATGTGGCTACTGAGGAATTTTTGAGGTAAAATATCTTTATTTTTTACATAGAGATGTTCAGGTGATATTTTATAGTCAGATTTTTACAGCTATGCTGCATCACTTTCAAGTGTTTAAACATTTGGGTATCATGGCCCTTTAAAGGGACACAAAACCCAAAAATGTTCTTTCATGAGTCAGAGTGCATGTAATGTTAAAGGGACAGTCTAGTATAAATTAAACTTTCATTATTCAGATAGGACTTTTAATTTTAATCAACTTTCCAATTTACTTTTATCATCAAATTTGCTTTTTTCTCTTGGTATTCTTAGTTTAAACTAAACATATGTAGGCTCATATGCTAATTTCTAAGCCTTTGAGGGCTGCCTCTTATCACAGGCTTCTTAAATCTCTTTTCAACACAAAGAGACAGAAAGTACACGTGGGCCATATAGATAACACTGTGTTCAGGCACAGGGAGTTATTTAAGATCTAGCACAACACAATGCTAAATGCAAGATCAGGGGGGCTGTCAGAAGATGCTTAGATACAAGGTAATCACAGAGGTAAAAAGTATATAAATATTACTGTGTTGGTTATGCAAAACTGGGGAATGGGAATAAAGGGATTATCTATCTTTTAAAACAATAACAATTCTATGGTAGACTGTCCCTTTAAACAACGTTCCAATGTATTTTGTTTAATTTGCTTTGTTTTCTTGGAACCCCTTGTTAAAAAGCCTACCTATGTAGACTCAGGATCAGCAGTGCTCCAATGGCAGCAAGCTCCTTACTGGTGGCTGTATATATATATATATATATATATATATATATATATATATATATATATATATATATATATATATATATATATATATATATATATATATATATATATATATATATATATATATATATATATATATATACCTCATGTCATTGGCTCAACTGTGTTCAGCTAGCTCCCAGTAGTGCAGTGCTGCTCCTTCACCAAAGGATACCAAGAAATTGAAGCAAATTCAATAACAAATAAGTACATTTTCAGTTTAAAATCGTATGCTCTACAAGAATCTCAGACAACATTTTTACTTTCATAAATAGGATGTAGATGTTTTGTACTAGCATTGCTATAGTTATGTATCTATACTACGGACAGAGACTCTTGTATTACATTTACATACTCAATTACCTTCCAGCTGCTGAAAGTAATGTTCTCCTGTGTCACCCATTGTAGTTCGGATCAAGTGACGCCTGAGCTGCTCCTCCCATTGGAAGAATGTCACATTCTCACCACCTGCTGCCTGCTCCATCTTTTTCTTGACTTCCAACCTGCAGTCCCGGAACCTTTGCTTTACTGATGTCACAGACCGCAAATACCCTACATGGCATACGGCCGCTGTGATCTCCCTCCAGGCCCTGTTCCTGTCTGTGAAGGAAGTAGTGTTATTCCACAGAAGATCCTCTCTGGCCATCACTTCCCTGATCAGAACTTCTTTTTCTTCTGGTGTATATCTCTCCGCTCGCTCTCTTTCTTTCTCTCGAGAAGCTCCAGTGCATTCATTATTGTATCTAACTTAAAAGAAAAGAAATTAAAACAGCAAAGAAAAGCAAACATCTTTAGTAGACAATGGAAGGTATGTGATAAAGAGTTAATGTACTCAACACATTATCTGCTCGATTAAGAGAAAGTGTTTAAAAATTGTTTTTTGTAGAATATTTTTTTCTGTGAGCTGTCTCAGCTTGTATCAATAAGTGGGCAATAGATAAATATTTATACATTTTACTCAGTGTAATGTAACATTTTTTAGCCTTTGATTTGTTCCCGGTTATCCACTTTACCTGCTGGAGTGTATTAAATTGTTTACAAAAAAACTCATTTACCATTATTTTGGCATTTGTAAAATTTCCTTTTGCCTGTGCTATCCCCACCTATACTGAAAATGTAAATACTTAAAGGGTTATGAAACCCAATTTTTTTTCTTTTATGATTCAGATAGAGCATACAATTTTAAGCAACTTTCTAATTTACTCCTATTATATTTTTTTCACTAATCAGCAAGTGCTACCCAGGTGCTAAACCAAAAAAAAAAAAAAAAATGGGCCGGTTCCAAAGCTTACAATCCTGATTTTCAAATAAAGATACCAAGAGAATGAAGACAATTTGATAATAGGAGTAAATTAGAAAGTTGCTTAAAATTGCATGCTCTATCTGAACCAGGAAAGAAAAAAATTGGGTTTCATATCCCTTTAATAGATATGTGCATTTAGATCCTTCTTGAGGATCCGAATGCGGAAGTAGGTGGTGGATAAATCTGGCTCCGAAAAGAGCCAAAACGATACAAGCGGCTGCCTTCTTCCACATTCGGATCCTCACGAAGGATCCAAACACACATACAAACATTAGACTTATAGGTGCAAGGAGAGATAAGTAAAGCAATGTTCATTTGTAAAGTGTTGGACTTTGGTATACAGAGATAAGATAAGGAAGCAATTGTGTGTTTATAAATGCAAAAAAAAAAAATATATGAAATGAACCAAGCTATTTCATATACAAAAATAAATGTAAAGGAACAATTTATCATACATTTTATACTCTGCAGTTGGTATAATAAGTCAAAGAAAACACGTTAAAGAGACAGTAAGGTCAAAAATCCACATTCATGATTCAATTCAAGCATGTCATTTTAAACAACTTATTAAATTACTGCTATTATCAAATGTGCTTTGTTCTTTTGGTATCTTTTGTTGAAGAGTTAACCAAGGTAGGCTGATAGGAGCTCAGGAGCATGCACGTGCCTTTAGCCGTCTATAGCAGCAGTGTTTGCAACTATGTATAAAATTACTATAATCAATGTTCAAACACTACTGCCAGATGGCTCGAGACACGTGCATGCTCCTAAGATCATCTTGGATTACTCTTTAACAAAGGATACCAATGGAGAAAAATTGATAATAGAAGTTAATTGGAAACATTTCGTGCTCTATCCAATCTATTCTTTAAGAAGAAACCAATTTTACATTATACTGTTACTTTAAACTTAAAGGGATATTAAAGCCAAAATTGGAAACCACATGGATGAATTTCAGTATTGAACAGAAGCATTTTTGTAATATACATGTATTAGCAAAAATGCTTCTTATAAAAGATATAGCTGTTTCAAAGGTGTATTTAAGTATGCACCGTGCACCAGCATTTTAAACACAGCACTTGCTCAGAGAGCCTAAGGTGCTGACATGATACAAGTCCTAGTGATGATCTGAGCAGCTGCATTATTTAAAATGTGGGTGCAGTGACAATATCTAGCTATGCTTCACATGCACAAGCAGAGAAAAATGTTCTCTCTAAAACAGTGATAACTTTTACTAGATGCATTTTTACCAATACATTTATATTGCAAATATGTTTCTATTCAAAGATGAAATTAATCTATGTGCATTTAAATTTTGACTGGAATGTCCCTTTAAAATGAATGTAAAGTTTAATGAATAAGTGCCCGGTTTATAAAAATACTATTAAAAACAGGGGCACTTTCATTCATTAAACTTTACAATGAAGCGTCTTTTTTAAATACTTCTCTTTCTTTATGGAAAACAGACCAGCGACCCTCCTGCTAGAGTTAGCACTGCAAAGACAAATCCAGCTTCCTCCAATTGTTGGGTGCCCCCTTTGGCACCCAGCTTGTGGGGCCACGCAATGATTGGAGGAAGCCGGATTTGTCATCGCTGTGCTAACTACAGGAGGAGAAGCAGGCGGAGGATCGCCGGTCTGTTTTCCATAAAGAAAGGTAAAGTATTTTAAAAAAGAAGCGTCATTGAAAAGTTTAATGAATGAAATATTGAAGTATTATATGAAGTATTTTTAAAAACCAGCACTTATTCATTAAACTTTACATTCACTTTAAACAGTGTTTAGTTAAATTCACCTGCACTATAAAAATATACTTTTAGCACAATGACCCTTTTATAATGCATATTTTTGATTATTATTTTAATTATTTATTTTGCCTACTTTTATGTAATTTAGCTCAGACAATTGAGCGATTTTGAATTGTCAGAACTTAAAAACTGCACCCTGCTGACTTCAAGGCTAACTCTGCTATAGATCTGTCCATAATCGGCTTTATGAGATAACAACTGCAAAGCAATGCACTCTAACATTAAAGCTAGGGATAGCCTTGTTGTCTGTGGACGAAAGCCCGGATTGGTTTATCCAAATAAGGCAAATGGTTGGTGGAGTTTGGCTTTTGCTAAATAACTGCAGTAATAAAGATTTGAATTTGTTTTAAAAAAAAAACTTTAAAATTTGGCTGATATGTTATTATATAGCAACACAACAGAAATGTCTTGCAATTACAAGGTGTTTACCGTCCCTTTAAGTATTTATTTTATTCAACTATAAAGACAAAGCACTATAATAAAGCTGCTCTAGCGTTTGGCTAAACTTGTAAGAATGCAAAATGAATTTAAAGGGACAGTGAACCCAAATTATTTCTTTCATGATTCAGAGAGAGCAGGCAATGTTAAGCAACTTTCTAATTTACTGCTATTATCATTTTTTTGTCATTCTCTTGCTATCTTTATTTAAAAAGCAGGAATGTAAGTTTAAAAGCCGGCCCATTTTTGGTTCGCAACCTGGGTTGTCCTTGCCGATTGGACAGCACCAATAAACAAGTGCTGTCTATGGTGCTGAACCAAAAATTGGCTGGCTCCTTAGCTTAGATGTCTTCTTTTTCAAATAAAGAATGCAAGAGAACGAAGAAAAAGTGATAATAGGAGTAAATTAGAAAGTTGCTTAAAATTACATGCTCTGTCTGAATCATGAAAGAAAAAAAATTGGGTTTAGTGTCCCTTTAATAAATAAAAGTTAAGCTGATGAAATAATGAAGTTTCAATGTTAATGATACAATCTGGGGGGGAAAAATGACGTTCAAATTCACTAGAGCTTGAGGGTCAGTGATTGAAACATTTTAGCTCCCAAGTTGAGCACAGCTGGTGACCCAAACAGCAGTGGTAGTGACAAAACTCCACCAATCACCGGCTGTGGAAATCTCGGGAACTACAAAGCAAGTTGCTCTAGTGCAGGACTTCAGCTAGGTGTATGTCCAATCAGGGGGTTAAAAACAGGTAGAGTGTGTTGGTCAGTAGTGCAAAAACTATGTGCTCTACTGAATTAGGAACTCATTTTGCACTAGAATGACCCTTTAATTCTGTTAAACAAATGTAAATCTGACAAACATGAGATGAGATAGAACACTTAAATATGAAGGTCCATAGATGAGATGTATTAACAAGTTAGATAAAGTCCTGGGTTAATAGACTTCTGTCTTACAGAAAATATGTTGCATTCATAGGTAATATAAGACCATCCATGAGCCAAATTATGAGACACTTGTGCATGGAGAGAAATCGCACAAAAAACATTTTAGCGTTATATTGTACTGTATGTGTCTCCCCTTCACATCCAGAACCTGCTTAGTGACATTAAAAGCTCTCAAGCTAAATTTTGCCTTTCTAAAATTCTCTTAGCGTGAGTGATAAAAGGTGAACCAATTAAAAATGATCAGACACAGGTATAGTCTAGGTAAAATAATAAACTGGAGATGAAGTATTCTTTAAGGTTTATGAAAATAATACATTTTGTGGACTGATTGGTCATTTGTGTTTGTATCTTCAAAAGCAAAAACATTGTTAAAGCTAAATGAGTAAGTTCTCACCCAAATGCTGGCATGAAATCATTTCTGTTTGCTAACTGGTTAGTTTATATCATTGTTAATCGGTGATTGAGATTATAAATATTATTTTCATCATAACTTTATCAATATCAAGGTAGATTGAAGCTGTTTAAAGGGACATTCCAGTCAAAATTTAAATGCACATAGACAAACTACATCTTTGAATAGAAACATATTAGCAATATACATGTATTAGCAAAAATGCTTCTAGTAAAAGTTATCACTGATTTAGCTAGATATTCTCAGTGCACCAGTATTTTAAATAATGCAGCTGCTCAGAGCACCAGTGGGGCTTGAATCATGTCAGTAATTAACAAACTGAGTCTTTACCAGATGGTACAAGCACCTTAGGCTCGCTGAGTAAGTGCTCTGTTTAAAATGCTGGTGCACGGTGCATACTTAAATACACATTTGAAACAGCTATAGCTTTTATTAGAATCATTTTTGCTAATACATGTATATTACAAAAATGCTTCGATTCAAAACTGAAATGCATCCATATGGATTCCAATTTTGGCTGGAATATCCCTTTTAATAACTGTGCTACCCAACTAACATAAGTATTCCCATTTTATATTTCATGGGCATATATACTTACTGGAAGAAGGCAGGTTGGAATCTGCTGAGGTATCTGCTGTCCCTTGTTTCCCTGATACTGCACCTGCTGTAATTCTCTTCCGTAGAAGCTCCTCCCAGCCTCTGAATATCACACAGGAGCCACCTCCTGTAGCTACCTGCTCCTTTAAATGCTTGGCCATTTTTTCTTTTACCTCCCTCTTGCAATCCTGATAACGGCGCTTAATTGACTCCACTGTCCTCATATGTCCTATACGACAAACTCCATCTGCAATTTCCTTCCATAACTTGGTCCTGAGACTCGGCCGGATTGAGAGATCCTCCAATTGATCTGCCCTTTCCAAATATGCATTTATTAATGTATCCTTCTCTTTCTGTGTATACCGCTCATCTCTGATTCTCGCCTTCCTATTTGATGCTCCTATGTACTCCTGCCATTCTGACTGTATGTACTGTAAGTGAATGTCCGGCCCATCGTCTTGTTCTAATTTTATTACATGAGCCATCCTGTCCATTCTTCTCTGCCCACAGCCAGACAACTCTTTTGTTCCAAAAACCAATGTACAAGGCTAAGCAGCCTTTTCTAGCTAAATGTCCTTATCTTTCCAGACATCTTGTAGACCTTGGCGAGCCATTTCACATGTTTCTTATTCATCTTCAGGTTGAAGTGTGTCAGCCAGATATTATAAGAACAAATACTGTTCCTTTATTGATACAGTCATAACTATTCATCTTGTTATTGAGAGTGAGTAAAACCTATAAAATATAAGAAGGATGTCAATTTTAAAACCAAAAAATGGACTGCAACATTTTTCCCCCCCCATTTATTTATTTTCAACTATTATGGACATGTATTTCATATTTAGTCTTACATGTAAATATTTAATACAGTAATCACAATATTTCATGTCACATTACACTTTCTTATATGATAAAGATTTGCCCTCCGTTATAGCCAGGTGATAAAAGATAATAGTCCATCTTTATTACCCATGACTCATTGCTGCACTGAAAGTGTATTTAACTGAGTAAACTATAATACAAGTCAATAAAACAATTACACCATAAATACACCACAAAATATCAGCAATATTATGGTAAAATCTCAGTTGACTAAAACTCTGCTATATGCACTGCCTAGAAGAAAATCAGTTCCAAGTCAATTTAAAGTGACAGTCTACACCAGAATTGTTATTGTTTTTAAAGATAGATAATCCCTTGTTTACCCATTCCCTAGTTTTGCATAACCAACACAGTTATATTTATATATTTTTTACCTCTGTGATTATCTTGTATCTAAGCCTCTGCAGACTGCCCCTTTATTTCAGTTCTTTTGACAGACTTGCAGTTTAGCCAATCAGTGATGGCTCCCAGGTAACTTCACGTGCACGAGCACAGTGTTATCTATATGAAAAACATGAACTAACACCCTCTAGTGGTGAAAAACCTGTTAAAATGCATTCTTAAGAGGCGGCCTTCAAGGTCTAAGAAATTAGCAGATGAACCTCCTAGGTTAAGCTTTCAACTAAGAATACCAAGAGAACAAAGAAAAATTGGTGATGAAAGAAAATTGGAAAATTGTTTAAAATGACATGCCCTATCTGAATCATGAAAGGTTTTTTTGGACTAGACTGTCCCTTTAATGTTTTTAAGGGACATTTCTAGCGTAAAATGTACATTCTCTTGATCAAAGGGGTTAAACACATACGTAAAGCCTTGCAGTTTCAGTTGAGCACACAGCTGATCAGCTAATCAGGAGCAGCAGTCCTACAACCCTCCAATCCCTGTCTGTGTCTTACTCTGAAGCTGCAAGTGCTCACAGCTGAGCAACAGGACTATACCTATATGGGACATGTTACCCAAATGTGGAACCACTTGTAATTGATGCAGCATATCTGATGCACATCTCTATGTAAAAAGGAAGACGTTACCTCAAATTTCCTCAGAAGTCACATCCCATTGTAGAAGCACTCTAAACCTTCAGTCTGGAAGGATAATTGCCCAGAGACAGCAGTTTTTATAAACTATGTTAACATTGAACAGTAGGTGTTTCTGGTTATCTACTGCTCCATAAATGAGAATGCTAGCAATCTATATATCTCTTCAACAAAGAATATATGAGAAAAAGTAAATTTGATAGTAGAAGTACATTGCAAACGTTTTTAACACCCTGCATTACTCTGTCAGAATAGCAAAATATATGTTTTTAGTCCCCCTTTAAATATATAGGAAACATTATTTTGCTAATCATTTTATATTGTAATCTAAAAGTGTCTCATGTCTCTTTAAATACTTAAAGGAGAATATACACTAATTTTCATATAACTGATGTAATAGACACTACTATAAGAAGAATATGCACAGATACTGATGTAAAAATCCAGTATAAAACCGTTTAAAAACGTATTTAGAAGCTCACAGTTTAGCATGTTAATGAGGTTAGGCTGGGACACCCAGTGAAAGGGGCTGGGAGCAGACCACCCCCCCCCCCAACCTTCCCTTGCATATGAAAAGACGGAATTAGACAAACAGGATTCAGCAGTAGTTTGTAAAACGCATGTATACATCTGACACTTTGGGGCATGGTTAGAAGTCTGAAATCAGCACAATGTTATTAAAAAATAAGCAAAACTATACATTGTTACAAAACACATCCAGGTGGGTTATATAAAGGGATCATCTAAAAACATTTATGCAAAGAAAAATTCTAGTTGTATAATATTCCTTTAAGTATTCAATTGCCAATTGTCTCCAGTTCCTACGACAAACACTTTGTAATTTTTCATCCCTCTACTTTATCTTGTTTATTTTCACTTTACTTTATGCTTCCCTCTCTCCAATTCACACAATCTTTCATTCTTTGCAACCATTTCCACCTCTTTATTTAGCCTGCTCCCATTACCACATTTTGTTTTCCCATTTTCAATTCTCTCTACTTCCCTTCTCAGTTTCAGCTACCCATTTCAACCCATTTTCAGAGCCTACTTTTCTGTTTCTTAGCCTTGATCTCCTATTTGTCCATTAAAACATATTTTTCATAAGCAGTCACTTCTCTTGCACTTCTCATTTCCCTATCTTTACCTTATCACAATCACACGTGCTTCCATCTAGTACAGCTCTAACCTTTCTAATATTCCTGTTTTCTCTACTGTGTTATATATTTATATTATTTTCCTCTCTTGTATGTTTTTATCTCTCACAAAAATAATTATTTATCTTTTGCTTCCCATTTTTCCTCTCTATACTCTCTTCTCTCTTTCTCCCCTCATCCCTTCCTAAACACATTTTTTTTTCTTTTTTCTTGTTTACATACCTAGGTTAAAATGATCTCTATTAAACATATTCACCTTGATTTATGAACACACATATTTATAAACATAGAACTATCTTGTATACTCCAATCTGTGAATGTAATTAAAAAATAAAAACAAAGGAAAAGTAGTGGCACTGTAGAATATTAATTATAACATAAATTATGCAAAGGTAAGGTGAACCCCCTACCTGGAGCTACCTTAACCAATCAATTGTATTTGTAAATAAAAAAAGAAGAATAGGATAATTTGATGGTGAACACTCTGCTCTTTAAAGGGACATAAAATGATAAATTGTATATATTAAAAAAAACCTCTGCAATATACTTTCATTGTTTATTGTGTCCCCTTTTCCTGTAATTCCATTCTGAAATTGTGAGGCATTTCAGTTCCTGTTAGAAATGGAAGTGCAGAACACGTTATATTCCACACAGCCATTGGCTGCACACTGTAGTGACCTATTTATAACTGTCCCTAATTGGCTACAGCAGAGAAGGTAACCTAAGTTACAACATGGCAGCTCCCATTATTTTAAAGACACTAAAACTTTACACTTATTTTGTCAATATTTAAACAGCTAATGAAACTTTAAAAAATACATTTACATTTTATTCTCAGACTAATCTTTTCTTTAAATACATTATTATATCTAGTATTTATTTAGTGTTTAATGTCCCTTTAAATCCAATCATTTAATAGTATAGAACATGTAATTATTTTAAATGTACTATTAAAAGACTGATTTTAAAGGGACAGTAAACATCTTGAGATATTTTAAATAAAATGTTTAGTTATACATAATAAAACAACTTTGCAATATAATTTTATTATTTATTTTGCCCCATTTTCATGTAATTTAGCTATGTAAATTAAGCAATTTCTAATTCTCAGAACATGAAAAGCACCTTGCTGATTTCTTAACGCTAACCCTACTAATTGTCTTTCAGTAATTTGCTTTAATTGATAACAACTGTAAAACAGAGTGCTTTATACTAACTTTATGAACCTGGCTATCCTTGTTGTCTGCAGACTAAAGCCCAGATTCGCTCCTCCAAATAAGGCAAATGATGGGTGGGAGTTTGGCCTTTGGAAAATAATTACAGTAAAATTGATGTTAAAGAGACAGTTTACTCAAAAATGTGCTCCCCTTTAATTTATTCCCAATTATCCACTTTACCTGCTGGAATGTATTCAATTGTTTACAAGTTTGTTTGTTTTTATTTACCCTTATATTGGCATTTGAAAGTTTATTTAGCCTGTGGTATCCCCACATATTCTGAAACTGTCTGGCCTTAGGTCCAAGCTGTAGATAAGCTGTGTAAACACAGCCAGCAGAAGAAATTACACTCCCAGTGGGGTTTAGAAGAGATAAAGTAATAAAATGTTAATTTTCCATTGTTCTATCCAAGTATTGGTCTTTGGTTTATGGACAGATATAAGATAAAGAAGCAGGTATATGTACACAATGTGATAAAGTAATGAAATCTGATTATACCTACTAGCTCAACCCATTTTATCAGGTTGTGGCTTCAAAACACAAATTCAGCTATTTCATATACACAAATAAATATTAAAAAGCAAATTCTCATACATTGTATACTCTGCAATTGGTAAAAAAATGTAATTGGAAACACATTAATGGAAAAACAACTTTACAGTATACTGTCCCTTTAATTTGTTTAAAAAGACTTTACTAATATATTCACAACAGAAATGTATTGTAACTAAAAGTTGTTTACTGTCTCTTTAAGGAGCAGATAGTGTACCACATAATTATCCTTTTATGGTAGATATGTGAATTATGTTGAGAGTATAATAATATGCCTCTACAGCCATATAATACAGAGAAATACGCTAATGTAGCCAACTAATACTGTATTTCACTCCATTACAAATAAACTGATTAGCCCATATACCTTTTCTAATATACATTTGCATTTATGCACCGTACTGCAGCTATAACTATAGAAGCACACACATATACATGTATTGGTATATATTATGTACCCATGTCTTAATTTATATTACTGTAAATGTTACATATAAAAATAAGAACATCTCTTATACCTAATATGTCTTGAGATTTTTGCTTCGGTTCAGCCATATTGATTGAGGGAGGAAGTGGTGACACTAATACCTATTGCTTCCGGGGTTAATGCAATGCAAGGCTGAAACCCCAGGAAGCGTTGTGTTTTTTTAACTTCCCCCCTGACTGCCTAAGTGAGAAGGGTCCAACTGCAGAGTGGAGCTCCACTCTAGACAGGGAACATGTGACCTCCACTCAAAGCTTTTTTTTTTTTTTAAATCAACTTTAATGTAATAAACAAGCTATAGACAATGATTATGAAAACGAAACATTTTGTAACTTTCTTGCTCTTATGTTCATTCACAGTGTTTTATGCAGATTGTGATTTATAAGGTAACCACTATGAATGAACATTAACCCCTTAGTGACCAGACCATTGTTACATTTTCTTACCCTTAAGGACCAGGGCTATTTTTACATTTCTGCAAGTTGTTGAATAATGCAGAGGCTGAGCACTCACAGAAAACAAATGCCGACAATTCTAATCCTAGATTAAATATTGAAGCTTTTCTCCTGCAGTTTTTAGTTTTATATACTGGTGACGCTATAGAGGACAGAAACTGAGATTACACTGTGACAATGAGTGTTTGGTGACAACAATGCAGAGAGCAGCATTAGGAATATCTTTTGCATTTTTTCTGTGATAACTACCTCATACCTCCCAACATTTCAAAATTCAAAAGAGGGACCCCCCCCCCCCCAAAAAAAAAAAAACCATTATGTGGGCGGGGCTTAAAAAATCATAAGACCAAAGTAATATAAATAAAATTATTAATAAAGTCATAGATTTTAATACACTTAGGCAGCAAATCAAACACAAGCTCAAACCACTGGTATGGCTATGTGAGCTATGTATTTAATTAGCCTTTGCACAGACATTGCTAAATATTTTTATCTTAATTGGACATTTAATAATAAATTCTTTAAAACTGCTCTCTGCATTCCCCATTAATATTCTAAATTCTGGCCTTTAAAGTCAGCAAAAATGCACAGTAGCACACTACATAGCATACACTTACACATGCAGATACACACACACACATTACATAGCATACACTTATACATGCAGATACACACAAACACTACATAGCATACACTTATACATGCAGATACACACACATTACATAGCATACACTTATACATGCAGATACACACACACACACTACATAGTATACACTTATACATGCAGATACACACACACACACTACATAGTATACACTTATACATGCAGATACACACACAAACACTACATAGCATACACTTATACATGCAGATACACACACACACTACATAGTATACACTTATACATGCAGATACACACACACACACTACATAGCATACACTTATACATGCAGATACGCACACACTACATAGTATACACTTATACATGCAGATACACACAAACACTACATAGCATACACTTATACATGCAGATAGACACACACTACATAGTATACACTTATACATGCAGATACACACAAACACTACATAGCATACACTTATACATGCAGATACACACACACTACATAGCACACACTTATACATGCAGATACACACAAACACTACATAGCATACACTTATACATGCAGATACACACACACTACATAGCACACACTTATACATGCAGATACACACACACTACATAGTATACACTTATACATGCAGATACGCACACACTACATAGTATACACTTATACATGCAGATACACACACACTACATAGTATACACTTATACATGCAGATACACACACACTACATAGCACACACTTATACATGCAGATACACACACACTACATAGTATACACTTATACATGCAGATACACACAAACTACATAGCACACACTTATACATGCAGATACACAAACACTACATAGCATACACTTATACATGCAGATACACACACACTACATAGCACACACTTATACATGCAGATACACACACACTACATAGTATACACTTATACATGCAGATACGCACACACTACATAGTATACACTTATACATGCAGATACACACAAACACTACATAGCATACACTTATACATGCAGATACACACACACTACATAGCATACACTTATACATGCAGATACACATACACACACTACATAGCTTACATTTATACATGCAGACAGACACACACTACATAGCATAAACTTATACATAAGGATACACACACACAGTTATGGATACAGATAGACACACACACTACATCATATATGGGTATCTGTAATTCATTGTATGGAGTCCTGGGGTTGGCAAGCACATTAGCTGGCAGTCTGCGGCTGCCATTGTTCGTTACCCTGGTATTAGCACTGCTCATTGTATAAAACTGAAGGTATGCTAGTATTACCACCAGGGGTTAGATATCATCATTACCAGAGGTAGGTTAGAGAGGTCACCATTACCCGTGGTCAGAGTGTATACAGCCTTCTTACTCCTGCTTAACCCACCACACCATTCCTTTTCCACAGGGAATATAACAGGTATCTAACCCTGTGAGAGCAAAGCCAGCTGCTTCTGAGTATGGGCCCAATAGAATTTAAAAAAAAAAAAAAAAAAAAAAAATTTTTTTTTATTTTTTTTTAAATGCCTGAGGCAAATCGGGACAGATGGCTAGCAACTCGGGACAGAGGGGACAAGACCCCTAAAATCGGGGACTGTCCCGCGAAAATCGGGACAGTTGGGGGGTATGCTACCTTGCTAGGGAGAGAGTGAAATGTCTTTGTCATTAGCTTGATATTATTGTCATACATCAACATGGGACATGTCACATGTATCTTATATGTGCACCAGCGCTGATAAACAACATTTATTGTTTGTGTGCTCCCAAATCTGCAGAGCTCTATTTAAATGTCCCTAGAAAGTTTGTTTTGCTGTTAAAAAGCTTAGTGACATTTTTAAACCCAGTTCTTCATTAACCCCATAAGGACCACAGCACTTTTTCATTTTCTGACAGTTTGGGACCAAGGCTATTTTTACATTTCTGCGGTGTTTGTGTTTAGCTGTAATTTTCCTCTTACTCATTTACTGTACCCACACATATTATATACCGTTTTTCTCACCATTAAATGGACTTTCTAAAGATACCATTATTTTCATCATATCTTATAATTTACTATAAAAAAAATTATAAAATATGATGAAAAAAATAAAAAAAACACACAGTATTTCTAACTTTGATCCCCAAAATCTGTTACTCATCTTCAACCACTAAAAAACACCCATGCTAAATAGTTTATAAATTTTGTCCTGAGTTTAGAAATACCCAATGTTTACATGTTCTTTGCTTTTTTTGCAAGTTATAGGGCAATAAGTACAAGTAGCACTCTGCTATTTCCAAACCACTTTTTTCAAAATTAGCGCTAGTTACATTGGAACCCTGATATCTGTCAGGAATCCCTGAATATCCCTTGACATGTATATATTTTTTTTTATAAGACATCCCAAAGTATTGATCTAGGCCCATTTTGGTATATTTCATACCACCATTTCACCGCCAAATGCAATCAAATAAAAAAAAAATGTTTATTTTTTCACAAAATTTATTTTTCTCACTGAAATTATTTATAAACAGTTAGTGTAATTATGGCACAAATGGTTGTAAATGCTTCTCTGGGATCCCCTTTGTTCAGAAATAGCAGACATATATTGTTTTGGCGTTGCTTTTTTGTAATTAGAAATCCGGTAAATGCTGCTGTGCACCACACTTGTATTATGCCCAGTATTGACGGAATTAATTCAGTAGCTTAAAGTGAGTTTGAAGGGTTAATTTTAGATTTAGTGTAGTAGACAACCCAAAGTATTGATCTAGGCCCATCTTATTATATTTAATTTCACCGCCAAATGCAATAAAATACAAAAAAATTGTTCACTTTTTAACAAACTTTAGGTTTCTCACTGCAATTATTTACAAACAGCTTGTGCAATTATGGCACAAATGGTTGTAAATGCTTCTCTGGGATCCCCTTTGTTCAGAAATAGCAGACATTTATGGCTTTGAGATTGCTTTTTGGTAATTAGAAGGCCGCTAAATGCTGCTGCGCACCACACTTCTATTATGCCCAGCAATGAAGGTGTTAATTCATTAGCTTGTAGGGAACTTGTACGTTTAATTTTCGCTTTAGTGTAGTAGACAACCCAAAGTATTGATCTAGGCCCATTTTGCTATATTTCATGCTACCATTTCACCGCCAAATGCGATCAAATAAAAACTTTTTTTTTACTTTTTCACAAACTTTGGGTTTATCACTGAAATTATTTACAAACAGCTTGTGCAATTATAGCACAAATGGTTGTAAATGCTTCTCTGGGATCTCCTTTGTTCAGACCCCCTCCCCAAACAGCTCTCTAACCCCCCCTTCTACCTTTTAGCGTACATGTTATGTACTTTCAGCTGTCTGCCAGTAGCCATTTTACTATATTTATTTGCTTTTATTTTTTTATATACAGTAGATATATAAAATAAAATCTGTAGTGTATTTGCCCACCCTCATTCCCCTACCACTCTACCCTCTCCCAGTTTATTTTACTAATCTATTATCCCCCTCTCCCTCCTTCCAGCTTCCAACTTTTTCCGTAGTATAAGCATTCCCACCCGCTCCTGCCCCTCTCACACACCCTACCGCCTTCTTCCTCCTCCCTCCAATGATGGGCCACCCACCTGCCTCCCTCCTATTCTTCGCACGCCACCAACGATCGGCACCATCACTGGCCCTCTCTGCAACGGTTGCTTAGAAAATCTTAATGCACTATGCCTCAATATTGAGGCATTGCTGCAATCTGTGTCCCTTTCTGTATTGTGCAGCGGTGGTGCCAATCGGTGGCGTGGGAGGGTAAGGAGGGAGGCAGGTGGGAGCCCCATCGCTGGAGGGGCTGGAGAGGCCGGGACCACTTCGCTGCATAAAAAAAATGTTAAGATAGGGATAGAGGGATAGTGATAGATGGGTAGAGATAAATGGATATAGGTATAAGGAGATAGGGATAGAGATAGAGGAATAGAGATAGAGGGATAGATGGACACAGCAATAGAGGGATAGAGGGATATATGGGTAGTGATAGAGATAGAGGGATTGTTGATAGATATAGACGGGAGCTGGTGGTACCTCTGCGCTGCAGAAAATTAGATGTTGAAAGTGGCAGGGAGGGTGAAGGAGGGAGGGGGGATAAGAGAGAGGAGATCTGAGTGGATGGGGGGGGTCAGATGGTAGGCAAAGGTTCTCGGAGGGAGAGGTGGGTAAATAAGGGAGTGGTTAGTAAGTTGGACACATTTTTGACCGTCTACACGGACTTTAACACTAGTATTGCAATAAACAGATAGCAAATGTGGAACAAATTTGGTTATGTTTTCAAAAAGTAAATGTTATTTTAAAAAGAGTTAAAATCCTTTGAGCCACTTATTTATTTGTGGATATATACACGGCATGAACCCCATCATAGGACAGATATGTTATCAGCCTTGCCCAACGCTCTTTATGGAAAACAAATTGGTGACACCCTTGCTACTTCATATATTTTACCTTTTATGAATAATAAACTTATTTTAAAAGGGTTAAAATCCTTTTGGGTCACTCATTTCCGTGATGATAAATACACGGCATGAACTTCATTATAGAATAGACAAATATTTTCAGCATGGCCCAATGCTTTTTAAGGCAAACAATCTGGGGCCAACTTTGCCACTTCATATATTTTATCTTAGCTTATAAATTAAAAGTATTTAAAAAGGGTTAAAATCATTTGGGCCACTAATTTATGTGTGGATATATAGAGGGCATGAACCCCATTATAGAATAGACATGTTATCAACCTGGCCCAACGCTTTTTATAGCCAAAAAATTGCAGGCAACCTTGCCATTTCATATATTTTACCTTTTCTAAATAAGTAATTGGTATTTAAAAACTTTTAAAATCCTTTGGGACGCTCATTAATGTGTGCTTATATACATGGCATAAGCCTCTCTATAGGATATACATGTTTTCAGCCTGTCACAATGCTTTTTATATCAAACAATCTGGTGCCAACCTTGCCACTTCATATATTTTACCTTTTCTGAATAAGTAACTGGTATTTTAAGTGTTAAAATCCTTTTGGTCACTTATTTCTGTGATGATATATACTTGGCATGAACATCTTCATAGAATATACATATTTTCAGCCGTGCCCAATGCTTATTATAGCAATTTTTTTGTGCCAACCTGGCCACTTCATATATTTTACCTTTTCTGAATAAGTAACTGGTATTTAAACTGGTATTTAAAAAGGGTTGAAATCCGATGAGTCACTCATTTCTGTGTGCATATATACAGGGCATGAACCACTTCATATTTTTAAAGGGACAGTCTACACCATAATTTTTATTGTTTTAAAAGATAGATAATCCCTTTATTACCCATTTCCCCAGTTTTGCATAACTAACACATTTATAATAATATACTTTTAACCTCTGTGATTATCTTGTATCTAAGCCTCTGCAAACTGCCCCTTTTTCAGTTCTTTTGACAGACTTGCAGTCTAGCCAATCAGTGCCTGCTCCCAGATAACTTCTCGTGCACGAGCACAGTGTTATCTATATGAAATACATGAACTAACACCCTCTAGTGGTGAAAAACTGTTAAAATGCAATCTGAAAGAGGTGGGCTTCAAGGTCTAAGAAATTGAGAACAAAGCAAAATTGGTGATAAAAGTAAATTGGAAAATTGTTTAAAATTACATGCTCTATCTGAATCATGAAAGTTTATTTTGGCCTAGACTGTCCCTTTAAGTTCTAAGCCTGACCAAATGCTTTATATGGCAAACAAACTTGTGCCAACCTTGCCACTGAATATATTTTACCTTTTTTAAAAGTAACTTGTATTTAAAAAGGTTTAAAATTATTTGCGACACTCATTTCTTTGTGGATATATGTTCTAAGCCTGAACCAACGCTTTATATGGCAAACAAACTTGTGCCAAACTGGAGCTCCACTCAAGATAGGAAACATTTGACCTCCACTCAATATTTTTTTTTTTTTTTTAAATGGACTTTAACGTAACAATAAATAGACACAATAATTCAGAAAACTAAATATTTTGCTTTCCTGTTCTTAATGTTCATTCACAGTGGTTTATGCTGATTGTTATTAATAAGGTTAAATAAGCACATTCTTTACATTAACTTATGTTCTGTTAGGGCAAAAGTATAAGCAAAAGTAATGATTATTGTAAGTTATAAATACATCATCTCCATAAATCACACCTGGCTGCCATCAGGGGGTTACAGGGGTGACTCCTGTCAGGGGCCAAATGGGCCAGGGTGCCCCATGAGGCAAGAACAACTATTATTTTCTTTAAACAATTTTGGCAGCCACCAGAGGGTACTACAGCAGAGTGCTACTGAGTGTGGTCAATTTTATTAAAATGAGTAAAGCATTAGCATTTGAGAGGATTTTTGAGTGTGCACTAAACCACTATGCGTAATGAGACAGACTTGGCACTTAAAAGGATACTAAACACAATTTTTTCATTCTAGAATCAGATAGAGCATGCAATTTTAAGCAGCTTTTTAATTTACTTCTATTATCAAATTTTCTTCGTTCTCTTCCTATATTTATCTGAAAAAGAAGAAATAAAAGCGTTTGAGCCGGCCCATGTTAGTTTGAGAACCTGGGTTACCCTTGCTTATTGGATGGCTAAATGCAGGCACCTATTAGCAAGCTCTATCCAGGGTACTGAACAAAAAATAGTCATGCTCCAAAGCTTTCATTCCTAACTTTTCAAATAAAGATAGCAAGAGAACGAATAAAAAATTATAATAAGAATAAATGATAAAGCTGCCTAAAATTGCATGCTCTATCTGAATCATGAAAGAAAAAATGTGGGTCCAGTAGCCCTTTAAGTTTGTACAGTGTGTGTCTGAGTCAGATGGCAGAGCACTTTCATTTGCAGAGGAGGTAGGACTTACATAGTAATTTTTTTTATTTCTTTGTGCAATTTTGGATTGTAACTTCAGTGTGGTAGTAGTATGGTGGGGCCAGGGGTCCATAAAAAAAACATTTTTTTTTTAGCAATCTGCAGCAGTGTATTTATGATTATTTGACAATGCTGTAGAAATTCTATATTTAAAGCCATGCATAAAGGTTTCCTCCTTAATACACAAATGGTAGTTGCCCTTTTGAAAGATATTTTTTTTTAGTAATATATACATTTTAACTACATTTCAGTTTACTGCCCCTTTATGTAAGGACTTTACAGATGCAAGGATGCATTTTATCTATGATTTTTACATATGCATAAAAAGTTATACTTTCAAACTAAGATTTCTCAGTGTTTCAAATGATACAGGTTAACTTAACACTGTTCAGTTTACACTACAGCTGACTTAATTTTGAAATACATACGAGCCTAAATCATGCATTTAACCAGATCTAATGGTATGAGACCTAGTGCCACGGCTTATGGTTCCACCAAGACCATATAGAGTACAGCATTTTCAAAATCCATAAGTACAGCTGACAGATGGGAACATGTTTACACCATAATTTAAGTGTTGCTCTTGTTTGGGGGACAAAACACAAACATATGTTAACCTTTTAAAAGTACTTTTCTTCATCTAGCCATCTACCGATAACATTAATCTACAATTTTGAATTCATAGTTTATTTTTTGTTTGCACATTTGCAAATCTGATTGTTTAAAAAGTGATCTCTTAATTTCTGCAATTTTTTTATCATGCATGTCACACACTGTTTTGTTGTTGTTGTTTTTGTTGGTCTCTCTGTGAGAGTGGGTGTATATGTCTTTGTGCATTTTCTGTGTATGTCTGTGAGGGTGTGTGCGTATGTCTTTGTGCTTTTTCTATTTGTGTCCCTGTGAGGGTGTGTGTATGTATGTCTTTGTGTATTTCCTCTTGATGCCTCTGTGAGGGTGGATGTGTATGACTTTTTTTTAAATGTGGATGTCTCTGAGGGTGGGTGTGTGTATGTATGTATGTATGCGTTTTCTGTGGATGTCTCTCTGAGGGTGTGCGAGTATGTCTGTGTGTTTTCTTTGGTTGTCTCTGTGAGGGTGTGTGTATGTATGTGCAGTTTCTGTGGATGTCTCTCTGAGAGTGTATGTCTCTGTTTTCTCTGGATGTCTCGGTGAGGGGGTGTGTGTGTCTCTATGTCTTTGTGTGTTTTATGTGTCTGTGTGTTGATGGGTATATTATGTTAGTGGGTGACTTGTAACCGACACATGAGGGCATTTTGAAACTCATATGATTGTCTGTAATACAGCAAACAACACCCACAACTTCCTTTAACATGTTTCTTAGATAGACATATATGGACATTTTATGTTACTCCTCTAACTGCATTTCCTGTAGCCTCATGATGCGAGACTGCTATATAACTGCTGTGTATACTTACAGTAAACGGAACTAGTGAGAAACACTCTCTGTGCTTGTGTGCTTTCTTGCTGTTCCCCGGAGCTCTGGAGAATCGTGTTCAATCAAGGTCAGAAACCATTTGAACTTATAACCCTAACCTTATACTATGAAAGCAGAAGCAACAATAGGCTACTGCTATATATATATATATATATATATATATATACTGTTAACTATAATTATCTTGTACCTTCATACTTGTGGTAGTGTGTTATTAAAGCAATGACTCAGAAATGGTGTTAATTATCTTATTTTTTTATTATTATCAATAATTTAAACAGAAACACACCACCGCCCCTTGTCCATCAGTCATTTGTTGAACATGGCATTAACTTGGAGGCCCTGTTGGTCAAGACATGCCTGCAAAAACAACTCCATATCTTCTCTGTGCTGAAATACAAAGAGGAATGGCTCCCTTGCTTCTGGTTCTTCTCTTTACATCACGTTATCTATGGCCTTCTGGCGGTCATCTTCATTCATTGACCCATAACTTGGCATGGTTATGCGCCAACAGAACAGTGCCTCATTCTTGACAACCCATTGTATAGCAATGTGTAGATCTTTAATGATTGCTGGCTCCTGTGTCAAGCACATGGGAAACTTAGTCATAGTCAGAATCAAAACTGTTATTTCCATAATAAATAAAAAATCATTTAAGGGACACTCAAGTCAAAAACAGACTTTTATAAATCAGAAAGAACATGCAGTTTCCAATTTACTTTCATTATAAAATCTGCTTCGTTTTCTTATTATCCTTTGCTGAAGGAACAACATTGCACTACTGGCAGCAAGATGAACACATATAGGCCACGTTCGGGCAGCGCTCAGGAGCTAGTGGAGGCACTTCACTTCCAGCGATGACGTGGCGCTAGGTGACGTCACAAGCAAGGGAGCTTAGAGAAAACAAACGTTTTTAAATAAGCTCCCTTGTAGCTGACTGTAAAAATGTTTAAATTGTGTCTCTCTTTATTAGTGGAGGATTATTTTTATTTAAGCTGTTTACACAACACCGTTGTTCGAGAATGGTTTCCCCTGCCTCTCGGCAAACATTGAAACTCTGACCCACCTTCATTCAGCTGTTCTTAGCTCAGCCCCTGTAGCTTATCCTGCCCCATTCAGCTAATAATACTACAGGTGCTGAGCTGAGAGCAGCTGAATGGAGGTGGGTCAGAGTTCCGATGTTTGCCGAGAGGCAGGGGAAACCAGAGACACTGGGGAAACAATTCTCAGCATAACACTGGATAAGCATGACAGCAGCATTTAGTACAGGGCTTACTTAACCTATCTCCAATGTGCCCTGTACTAAATGCTGCTGTCAGACTTATCCGCCTCACCTGTCCCTCCTCTGCTGCTTATAAAAACATGGCAGCCTCCACAGCAAAACGTGTGTGGAGGCTGCCATGTTGCCAAGCGTCTGAGCTTGCTCTGAAAAGTGACAGCTTTTCCAGCACGATGGAAGCGCTGGGACTTACGTCATCAGAGCACTCAAAAAACGCCAGGCATCTCACTTGCAAATGTGAGGAAAACGCTACAAGCGAGTCCCAGTTCGCTTGGAGCGCTGCCCGAACGGAGCCATAGTCATCCAATCGCAAAAGACAAATGTGTGCAGGCAAAAATCAGCAGCTAGCTCCCACTAGTGTTGAATATGTGCTTATTCTCTTTCAGCAAGGGATAACAAGAGAAGAAAGCACATTTAAAAATAGATGTGAATTTATAAGTGTCTTAAAATGACAGGTTCTATCTGAATCATGCAAATTACATTTTGAATTTACTATCCCTTTATCTCCTTAAGGACCGCAGCTGTAACAGATGAAAAAAAATTAAATAGTAAAAATCTTAAAAATAAATAGTTATGTAGGGTTAGATCTAGGCTTAGTGGTAGATCTAGGGGGAGGGTTAGATCTAGGGTTGGGGTTAAAAGGTCACTGAAGGAGAAAAAGGTTAAATCGTAAAAATTGAAAATTGGGTATTTCAAAACTCAGGACAAAATGAAGAAACTGTTTAGCCATGTTGTTTTCTCGGGGGTTGTAGATGCGTAACAGATTTTGGGGGTAAAAGTAAAAAAAAAAGTGTGGTTTTTAATATTTTTAATCATAATTTATAAAAATATTTAGTAAAAATTATATGATATGATGAAAATAATGGTATCTGTAGAAAGTCAATCTTATGGCGAGAAAAACGGTATATAATATGTGTGGGTACAGTAAATGAGTATATAATATGTGTGGGTACAGTAAATGAGTATATAATATGTGTGGGTACAGTAATGAGTATATAATATGTGTGTGTACAGTAATGAGTATATAATATGTATGGGTACAGTAATGAGTATATAATATGTGTGGGTACAGTAATGAGTATATAATATGTGTGAGTACAGTAATGAGTATATAATATGTGTGGGTACAGTAATGAGTATATAATATGTGTGGGTACAGTAATGAGTATATAATATGTATGGGTACAGTAATGAGTATATAATATGTGTGTGTACAGTAAATGAGTATATAATATGTGTGTGTACAGTAATGAGTATATAATATGTGTGGGTACAGTAATGAGTATATAATATGTGTGGGTACAGTAAATGAGTATATAATATGTGTGGGTACAGTAATGAGTATATAATATGTATGGGTACAGTAATGAGTATATAATATGTGTGGGTACAGTAAATGAGTATATAATATGTGTGGGTACAGTAATGAGTATATAATATGAGGGGGTACAGTAATGAGTATATAATATGTGTGGGTACAGTAAATGAGTATATAATATGTGTGGGTACAGTAATGAGTATATAATATGTGTGGGTACAGTAAATGAGTATATAATATGTGTGGGTACAGTAATGAGTATATAATATGAGGGGGTACAGTAATGAGTATATAATATGTGTGGGTACAGTAAATGAGTATATAATATGTGTGGGTACAGTAATGAGTATATAATATGTGTGGGTACAGTAATGAGTATATAATATTTGTGTGTACAGTAATGAGTATATAATATGTATGGGTACAGTAATGAGTATATAATATGTGTGGGTACAGTAATGAGTATATAATATGTGTGAGTACAGTAATGAGTATATAATATGTGTGGGTACAGTAATGAGTATATAATATGTGTGGGTACAGTAAATGAGTATATAACATGTGTGGGTACAGTAATGAGTATATAATATGTGTGGGTACAGTAATGAGTATATAATATGTGTGTGTACAGTAAATGAGTATATAATATGTGTGTGTACAGTAATGAGTATATAATATGTGTGGGTACAGTAATGAGTATATAATATGTGTGGGTACAGTAAATGAGTATATAATATGTGTGGGTACAGTAATGAGTATATAATATGAGGGGGTACAGTAATGAGTATATAATATGTGTGGGTACAGTAAATGAGTATATAATATGTGTGGGTACAGTAATGAGTATATAATGTGTGGGTACAGTAAATTAGTATATAATATGTGTGGGTACAGTAATGAGTATATAATATGAGGGGGTACAGTAATGAGTATATAATATGTGTGGGTACAGTAAATGAGTATATAATATGTGTGGGTACAGTAATGAGTATATAATGTGTGGGTACAGTAAATTAGTATATAATATGTGTGGGTACAGTAATGAGTATATAATATGAGGGGGTACAGTAATGAGTATATAATATGTGTGGGTACAGTAAATGAGTATATAATATGTGTGGGTACAGTAATGAGTATATAATATGTGTGGGTACAGTAAATGAGTATATAATATGTGTGGGTACAGTAATGAGTATATAATATGAGGGGGTACAATAACGAGTATATAATATGTGTGGGTACAGTAAATGAGTATATAATATGTGTGGGTACAGTAATGAGTATATAATATGTGTGGGTACAGTACTGAGTATATAATATGTGTGGGTACAGTAATGAGTATATAATATGAGGGGGTACAGTAATGAGTATATAATATGTGTGGGTACAGTAAATGAGTATATAATATGTGTGTGTACAGTAAGGAGTATATAATATGTGTGGGTACAGTACTGAGTATATAATATGTGTGGGTACAGTAATGAGTATATAATATGTGTGAGTACAGTAAATGAGTATATAATATGTGTGGGTACAGTAATAAGTATATAATATGTGTTAGTACAGTAATGAGTATATAATATGTGTGGGTACAGTAATGAGTATATAATATGTATGGGTACAGTAATGAGTATATAATATGTATGGGTACAGTAAATGAGTATATAATATGTGTGGGTACAGTAATGAGTATATAATATGTATGGGTACAGTAAATGAGTATATAATATGTATGGGTACAGTAAATGAGTATATAATATGTGTGGGTACAGTAATGAGTATATAATATGTGTGGGTACAGTAAATGAGTATATAATATGTGTGGGTACAGTAATGAGTATATAATATGTGTGAGTACAGTAATGAGTATATAATATGTGTGGGTACAGTAAAGAGTATATAATATGTGTGTGTACAGTAAATGAGTATATAATATGTGTGGGTACAGTAATGAGTATATAATATGTGTGGGTACAGTAATGAGTATATAATATGTGTGGGTACAGTAAAGAGTATATAATATGTGTGTGTACAGTAAATGAGTATATAATATGTGTGGGTACAGTAATGAGTATATAATATGTGTGGGTACAGTAATGAGTATATAATATGTGTGTGTACAGTAAATGAGTATATAATATGTGTGGGTACAGTAATGAGTATATAATATGTGTGGGTACAGTACTGAGTATATAATATGTGTGGGTACAGTACTGAGTATATAATATGTATGGGTACAGTAATGAGTATATAATATGTATGGGTACAGTAAATGAGTATATAATATGTGTGAGTACAGTAATGAGTATATAATATGTGTGGGTACAGTAATGAGTATATAATATGTGTGGGTACAGTAATGAGTATATAATATGTGTGGGTACAGTAATGAGTATATAATATGTGTGGGTACAGTAAAGGAGTAAGAGGAAAATTACAGATAAACACAAACACCGCAGCAATGTAAAAACAGCCCTGGTCGCTAATGCTAAAGGTCTCTACGGGGTTAAATACGGTAAAAAAAAGAAAGCAGCAAACCTTCTTGTTTAAAGAGAACTGGAGGTTGTGGATGTCACATTTTTGTTGTGTAGAGTGGAGCTTTAAATAGTTCAATATTGTTAATTTAAAACAGTAGATAATACATGAAAACTAAAGAATTAGTCCTGTGATTTCCTGAGATGATCTATTTATAACTTAGAATAATCATTACATTTGCTCATACTTTGCCTAATATAGAACACAATAATAGAAAGTTTTCTAAATGATTGTGCATAAAGTTTATTTAAAAAAAAAAACGTTTTCTGAATGATTGTGCATATTGGTTGTGTGCTACATTAAAGTTTTATTGAAAAAAAAAAAATTGCAGTGGAGGTCACATGTTTCCTGTCTAGAGTGGAGCTCCACTCTGCAGATAGACTACTTTGGCCTAAGTTGTCACAGCGGTCACATGACCGCAGTGATCATGTGATTTACCCTAGTAAATACCAGTGTTGGCAGGCGCCAATCAATAGTAAGAGTTTTCTTGCCGAGCAATTGCTGCTTTAAAACCTAAATGTCAGTGACAAATGGGTTAAAAGAGCAGGGTTAGTTATTGTTAGTGTCTGTTGATTTACATCACAAACACTGGCCTGGAGATCGCTATATGGATAAATTGTGCGAAGAAAACCAGAATAAAGTTCATTTTTACATTTATAGTTTATCATAGTAATAATTATATACATTTACAGCATAAACGATCGAAGTATAGATGTGGGAGGGGGATAGGATGATAACCTTAGAGTGTGGGGGGTAATCAATTTTAAACTTCCTTATAGTTGATTACACTGGAAATCTGAATGCAGATGGACACAGTAGAAATTAAATACAAAAATAAGTATATTTTAAAGTGTTTAATATTTATACTCAAAATTAAAGGGATAAAAAGTGCAAAAAGGAAATCGCTCTAATGGGTGTTATCTAAATGCTGAATCACTTGTAATTGATGCAGCATATCTAAAAAAAATGACTAGAAAAGATCACAATGACATCATTATGAAAAATAAGAAAGATGTGTTACTTCAAAATTTAGTCAGCAGCCACAACCAATTGTTGAGGCACTTTAAAAATTCAGTCTGAATACTTGCCCAGAGACTTGCAAAAGAACCTTCTCAGGTTAAGGAATTTTACCATGAAACCTTGTTAAATCACTGTGACATCCCACAAGTTCCCATTTTTCCCCATCATGCAGCACACACCCTAAGTCCTGGGATAAGCATCCAGTTTGATTTTTTTAAAAGTTCCTCTACAGTGGGATTTGTTTATTGAGGAAATTTTGAGGTAAAAAAAATCTTACTTTTTTAGGAATTTCCATAACCCCACCCACAGATATTCCCATAAACCTCCCAGCTACACACACTGCCCAGAAATGTCCATGATCTCACCCACTATCCACCACGACTCCCTCCCCACCAACAAATAGGTTGCAAACCCCCTCAACTTCCTGAGTGAGTCCCTAATACCTAGCTACAAATGTTGGGAGGTATGCTTTAACCCCTTAAAGACCGGACCATTTTTCAGTTTTCTTACCCTTAATGACAATGGCTATTTTTACATTTCTGCAGTGTTAGTGTTTAGCTGTAATTTTCCTCTTACTCATTTACTGTACCCACACATATTTTATACCGTTTTTCTCGCCATTAAATGGACTTTCTAAAGATACCACTATTTTCATCATATCTTAACATTTAATATAAAAAATATATAAAATATGAGGAAAAAATGGAAAACACACTTTTTCTAACTTTGACCCCCATAATCTGTTACACATCTACAACCACCAAAAACACCCATGCTAAATAGTTTCTAAATGTTGTCCTGAGTTTAGAAATACCCAATGTTTACACGTTCTTTGCTTTTTTTGCAAGTTATAGGGCCATAAATACAAGTAGCACTCTGCTATTTCCAAACCACTTTTTTTCAAAATTAGCTCTAGTTACATTGGAACACTGATATCTTTCAGGAATCCCTGAATATCCCTTGACATGTATATATTTATATTTAGAAGACAACCCAAAGTATTGATTTATGCCCATTTTGGTATATTTCATGCCACCATTTCACTGCCAAATGCGAGCAAATAAAAAAAATTGTTCACTTTTTCACAAATTTTGTCACAAACTTTAGGTTTCTCACTGAAATTATTTACAAACAGTTTGTGCAATTATGGCACAAATGGTTGTAAATGCTTCTCTGGGATCCCCTTTCTTCAGAAATAGCAGACATATATGGCTTTGGCGTTGCTTTTTGGTAATTAGAAGGCCGCTAAATGCAGCTGCGCACCACACGTGTATTATGCCCAGCAGTGAAGGGGTTAATTAGGGATCTTGTAGGGACCTTGAAGGGTTAATTTTAGCTTTAGTGTAGTGTAGTAGACAACCCAAAGTATTGATCTAGGCCCATTTTGGTATATTTCATGCCACAATTTCACCGCCAAATGCGAGCAAATAAAAAAAAAAGTGACATTTTTCACAATTTTAGGTTTCTCACTTAAATTATTTACAAACAGCTTGTGCAATTATGGCACAAATGGTTGTAAATGCTTCTCTGGGATCTCCTTTGTTCAGAAATAGCAGACATATATGGCTTTGGCGTTGCTTTTTGGCAATTAGGAGGCCGCTAAATGCTGCTGCGCACCACACTTGTATTATGCCCAGCAGTGAAGGGGTTAATTAGGTAGCTTGTAGAGAGCTTGCAGGGTTAATTTTAGCTTTAGTGTAGAGATTAGCCTCCCACCTGACACATCCCACCCCCTGATCCCTCCCAGACAGCTCTCTTCCCTCCCCCACCCCACAATTGTCCCCGCCATCTTAAGTACTGGCAGAAAGTCTGCCAGTACTAAAATAAAAGGTGTTTTTTTTTTTTGTTTTTGTTTTTGTTTTTTTTAATTATTCAGCTGTGATGGACCCCTGCCTTAACCCCCAACCTCCCTGATCCCCCCCAAACACCTCTCTAACCCTCCCCACCTACCTATTTGCCACCATCTTGGGTACTGGCAGCTGTCTGCCAGTACCCAGTTTTCCCCAAAAAATTTAGTGGTTTTTTCATTTTTTCTGTAGTGTAGCTGCCCCCCCCAGTACCCCCACCCCCCTAACCCTACCAGATCCTTTTATTTATTTTTTTAAAAAAAAGTTTGCTGCCCCCCCTCCCTCTTAACAGAACTCATTGGTGGCAGTGTTTGCTGCGCGCGCGCGCACACGCAGGCCCCCCCTCCGCACGCTCCCAGCATCCGGCGTGCACAATGCACTTGTAGGAACCAGATGCCGGGTAGCGATGGGCCGCCCACCCTCCTCCCTTGTAATCTCCCACCCACCAACGAACGGCCCCATCGCTACCGGTGCAGAGAGGGCCACAGAGTGGCTCTCTCTGCATCGGATGCTTTTTAAAGGGTATTGCAGGATGCCTCAATATCGAGGCATCACTGCAATACCCTGAGAGCTGCTGGAAGCGATTGCGATCGCTTCCAGCACTCTCTTAGACAACTGACGTACCAGGTACGTCCATTGTCACTAACTGCTAGTTTTTGCAGGACGTACCTGGTACGTCAGTTGTCATTAAGGGGTTAAAGTTACACTGGGGCACCATTGTGTCATATATATGAAAACATCAAATAAATTCACAGGTATTCTTTGGGTTACATCGGGGGATTAAAAAAATAATTTGTGTAAAATGAAGTCGATAGAAAATCAAAAAATTATATTCCACATCACTCTCAAACTTGACAAGAATAATATAATTTAAAGAACTAAAATGCATGCTATTAATGAAAAAATAGGTTGAGACAAAGGGAAACAATTTTGATCTGGCGTTTAAAAACATTGTATCTGGAAGGTCTAAATAAAAAATATTGATTTGGCTGCATTTTATTAGGTTATGTTTTTATATTTATCCCAATTTATTTATGAATATTTATTAGACATATTTATTTATGTGAGAAATGCACTATCAACACATATAGGGCTAGATTACAAGTGGAGCTTTATTTTAAGGTGCACCCATAAAGGGGTAAATTTGCCTATTTACAGGTGCTCGTTAGAAAACAGCCATTTCACTTTGCGCTCAGTGCAATTAACCAAAGGTCAGACCTTTGGTTAATGATAAAGAGTTGCCCCAATTACCCCCCAATAAAGTGGACAGTTCTTTAAAATAAATAAAAACTATGTTATTTTTTTTAATAATATGCATTATAATTTTTTAATAAAAAACTGCATGAAGCAATTATAAGGGGTTAAAGTGAGGTGATATGGGATTTTTTTACATGCCTTTACATAGAGGTTAATGGGGACTGTGTTTTTACTCTAAATATATATGTAAATGCTTATATACATATATATTTATGTGTTAATATGTGCATATACACATATAAAGACATAAATAAATATAGATATACGCAGCACGCTCTAAGTGTAATCCGTTTGGTACATATCAATAATCAAAAACCCCCTTCCCTGGGTATTACTCACAGGATCGTTCTGTATGATATGCGCATCGGTTGTATACAACCATGAAGTTTATTCCTCAGATCACCTCCTTCCGTGACGTCTGGAGAGCCTGTCCAACCAGAGAGGTTGTTACACTTTCCCACGGCAATCCACAATCCAGCATGAAAGGGATACCACTTGAGTGTTTAGAGTATAACACGTTTATTGTGATATATAAAATAATATAAAAACATGCAAATCTATGTCTTTCAGCTCACCCAGTAGATGCCCACAACATATGAGCCCTGGTAGCCTCCCTGAGACAATGAATATTAAAATAGAACTTCTCTATGTACGTTTTGTTTCTGTTCCAGAAACTTTTTCAAGAGTATGTTCAATAATCAGATATGCTCCTTATATATCCCTTTGCTTACACAGGTATCCTGATTTAACATTAATTGAGTTAACCCTGTATTGGATGTCGTTATGATTTTATATTTTCCAATATTTAGTTATTCTTATATACCTTCAGTTAACCTTATATATTTATAAGTAAACCTCTTACTATAATAATTCATTTAAAACACAATAATAAAAAGTGTATACACTTAAAACCACAACATTATAAAACTTTGAACTTTAGGTTGACATCTTTGAGTGGTTAAAATATTTTGCTGCAGTCAAATTCAAACTCACTTCTATTCTGTTGAGAGTCCATTATCCTAACCATTTGGCTGCAGCCATCCTTATACATTATAGGTGAATCTATGCAGTGATAAATGTTATTTTTTTTTAAACTTGTTTATAAACCAAAGTAACACATTTTATATATGTAAAACTTTAGCAGATATAACTACACAATACATAGCTGAGTTTGGGTTCGATCCCCCGTCCTTTTGATTAAAAGGCAATCAACCTTACCGCTAGACCACAGCCTCCTTACCACACATCCAATGTTATTGGGTATATGTATTATTAAAAATATATACAAAACATACAAAAATGTCTAGATAATATTTAAAACACTATAAAACCTTTTCTTAAGAATGTTTATAATATAATTTAATGACCTATTTATCACAGATTAGTGTATCACCTAAATAACATTATATGAACTTGACCTTATTATAGTAGAAATGCTTGTATGTCTAGGTTCACATTAAGTCCTTTTGGTTGAAGACAGTCTAACTTTTTTATCCAGTAAGTTTCTCTCTGTCTAAGTTTAAGTAATCTGTTGGTGTCCCAAATGTTAGGGGGTATCCATTCAATTATTTTAATTTCTAGATCACTTATATCATTTTGGTAGGCCATTTTAAAGTGTATAGGTACACTGTGGGTATCTAGATTGTTTTCAATATTTGTTAAATGTTCTTTGAATCTATATTTTATTTTTATTTTTGTTCTCCCTATATAAAGCAGATTACACTTGCACTTTAACATGTATACAACATATGTGGTCATACATGTGCACCTACTTGTAGTCTTATACTTTTTATGGCCATCAGAGTCTGTGAACACATTGTTTCCTTTTTTCAGATAGGGACACATGGCACAATCCTTTACTCTACATTTAAACGTGCCACTGTTACCTTCACTCTTATCCCAAGGTATTCTTTTCATTTCTGTATTTTCTCTCAATTTCGTTGGTGCTAACATGTTTTTGAGATCCCTATTTTTTCTAAAGATCACATCTGGTTTCTCGCCTAAACATTGTTTCAAAATAGGATCTAATTTTAGTACTTGCCAATGTTTGTTCACAATGTTTTTAATTTTGAAGTGCTCGCTATTATATGTAGTTATAAACTTAGGATTTTTAGTTTGATCTCCTCTATTTGTCTCCTTGATAGTGTTATCCCTAGATTTATTAATCATAGTATTTCTGTCCATCTCTTCTATTCTTCTTTGAGTTGATTGTAGTAAGTATTTATTATAACCCTTTTCTTCGAATTTGGATGTTACAATTTTGGCTTCAGCAGTGTAATCCTCAATTTTTTATACGTTGAAACTGCCCAAGGGGTATGTTATTTTTCCACCTTTTAAGGTGTCCACTGTGAGCATTTAACAGGCCATTTCTATCCGTACTTTTTCTAAAGTTTTTAGCTGCCATCTTATTTGTTTCATTATCACAAAATAGGGTGAGATCTAAAAAGTCTATTTTTTCTTTTGAATATTGATATGTGATCTTAAGGTTATAGGTATTATCATTCATATATTCCATGAATTTATCAATATCACTTTGGGATCCAGACCAAATTATTAAAATGTCGTCTATGAACCGGTGATATTGTGTCAGATTTTGCATAAAGGGATTGTCAGTCCATATCTTGCAAGATTCAAAATTAGACATAAAAAGTTTGGCATACGATGGGGCAAAAGTTGTCCCCATCGCTGTGCCTCTAATTTGTTTATAAAATTTACTCTCAAATAAAAAATAATTATGAGTAAGAATAAAATATATACAATTCACAATAAACTCAATTCGGTCCTTTTCTAAACCACTTTTTGAGCATTCCTCTTTAATAGCTAGAATTCCTTTTTCATGAGGGATACTGGTATACAACGCAAAAACGTTGCATGTAACCCAGTAAAAATCACTCTTCCACTCTAATCCTTCATACTTATTTATTACATCCATAGTGTCCCGTAAGTAGGCCTTAGTTTCTTTTACTAACGGTTGGAGGTAGTAATCAATGTATTTTGAAAGATTGTCACAGAGGGACCCAATACCTGATACTATGGGTCTCCCTGGAGGACAAACAGGATTTTTATGTACTTTAGGGAGGTGGTAGAAACATGCAATTTTCGGAAAAATTTCTTGTACATAATTAAACTCGGCTTGATTTAGGATGCCATTTTGTTTAGCTGCAGTTAATAATTATCTCAACTCCTCTTTATATGCGTGAGTAGGGTTAAATGTAAGCACTCTATATGTCTCCTTATCATTTAAAAGGTTATATGCTTCATTTAAGTAATCCTGTCTATTTTGGACCACTATCCCTCCCTCTTTATCAGCTGCCCTATATATAACATCTGTATCTTCAATTAGATTTTTTTAGGGCTCTCCTCTCCATGGATGATAGATTGTCTCTTACTGTGTTCTGATTACTACATAAATTCTCTATGTCTTCACAAACAAGTTTATTAAACATTTTAATAGATTCACTTTGTGCATTTTGAGGGTAAAAAATAGATTTTCTTTTTAAAGGGCAGTGTCTAGACATATATATACCCTCCTCATGTAAAGAAAGATTCAATAATTCCTCCCATGTAGTTTCGTTAGGCATTTCTCCCTCTTTGGAGTTACCCTCCGAGGAAATAATTAGATCCTGCCTATTGTGTTTCTCTATGTACTCGTTTTTCTCATAATACCTTGTCAGAGTTAGTTTTCTAATAAACTTTTGTACGTCAATAAACAATTCAAAATGGTTTGGTGGAGATATAGGGGCAAAATTTAAGCCTTTAGAAAGTAATTTTAATTCTATCTCTGTAAAGGCTTTATCTGAGAGATTGAAAATGCATTTTAAACCATTTTCTAATTCCACCCTCTTTTGTTTCTTTTCTCTTTGTTTCTTTCCTCCTCGTGTTCCTCTGAATTTTCTAAAGTTCTTTTTGGTTTTCTTGGGTTCCCTATCTCGTTTATATGGTTTTCCCTTAATTGTCTCTCTTGTTGCTGTCTCCAAGGGGGAGTCTCTAAAAAATGACCCTTATTGATATTTCCTTGTTTAGAAATTATAGGGAATGTTTGTTTTGTTTGGTCCATTGATCTTAAATTTTGGTTTTGCTCCCTCCTGATCCCATCTGGGAGTGTGATACTGGTTATCCCCTAATACTTGTTTCTATTCCCTTCATGATAATTCTCATTGTTGCCCATTTCTGTTTGTTTCGGGTAATTAGATCTTGGAACTGGACTATTATTATATTTATTATGGTAATATTGGTTTGCCCTAGAATGAATGGATTTATTTTGCCCCTTGTTCTTATTTTTATTTTTATTTATTTCACTTGTATTTGTATTTGGTCTTTTATTTTCATTTTAATTCCACTTGATGTTCTGGTCTGAGTTAGCTTGGTTCACATTATCTACAGCCCCTTCTTTATGTTCCTTATAGGTGTATACTTTATCCTGCCTAAAGTCATCTAGATCCCTTTTTAATTTCTTTAATTTACTAGTTTCCAACTCCTTAGAATAATTATGAATTCTAGTTTGTATATTTTCATTGAAATCTTTCCATTTCTGTATCATCTGGTATGGTTGTAATTTATCTAATGTCTTGTCGATCTCTCCTTTTAAATGCTCCAATTTATACTCTCTATATTTGATTAATATTTTAATAAGGGTTATGGAACATTTATGAAGGGGTTGTTCCCATTCTGTTTGATATTCGATTTCATCTAATTCAAAGGCTGGAAATTTAAATATCCTTAATCCCCTAGGGATTACGTCATGCAATACATAATTGTCAAGTAGGACTAAGTCCTGCCACTCTTTGGCATCTTTTTCCAATAATTTTTCTAATTCCCTAAATATATTTATGGGATTTTCTACCTCTACTGTGTTTGGAATATCTGTTAGTAAATTAGATGCACGCTGTCTTGTGCATCTTCTGCTGTTTTCTCCAAACTTACTCATTTCTATAGGTGTATTCAACATATTATCATTTGCAGGTGATGTCATAATAATAATACAATCTCATCCTTTATTCTCAATATATCTTTATAGTTTATACGTTTAATTGCTCAAAGTAGGGATACCTCTCCCTTTCAGAAAAAAATCCCTTCTCTTTTCAACGTTTTATTTTAAACGTTAATAGAATTATTCTATATGTGAGATTAGTTATGTTAAAAGTTTTGCTCCTGTGTAAATGGGAGTTGCTAAAAATGGATTTGATGTTAGATAATCACGATATATTATATCATCTGATTTATGTCTTAAAGTGGTTGCTGCACATTTATAATAATGGATGTGACAAAAAGATAAAAGGCAAATAGTGCGCTACCACTCGATTCCCAGTGCAAATACAGAGCCAACAAATAGTATTCACATATACATCATACAATATTTATTTTTCAAATAAAGTTCTTCAACTTTGTATATTGTAGACTGTAAGTATTCGTAAATGTTCATAAATGTGCCCCTTTAATTAAAGGTATAATGTTGGAAAATAGGTAGTTGTAAAGGTCCTCTATATCCCTTCTATTCAGCGTGTTTACTGTTGCAGCTTCTCAGCATAGTCACATCAAAGACTCGTTTACAAAAAATGCTGAAAAATATGAAGAGAGAGAAGCGCAGCACGCTCTAAGTGTAATCCATTTGGTAGATATCAATAATCAAAAACCCCCTTCCCTGGGTATTACTCACAGGATCGTTCTGTATGATATGCGAGAGCCTGTCCAACCAGAGAGGTTGTTACACTTTCCCATGGCAATCCACAATCCAGCATGAAAGGGATACCACTCGAGTGTTTAGAGTTTACGTTTACCTGTGTAAGCAAAGGGATATATAAGGAGCATATCTGATTATTGAACATACTCATGAAAAAGTTTCTGGTACAGAAACGAAACGTATGTAGAGAAGTTCTATTTTAATATTCATTGTCTCAGGGAGGCTACCAGGGCTCATATGTTGTGGGCATCTACTGGGTGAGCTGAGAGACATAGATTTGCATGTTTTTATATTATTTTATATATCACAATAAACGTGTTATACTCTAAACACTCGAGTGGTATCCCTTTCATGCTGGATTGTGGATTGCCGTGGGAAAGTGTAACAACCTCTCTGGTTGGACAGGCTCTCCAGACGTCACGGAAGGAGGTGATCTGAGGAATAAACTTCATGGTTGTATACAACCGATGCGCATATCATACAGATTTGTGTGAGATTCTCTCCAAGTTTCAGCTATAGTGGTGTCACGAAGTAGCGCAAGGGATCTCATAATATGTGTTTCCTTGTCTATATTCATAGACATACTATCTGACCATTTTTGAGCTAGTTTCTCTACATTACAGCTGCCTTTCTGAGAGTTGAGATAGGTATACCATGGAGAAATAGAGGAATGACCTGCCTTGATCAAGGCTGGCCAAGACTCTAATTTCCCCCAGGACCATTTCCAATTAAATTTGGCATGCAATTGACTAGTGTAGTGCCTAGCTTGCAGATAAGCAAATAAATCTTGATTGCCAAGGTTGAATTCTGATTTCAGTTCTTGGAAAGATTTAATAATTCCTGACTCTGAATGATATAGCTGTGAAGCGAGTTTGAGCCCTTGTTCCTGCCATTTTTTCAAATGTGGAGCTTGGGAGCCCTCTTGAAATTCTGGGTTGCCTATAAAAGTTTGGTATCTGGGATTATTAGTGTTTATTCCTAGTAGTACACCAATCTTCTTCCATGCCTGAATTATTATATATAGTGTTTTGAGATTTTTCACCTGCTTAGGTATTAAGTGAATCGGTGTGTGTAGTAGAGACACTGGCTTCAAAGGATAAATTATGCTAGTCTCTAACACGTTATCCATAAAGTAATCGGCTTCTGCCACCCAGTCTGCTGCAATACCGCCTAAGAAGACTAAATTATAAAGATATAAATTTGGGAGAGCCAGCCCAGCAAATTGCTTTGCCAAATATAACCTCTGCAGGGAGATTCTAGGTTTCCTTGACTGCCATATGAATTTCCGAAGCGCCATGTTAAATTTTTTAATGTCTTGTGATTTTACGAAAAGCGGGAGATTCTGAAGTGTGTAAGATATCTTTGGCAGGATTACCATTTTATATAGAGCAATGCGCCCAGAGAGAGAGAGAGGCAAATTCTGCCAATCTCTCATGCGTGTGGTAGCGTGTACGAAAGTTGGCGTAATATTTAAGGAATACCACTCCTGGGGGTTGGCAGAGACTAGGATCCCTAAGTAAGCGATTTAAGAACTGTCTTAAGTGGGTTATTTAAATATGAGGTATCGGTCTTTCTTAGCCAGAGTAATTCTGATTTTTGTTTGTTCATTCTATACCCTGCAAATTGGCCAAATTGTTCGATTATGTTAAGCTATTTTGGAATATTCCGGGGAGCGTTGGAAACATACACTAACAGATCATCCGCGTATAGAGCCACCTTCAACTCATGGTTATAGATCTTAATACCTTCAATATGCTTTCTAATTTTAATAGCTAGGGGTTCGATCGCCAGATCGAACAGAAGGGGAGAGAACGGGCAGTCCTGCCTCGTGCCCTGCTCCAGGCGAATGCTCTTTGACTTTTGCCCATGTATAACTAGTTTGGATGATGCCTGAGTACATAAATTGTTAACTAAGTTCAAGAATTTATCTTTGAAGCCATAATGTTTTAATGTAGTTAGAATGTGGTCATGGCTGACTCGATCGAACGCCTTCTCAGCGTCGATCGCTATTATCGCTGCATCCGGAAGATTTTCAGCAGACTTCCTTTCACTGTTTCTAAAATAATCAATAGATAAGAGAAGTTGTCTGATTTTAGATGAAGAGCTCCGCTTGAGAAGAAACCCCACTTGATCACTGTGAATAACCTCAGCTAAGCCTTTTTGCAATCTTTTGGCCAAGATTGAAGCGAATATTTTGTAATCCGTGTTTAGCAATGCAATAGGTCTGTAAGATTCTCTGTATTGTGGGTCTTTACCAGCTTTGGGTATAAGGATGGTATGTGATGCTACAAAGCTAGGGGGTATTTGAATGTTCTGTTGAAAGAGATAATTAAAAAGAATAGTCAATTGTGGAGTAATTGCTTTATCCAAACTTTTATAGAATTCATTTGGTAAAAAGTCAAGACCCGGCGCTTTCTCCCCTTTCAGTGCTTGAATTGCCTGGCTTACTTCCGGCTCTGTTATTGGGGAGTTCAGAGTCAAATTGAATTCAGGAGATATCTTTGTGATGTCGATATCTTCCCAGAATCTCTCCCTTATAGTTGTATTTACTGAATTGGCCGCGTAAATTGATTTATAATATTGAAAAAAGGATTCGGCTATTTCCTCTGGTGAGGTGAGCAGTTTGCTATTGGCTTGTAGTGCTTCAATTGTTTTTGAGGCTCTCGAGTTCTTTACCAATTTAGCCATTAGCTTACCTGATTTATTGCCGAATTTATAAAGATTAGATTGATATCTTAGGTCTGCTTGTGTTGAGTTAAGAATTAAAAAAGTATCTCTTTCCTCCTTAGCTTTGATTTATCTCTTCCAGTTCTTGTCTGAGGATAAGTTCAGATATCTGTTGTAAGCATTAGTTACCGTGGCGATTACCTGTCTCTCTCTCAGGCGGGCTTCCCGTTTGATATTTGCCGTGTATGCAATAATGTCTCCCCTCAATACCGCTTTTGCTGCTTCCCATAGAATCACTGGACTAGAAACTGAATCTTTATTATTTTGAAGGTAGTCTTCCCACTTATCCTTTAGCCAATTTCTGAACTTTACATTTTTATTGAGATACTTAGGATAAAAAAACATAATTTATGCTTACCTGATAAATTTATTTCTCTTGTAGTGTATCCAGTCCACGGATCAGCCATTACTTGTGGGATATTCTCCTTCCCAACAGGAAGTTGCAAGAGGATCACCCACAGCAGAGCTGCTATATAGCTCCTCCCCTCACTGCCATATCCAGTCATTCGACCGAAACAAGACGAGAAAGGAGAAACCATAGGGTGCAGTGGTGACTGTAGTTTAATTAAAATTTAGACCTGCCTTAAAAGGACAGGGCGGGCCGTGGACTGGATACACTACAAGAGAAATAAATTTATCAGGTAAGCATAAATTATGTTTTCTCTTGTTAAGTGTATCCAGTCCACGGATCATCCATTACTTGTGGGATACCAATACCAAAGCTAAAGTACACGGATGATGGGAGGGACAAGGCAGGAACTTAAACGGGAGGAACCACTGCCTGTAGAACCTTTCTCCCAAAAACAGCCTCCGAAGAAGCAAAAGTGTCAAATTTGTAAAATTTTGAAAAGGTGTGAAGCGAAGACCAAGTCGCAGCCTTGCAAATCTGTTCAACAGAGGCCTCATTCTTAAAGGCCCAGGTGGAAGCCACAGCTCTAGTAGAATGAGCTATAATCCTTTCAGGGGGCTGCTGTCCAGCAGTCTCATAGGCTAAGCGTATTATGCTCCGAAGCCAAAAGGAGAGAGAGGTTGTCAAAGCTTTTTGACCTCTCCTCTGTCCAGAGTAAACGACAAACAGGGCAGATGTTTGACGAAAATCTTTAATAGCCTGTAAGTAAAACTTCAAGGCACGGACTACGTCCAGATTATGCAAAAGAGGTTCCTTCTTGGAAGAAGGATTAGGACACAATGATGGAACAACAATCTCTTGATTGATATTCCTGTTAGAAACCACCTTAGGTAAAAACCCAGGTTTGGTACGCAGAACTACCTTGTCTGAATGAAAAATCAGATAAGGAAAATCACAATGTAAGGCAGAAAACTCAGACTCTTCGAGCCGAGGAAATAGCCATCAAAAACAGAACTTTCCAAGATAAAAGTTTAATATCAATGGAATGAAGGGGTTCAAACGGAACTCCCTGAAGAACTTTAAGAACCAAGTTTAAGCTCCACGGGGGAGCAACAGTTTTAAACACAGGCTTAATCCTAACCAAAGCCTGACAAAATGCCTGGACGTCTGGAACTTCTGCCAGACGCTTGTGCAAAAGAATAGACAGAGCAGAGATCTGTCCTTTTAAAGAACTAGCTGATAAGCCTTTGTCCAAACCATCTTGGAGAAAGGACAATATCCTAGGAATCCTAACCATACTCCATGAGTAACTCTTGGATTCACACCAATAAAGATATTTACGCCATATCTTATGGTAGATTTTCCTGGTGACAGGCTTCCGAGCCTGTATTAAGGTATCAATGACTGACTCGGAGAAGCCACGCCTTGATAGAATCAAGCGTTCAATCTCCATACAGTCAGTCTCAGAGAAATTAGATTTGGATGATTGAAAGGACCTTGTATTAGAAGGTCCTGCCTCAGAGGCAGAGTCCATGGTGGAAGAGATGACATGTCCACTAGGTCTGCATACCAGGTCCTGCGTGGCCACGCAGGCGCTATCAGAATCACTGATGCTCTCACCTGTTTGATTTTGGCAATCAGTCGAGGGAGCAGAGGAAAAGGTGGAAACACATAGGCCAGGTTGAAGAACCAAGGAGCTGCTAGAGCATCTATCAGCGTTGCTCCCGGGTCCCTGGACCTGGATCCGTAACAAGGAAGCTTGGCGTTCTGGCGAGACGCCATGAGATCCAGTTCTGGTTTGCCCCAACGATGGACCAGCTGAGCAAACACCTCCGGATGGAGTTCCCACTCCCCCGGATGAAAAGTCTGACGACTTAGAAAATCCGCCTCCCAGTTCTCTACGCCTGGGATGTGGATCGCTGACAGGTGGCAAGAGTGAGACTCTGCCCAGCGAATTATCTTTGAGACTTCTAACATCGCTAGGGAACTCCTGGTTCCCCCTTGATGGTTGATGTAAGCCACAGTTGTGATGTTGTCCGACTGAAATCTGATGAACCTCAGTGTTGCTAACTGAGGCCAAGCTAGAAGAGCATTGAATATTGCTCTTAACTCCAGAATATTTATTGGGAGGAGTTTCTCCTCCTGAGTCCACGATCCCTGAGCCTTCAGGGAGTTCCAGACTGCGCCCCAACCTAGAAGGCTGGCATCTGTTGTTACAATCGTCCAATCTGGCCTGCGAAAGGTCATACCCTTGGACAGATGGACCCGAGAAAGCCACCAGAGAAGAGAATCTCTGGTCTCTTGATCCAGATTTAGTAGAGGGGACAAATATGAGTAATCCCCATTCCACTGACTTAGCATGCATAATTGCAGCGGTCTGAGATGCAGGCGCGCAAATGGCACTATGTCCATTGGCGCTACCATTAAGCCGATTACTTCCATGCACTGAGCCACTCACGGGCGTGGAATGGAATGAAGGACATGGCAAGCATTTAGAAGTTTTGATAACCTGGACTCTGTCAGGTAAATTTTCATCTCTACAGAATTTATAAGAGTCCCTAGGAAGGAGACTCTTGTGAGTGGTGATAGAGAACTCTTTTCCACGTTCACTTTCCACCCATGCGACCTCAGAAATGCCAGAACTATCTCTGTATGAGACTTGGCAATTTGAAAGCTTGACGCCTGTATCAGGATGTCGTCTAGATACGGAGCCACCGATATGCCTCACGGTCTTAGAACCGCCAGAAGTGAGCCCAGAACCTTTGTAAAAATTCTCGGGGCAGTGGCCAACCCGAAGGGAAGAGCTACAAATTGGTAATGCCTGTCTAGAAAGGCAAACCTTAGGAACCGATGATGATCTTTGTGAATCGGTATGTGAAGGTAGGCATCCTTTAAGTCCACTGTGGTCATGTACTGACGCGCTTGGATCATGGGTAGGAGGTCCGAATAGTTTCCATTTTGAATGATGGAACTCTGAGGAATTTGTTTAAGATCTTTAGATCCAAGATTGGTCTGAAGGTTCCCTCTTTCTTGGGAACCACAAACAGATTTGAATAAAATCCCTGTCCTTGTTCCGTCCACAGAACTGGATGGATCACTCCCATTACTAGGAGGTCTTGCACACAGCTTAGGAATGCCTCTTTCTTTATCTGGTTTGCTGATAACCTTGAAAGATGAAATCTCCCTTGTGGAGGAGAAGCTTTGAAGTCCAGAAGATATCCCTGAGATATGATCTCCAACGCCCAGGGATCCTGAACATCTCTTGCCCACGCCTGGGCGAAGAGAGAAAGTCTGCCCCCACTAGATCCGTTTCCGGATAGGGGGCCGTTCCTTCATGCTGTCTTGGGGGCAGCAGCAGGCTTTCTGGCCTGCTTGCCCTTGTTCCAGGACTGGTTAGGTTTCCAGGCCTTTCTGGAATGAGCAACAGTTCCCTCTTGTTTTGAAGCAGAGGAAGTTGATGCTGCTCCTGCCTTGAAATTTCGAAAGGCACGAAAATTAGACTGTTTGGCCTTTGATTTGGCCCTGTCCTGGGGAAGGGTATGACCCTTGCCTCCAGTAATGTCAGCAATAATTTCCTTCAAGCCAGGCCCGAATAAGGTCTGCCCCTTGAAAGGAATGTTGAGTAATTTAGACTTTGAAGTCACGTCAGCTGACCAGGATTTAAGCCATAGCGCCCTACGCGCCTGGATGGCGAATCCGGAATTCTTAGCCGTTAGTTTAGTCAAATGAACAATGGCATCAGAAACAAATGAGTTAGCTAGCTTAAGCGTTCTAAGCTTGTCAATAATTTCATTCAATGGAGCTGTCTGGATGGCCTCTTCCAGGGCCTCAAACCAGAATGCCGCCGCAGCAGTGACAGGCGCAATGCATGCAAGGGGCTGTAAAATAAAACCTTGTTGAATAAACATTTTCTTAAGGTAACCCTCCAATTTTTTATCCATTGGATCTGAAAAAGCACAACTGTCCTCAACCGGGATAGTGGTACGCTTTGCTAAAGTAGAAACTGCTCCCTCCACCTTAGGGACCGTCTGCCATAAGTCCCGTGTAGTGGGTCTATTGGAAACATTTTTCTAAATATAGGAGGTGGGGAAAAGGGCACACCGGGTCTATCCCACTCCTTGCTAATAATTTCTGTAAGCCTTTTAGGTATAGGAAAAACGTCAGTACACACCGGTACCGCATAGTATCTATCCAGCCTACACAATTTCTCTGGAATTGCAACTGTGTTACAGTCATTCAGAGCAGCTAATACCTCCCCAAGCAATACACGGAGGTTCTCAAGCTTAAATTTAAAATTAGAAATCTCTGAATCAGGTTTCCCCTAGTCAGAGATGTCACCCACAGACTGAAGCTCTCCGTCCTCATGTTCTGCATACTGTGACGCAGTATCAGACATGGCTCTAACAGCATTTGCGCGCTCTGTATCTCTCCTTACCCCAGAGCTATCGCGCTTGCCTCTTAATTCAGGCAATCTAGATAATACCTCTGACAGGGTATTATTCATGATTGCAGCCATGTCCTGCAAGGTAATCGCTATGGGCGTCCCTGATGTAATTGGCGCCATATTAGCGTGCGTCCCCTGAGCGGGAGGCGAAGGGTCTGACACGTGGGGAGAGTTAGTCTGCATAACTTCCCCCTCGACAGAACCCTCTGGTGATAATTCTTTTATAGATAAAGACTGATCTTTACTGTTTAAGGTGAAATCAATACATTTAGTACACATTCTCCTATGGGGCTCCACCATGGCTTTCAAACATAATGAACAAGTAGGTTCCTCTGTGTCAGACATGTTTAAACAGACTAGCAATGAGACTAGCAAGCTTGGAAAACACTTTAAAACAAGTTTACCAGCAATATAAAAAACATTACTGCGCCTTTAAGAAACACAAATTTTCCCAAATTTTGAAATAACAGTGAAAAAATGCAGTTACACTAACAAAATTTTTACAGTGTATGTAATAAGTTAGCAGAGCATTGCACCCACTTGCAAATGGATGATTAACCCCTTAATACCAAAAACGGAATAACAAATGACAAAAACGTTTTTTATAAAGTGACAACTGCCACAGCTCTACTTTGGCTTTTTACCTCCCTCAATACGACTTTTGAAGCCTTTTGAGCCCTTCAGAGAAGTCCTGGATCATGCAGGAAGAAGCTGGATGTCTGTAATTTTTGCTGTGCAAAAAAAGGCCAAAATAGGCCCCTCTCACTCATATTACAACAGTGGGAAGCCTCAGGGAACTGTTTCTAGGCAAAATTCAAGCTAGCCATGTGGAAAAAACTAGGCCCCAATAAGTTTTATCACCAAACATATGTAAAAAACGATTAAACATGCCAGCAAACGTTTTAAAATACACTTTTATAAGAGTATGTATCTCTATTAATAAGCCTGATACCAGTCGCTATCACTGCATTTAAGGCTTTACTTACATTACTTCGGTATCAGCAGCATTTTCTAGCAAATTCCGTCCCTAGAAAAATATTTTAACTGCACATACCTTATTACAGGAAAACCTGCACGCTGTTCCCCCTCTGAAGTTACCTCACTCCTCAGAATATGTGAGAACAGCAAAGGATCTTAGTTACTTCTGCTAAGATCATAGAAAACGCAGGCAGATTCTTCTTCTAAATACTGCCTGAGATCAACAGTACACTATGGTACCATTTAAAAATAACAAACTTTTGATTGAAGAAATAAACTAAGTATAAAACACCACAGTCCTCTTACGACCTCCATCTTAGTTGAGAGTTGCAAGAGAATGACTGGATATGGCAGTGAGGGGAGGAGCTATATAGCAGCTCTGCTGTGGGTGATCCTCTTGCAACTTCCTGTTGGGAAGGAGAATATCCCACAAGTAATGGATGATCCGTGGACTGGATACACTTAACAAGAGAAAAACCCTGTTTTCTGAAACTGGCTTTCAGATTTGGGATATCCAGCATAATTGGTGCATGGTCAGATATCAAAATTTCTGAGATGTATGCTTTGACCCCCCTATGATAGAGACTATCGTTAATTAACATGAGGTCAATCCTCGATAAGGATTTAGATGTTTTAGAATAACATGTATAGTTTCTACTGTCAGGGTTCTGCACCCTCCAGATATCCCTGACTGCTAGATTACGCGTGATAGATTTAAATAGTTTGCTTTCCAAATGATCTTTCTTATTTATCTTCTGCGTCACCCCGTATCTCAGCCTGTCTAATAGGGCCCGAGGGGACATGTTGAAGTCCCCTGCTATAATTACGTGACCTTCCGCTATTTGCAAGATTTTTGATTGGAGAGAATCCCAGAACCCATATTCGATTGTATTGGGGGCATACAAATTACAAATGGTGTATATCAAGTTTAACATTTTCAATTTTAGTATTATAAATCTGCTGTCAGGGTCAATCAGTGTGTCTAATTTCTCATAGTTTAATTTCTTCCCTATAAAAATTGCAACTCCTTTTTTCCTGTTAACTGAGGGAGCAAAAATGCATTCCACCACCCAGGAGGATTTCAGTTTTAGCGATTCCTCTGTGTTAAGGTGTGTTTCCTGGAGTAAAGCTATGAGGGTATTAGTTCTTTGTAGGTGCGCTAAGATTGTTTTTCGTTTAATAGGTGATACAATCCCTCCTATATTCCATGAGGTGATTTTAATAACTTTATTCATAGAGCATCTATCAGTATTGCCTGAGAATCCCTTGACCTGGACCTGTAACAAGGAAGTTTGGCATTCTGACGAGACGCCATCAGATCCAATTCTGGTGTGCCCCATTGCTGAATCAATTGTGCAAACACCTCCGGATGGAGTTCCCACTCCCCCAGATGAAAAGTCTGACGACTTAGAAAATCCGCTTCCCAGTTCTCCACTCCTGGGATATAGATTGCTGATAGATGGCAAGAGTGAGTCTCTGCCCATCAAATTATTTTGGTAACCTCTATCATCGCTAGAGAACTCTTTGTTCCCCCCTGATGATTGATATATGCTACAGTCGTGATATTGTCCGACTGGAATCTTATGAATCTGGCCGAAGCCAGCTGAGGCCACGCCAGAAGCGCGTTGAATATCGCTCTCAGTTCTAGAATATTTATCGGGAGGAGAGCCTCCTCCTGAGTCCACAAACCCTGTGCTTTCAGGGAATTCCAGACTGCACCCCAGCCCAATAGGCTGGCGTCCGTCGTCACTATGACCCATGCTGGCCTGCGGAAACACATTCCCTGGGGCAGATGATCCTGTGAAAACCACCAAAGAAGAGAGTCTCTGGTCTCTTGATCCAGATTTATCTGAGGAGATAAATCTGCATAATCCCCATTCCACTGTTTGAGCATGCATAGTTGCAGTGGTCTGAGATGCAAGCGAGCAAACGGAACTATGTCCATTGCCACTACCATTAGTCCGATTACCTCCATACACTGAGCCACTGACGGCCGAGGAATGGAATGAAGAGCTCGGCAGATGGTTAAAATCTTTGATTTCCTGACCTCCGTCAGAAAAATTTTCATGTCCACCGAATCCATCAGAGTTCCCAGGAATGGAACTCTTGTGAAAATTCTGGGAGCTGTGGCCAACCCGAAGGGAAGAGCCACAAACTGGTAATGCTTGTCCAGAAAGGCAAACCTGAGGAACTGGTGATGATCTTTGTGAATAGGGATGTGTAGATACGCATTCTTTAAGTCCACGGTGGTCATATATTGACTCTCCTGGATCAATGGTAAGATAGTCCGAATGGTCTCCATCTTGAAAGATGGGACTCTTAGGAATTTGTTTAGGATCTTGAGATCTAAAATTGGTCTGAAGGTTCCCTCTTTTTTGGGAACCACAATCAGATTGGAGTAGAACCCCTGCCCCTGTTCTGTTTTCGGAATGGGGCAGATCACTCCCATGGTATATAGGACTTCTACACAGCGTAAGAACGCCTTTCTTTTTGTCTGATTTACAGACAATTGAGAAAGATGGAATCTCCCCCTTGGAGGAGAATCTTTGAAATCCAGAAGATACCCCTAGGTTACGATTTCTAAAGCCCACAAGTCCTGAACGTCTCTTGCCCAAGCCTGAGCAAAGAGAGAAAGTCTGCCCCCTACTAGATCTGGTCCTGGAGCGGGGGCTACCCCTTCATGCTGTCTTGGTGGCAGCAGCGGGCTTCTTGGCCTGTTTACCCTTGTTCCAAGTCTGGTTAGGTCTCCAGACTGACTTGGATTGAGCAAAATTCCCCTCTTGCTTTGCAGCAGGGGAAGAGGTAGAGGGACCACATTTGAAGTTTCGAAAGGAACGAAAATAATTTTGTTTGGTCCTCATTTTATTTGTCTTATCCTGAGGAAGGGCATGGCCTTTCCCTCCAGTGATGTCTGAAATGATCTCTTTCAGTTCAGGCCCGAATAGGGTCTTACCCTTGAAAGGGATGGCTAAAAGCTTAGATTTTGATGACACATCAGCAGACCAGGACTTAAGCCATAACGCTCTACGCACTAAAATGGCAAAACCTGAATTCTTTGCCGCTAATTTAGCCAGTTGAAAAGCGGCATCTGTAATGAAAGAATTAGCTAGCTTGAGAGCCCAAATTCTATCCAGAATATCATCTAATGGGGTCTCAACCTGAAGAGCCTCGAACCAAAAAGCAGCTGCAGCAGTTACAGGAACAATGCACGCTATAGGTTGGAGAAGAAAACCCTGATGAACAAATATTTTCTTTAGGAGACCCTCTAATTTTTTATCCATAGGATCTTTGAAAGCACAGCTGTCCTCAATAGGTATAGTTGTACGCTTAGCCAGGGTAGAAATAGCTCCCTCCACCTTAGGGACCGTCTGCCACGAGTCCCACATGGTGTCTGATATGGGAAACATTTTCTTAAAAGTAGGAGGGGGAGCGAACGGAATACCTGGTCTATCCCACTCCTTAGTAACAATGTCCAAAATCCTCTTAGGGACCGGAAAAACATCAGTGTAGGCAGGAACCTCTAGAAATCTGTCCATTTTACACAATTTCTCTGCAACTACAATAGGGTCACAATCATCCAGAATCGCTAAAACCTCCCTGAGCAATAAGCGGAGGTGTTCTAGTTTAAATTTATTAGCCATCATATCTGAGTCTGTCTGAGGGAACATCTTTCCTGAATCAGAAATCTCTCCCTCAGACAGCAAATCCCTCACCCCCAACTCAGAACATTGTGAGGGTACATCGGATATGGCTAATAAAGCGTCAGAGGGCTCAGCATTTGTTCTCACACCAGACCTACTGCGCTTCCCCTGCAATCCCAGGCAGCTTAGATAAAACCTCTATGAGGGTAGTATTCATAACTGCGGCCATATCTTGCAGGGTGAAAGAATTAGACCCACTAGAAGTACTTGGCGTGCGGGCGTTAATGGTTGTGACACTTGGGGAGAATTAGATGGCATAACCTGATTCCCTTCTGACTGAGAATCATCCTGCGACATACTTTTAGTAGCTAAAATATGTTCTTTGCAATTTATTGACCATTCAGTGCATAAGGGACACATTCTAAGTGGGGGTTCCACAATGGCTTCTAAACATATTGAACAATGACTTTCTTCAATTTCAGACATGTTGAACAGGCTAGTAATGACTACAAACAAGCATGAAAACACTTTATTTAGTGAAAAAAATAATCTTAAAAACGGTACTGCGCCTTTAAGAGAAAAAAAGCATACACGTTCTGCAAAACTGCTTTAAAATGCACGAAATCAAATTTTTCAAATTTTTGCAAGCAGATTCAATATGTGTAGTTAACTTTGCCCCACCAGGAAATATAACATTTAACCCCTTAATGTGCAAACCGGATTGAAATTAGGCCTAAATCCGGAAAAAAACACCCCCAGCACCTTGGGCTGTGGCGCTTACCTGCCTCAGGGATAGTAAATATGGGGTTAAAGCTTCAATTTGGCCCAAAACATCCACAAGGGCCCTCAGGAGTTGGAGCTTGCTGCGTGAAAACAACTGCGCATCTGAGGCGCGAAAATAGGCCCCGCCCATCTCACTCGATGTCTCTACAGCCTCAAAGAACCGCACCAGAGCGGTTTTAAACTAGCTATGTGGGTTCTGAGACCCAAAAAATAAGCCAAGTGTACCCTCAATAAAGTTGCCCAAAAACTTTATTGCCCACAAAACGTTAACAGCACTCTCAGTTCATAAAACGTTTGCCCAAAAACATTCAAAACTCAGTGTCAACCATTTTTGTAATTAGCCCCTTATGCAAGCTTAGTAATGCCTTTCTATAGCTCTTAGGATTACTGCTTACCCTTACCCTCATGGGGATACGTCAGCCTTTCTGAAATACACAGTCTCTCCAGAAAAAAATTACTGAACATACCTCACTGCTATATAGCATGAAAACGTTCCTCACACTGAAGTTTCTTGTACCCCTCAGCCTCTGTGGGAACAGCACTGGATCTTAGTGACAAATGCTAAGATCATCATCCTCCAGGCAGAAGTCTTCATCCATCTGCTGCCTGAGAGTAAATAGTACACACCGGTACCATTTAAAACAAAAAACTCTTGCTTGAAGAAATTAAAAACTAATATTTTATCACCTCTTTCACTTTACCCTTCCTAGTACTTAGAGTAGGCAAAGAGAATGACGGGGGGTGGAGCTAAGGGAGGAGCTATATAGACAGCTCTGCTGTGGTGCTCTTTGCCACTTCCTGTTGGCAGGAGGATAATATCCCACAAGTAAAGGATGAATCTGTGGACTCGTCGTACCTTATAGAAGAAATACTGTGCACATTTTGTTGATGGAAGTAAATTGAAAAGTTGTTTAAAATTGCATGCTCTATCTGAATAATGAAAGATTAATTTTGACTTGAGTGTCTCTAACAAAAAACTATTAAAAACTTAAATTATGCTTAGCAGATAATTTCCTTTCCTTCTGTATAGGGAGAGTCCACAGCTGCATTTATTACTTGTGGGAAATACAGAACCTGGCCACCAGGAGGAGGCAGACACCCCAGCTAAAGGCTTAAAAACTTCCCTCACTTCCCTCATTCTGTCGAGGGAACAAGGAACAGTAGGAGAAATATCAGGAAAAAGATGCCAGAAGAACAAGTTAAAATTTAGAGCCGTCCAATGGAGAACACGGGCGGGGCCCAGTGGACTCTTCCTGTGCAGAAGGAAAGGAATTTATCTGCTAAGCATAATTTAAGTTTTCCTTCTTAATACAGGGAGAGTCCACAGCTGCATTCATTACCAGTGGGAAATTATACCCAAGCTACAGAGGACATTGAATGCTAATGGGAGGGCAAAAAGAGAGGCGGCCCCCATCTGAGGGCACCACATCCTGCAAAAACCCATTCCCCCGAAGGCTGCTTCAACAGGAGCAAGGAAAACCGTTTGGAAAAAGAATGCTTGGAGGACCAAGCCGCCGTCCAACAATCAGATCCATACAGATCTCATGCCAGAGACCTAAGATAACGTCACTGCTCTCAAACTGAGCCGTAAACCTCTGAGGAGGCTAGTGTCCCGCTGTCTCCTATGTGAAACGGATGACACTCTTCAACACAAAATATGGAAGTCGACTTGTTTACAGATCCTTGCACTTCCCAGATACAAATATTCAACAGAGAAACTGTCTAATCTTATGTAGCCTGAAAGACATTAAGGCATGATTACCTAAAAGGGAAAACCCTTTCCACCTAGAGAAGGAATAGGACATATAAAAAAACAAAAAACAACCACAATCTCTCGATTGAGGTCACAAAAAAAAAAAACAACCTTAGGAAGAAAACCTGACTAGGCTCGTAGAACAGCCTTATTGTAAAGGAAAACTCATAAGGAATACGAATTGCAATCTTGCAACACAGCGACTATGGCATGTAGAAGCCTTCTACAGAATGAGTAGATCAATGAAGATAAAACTCAAAAACCACCTCCTGCACAGGTACAAAATTAGCCCAATGCAACCCCTTAAAAATAATATCTAATCTCCAAAAGGAGCATCAGAGTGACTCACTGGCCTGAATGCAGTCAGAGCCCTAGTAGAAAAACTGAACACCCGGAAGCTCAATGAGCATCCAGAGCAGAGGAAACAAACAGGGTCCAGAAACTGTTCCAACAAGAACCAGCTAGGAAAACCCTTCTCCAGATCATCCTGGAGGAGAGCAGAGAACCCTGCTAGGACGAATCTTGCTCTTCCCTACAAAAAGGGGGGTCCTCCACATCTAAGATAGATGACGAGGAACAAACTATGTGCTGAAGGAGAGCACCATAACCTCTCAGAAAAGAACCCTCTCTCGGCTAAGGCCAAACAATCACTTGCAAACCGCCTCAGAAGAAAAACATTCGATGACGCAAAAGGGGCCTTGACGAAGCAGATTACTGAGACAAGGTAACACCTATGGAGGCGAAGCCCCTAAACCGCAATCTACGATCTCGCAGACACAAACAGAGCAATCAGTCTCACTGATGCCTGCTCCTGTAGGCTCGAGGCATCACTCGAGGTAAGAGTGATATGGCAGAATAAGAAAAAAAACATAATTTATGTAAGAACTTACCTGATAAATTCATTTCTTTTATATTAGCAAGAGTCCATGAGCTAGTGACGTATGGGATATACATTCCTACCAGGAGGGGCAAAGTTTCCCAAACCTCAAAATGCCTATAAATACACCCCTCACCACACCCACAAATCAGTTTAACGAATAGCCAAGAAGTGGGGTGATAAGAAAAAAGTGCGAAAGCATAAAAAACAAGGAATTGGAATAATTGTGCTTTATACAAAAAAATCATAACCACCACAAAAAAAGGGTGGGCCTCATGAACTCTTGCTAATATGAAAGAAATGAATTTATCAGGTAAGTTCTTACATAAATTATGTTTTCTTTCATGTAATTAGCAAGAGTCCATGAGCTAGTGACGTATGGGATAATGACTACCCAAGATGTGGATCTTCCACGCAAGAGTCACTAGAGAGTGAGGGATAAAATAAAAACAGCCAATTCCGGTGAAAAATAATCCACACCCAAAATAAAGTTTAAATCTTATAATGAAGAAAACTGAAATTATAAGCAGAAGAATCAAACTGAAACAGCTGCCTGAAGTATTTTTTCTACCAAAAACTGCTTCAGAAGAAGAATACACATCAAAATGGTAGAATTTAGAAAAAGTATGCAAAAAAGACCAAGTTGCCGCTTTGCAAATCTGATCAATCGAAGCTTCATTCCTAAACGCCCAGGAAGTAGAAACTGACCTAGTAGAATGAGCTGTAATCCTTTGAGGCGGATTTACCCGACTCGACATAAGCATGATGAATTAAAGATTTCAACCAAGATGCCAAAAAAATGGCAGAGGCCTTCTGACCTTTCCTAGAACCGGAAAAGATAACAAATAGACTATAAGTCTTTCGAAAATTCTTAGTAGCTTCAACATAATATTTCAAAGCTCTAACTACATCCAAAGAATGCAATGATCTCTCCTTAGAATTCTTAGGATTAGGACATAATGAAGGAACCACAATTTCTCTACTAATGTTGTTAGAATTTACAACCTTAGGTAAAAATTTAAAAGAAGTTCGCAACACCGCCTTATCCTGATGAAAAATCAGAAAAAGAGACTCACAAGAAAAGAGCAGATAATTCAGAAAACTCTTCTAGCAGAAGAGATGGCCAAAAGAAACAAAACTTTCCAAGAAAGTAATTTAATGTCCAGTGAATGCATAGGTTCAAACGGAGGAGCTTGAAGAGCCCCCAGAACCAAATCTTGTATAAAACAATGAATATCAGGAAGAATAGCAATCCTTCTGTGAAAAAGAACAGAAAGAGCAGAGATTTGTCCTTTCAAGGAACTTGCAGACAAACCTTTATCCAAACCATCCTGAAGAAACTGAAAAATTCTCGGAATTCTAAAAGAATGCCAGGAAAAAAGATGAGAAAGACACCAAGAAATGTAAGTCTTCCAGACTCCATAATATATCGTCCTAGATACAGATCTACGAGCCTGTAACATAGTATTAATCACAGAGTCAGAGAAACCTCTTTGACTAAGAATCAAGCGTTCAATCTCCATACCTTTAAATTTAAGGATTTGAGATCCTGATGGTAAAAAAGGACCTTATGACAGAAGGTCTGGTCTTAACGGAAGAGTCCACGGTTGACAAGAAGCCATGTGGACAAGATCCACATACCAAAACCTGTGAGGCCATGCTGGAGCCACCAGCAGAAAAAACGAGCATTCCTTCAGAATCTTGGAGATTACTCTTGGAAGAAGAACTAGAGGCGGAAAGATATAGGCAGGATGATACTTCCAAGGAAGTGACAATGCATCCACCTGAGGATCCCTGGATCTGGACAGATACCTGGGAAGTTTCTTGTGTAGATGACAAGCCATTAGATCTATTTCTGGAAGTCCCCACATTTGAACAATCTGAAGAAACACCTCTGGGTGAAGAGACCACTCGCCCGGATGTAACGTTTGGCGACTGAGATAATCCGCTTCCTAATTGTCTATACCTGGGATATGAACCGCGGAGATTAGACAGGAGCTGGATTCCGCCCATACCAGTATTTGAGATACTTCTTTCATAGCCAGAGGACTGTGAGTCCCTCCTTGATGATTGATATATGCCACAGTTGTGACATTGTCTGTCTGAAAACAAATGAACGATTCTCTCTTTAGAAGAGGCCATGACTGAAGAGCTCTGAAAATTGCACGGAGTTCCAAAATATTGATTGGTAATCTCACCTCCTGAGATTTCCCAAACCCCTTGTGCCGTTAGAAACCCCCATACAGCTCCCCAACCTGTCAGACTTGCATCTGTTGAGATCACAGTCCAGGTTGGAAGAAAAAAAGAAGCCCCCTGAACTAAACGATGGTGGTCTGTACCACGTCAGAGGGTGTCGAACAATCGGTTTTAAAGATATTAAATGAGATATCTTTGTATAATCCCGGCACCACTGGTTCAGCATACAGAGCTGAAGAGGTTGCATGTGAAAATGAGCAAAGGGGAACACGTCCAATGCAGCAGTCATAAGAACCTAGAATTTCCATGCATAAGGCTACCGAAGGGAATGATTGAGACTGAAGGTTTCGATAAGCTGAAACCAATTTCAGACGTCTCTAATCCAACAGAAACAGAGTCATGGACACTGAATCTATCCGGAAATCTAAAAAAGGTTACTCTTGTCTGAGGAATCAACAAACTTTTTGGTTAATTGATCCTCCAACCATGTTCTTGAAGAAACAACACTCATAAAAAGCTGGAAAGGATTTTTCCATTGAAAATGAGCAAAGGGAAATGAATCCAATGCTGTTAAAACTTCTATGCATATATAGCAACTGAAGGAAATAATAGAGACTAAAGGTACCGACAGACGGAACCCAATACAAATTGTCCCTTGTCTGATAGAGACAAAGATAGTGACATAAACCATCTGGAAACCTAAAAAAGGTGACCCTTGCGTGAGGAATCAAGAGCTTTTGAAAAAAAGATCCTCTAACTATGTCCTGAAGAGCAAGTGAAACATATGAGATTCCGCATCCACAGGAAATAATCTGAATGAAAACAGAAAAATTAAGAATATGCATTTATTGTATCTAATGAAAACAAATAATGCTATCAATGACCATAAAAAGGCAGAATAGCTTGAATAAAACTCCAAAACCCAGTTCCTAGAAAAAGAACTGGAAGAAATACCCCAGAAGATTCCAGGTCTGAGCAGCGCTTGAACCCCATGGGTACCCAGCCATGCTTCAACAGTATCCAAAATATAGGACAGAAACACACTGAAAGAAAGTGTTAGCCTTACTGGAATAAAATCAAAGAAATTTGGACAGAATAGAACCAAATAAATTTCAAAGAAGTCTTAACCTGCACCTTACCAGCCAAGCTGGAATACGGCACGTACATCGCAATATTAGGGAGCTGATTTCGAACCCCAATTAAAAACATGTTACTTGGGAAAGAACTCAGGAATTCGTTCCTTAATAAGAACAACCAAACTAGTATAAGCTTAAAGTTTAGTCTTAGAACTCAATCTTGAAGCCCATAGTAACAGTTAAGAATTGAATCCAATTATAATTCAATATCTTAGAACAAAAGAAATATGGATTTCTTTTTTGTTTTTTTAAAAATCACAAAATTCTTCTAGCTAAAATAGCTAAAGACATAGATTAACCCTAATTTGCGAATATATTCAATAAAATGAAGACACAAATGAAATCATTAGCATGATAGTCCAGTTTAAAGGACCAGTCAAAACAGAGGACTTGCAAAATGCAAAACAACAAGACAAATGCAACAGCACCTAGTCTAGTAAATGTTGTCCCTTTAACAATGCTAAAATAAATCATAATCTGATACTTGATCTTAAAGTAAACAGAAAAAATGAAGCAATTGCAATATCACAGGACCAAGAAAAGTACCTGAAACTAAATAATTTTCCATAAATAAGATATAACTATATAAAGGAAAATAAATACTATTTTGCTATAAAAACAATAGCATAATTAGTAGAAGTAGAGATAGCTCCAATAAATTGAAGAACCGTCCAAATTAAATTTAACTGCTGACAAAGAATATAGTTTAAAAATAAAATAAAATTCTCAGCCTATTCCATTCCCTAGTATGGGGAATTGGAAAGAAAACCTCTGAAATCACAGAAGAAATAAAAAGGCAGAAATAGTGTCAGCTAGTCTTAAAGAACTAGTTACCTTAATATCCAAAATAATCAACACCTCTTCAACAAAGAACAAATTTACTTTAATAATAAAAAAATTATATAAAAAAGTAGATTTGTTAGTGTCAATATCTGATGAAGAGAATTTCTGAAAGAGAAAAAATCATCATCAGAGAAGGATAAATCAGTATGTTGTTGGTCATTTGAAACTTCAATAATTAAAAAAGAAGTGAAAAAGACCTAAAAATCGTATTAGAAGGCACAAAGTCAGACATAGCCTTAATCAGAAAAAATATTTCTTATAAATCTTCTAAACATTTCTTGTACTTAAGAATGGAAATGTATAAAGCATAAATACTAATGGAATCTGCATGTAAAAGTATATCATAATAACTAATACAAACCATAGCTAAAGATAAACATTTATAACATTTAAAATAAATTAACTTAGCTTTGGTAGAACTGAAACTCAGTTAAGCATGTTTCCAGAAGTGGCTTCTGACTCAGGGACAATCAGAGACATCTTGCAATATGTAATAGAAAAAACAACATATAAAGCAAAATTGATCAAATTCCTTAAATGACAGTTTCAGAAATTGTAAAAAATGCCAGTGAACAAGCTTCTAGCAACCAGAAGCAATAAATAATGAGACTTAAATAATGTGGAGACAATAGTGACGCCCATATTTTTTAGCGCCAAAAAAGACGCCCACATTATTTGGCGCCTAAATGCTTTTGGCGCCAAAAATGACGCCACATCCGGAACGCCGACACTTTTGCCGCAAAAAAACGTAAAGAATGACGCAACAGAAAAAAAATTTGCGCCAAAAAAGTCAGCGCCAAGAATAACGCAATAAAATTAAGCATTTTCAGCCCCCGCGAGCCTAACAGCCCATAGGGAAAAAAGTCAAATTTTAAGGTAAGAAAAAATTGATTGATTCATATGCATTATCCCAAATATGAAACTGACTGTCTGAAATAAGGAACGTTGAACATCCTGAGTCAAGGCAAATAAATGTTTGAACACATATATTTAGAACTTTATAAAAAAGTGCCCAACCATAGCTTAGAGAGTCACAGAAAATAAGACTTACTTACCCCAGGACACTCATCTACATGTTGTAGAAAGCCAAACCAGTACTGAAACGAAAATCAGTAGAGGTAATGGTATATATAAGAGTATATCGTCGATCTGAAAAGGGAGGTAAGAGATGAATCTCTACGACCGATAACAGAGAACCTATGAAATAGACCCCGTAGAAGGAGATCATTGAATTCAAATAGGCAATACTCTCCTCACATCCCTCTGACATTCACTGCACGCTGAGAGGAAAACCGGGCTCCAACCTGCTGCGGAGCGCATATCAACGTAGAATCTAGCACAAACTTACTTCACCACCTCCATAGGAGGCAAAGTTTGTAAAAACTGATTTGTGGGTGTGGTGAGGGGTGTATTTATAGGCATTTTGAGGTTTGGGAAACTTTGCCCCTCCTGGTAGGAATGTATATCCCATACGTCACTAGCTCATGGACTCTTGCTAATTACATGAAAGAAAGGTTGAATTGGACCTCCAAAGGATCCCTGAACCACGACCCATTAATGGGTAACCTGGGATAGGCACGGACGTCCTGAAATTCTCGAACGGCATCCCCATTCAAACAAAACATCAGAAAACCTTCGGATAGAGACCCTATCCCCAGATCCAGGGAAAGATTGGAGGGAACATCCGTCCCTGAAAATCACACTCAGAGAGCAGATCACTGACAATGAACAGTAGTGGGCCTCTGCCCACTACCAAACTCGAGTTTCTACATTGTAGAATCTCTCCTTCTTAGACAGAGATCTGAGTCACTGAGAGAAAAAAAGGCTGACTAGAGTCCATACACTGGGACGAACCCATAAGACCAAAACCTCAGAGCAAAAATGTGCTCCCAAGGAAACATAAGAATAATCAGGAAGGAATCTGATCCACGGTCCCTCTATAGGATACGCTCTCCCCAACTGACAGGCTAGCGACTGAAGTAAAAAACTGCCCCGGGAGAACTAAGAGAAATGTCCCTCAGGACAGGGAGATCAGGATAGAACTCTGGAGAACAATTTTCCAAACCGGTATTCCAGGAAAATCTGATAAGACAGATTAAAAAACAGTGCCATGCCGATGTCTCGGCCCCGGCTGAGACGAGACCTGTCAACGGAAAAAAAACCAGGACAGACCTCACCCTTCCCCACAGAGCCAGCGATGGCTTGAAGGGGGTCTGGAGGGCACAGCCCGATGAAGTAAACTCAAGACCTAAGGAAAAACTTCCTATCTGAAAAGGCAATTAGCATCCAGGGATCCACCCTGGCGCCTACCCAGAAAACTCTGGTCTAGATCCATCTCTGAGGATCAAAGAAGACAAATGAAAATCCCTAAAGTCTTTTAACAGGCGATGGTAGTAAACCAGAATCACCAAGACCAGGGAGCCACTGATATATCTGGAACACGATACTGCCAAATTAAACCCCAGATCCCAAAAAAAACTTAGGATCAGAAATTAGGTTTACTGAAAGAGACGGTCTGTAAGAACCAGATTCTACCCAAAAGGAATGAAAAGGAAAGCTATCCTTTCTTGACAGAGGTCCTGCAGAGTTCCTGAACAAAAGAGAAGATAAAACCTTATATTCCCCCCGAAAGGGAGACATAATAAGCTCTACTTAAGTTTCATAGAATCCAAATAGGACGGAAGACCCCTCCCTATTTGGACCATGACAAAAGACAAATTCAAAGAGAAGAAAAACTGCCCAGAAAGGAAGGATAAGAAGTTTAGCTCCGGCCTCTAGGACCCCTGGATCCGATATGATCGAGAATCAAGCGCCCATCCAAGATATTATCTAAAACAGGTCTGTCCTGTCATCTAGAATAGATGGACCTGCTCTGCCTGGACCGAAATAGCTAGAAATAACTCCTCTCAAGTAGAAGGACAGAGTAGAGTTAACCAACATATCTGTCAGAGCAACTCAAGGACTAGACAGAACATTCTGAAGTTCCAGCTTATGCTAGAAGCCTGAGAATAATCCAAATCAAGAAGTATAAGCTCCATGGCTTAAATCAATCTTGAAAAATATTGAGGGAACCATCACCTCGAACTGGACCAAAGTGCTTCCACAGGAAGTCTCCAGAAAACGCGACAACCAAAGTCGTCAGTATGTTGTATCCCATATGACGAAACGTCTTTCTTAAAAGCGTTTCTACAACAAACAAGAGCTCTAAACAAAAACTATCCTGAAACGGAATAGAAAATTAATTAGGCAAACGCACAAAAGTGATAGCGAAGAAGGAATGTATAAAAACAGGTCCTGCCTATCATACAACACAATTTCCCCTACAGATCTCGGAACCGGGATTCTGAAATAAAATAAAAAATATATATATACAGACGAGAAGGAATGGGATCTTTATCCGTCTCCCCTCGTCTAATCAAGATCGCTGATTTAGAGGACTAAGATCCGACTGACGGATCAGTACTGGGAATCTCAAATATCGCCACATCCCCAGATGACTGATCGGATACAATCGTCAATTTACACGACGGTTCCTGGGCAGAAGTGCATGGATTAACCCTTCGCTTACACATAGCAGGAAGAGGCAAAATCGCTAAGGCCATAGAGATGGCCATACGGAACTGCGCAGTAATCTCTGGTGGAAAAAGGCCCCCTTCAGTTGAAGGAGCAGCGGTACTCTGGGAAACTGCATGTGTAGGAACAGAAGATTCTAGGGAACACACCTCATGGGACGCAGAATCCTCAGAGGTGGACTGCTCAGTGGTCTCTTACATCTCAATTTTGGTTGATGAGAACACCCTGTTGCGGCATACGAAACATAATTGAGAGGGCTGGACTAGGTGGGTTTCCTCACAATATACACATGTATCAAATTCTGTATTAGAGGTAACCCCTCTAAATTAAAAACAGAATCCTCCATAACTTGTCTAATTTAAATTATAGAACAAATAACTGGCACCTTATACACCCAATGGCTGGGGCACTCACCACCTCCTATGACCCAGACAGCTAGAGAAACTTACTCCTCATTGCAGACAATCGGTCAGGAATAGGAAATAGAGAAACGTGACCACTGCCGGTCACACGGTGCATCATGCAGGACCGCCCCTGCTAAGGAAAAGTGTGCCAGTTTAATAAAACTGTGCAGCTCTCAAATGTAAATAATAAATAAAATAACCTGTATGTTCCGTTTCAGCCTATGAGCCCAAACGTTTCCTACACATAAAGCAGTCGAAACCACATAACAAATATGATTAAAAAACCCACTGTTCAATAATCCCCCTCAGGGGATATTAACCCTCGATTCCATAAAGATAAAAAAAGGAGTCCCACTGTGACCCTGTCTTCTATCGTTGACATAAGTATACAAAATGAAACAATCTTACCGGAATCTATGCCGTGGAACAGAAAACACGGTCAAGTTTGACAGACTGTAGCATTTCTTCTGACATGGACTTGAGAGAAGAAAAGCAGGCAGCAAAACTCGTCAACGCTGATTGCTTAGGAGCTGTTAATATGAGCCTGGAGATGCAGAGAGAGTATTTCTACAAACCCATTCAGACTTTCATCAATGCTCTCACTGAGAGGCTGACAAGACTACTTAAAACTCCAGTCCCATCTCAAAGGCTAGATACCCTTCCTAAGGAACTACTCCGCAATCTTCTGACACTTCTCTGCCAACCTCCTGTGACGAAAGGCAAAGAATGACTGGGGGATGAGGGAAGTGGGGGAGGTATTTAAGCCTTTGGCTGGGGTGTCTTTGCCTCCTCCTGGTGTCCAGGTTCTGTATTTCCCACAAGTAATGAATGCAGCTGTGGACTCTCCCTGTTAAGAAGGAAAAGTATTTGTATGGTCAAAGAATACTATGTAAGTATATTAGCGCGGTCAGAATATACTTACATTAAGTTTCATCCAAATATTTACTAGGTTGAATATCTATATTCCAATGAACTGTGGGCAGTTTTCTTCAAAGTTAAACTACGCATGCGAGTAAGGAATGATCAGAAGCTGCATGACGTCACTAACGCATGTGCAAATGAAATAAAAAAAAATTCTACCCGATATTCTGACCGCACTAACGGCTAGATTTGGAGTTTTGTCGGTAACGACCCGAAAAACTAACGCCGGCTTTTTTCTGGCCGCACCATAAAAATAACTCTGGTATTGAGAGTCCACATAAAGGCTGCGTTAGGCTCCAAAAAAGGAGCGTAGAGCATTTTTAACGCAGCTTCAACTCTCGATACCAGAGTTGCTTACGCAAGCGGCCAGCCTCAAAAACATGCTCGTGCACGATTCTCCCATAGGAAACAATGGGGCTGTTTGAGCTGAAAAAAAACCTAACACCTGCAAAAAAGCCGCGTTCAGCTCCTAACGCAGCCCCATTGTTTGCTATGCGGAAACACTTCCTACGTCTGCACCTAACACTCTAACATGTACCCCGAGTCTAAACACCCCTAACCTTACACTTATTAACCCCTAATCTGCCGCCCCCGCTATCGCTGACCCCTGCATATTATTTTTAACCCCTAATCTGCCGCTCCGTAAACCGCCGCTACTTACATTATCCCTATGTACCCCTAATCTGCTGCCCCTAACACCGCCGACCCCTATATTATATTTATTAACCCCTAATCTGCCCCCCACAACGTCGCCTCCACCTGCCTACACTTATTAACCCCTAATCTGCCGACCGGACCTGAGCGCTACTATAATAAAGTTATTAACCCCTAATCCGCCTCACTAACCCTATAATAAATAGTATTAACCCCTAATCTGCCCTCCCTAACATCGCCGACACCTAACTTCAATTATTAACCCCTAATCTGCCGACTGGAGCTCACCGCTATTCTAATAAATGTATTAACCCCCAAAGCTAAGTCTAACCCTAACACTAACACCCCCCTAAGTTAAATATAATTTACATCTAACGAAATTAATTAACTCTTAATAAATAAATTATTCCTATTTAAAGATAAATACTTACCTGTAAAATAAATCCTAATATAGCTACAATATAAATTATAATTATATTATAGCTATTTTAGGATTTATATTTATTTTACAGGTAACTTTGTATTTATTCTAACCAGGTACAATAGCTATTAAATAGTTAAGAACTATTTAATAGCTAAAATAGTTAAAATAATTACAAAATTACATGTAAAATAAATCCTAACCTAAGTTACAATTAAACCTAACACTACACTATCAATAAATTAATTAAATAAACTACCTACAATTACCTACAATTAACCTAACACTACACTATCAATAAATTAATTAAATACAATTCCTACAAATAAATACAATTAAATAAACTAGCTAAAGTACAAAAAATAAAAAAGAACTAAGTTACAAAAAATAAAAAAATATTTACAAACATAAGAAAAATATTACAACAATTTTAAACTAATTACACCTACTCTAAGCCCCCTAATAAAATAACAAAGCCCCCCAAAATAAAAAAATGCCCTACCCTATTCTAAATTACTAAAGTTCAAAGCTCTTTTACCTTACCAGCCCTGAACAGGGCCCTTTGCGGGGCATGCCCCAAAGAATTCAGATCTTTTGCCTGTAAAAAAAAAAAACATACAATACCCCCCCCCAACATTACAACCCACCACCCACATACCCCTAATCTAACCCAAACCCCCTTAAATAAACCTAACACTAAGCCCCTGAAGATCTTCCTACCTTATCTTCACCCTGCCAGGTTCACCGATCCGTCCTGAAGAGCTCCTCCGATGTCCTGATCCAAGCCCAAGCGGGGGGCTGAAGAGGTCCATGATCCGGCTGAAGTCTTCATCCAAGCGGGAGCTGAAGAGGTCCATGATCCGGATGAAGTCTTCATCCAAGCGGGAGCTGAAGAGGTCCATGATCCGGATGAAGTCTTCTATCAACGGCATCTTCAATCTTCTTTCTTCCGGATCCATCTTGCAGACCTCCGACGCGGAACATCCTCTTCTCCCGACGCCTACTAGCCGAATGACGGTTCCTTTAAGGGACGTTATCCAAGATGGCGTCCCTCGAATTCCGATTGGCTGATAGGATTCTATAAGCCAATCGGAATTAAGGTAGGAATATTCTGATTGGCTGATGGAATCAGCCAATCAGAATCAATTTCAATCCGATTGGCTGATCCAATCAGCCAATCAGATTGAGCTCGCATTCTATTGGCTGTTCCGATCATTCTATTGGCATGCCCCGCAAAGGGCCCTGTTCAGGGCTGGTAAGGTAAAAGAGCTTTGAACTGTAGTAATTTAGAATAGGGTAGGGCATTTTTTATTTTGGGGGTCTTTGTTATTTTATTAGGGGGCTTAGAGTAGGTGTAATTAGTTTAAAATTGTTGTAATATTTTTCTTATGTTTGTAAATATTTTTTTATTTTTTGTACTTTAGTTAATTTCATTGTAGTTATTTGTAGGAATTGTATTTAATTTATTTATTGATAGTGTAGTGTTAGGTTTTAATTGTAGGTATTTAATTAATTTAATGATAGTATAGTGTTAGGTTTAATTGTAACTTAGGTTAGGATTTATTTTACAGGTAATTTTGTTATTATTTTAACTAGGTAACTATTAAATAGTTCTTAACTATTTAATAGCTATTGTACCTGGTTAAAATAATTACAAAGTTGCCTGTCAAATAAATATTAATCCTAAAATAGCTATAATATAATTATAATTTATATTGTAGCTATATTAGGATTTATTTTACAGGTAAGTATTTAGCTTTAAATAGGAATAATTTATTTAATAAGAGATAATTAATTTCGTTAGATGTAAATTATATTTAATTTAGGGGGGTGTTAGTGTTAGGGTTAGACTTAGCTTTAGGGGTTAATACATTTATTAGAATAGCGGTGAGCTCCAGTCGGCAGATTAGGGGTTAATAAGTGTAGGCAGGTGGAGGCGACGTTGAGGGGGGCAGGTTAGGGGTTAATAAATATAATACAGGGGTCGGCGGTGTTAGGGGCAGCAGATTAGGGGTACATAAGGATAACGTAGGTGGCGGTCGGCAGATTAGGGGTTAAAAAAAATTATTCGAGTGTCGGCGATGTGGGGGGACCTCGGTTTAGGGGTACATAGGTAGTTTATGGGTGTTAGTGTACTTTAGAGTACAGTAGTTAAGAGCTTTATAAACCGGCGTTAGCCCAGAAAGCTCTTAACTACTGACTTTTTTCCTGCGGCTGGAGTTTTGTCGTTAGATGTCTAACGCTCACTTCAGAAACGACTCTAAATACCGGAGTTAGAAAGATCCCATTGAAAAGATAGGATACGCAATTGACGTAAGGGGATCTGCGGTATGGAAAAGTCGCGGCTGAAAAGTGAGCGTTAGACCCTATTTTGAGTGACTCCAAATACCGGCGGTAGCCTAAAACCAGCGTTAGGAGCCTCTAACGCTGGTTTTCACGGCTAACGCCAAACTCCAAATCTAGGCCTAATATACTTACATTAAGTTTCATCCAAATATTTACTACGCTGAATATCTATATTCCAATGAACTGTGGGCAGATTTCTTCAAAGTTAAACTACGCATGCAAGTAAGGAAGGATCAGAAGCTGCATGACGTCACTAACGCATGCGCAAATGAAATACATTTTTTTCTACCCGATGCAAAAATGCTAAAACACCATGGATTTAATTGGATCACGCAATTATCGTCATAAAAAAAAAATGCCATTTGTCTCGGGGCTGTCGGCGGATCGCAATAAATAGTAGCTGTTGCGTTGAAAATAAAGGTATTAATAGTGAAAATTAAAATATTTCATGACTTATACTTAAGAGAAGAGCTCTTAGAGGATGTATAATCCCTGATTGAGGATGATTCTGAATCTAAGGAAGAATAGAAAGATCTATATTGATGCTTCTTATAAGCCACAGCATAACAAGGTTACCGTGATATGTATTTATTTATATCTTGTGGTTTATGAGAGGGCCCCTAGACCTACAATTAAGGGACATATTAGCATGTTAATCATATAATCAGGGTAGTATTTTCTGTAAGGTTGTTTGCAGAAGGGATGGAAACTCAGGAATATCCACAAAAAATGTCACCAGCAGGAACCTGAGATTCCCCATGAGAACGGAGAGGGGCCAAAAACACAAAGAAAAATCTCAAGCATATTAAAGTTGTCCTTTATAAAACAAAAATAAACCCACAGAATTAGAAGTATAACATCTGTCACAGATTTTACCCTGAAAGGTAACGTCAGAATTAAACTTAAAGGGGACACTGAACCCAAATTTTTTTCTTTCGTGATTCAGATAAGCATGACATTTTAAGCAACTTTCTAATTTACTCCTATTGTCAAATTTTCTTCATTCTCTTTGTATCTTTATTTGAAATGCAAGAATGTAAGTTTAGATGCCAGCTCATTTTTGGTGAACCTGGGTTGTCCTTGCTGATTGGTGGATTAAATTCATCCACATTAAAAAAGTGCTGTTTAGAGTTCTGAAACAAATAAAAAGCCTAGATGCCTTCTTTTCAAATAAAGCAAGAGAACAAAGAAAAATTTGATAATAGGAGTAAAATTAGAAAGTTGCTTAAAATTGCATGCTCTATCTGAATCACAAAAGAAAAAAAAATGGGTTTGGTATCCCTTTAAATTAATGAATTCAGCACGAAAATGTAAACAAATTCCAATCTATTTATATTATTAATTTTGCTTAGTTATCTTGGTATCCTTTGTCAAAGAATAATCCTAGGTGATCTCAGGAGCATGCATGTATCTTATAGGGACCATGAAACTCCAATTATTTTTCTATCATGATTTAGAGGGAGCACCACAATTTTAAACAACTTTCAATTTTACTTATATTATCTAATTTGCTTCGTTCTCTGTATGGTTTGTTGAAAAGCATACCTAGGTAGGCTCAGAAGCTGATTGGTATGCTGCACATATATGCCTCATGTTATTGGCTCACCCATTTGCATTGTTGTTTCTTCAACAAAGAGGATACCATGAAAATAAAGTAAATTAGATAAAAGTAAACTGGAAAGTTGTTTAAAACTGAATACGCTATCTGAATCATGAAAGAAACAATTTTGGGTTTCATATCCTTTAAGCCATAACGGCAGCAGAGTTTGTAATATTGTTTACAGCAATGTTTATAGCATAGTTACAAACACTGCTGCCATAGACATGTGCACGCTTCCTGAGCGCCTATCAGCCTACCGTAGGTTTAGTTTTTAACAAAGAATATCAAAAGACAAAAGCAAATTTTGATATAGAAATAAATTGGATAGTTGTTTTAAAATGGCAAGCTATCATCTGAATCATGAAAATCATGAGCAGAAAATAAAACCTTGAACTGCCTAACCCAAGCATCCTTCAAAAACAGAATTTATGCTTACCTGATAAATTACTTTCTCTGTACGGTGTATCCAGTCCACTGATTCATCCTTACTTGTGGGATTATTCTCAATCCCTACAGGAAGTGCAAAGAGAGCACAACAGCAGAGCTGTCCAAATAGCTCCCCTCAGGCTCCGCCCCCCCCCAGTCATTCAGACGACGGTTAGGAGAAAAAGGAGAAACCATAGGGTGCAGTGGCGACTGTAGTTTTACAAAAATTAAATTTGAACCTGACTATAATTGCCAGGGCTGGGCCGTGGACTGGATACACCCGTAAGAGAAAGTAATTTATCAGGTAAGCATAAATTCTGTTTTCTCTTACATGGTGTATCCAGTCCACGGATTCTTCCTTACTTGTGGGATACCAATACCAAAGCTTTAGGACAGCGGTATGAAGGGAGGGAACAAGTCAGGTAATCCTAACGGAATGGCACACTGCTTGCAAAACCTCTCTCCCAAAAATAGCCTCGAAGAAGCAAAAGTATCGAATTTGTAAAATTTGGCAAATGTATGCAGTGAAGACCAAGTCCCCTGCCTTACAAATCTGTTCAACAGAAGCCTCATTCTTGAAAGCCCATGTGGAAGCCACAGCTCTAGTGGAATGAGCTGTAATTCATTCAGGAGGCTGCTGTCCCAGCAGTCTCATAAGCCAATCGGATGATGCTTTTCAGCCAGAAAGGAAAGAGAGGTAGCAGTCGCTTTCCTGACCTCTCCTCTTTACCAGAATAGACAACAAACAAAGATGATGTTTGTCTGAAATCTTTAGTTGCCTTTAAATGGAATTTTAAAGCACGAACCACATCAAGATTGTGTAACAGTCGTTCCTTCTTAGAAACTGGATTAGGGCAACAGAGAAGGAACAATAATTTCCTGGTTAATATTCTTATTAGAAACCACTTTTGGAAGGAAACCAGGTTTGGTACGCAAAACAAACCTTATCTGCATGGAACACCAGATAGGGTGAATTACACTGCAAAGCTGACAATTCAGAAACTCTTTGAGCAAGAAGAAATAGCTACCAAAAAACAAAACTTTCCAAGATAATAACTTAATATCTATGGAATGCAAAGGTTCAAACGGAACCCCTTGAAGAACTGAAAGAACTAAATTTAGACTCCATGGAGGAGCCACAAGGTTTATAGACAGGCTTGATTCTGACTAAAGCCTGTGCAAACGCTTGAAGTCGTCTGTTACTTCTGCCAGACGCTTGTGTAACAGGATAGACAGAGCAGAAATCTGTCCCTTTAAGGAACTAGCTGACAAACCTTTCTCCAATCCTTCTTGCAGAAAAGGACAATATCCTTGGAATCCTAACCTTACTCCACGAGAAACCCTTGGATTCGCACCAACAAGATATTTCCGCCATATCTATGGTAAATTTTCCTGGCGACAGGCTTTCTGGCCTGGATCAGAGTATCTATAACTGATTCAGTAGAACCCACGATTAGCTAGAATTAAGCGTTCAATCTCCAAGCAGTCAGTTGCAGGAGAAACTAGATTTGGATGCTTGAATGGACCTTTAATTAGAAGATCCTGCCTCGAAGGCAGCTTCCATGGTGGAGCCGATGACATGTCCACTAGGTCTGCATACCAAGTCCTGCGTGGCCACACAGGCGCTATCAGAATTACCGAAGCCTTCTCCTGTTTTTGATTCTGGCTACTAGCCGAGGGAGAGAGAGGAAACGGTGGAAAAAACATAAGCTAGACTGAATGACCAAGGCGCTACCTAAAGCATCTATGCAATGCCGCCTTGGGATCCCCTGGATCTGGATCCGTAAAGGGGAAGTTTGGGTGTTCCCCCTGACGGGACGCCATCAGATCCAAATCTGGAATGCCCCATAGCTGGGTCAGCTGAGCCAAAACCTCCGGGTGGAGTTCCACTCCCCCGGATGGAAAGTCTGACGACTCAGAAAATCTACCTCCCTGTTGTCTACTCCTGGGATGTGAATTGCAGATAGATGGCAGGAGTGATCCCTCCGCCCATTTGATGATCTTGGTTACTTCCTTCATCGCTAGGGAACTCTTTGTTCCTCCCTGATGATTGATGTTCGCTACAGTCGTGATGTTGTCCGACTGAAATCTGATGAATTTGGCCTCCGATAGTCGAGGCCATGCCTGGAGCGTATTGAATATCGCTCTCAGTTCCAAAATGTTTATCGGGAGAAGAGTTCTTCCCGAGACCATAGACCCTGAGCTTTCAGGGAGTCCCAGACCGCACCCCAGCCTAACAGCCTGGCATCGGTCGTGACAATGATCCACTCCGGTCTGCGGAAACTCATTCCCTGAGACAGGTGATCCTGACGACAACACCAGAGAAGAGAGTCCATTTGTATTTGAGGGGACAAATCTGCATAATCCCAATTCCCACTGTTTGAGCATGCACAGTTGCAGTGGGTCTTAGATGAAATCGGGCAAAAGGGACTACGTCCATTGCCCGCAACCATTAAACCGATTACCTCCATGCACTGAGCCACAGAAGGCCGAGGAATGGAATGTAAGAACTCGGCAAGTATTCAAAAACTTTTGAACTTCCTGACCTCTGTCAGAAAGATTTTAATTTCCTACCGAGTCTATTAGTGTTCCCAGAAAGAGAACCCTTGTGAGCGGGGACAGAGAACTTTTTTTGACGTTCCACCTTCCACCCGTGAGACCTTAGAAAGGCCAGAACAATATCCTTATAAGCCTTGGCACTGTGGAAAGACGACGCCTGAATTAAGATGTCGTCTAGGTAAGGAGCTACTGAGGATGCCCGTGGTCTTAGAACCGCTAGAAGGGACCCTAGCACCTTTGTGAAAATTCTGGGAGCGGTGGCCAATCCGAAGGAAGGGCCACAAACTGGTAATGCGTGTCCAGAAAGGCGAACCTTAGGAACTGATGATGATCTTTTGTGGATAGGATATGTAGGTACGCATCCTTTAGATCCACGGTAGTCATTATATTGACCTTCCTGGATCATCGGCAAGATTGTCCGAATGGTTTCCATTTTGAAAGATGGAACTCTGAGGAATTGTTTAGAATTTATAGATCAGGATTGGCCTGAAAGTTCCCTCCTTTTTGGGAACTACAAACAGGTTGAGTAAATCCAGTCCTTGTTCTGCAATTGGAACTGGGTGAATCACTCCCATCTTAGAAGATCTTCTACACAGCGTAAGCATGCCTGTTTCTTTGTCTGGTCTGAAAGACAAACGAGAAATGTGGAACCTTCCCCTTGGGGGAGAGTCCTTGAATTTCTAGAAGATACCCCTGAGCCCACAATTTCTAATGCCCAGGGATCTGGAACATCTCTTGCCCAAGCCTGAGCAAAGAGAGAAAGTCTGCCCCCTACTAGATCCGGTCCCGGATCAGGGGGCTACCCTTATTCCAGCCCCTGCAAGGGTTTTAAAGGTTGCTTTGGGCTGTGAAGCGTTTACCCTCTTGCTTTGCGGCAAGCAGAGGTTGAAGCAGGTCCGCTCCTGAAGTTGCGAAAGAGGAGAGAAAATTAGCCTTGTTTTTGGCCTTAAACGGTCTATCCTGCGGAGGGCATGGCCCTTCCTCCCAGTGATATCCACGATAATTTCTTTCAACTCGGGACCAAAAAGGGTCCTTTCCCTTGAAAGGAATATTTAGTAATTTTGTTTTGTACGACAACATCAGCCGACCATGATTTTGAGCCAACACAGTCCATAGGTGAGCACAGCACAGAGGTTTGGGTGCACAGGAGACCAAGGGCAACTGCCCACAGCCCTCTAACAATCTGCAAATAGCACACACAAAGTAGAACTCCAGCACTCAAAAGTAGAAAAGGCAATTTATTCAGTAAGCAACGTTTCGGGGTCACAGCTCCTTCCTCATGCTATATCTTTATTAAACAACACACCAACATTTAAATACCCTCCACAAGGCGCCAAAAATGCACCTACATTAGGGAAATGTGACCCTCTAGTGGTCATCTGTGATCATTACACCTAAAGGATACATAACTACTTATTTTAAACAATATACAATGTATAATAATATGAAAAATATAGAAAAATATAAAAATATATACAAGTGTATAAATAATATGCGGATGCAGATTAATTTATACATTTTTGTATTTTTTACTCTAACCCTAATTGACATTAGCTCACATTCTCAAAGCTCACTATCCTTAAATTATTTGAGCCAAAGCGCTCTCTGCGCCATAATGGCAAATCCAGAATCTTTCGCCGCTACTTAGCTAATTGTTAAAGCGCATCTCTGATAAAAGAATTCGCCAGCTTTAGAGCCTGAATTCTATCCATGACTTCGTCATATGAAGTCTCCCTCTGGAGCGACTCCTCCAGCGCCTCAACCCAAAAAAGCCGCTGCAGTAGTTACAGGAATAATGCACGGCAATTGGTGCTGAAGAAGGAAACCTTGCTGAACCAAACATTTTCTTCAGCAAACCTTCAATTTTTTTATCCATAGGATCTTTAAAAGCACAAGTTGTCCTTCTATTGGTATAGTTGTTCGCTTAGCAAGAGTGTGAAACTGCTCCCTCTACCTTAGGGACAGTCTGCCACGCGTCCCCACCTTGGGTCATTTATGGGGAAACATTTTCTTAAAGATAGGAGGGGGAACAAAAGGTACACCTGGTCTCTCCCACTCCCTAGTCACATATATCCGCCACCCTCTTCGGGATCGGAAACGCATCAGTGTATACAGGGACCTCTAAAAACCCTGTCCATTTTACACAATTTTTCTGGGACCACCATGTGGGTCACAATCATCCAGCGTAGCTAAAACCTCCCTTAAGCAGGACGCGGAGGTGTTCCAGCTTAAATTTAAACGCTAAGGAATCTGAATCTGCCCGCTGAGAAACTTTTCCTGTGTCAGAAATTTCTCCCTTGGACAGACCATCCCTCACTGCCACTTCAAAGTGTTGTGAGGGGCACAACAGATAAATCATCCAAAGCTTCTGATTGCTCATACTCTGTTCTTAAACTGAGCTATCATGCTTTTTTGGAAAAACTGGCAGTTTGGATAAGAATGCAGCAAGGGAATTATCCATGACTGCAGCCCTAAATTATTGTAATGTAATAGGGCACAATGCCGCTAGAGGGTACTAGGCGACGCTTGCGCGGGGCTTAACTGGTGTCGACACATGGGGAGAGGAAGGGGGACTATCCTCATTAACTTCCGTCAAAGAATCATCTTGGCTACATTTTTAAGTGTCACTGCATGGTCTTTAAAATGCTTAGTTGCTTTAGCACACTTTAAACACAAATGCAATGGGGTTACCGCCATGGCTTTTAAACACATAGACAAGGTCTATCTGTAGGCTCAGACATGTTAGACAGACTTAGATAGCACTCAAATACAGAAAAAATACACTTTTTGAAAAAAACGTTACTGTGCCTTTAAATAATAAAAAGTCACACACTTTTTTACCAAATCTCAAAAAACATCCGATCTTTATGAAATTTACACCATATGATCCTAATGCTTTGAAATGATTGCACACCAAGTTTCAAGCCAATTAACCCCTTATTGCCATAAACCGGAGCAAATTGAAGCTGGCCCCCGGTTTAACACACTACCTTCCTTGGGGATTAGTTTTGGAACGAAAATAAGCCCTCCCTGTAGTCCTCCTGCAATCTCTGGACTCTACATGTGAAGCTTGCATGAAGCTGTCTTGCAAAAGAACTGCGCAACTGAGGCGCGGAGAAAATAGGCCCCCTCCATCTTCACTCCGAGTTGTGGGGCCTTCCTAAGCCAAATTAGGTGTCTAAAATTATGCCAGGGCTATAAAACCCCTAAAAAAGTGTTCAAACATAATAAACACTTGTGCAAATGTCAGATTATAGTAAAAAAATAAATCGATTTTCCCCATAACAGTGTCCACCAGTGATTTAAGCCCTTTTAACTAAGCCATCCTTCTATACTGAGTCTCAGAATATGGCTTACCTTCCCACATGGGGATTTCTGTCAGTCTTCTAGCATTACCAAGTCTTGTTAGAAAAAAAGTGACTGAGCTACCTTATGCAGTTAAGCCTGCAAACTGTTCCCCCCAACTGAAGTTCTCCGGTACTCAACAGTCCTGTGTGGGAACAGCAATGGATTTTAGTTACAACATGCTAAAATCTTTTTCCTCTCAGCAGAAATCTTCATCACTTTCTGCCTCAGAGTAAATAGTACAAACCGGCACTATTTAAAAATAACAAACTCTTGATTGAAGAAATAAAAACTACAATCTAACACCACATACTCTTTACCCTCCCGTGGAGATGCTACTTGTTAGAGCGGCAAAGAGAATGACTGGGGGGGCGGAGCCTGAGGGGAGCTATATGGACAGCTCTGCTGTGTGCTCTCTTTGCCACTTCCTGTAGGGATTGAGAATATCCCACAAGGATGAATCCGTGGACTGGATACACCATGCTAAGAGAAATAGATGTTAATCCAAAAAATCAACATCAGGTTTACAGGCAGAGTAAATCATTTAAATCTGTATAATTGTTTTGCATTTACCAAACAGTTAAAAAGTACAGCAGAAAATCTGTGGAAAACAATATATGGGAGACCATAAAACATGGAGAATGGATGTATACACGTGCACCTATTATCTCAACAATTACTGCAAAGGAACATATAACCCTTATTCTAAAAGTGTATTCCATAGCTGGATTGGGACATTGTGGATAAGTGCAGGGTCAAGTAAAGATAACTAGAATGTTGGTAAACCACTAACACTATCCTACAGGATTGAGCTGTATGTTTAAGTCGTAACTGGAAGATGGTACCCTCTGTGATGCAAGTCACAGTTATAAAGTCTCTGGGGATCATCTCAAGTCTATGGGTGTTCTATATGTTGAGAACTTTTTCCAAGGTCAAAAGCAAGGGACCTCCCAAAAGACAGAGAGTTGATGGACCCAGTGTTCTTTACTGAGAGTAAACCCTTTTTCATCTGTCCAGAGTATTTGTTCCTACTACCTTAAATAAAGAGAGAAGCCCTAAAAGTGATTTTAAACACTAAATAAATGCTAGATAGAATGATGCATTCAAAGAAAAAGATTAGTCTGAGAATAACATGTAGATGTATTTTTAAAGTTTCATTAGCTGTTTAAAATATTGACTAAATAAGTGTAAAGATTTAGTGTCTCTAAAACAATGGGAGCTGCCATGTTGTAACTTAGGTTACCCTTCTCTGCTGTGGCAATTGGGGACAGTTATAAATAGGTCATTAGAGTGTGTAGGCAATGGCTGTGTGGAATATAAACAGTGTTCTGCACTTCCATTTCTAACAGGGACTGAAAAGCTCACAATTTCAGAATGGAATTACAGGAAAAGGGGACAAAATAATAATGAAAGTATAATACAGACTTTTTTTATATATATGATTTATCATTTTATATTACCATCTCAAGTTTTTAATGTCCCTTTAAGACATCTATCTGTCATGTTTCTATTTATGTTTGTGGTCAGACTTGTGTGGTCTTTTGATTTTTATTTACCATTACATTTTATGTCTCAGAGGAGATACACAGAGAACTACTGAAATCATTCTATGTTAATTACAAGAGTGTGTGAGAAATAATAAAACATGCATATATTAAATCTTGTTTTATACATAAAGACTAAAACATACACATTATTTTATAGCAAACCATTAGAAGGTAGAGTAGGTGCTTTTATTAATTTTATTACCTAATTGTGTCAACAAATTCCATAATTGTATAAAGGGTCATTTTGTAGAACTACTAAAATAATTATTCTGCAATGTAACTCTTATTGAGAAATGAGAATTCAATTATCAAGTTAAGGAGAATTAAACTCAAATTATCTTCTCTATAAAATGCTTAATTAAGCATAGTTTAAAAAATGAATTGAAATGGGTGTTTTTTTCTACTCCACCCAGAGAGGTTAAGGTACATATAACATACGTAAGCATACTGCAGTATGTCTGATTATGCTACATGCTTTAAAGTGATTGATTTTCAAAAGCACATTTGCATTTCACCAACCCAGAAATGATTAAATACTTAGGCCTCGCTTCCATTGAGTCGTAATTCAGTTTGCGTGCACTCGCAAACTGATAAATATGCTGTCGGAAGCAATATCGTTTATCGACTGTTTCCAATGGCGCGTTATACCTCAATATCGGCAGCCGGACTTCGGCTGCCGAAAAGATCTTCGCGTCCCATAGAAAGTAATAGAAGCCGTTAATCGATAAATTATACCAGGTTTCCAATGAAAGCGCTAACCGTTAATACATTGTCGGAGGCTGTCGATACATTGAGAAATATTACCCCCAGCTCAACTAGGTGTAAAAGAGGAAAATTGTGCTTTCTGAGACCTATTTTCTATTTAAATTATAAAACTTGCAAATAATGCAAGTGTTTTAATGTAGAAATAAATTGTTATAAGTAATATTTATTGTTGTCTCATGTATAGAAATAGTTGAACTTATATTCTAATAGAAATATCAATATATATTTAAATATAATAATATATGCAAGAACATATATACAGAATGCAAACTAGACCTATGCCTAGGGCAGCAATAAATATTACTAATATTTATGAAGTGTTAAATATAATTATATTAGAAAATAGTATTTGATTATTAAAAATATGGATAAGTGTTTTTATTTTTCTTGAGAGGCGATCACAGGTAAGAAGCACGGACGTTAAACGTAAATTCTATAGCGTAAGGTCGGGTTACCTTAGCAACTAATTGATTTTCAAGAAATCCGACGTTAGATGGAAGCGTTAACACAACGTTAACTTACAGCTACACGAAAAGAGCGACTGCGCGCAACACGCTAATCTTTTCAATGGAAACCTGGTACTAAAATGCAGCCGTAAATTACTTTTAGCTGTCGGCCCGCTTCGGTAGCTTACGGCTCCATTTTTAACGACTCAATGGAAGCGAGGCCATAGTAGGCTTATATCCCTGGAGTGCTCCTAAAGCCTAGCTATTTTTGCTAACAGACTAATGTGTTGTTTTCTATCCCTTAAAAACGCTGGAATTGGTATTAGGTACATAATGTCAGTATGCAGAAATCATATAGACAAACAGGCTGTTTACCTGAAATAAGGTATAATATGCATAAAAACAAAATGTATGCGTACCTGATGAATTATTTTCTTTCCTGGCATAGAGAGTCCACAAATCCATTCTAATTACTAGTGGGAATTTAACTCCTGAGCACCAACTCTTTTCCAGATTCACCTTCCACCCGGAGAATCAACAACAGAGAATCCATATGGGATCTTGCTAAATGAAAAGATAGCGCCTGAACCAAGATATCGTCCAGGTATGGTGCCACCGCAATTCCTTGAGATCTGGCCACTGCCAGAAGAGCCCCTAGAACCTTCGTAAATATTTGAGGGGCAGTGGCTAGGCCGAAAGGTAAGGCTACAAATTGGAAGTGTTTGTCCAAAAAGGCAAACCGCAGGAATTGGAAATGTTCTTTGTGAATAGGAACATGAGGATACATGCCCTTCAGGTTGATGGTAGTCATAAACTGACCCTTCTGAACTAAAGGGAGTATAGAACGAATAGTCTCAATTTTTAAGGGCGGAACCCTGAGAAATTTGTTGAGACACTTGAGGTCTAAAATGGGTCGAAAAGTTCCCTCTTTCTTGGGAACCACAAATAGGTTGGCATAGAATCCTTGACCCTGTTCCGCCAGAGGAACTGGGACATTCACTCCTAGATAAGTGAGATCCTTGACACAGTTTAAGAAAGCCTCTCTCTTTATCTGGTTTGCAGATAATCTTGACAGGAGAAATCTGCCTCTGCAAGGACACAATTTGAATCCTATCCTGTATCCCTGGGAGACTACATCCACTGGATTGGGGACATTGCCTGCCTCCTAATTGATCCAAGATTGGATTGTAGGCGGACTCTTCATGCTGACTTGTTCTCAGAGGAAGGCTTCTTGAATTGCTTACCCTTATTCCAAGGCTGGTTAAACCTCCATGAGGTTTTGGCTTGCTCAGGTTTGGAAGAAGAGGATGATTTTTGTCCCTTGAAGTTGCAAAAGGAATGAAAACTAGAAGTTTGGCGACCTTTAGGTCTAACCTTCTTATCCTGCGGCAGAAAAGCGCACTTTCCACCTGTGACCGTGGAAATTATTTCAGGCAGACCAGGACCAAATAAAGTCTTACTCTTAAAGGGAAGAGACAGAAGTTTAGATTTGGATACCACGTCAGCAGACCAAGACTTTAGCCACAAAGCTCTGCGAAATAGAACGGCAAAGCTAGAAATCTTTGCACCCAAACGGACCACTTGCATGCTGGCATCACAGATAAAGGTATAAGCCAGCTTTAAAGCCTTGATCGTGTCTTGGATCTCCTCTATTGTAGTCTCCTCCAAAATCGGATCCGACAAGGAGTCGCACCAATACAAGGCGGCACCAGCGACCACCACAATACTAGCAACTGATTGCCATTGTAGACCCTGGTGAAGAAACATCTTTCTTAAGTAACCTTCCAGTTTCCTATCCATAGGATCTTTAAAGAAGGTACTATCCTCTAGAGGAATAGTGGTTCTCTTGGCTAATGTGGATATATAGCGCCCTCTACTTTAGGAACAGTGCGCCAAAGGTCTCGCACAGAGTTTGCAACAGGAAACCTTTTTTTAAAAAACAGGAGATGGGGAAAAAGGAACACCTGGCTTCTCCCATTCCTGAGATATAATGTCAGACATGCGATCTGGAACAGGAAATACTTTCACAGATTTGGGTTTGACATCAAAGACTCTTTTGAGTTTATTAGCCTTTTTAGGAGTTTCAGAATCCTCAAAAGTAGCTAGAACCTCTTTCAAAAGTAAACAGAGGTGCTCAAGCTTAAATCTAAAATGAATCTCCTCTGAGTCTGCTGTACTAACTACAGCAGATTCAGATTCTGAAATCTCACCCTCAGAAGCAACCGAGGAGTGATCCTCCTCAGATAGCTGAGATAAACTGGCTAAAGCAGACTTGGCGGAATCAGAAATACATGACTTAGAAGAAATGTTCTTAGATTTTCTCTTTCGTTTACCTGAAATAGGTAAGGCACTCAGAGCTACAGAAACGGCAGAAGTCAGTTTCACAGCAAAATCACCTGGTAAATATACACCCCCAGGATCTGACAGAGGAACCGCAGGGCACTGCTTGTGTAACTGCTAAAGACTGGGACGTTTGAGGAGAAACATGAGGCATGTCATGGACAACATTATCCTGAGAAACAGATGGCTCTGAAAGGGTATCTTTATTTCTGCAAAGTAACATTTTATTCACACATGTGGAACAAAACTGCACAGGAGGAATAACCTGAGCCTCAATGCAATATAAACATTTAGCAAAGGACAAAGATATATCAGAATCCATAAGTCCTACAAAGGGTATTGATTCACAGATAATAAAAATCAATATACAGATGCCAAACAAAAAAGTTGTAAATAATCCCACAAATTCAAATATTTTAATAAATGCTTTTAGTAAATTTGAAGGGAAAGAAACAGGCATTTCTATATCCCCAGCCCTGCTGAGGTAAACTCACCCCTCCGGTGACACAAGGAGGACAAGAGCGCTGTATTTAGAGCTAAGAGTACAACCACTCAAAAATGCAGGCTCACAAATTCACCACAGTAATTAACAAAGGCTTGGTTGCTTTCACTCTTCACCCCCTCCGGAATTAGCAGGAGAGAAAGGCTCCGATGATCTTTGGCTCAGAAAGCCGAAAGCGGATTGAAGATCAAAGCTCTCTAAGGGACTATAACAAGACTGTGCACGAGGACTATTTGTATTTACCTGGATTCTACTGACTGTGGCTGATAGAACAGGGTAGTTTTTCTCCTAGCCCCAAAGTGAGTGTGTTCTTTCTGTGTTTTGTGTACTTCTGTGTGTTTGTCTATTTTTAGTAAATAAAGTACAATTTATTTCACTATTTATTTTGCTCATTGAAATGATCCCAGTTAAACAACGGTATAGAGTGCTGGTCTCCCGTGACAGGCTCTAAAAGGAAATTAATGGTGGCAGTGGTGGGATCATTGAGCTTTTATGTTTAAAATCCTGCGGGGTCTAACATAAAAGAGAGCTTGCTGATTGCTAGCCCTCAAAACAAATAGTTACTTACACACGTTACACAGATCAGGAAAGGCACAGGTTCTATCTGTCACTTAGCTTAGTGCCAGCAAGCGAACATGGACCAGCGGTCTGGACGATTCCGATCATGGGATCGCGCCAGGATTGTGCACCGGTGTAGCAGCTATGGGATACCAACGGATGGTCGTTCCAAGACAGAGGTGGAGCAGGACTTGGATGCTCATGAAGCAGGATTTGCTTGTCCGGAGGGGAAGGGCCCCTCAGTTGCAGTGGCAGCAGCCTGCAGACAACCCGGGGTGCAGGAGATTAATCCAGCTCCGGTGGTGGAAGGACATGTGGAGGGTGAGGGTGACCGTCTGGATACGGATAGACTTGTTTTGGGGAGTGCGGAGGGGGTAGTCCCTGTGGCTACTGGACTCACCGCACTCCTGGCCTCATGGGGAGAGGGGCAACAACCGATGAGCGAATTCGAATGTTGGCAGCCATTCATGGAACAACACCCCACTCCCACTTTGGCAACGGTGAGCAGTCGGCCGCCCAAGTGGACCACCACAGTTAAAAGGACTTTGCAGTCCATCCCTGGTGAGGATGGGGATGATTATGGCCATGTGAAGGCTATGATCTTGGTGCAGTATGCACTCACCCCAGAAACTTACAGGGGCAAGTTCAGGAATGAGGAAAAGTTACCCCAAGAGTCCTACGTGGAATATGGTGCTCGCATGGCCTTCCATGGGACTAAGTGGGTGTAGGGATGTGGGTAAACCGTAAACCTAAAACCCATGTGGAAGCTGCTAAGCTGGGGGATGAGTTTGTGGTCAGTCATTCACAAAAAACTGACTCCTAAACATGTGGCTGTGCTAGCTAAAGGAATTACAAATACCGCTCTGTGAGCACCCAAGTCAGCTGAAGCGGGTGCCCCCAAAGCTGCAGAATTTAAGCACGAGCGGCGGTGTTACCATTGCAACAAAGTGGGTCACATCCAACCAGATTGTCCAGATCAGGACAATTACAGGGTACCCCGTCAGGGGCAAAGCACCCCAGCTGCAAGGCCGGTCGTCCGTGTGCGGCTGGCACACAGAGAGGAACCAAGTGCAACCGTGGCACCAACCCTAAGGGGGGCGGCGGCAGAGAGATCTGTACTTGGACCTCGGGGCCCCACAGTAGAGATGGAAGGGCATCAGGTTGCACCAGTCAGGATGCAGCCCATCGATGTCCGGCAGAAGCATCTACGAACGGTGACTACTGGGGACTGACAGGCAGCCGGATTTACTCCCAGGGCCTGGGATGCAAGTGACCATGCCGGATGGAGGACCGTGGTCCCTCCAAATTGCCCAGGTCTTTTTGGATTGGGGAGCTGGAAGAGGCATGAGGGAGGTGGGTGTATTACCTGGATTGGGCATGTGACATGTGTATTTACCATGGAGCTGGCTCCTGTTGCAGCAATCACCAGGAGCCAGTCAGCAAGGATTACCAATACAGAACCCGTCGTCCCCCTGCCTTTGGGACCAACAGTTCCAGAGGTCTATGCGGAGACCAGGCAGGTAAGCCAGGCTGAGTCATTAGGGCCCCCTGACTTACCTTCCCCGTCACCTGTCCCTGTGTCCCCCGACTTAGAGACTAAGGGTGGGTGGCCAGAATTAGGGACACAGTGCGGTCTGATCCCAGTTTGGACGGCATGAGACTTTGGGCGTCCGAGTTTGCCTTTGCCGGTGGGTCAGACCCGTTACTGGTAATTGGGGAACCATTTCAGCTGGTAGTTATGGATTTAGTGGGTCACCTTATGTTTCCCAGTTGGTCGGGCAAACGCTATATCCTCACGTTGGTGGATTTTCCCACCCGGTACCATAAGGCTGTAGCGCTTACCTCCATAGATGCTAAGGCAGTGGCTAAGGCACTGTTAGGGATTTTTACTAGAGTAGGTTTCAAAAAGTGAGATCCTAACTGAACAAGGGCCGCAATTCATTAGTGAATTGCTATATTGTCTCTGGGAGACGTGCGGGTTGAAGCACCAGCGCACGACCCCTGACCACCCCCAAACTAACGGGTTGTGTGAGCGGTTCAATGGTACCCTGAAGCAGATGCTGCAGGCTTTTATGGAGGCTGAAGGGAAGGACTGGGAGATTCACCTGCAGCATTTGCTGTTCGCGTACCGAGAGGTTCTGCAAGAATCTACCGGGTTCTCTCCCTTTGAGCTGCTATATGGGCGCAGGGTGCGGGGACCTTTGGACTTATTCCGTGAGGGATGGGAAGGGGAGACTACCACTACTGATGTGTCTGTGCTCCAGTATGTGGTAGATCTCAGAGATTGAAATCGCTTATGGGGTTGGCACAGGCTAACCTCAGGGAGGCTCAGACCAAGCAGAAAGCTTGGTATGACCAGCATGCCCGTAGCCGGACATTCATCTGAGGTCAGCAAGTGCTTGTTCTAAAACCCACTCAGCAGAACTAATGGGGGCCTGGTCTGGACGGTACCCAGTCCTCAGAGCGATGAATGAGTGCAACTAAGTTGCACAGTTAGATAGCCAGACAGGATGGACAGGGACCTATCACATAAATATGCACAGAGTGTGGCATCAGTGATAGCTATCTGTAGCCCACCGATGGGGGACCCGGTGAGCAATGCTCTACCTGACCTCCTAGGGGAAGCTAGGCAGGGAGGCACAGTGATCCAGATAGATATAGGGACCCAACTTAGTGCGCAGGTCGTAACATTGCCCTTATCGTAGGGGGGGAGGTGTGACGGAAGAGTGGGTGCCCAGGTTCACTGATGGGGGGTTGGGCCCACATGGTTTCCCTTATTCTGTGTTTTGGGGCTTGTCTCTCATGCATGTATGTCAATAACAGTGGTGTAATTCTATTTGTACAAATTATGTCACAAGCCAGTGTACAAAGAAAGATTTCCACAGTCTCTGTTTAAAATACTGATTTACATATCTGAGCAGCCTGCTTCAAAGCAGAGAGTTAATTACTCATGGCAGTAAATCTTCTAGGGACAAAAGTGGTATCTGGTCCAACTATTACCCTCAGATCTGGCACTTCAAAAGGCTGCATTTGTACATCCTCAGCCAGACTGACTACAATCTCAGCAGGTGATCAGGGGGTGGGACTGACAGCTGTTAACAGTGATGCCCCTCTCTGTGCTGGGTTACGATTGGTTGCTAAGATCATCGCTAGGGGGCGTGTTGTGAGCTGACAAGAGAGATGGGCAGTTTTCAAAACAACTTTGCGTGGGAGTTATTCCAAGTTGCCTGAACTATACAGGGGTCGATTACCAGAGAGCTCTTTAAGGGACTATAACAAGACTGTTTTAAACAAAGAATGAGCTGCGCTCACAAAGTGGTTAATAATGCCAAACAGATACAGGTGATTTCTCCAAAACACCTTACAGGCGTAATTAGAAAGATAATTAGAGAATTTTAGTTCTAACAGAAAGAGCTAACCCAAGCTAAAATCTGTGGTGCTTAAAATAGCTTAATATAAAAACAACACAATAAATATATAATCTTTGCGGTAGTGATTGCACAACAAACCCTACACACCAAACTTAATAAGATCAATTGACACAAAAAAATTAAATGACACAAAAAATTACATACAAAATTGCATACACAACATAAGTACCCTAATTGGATTACTGAGTTGAGTGTAGTAATAAAACAAAAGCACTCTGTAAGTTCATAGACATACAGATATTAGAGAATTATCTCCACACAAAGAAGTCTCCTCTCAGTCTCCTTATAATTTGAATTTCCTGTATAGGAGAAAGAGAGACAAAAGAACTTGTCACCAGCAAATAGAGTTCCAAATATACAGTGCTATCGTATTACTTACACCGGATGGTGTCGGACGACTCTCTGGGATTGGTCAAAGGTTAGTTTCCAGGCTGGCAGTCTTTTTAAGCAGGATTCACAACGGATCTCCTTTAATCTGACCAAAACCGGCAACTCCAATGCGCCGTTTAGCGTCTGTGGGTTACGGAGCACTAAAAATTCAAGTAAGGATCATCAGAGGGAGGATTAACAACGCGTTTTGGCTGTTACGCCTTTGTCAAGCTCTACCTTGCATTCAAAACCTGAAGCCTTTTATAGGGATATTTACAAACAATTCTTAAAGTGCCAAGTGCAATTAACCCCTTAAGGACACGGCCATTTTTCAATTTCTTTCCCTTAAGGACCAGGGCTATTTTTAAATTTCTGCTGTGTTTGTGTTTAGCTGTAATTTTCCTCTTACTCGTTTACTGTACCCACACATATTATATACCGTTTTTCTCGCCACTAAATGGACTTTCTAAAGATACCATTATTTTCATCATATCTTATAATTTACTATTAAAAATATTATAAAATATGAGGAAAAAATGGAAAAAAACACACGTTTTCTAACTTTGACCCCCAAAATCTGTTACACATCTACAACCACCAAACAACAACCATGCTAAATAGTTTCTAAAATTTGTCCTGAGTTTAGAAATACCCAATGTTTACATCTTCTTTGCTTTTTTTGCAAGTTATAGGGCCATAAATACAAGTAGCACTTTGCTATTTCAAAACCACTTTTTTTCAAAATGAGCGCTAGTTACATTGGAACCCTGATATCTGTCAGGAATACCTAAATATCCCTTGACATGTATATATTTTTTTTTAGAAGACATCCCAAAGTATTGATCTAGGCCCATTTTGGTATATTTCATGCCACCATTTCACCGCCAAATGCGATCAAATAAAAAAAAATGTTCACTTTTTCACAAACTTTAGGTTTCTCACAGAAATTATTTACAAACAACTTGTGCAATTATGGCATAAATGGTTGTAAGTGCTTCTCTGGGATCCCCTTTGTTCAGAAATAGCAGCCTTATATGGCTTTGGCGTTGCTTTTTGGTAATTAGAAGGCTGCTAAATGCCACTGCGCGCCACACGTGTTTTATGCCCAGCAGTGAAGGGGTTAATTAGGGAGCATGTAGGGAGCTTGTAGAGTTAATTTTAGCTTTAGTGTAGTGTAGTAGACAACCCAAAGTATTGATCTAGGCCCATTTTGGTAAATTTAATGCCACCATTTCACCGCCAAATGCGATCAAATTTAAAAAAAACTTATTTTTTTTCGCAATTTTAGGTTTCTCACTGAAATTATTTACAAACAGCTTGTGCAATTATGGCACAAATGGTTGTAAATGCTTCTCTGGTATCCCCTTTGTTCAGAAATAGCAGACATATATGGCTTTGGCAATGCTTTTTGGTAATTAGAAGGCTGCTAAATGCCGCTGCACATCACACGTGTATTATGGCTAGCAGTGAAGGGGTTAATTAGGGATCTTGTAGGGAGCTTGCAGGGTTAATTTTAGCTTTAGTGTAGAGATCAGCCTCCCACCTGACACATCAGACCCACTGATCCCTCCCAAACAGCTCTCTTCCCTCCCCCACCCCACAATTGTCCCCGCCATCTTAAGTACTGGCAGAAAGTCTGCCAGTACTAAAATAAAAGGTATCTTTTTTCTTTCTTTTTTGGAGCATATTTACATATGCTGCTGTGTAGGATCCCTCAGCCCCAAACCTCCCTGATCCCCCCCCCCAAACAGCTCTCTAACCCTCCCCCTCTACATTATTGGGAGCCATCTTGGGTACTGGCAGCTGTCTGCCAGTACCCAGTTTACAAACATTTTTTTATATTTTTTATTTTTCCCCCACTTTTCTGTAGTGTAGCTTCCCCCCCCCAAGACTAAACCCCCACCCCCTCCCAGATCCCTTCGATTAACATATTTATCCCCCCTCTCTCCCTCTAAATAGAAACCACTGTTCCATAGTGTAACGCTTCCCACCCGCTCCCTCCCCGTGCACGCGCCCGCCCGCCTCCCCTGTGCGCGCCCCCCAGCAATCCCGCCCACGATCCCGCCCACCGGTAAGCCATCGATCGCCGCCCACCCGCCTCCCACGTCTGCTCCCACCCACCAACGATCGCGGCATCGATGTCCGCTGCATCGGATGGGGAAAAATGTTATTGCAGTGATGCCTCGATATCGAGGCATCACTACAATAACCGGAAAGCGGCTGGAAGCGATCAGGATCGCTTCCAGCCGCTTTCAACCCCAACGTCGTACAGGGTACGTCGCTGGTCTTTAAAGACCAGTTTGTGCAAGACGTACCCTGTACGACGCGTGTCGTTAAGGGGTTAACCAATATAGATAGTTATTACTTTTTCAGCTTTATAAATTTTATAAATGTTACAGTTGTATTACATTTAGCAATATGCAAATGGTTAATATTAAAATTAATAATTGAAACTAAAAACTAACCAAATTGATTATAGTTTCTTAAAGGACCAGATAAGTTTATATTGTCCCTATTAAAAAGATTGGTTGCGAACGCTTACAATATTAATGTGAGATACACTTTTTATACATATATTAAATAACATTAAAAATAACATAAAAAATACATAAAATAAAAATAAAAAAAATACATAAAAAATACATAATGAATAATATTTTTAAGTTTTAAAATCCCTAAAAACAATTTATTAAGATTTTTTGGAGGAATTGAAATAAGAAGTACTTAGAAAAGAATGTTATTTTTAAAAGAATACTAATTTTCAGAGAATGGTTTTATTAAATTATTGATAATCATGTAGATATTCAATGTATTTGAAATGTCAAGTTATTGAAAATACTGTGGGTGGTGTTAGAAACGCTAGAGATTTATCAATATAAAGGAAAATATTTTTTTTGGGTTGGGGACAAAATGTATTTGTTTTAGAATGCTAAAGTATTAATCTGAAAGGAAACAGCCTAATTCAAATTCTTGAGGACTATTTGTATTTACCTGGATTCTACTGACTGTGGCTGATAGAACAGGGTAGTTTTTCTCCTAGCCCCAAAGTGAGTGTGTTCTTTCTGTATTTTGTGTACTTCTGTGTGTTTGCCTATTTTTAGTGAATAAAGTACAATTTATTTCACCATTCGTTTTGCTCATTGAAATGATCCCAGTTAAACAACGGTATAGAGTGCTGGTCTCCCGTGACAGGCATTATCCCCAAACTTCCACTAAGAGGGATATTAACCCCCAGAAGTGCCATATCCTTCTAACCTAGAAGGTAAAAAGCACTTACCTGTGGAATATAGCTTCAGGGCAGGAACAGCTAGGTATGACAGACTCAGCCGACCTCTGACAGGGACCTGAAGAAAAAGAATAGCAGAGTAACCAACCCTGAATTTCTATGTAGGGGTTAGCATAAATATTGGAAGGGAAGCAAGGACTACCTCACCGACTTCCAACTGCTAAAAGCCACCACAACTATTACTAAAGAGGATTATGTGGACACAGCATTGCCCCAATCCTTGCCTGCAGGGAAACTACCCATTAAAGGATTAAATATCTTCAGACACCATCTTCGCACATCCTCCTGATGTACAAGGCAAAGAATGACTGGGGGATTGTGGGAAGTGGGAGGATACTTAAAGCTTTGCTGGGGTGTTCTTTGCCTCCTCCTGGTGGCCAAGAGTTAAATTCCCACTAGTAATTAGAATGGATTTGTGGACTCTCCATGCCATTGGAAAGAAAAATAAATATACGGGTATCACTACATACTAGTATGATTTCCCTTATACCTACTCTAAAATGTAACCTGATAAGCAATAATTTCTCTCAACCAATAAGTTATATTTTGTAGTATTTATTTCAGAAGTTCCTCAAAAATAAATATTAATGGGACATTGTAATTTTTCTCCCCTTAGATGTGCTCTTAATGGTCTGGAGTGTATTTAATTGTCTGCAAACCACTCCTTTACCTTTATTTATTTCTTTGCTTGAAATAGCGGCTTTTGCCAGTTGAAACCAATACCTACAGAATTTTGCTGAGCTTTGCAAATAAATCATAATAATAACAATAATGAAAATATACTATGTAGAAAAGCTATGTAAACAGGAAGTAATAGCACTAATTAAAGGTATATGAAACCAACATTTTTTCCTTTTATGATTCAGGTAGAGCATGCCATTTTTAACAAATTTCTAATTTACTTTGGTTATCTATTTTTCTTTGTTCCCTTGGTATCATTTGTTAAAAAGCAGGGACATAAGCTGAGGAGCACTTTATGGCAGCAGTTTTACAATAATGTTTTCCATCTGCAAGAGCACTTGATGCCAGCACTATTTTCTGTATGCTCTGTCCAAATCACAAAAGAAAAGTTTTAATTTTCATATCCCTTTAACCTCCCAGTCGGGGGAACAAAAGAATTGGTATCTGAAACAGCTGGTTGTGCTCATTGCCCCCCTATAATTAGCATTTCAATATCTATTAGGCTGCGTGTTTAGACACACATAACATGAGCAGGTTTGCTTTACCTGCAGGATCAGCCCATTTTTATGGACATGTCCTTGAAGACAATAGGTGATGGTTTTAATGAGCAAAAACAGCTATGCCAAATATGAAAATAAACACAAAGTAACAATTTCCCATACATTTATTACCCTGCAGTAGGTATAACTAGTCATTTGGAACAGATTAAGGGGAAACAAATTTTATAATACAATGTCTCTTTAAGTTAGTGTTTAATCACTAATTTTGCATTGGTTAGGAGTGTTATATTGTAAATACAAATAGTATTAAAAGTGTATAATATACTGACTGTCCCAGTTTAAATCACTCTTCAGATGTACAAGCTGGGGTCCCTACAAAAACCTTTATCACAAACAAATAGCAGGTCATATAAACACTTGTTTTCATGTTTTGTTGTTGTTGATCAGAGGCTGAATCACATTAATTATTCACTGGATCCTTCACCCCATAAACGTCTGAGAATCAATGATCTACTGTATTTCTCTTTCAAATGAATCTTCTCATGTCTAATAAAGTTTGAATGTTGTACAAAACATTTTCCGCATTCAGCGCACGCAAACAGATTTTCCCCGGTATGAATTCTTTGATGTCTACTAAAACTTGTCTTATCGTTAAAACATTTCCCACAGTAAGAACAAGAATATGGCCTTTCTCCTGTGTGGATTATATGATGTCTAACAAGAGCTGATTTCTGGGTAAAACACTTTCCGCAAACAGTACATGTAAATTCGTTATCTCCTGTGTGCAGTTTCTGATGTCTCAGAAGGGATGAATTTTGGCTGAATCCCTTTCCACAATCAGAACATATGAATGGTTTCTCTCCTGTGTGTATTTTAAGGTGTCTAACAAGACATGATTTTTGGTTAAAACTTTTTTCACATTCTGGGCATGAATATGGTTTTTCCACGGAGTGTGACAGCTGCTGTGAATCACTAGCATTAGGCTTCTCATCATTGCTGTCTCCTTCCAGTGCAGCATTGCTTTTTTGGGTACAGGCCTTAGTAGTTGTAGCTGTGCAAAACATTTTGGCATCTCCTGTCTCATAGATCATGCGGGGTTTAGCAAAACTTATGTTTAATTCTTCCGTCATAATATTCCTAGATTTTTTGCAAGAACTCCTATTACGGCGTTTTACTTCTTCAGGTTCACCATTTCTTGATGTAACTGAAATATGTTTTTCAGATGTTTTCAAGAGTTTGGACTGATCTGTTGGCATAAAAGTTAAAATCATGATAAGTCCATAGCTTGATAAGTATAGGGAGCCAGTGGCACCTCAAAAGTATGTCCTGGTGCTAACATTCCTGACACTTGGTATTGCTCTCCCCATTTATATACTGAAAGCACCAGATTACAACAGCTGCATCTGTAGTTTTGTTTATTGCATGTTGAGAGTTAAAGGTCACATGGAGGTATCAGAACTACAATTTACAGCATGAAATGCAGCACAGACTGAGTGTTTATTAAAGGGACACTGAACCCAAATTTTTTCTTTCGTGATTCGGATAGAGCATGCAATTTTAAGCAATTTACTCCTATTATCAATTTTTCTTCGTTCTCTTAGTATTATTATTTGAAAAAGAAGGCATCTAAGCTTTTGTATTAGTTCAGGACTCTGGACAGCACTTTTTTATTGGTGGATGAATTTATCCACCAATCGGCAAGAACAACCCAGGTTGTTCACCAAAAATGGGCTGGCATCTAAACTTACATTCTTGCATTTCAAATAAAGATACCAAGAGAATGAAGAAAAAAATGATAATAGGAATAAATAAGAAAGTTGCTTAAAATTTCATGCTCTATATGAATCACGAAAGAAAATTTTTTTGGTTCAGTGTCCCTTTAACAGTGGCTTGGAATGCCCCAATATGAGAGTTTAAAATATCAGGGTGTCGGGTAGGTAAGCACATTGCTGAAGGTAAAAGAGAAGCAAATTGGATATACAGACTTGTTTAAGTGAAGAGACCACATAATGAGTGCTTTAAAAAGCAGACTGGTATGGTACATAGTCTTTTTATGCAAGGTGGCTGTAAGAATGTCACTAGGACTCAGGTCTTAGTCACACTGTGCAACTTACAAAATTAGGCATAGTTTCCATTGAGGTAGTAAAGTTTGGAAACTGGTGGTAACAAAAAATCTCCAAAGACTTTAATGGAAATAAATGTTTTTACCACCTCAATGGAAACTAGGTCTTACATGGGGAATGGCATAAATACTAGAGAGACTGTATGAACAATATATACAGTATATATATATATATATATATATATATATATATATATATATATATATATATATATATATATATATATATATATATCCAAACAGATGCACTCATAAATGCCAAGGTGCTCTATAGTTTAGGATGTTTGGTAATTTACACAAGGATATATAAAAAACGAGGGTTAGCTAGGTGACTTTAGGTAAGATTGTTTGGGGATGTGTCTGCATTTGACAAAAGGGACCTATGTGGTTCCGAAATGTTATGCATTGTTTTTAAACTGTAAACATTAAATGTGAAGTTTTAACTGAAAAGTCCACTGAGTGCTTATCTTTGCTGTGGTATATATATATATATATATATATATATATACACACTGTATATATATATATATATATATATATATATATATATATATATATATATATATATATATATATATATATATATATATATATATATATATATATATTTCTAAGGACATTAGCAAAATTACCAGTTTGTAAGAAAAAGTGAGATTTTACCAAATATCTATGACTTTATAAAGCTCATTCCCAAAAGTAAGATGGGAACTGATGCGTGTGTGTATCATAAAGTAAGGAAACTCTTTATAACATATCATATGTAACAATACATAATTTATGCACTATAGAAAGGAAACAATTATCACACTTTTCCTTACTTGAATGCATTGATATATCAGTTTAAATGGCTTCCTTCATAAAACCATTATGTTTTTTTTTAAATTAGTTTCTCATAATGTTAAGGGTCTCAATTCATTTTATTAAAAAGTAAGTCCAAAAATTGTAGGAATCTCAGTTTAACACTATATTGTTCCAAGAAATGTGACGTATATAGTTAATAGCATTAGTCTAATTGTTATAGGACACACTTTGGGTGGCACTACCAGTAGCCCTCAAGGTATAGCAGAGGCAATTACCTAATATTAAAGAGGCATTGCAGTAAAAATGTTCTATCATCAATACTGCTGGCATTTTTATTGCCTGAATAAGCATGAAGTAAAAGATGTAAATTAGCCAATGAGCATTAGTAGTAAGTGCCTATCAATCAAACAAAATTAGTATAAAGTACACATTTGATAGCTGTTAGTTACAAGTTCCAGGGTTAAAATATTGCAGGTGTGTTTGCCTACAATAGGGAACAGAGTACAAAATGTAGAAGTATAGATAGTAAACAGCAACTACTTACTAGGTAAGCTTGTACTTATTAAGCTTGTGGGGTTTTCCTTCAGTAGCTGAGACTACTTGTTTGCACACAAAATCATTTTTATTCTTCACATATATGTAGCAAAATGGCTCTTCTATTACTGCACATGTATCAAGTGAGCTGAACGATGCAGTGACACTAGGGGATCAAGGAGCCTTTTTGCATTTCTATCACTTCTCCATTAATCATACTTCAAAAATAAGCAATGTGTTTTGGGTTTCTGGTTCTGCCTAGAGTTCAGATTATGATCATGTATGGCCCTTACCTGTATATGAATCCGGGTGGAATGTCAGCTGCAAAACATCTTTTCCATCTTCATCATCTTCTTCATCCTCATTTATTGATTCTGTATACAAAATTTCCTTACATAGTTCAGTTACTTCCAACAAAGACTTAAAAGGCATATTCATACACCAGAAACATTTTTAATTGCTTTAAGGACCACTCAATGCAGTAAAATTGCATAATTAAATGCATAAAAAAAGACAATGGTTTAACACCTACTCTGAATTTCAAATAAGTAGCAGATTTTTTTTGTTCTCCAATTTCTTGCCCCCCTGTATCATGTGACAGACATCAGCCAATTAAAGACTAGTATACGTATACCCTGTGAGCGTGTGCACATGCTCAGTAGGATCTTGTTCCCCAGAAAGCGTGTATATAAAAAGATCATGCTCTTTCTGAATCATAAAAGTTTATTTTGACTTGAGGGTCCCTTATACACTCCCATACTGCTCTTTCCGAACTAAGCAGATTTTTTGATTAATGTGGGGTATAGAACTGGAAGCATAAGGTGGTAGGACGGATATAACATGGCTATGATTTGTTCAATCCTGCAGGGAGCTGGGAGGGTAGAAACGTGTTTTACGTGCATAGCTACATTATAGTTTAAAGGGACAGCAAAGTCCAAATTAAACTTTCATCATTCAGACAGACCAATTTTAAACAACGTTTTAGTTTACTTTTGTTATCAAATTTGTTTTGTTCTTTTGGTACCCATTGTTGAAGAGTAAACATAGTAGCAGTAATGCATACTGGGAGATAGTTGAACACATTGAATGAGCCAATGACAAGAGGTATATATTTGCAGCCACCAATTAACAGCTAGCTCTTATTAGTACATTGCTTTTCCAGAGCCTGCCTAGGTACCAAGAGCACACTGCAAATTTGATAATAGAAGTAAATTTGAAGCTTGTTTAAAATTGCATTTTCTGTCTGAATCATGAAAATGTAATTTTGTCTTTACTGTCCCTTTAAGCATTTTGGACAAATGTGATGAACTGACTGACAGCTCTATGAATGGGAGGTTATAGTGAAATGATAATGGCACTAGTTTAAATCAGGGTATGTAACTTCCATTCATTAGTGAACCACCTCCATGGATACTGATTCATACATAAAGTGGTCGCTGATGTCTCTCTTATCATTAGGTAGATGAAAAATATCAACATCACTTACCATCATAGAGGTCTGAGTGGATATTAACCTGAAGAATATCCCTTTCATCTATCTCATCCTCTATCTGCTCACTAGCAATGTCTACATTTTCCTCTGGGAGTCCTGTAACATTAACAATATTAAATACAAATATTTATATTCAATCAAAGAAGGACCAAGGCTGCACAGGGATCAAATACTTTATTACTGAAAAAATACACAAGGGTTAATTGTGAATCCGGGCCGTCTAGTCTCCACCCAAATTCCAAACACAACATACACACACAATATAAAAAGCCTGAGTGGCGAACACTAGCTACTATTGCTGTAAAATACCTAACATTAAGCAAGATACTGCAGTATGCTACTGAAATCTACCAATTACAGCAGATTAAACACATACTATATACATGTATCAAATGGTACACATTGCTGCCAAAAGATAAATGAACCTATGTGGGGCCCCAACACATGAACAGCTGATTGAAATTCAGAACAGTTCCCAGGTATTTAAGTGTATAAAACACGCACTGGTGTTCAATGTAAAATGATTCCCACTTGCAGTTCAACCAAAACTGATGCGTTAGTTCACCCAGCCAGGCACTCAAGTGTTAAATAACACGCTCTGGCTGCCGACATGTAAAGCTTTGAATACAGTTTATGGGTGTTTCATTTAACTGTGTATATATTTTGGTTGTTTCATGTTTTCATCTGTAACAACTTGGGGTAACTTCCTCTTTGTATCCACTTGGCACTTAATGTGTACAATGTATCAAAAGAACAAAAAGTATCAGCTGTCTGTTTCGTTTGATTACTCACTCTCTACTAACCAGCAAGTCTCTAAAAGCCAAACCTCACCTATATTCTCTTGTACAAAGACATCGCCCGGCAGGACTGCTGCTCCTGTAGATATTTTCTATGTGCTCCGCGATGTTTATAGTTACCGGTGGGTCGGCATCTTCACTTGCTCTATTGTATGCAATTCGTCAGGAGAGCTCAAACAATTGTAGCAGCATTGTAGCTTAGTTCGTCAACTCGTGGCTGTGACGTCAACAGTGACTCCTCATGGCGCATTTCGCCCCTCCCACTGAAGGATAACAACGGGGCCTCATCAGATATATACACTAGAGGCTTAGGTTACTCTTTTATTCAGTTTGTTACTCAAAGTCACGCCTCTAATCAACGGAGTATATATATCCCAATCAGTTCCAATCATCATGCACAATGCACGATATATATTTCAAAGCAGTTAAGCTTTGAGCAATAGGAAAACACTAAGTGCCTGGGAACTGTTCTGAATTTCAATCAGCTGTTCATGTGTTGGGGCCCCACATAGGTTCATTTATCTTTTGGCAGCAATGTGTACCATTTGATACATGTATATAGTATGTGTTTAATCTGCTGTAATTGGTAGATTTCAGTAGCATACTGCAGTATCTTGCTTAATGTTAGGTATTTTACAGCAATAGTAGCTAGTGTTCGCCACTCAGGCTTTTTATATTGTGTGTGTATGTTGTGTTTGGAATTTGGGTGGAGAATAGACGGCCCGGATTCACAATTAACCCTTGTGTATTTTTTCAGTAATAAAGCATTTGATCCCTGTGCAGCCTTGGTCCTTCTTTGATTGAATATAAATTTATTCAATTCTTTTCTTTATAATGTGTTTCATAAAATGTAGCTATCTGCACCCTCACTAACTGAAAAAGTCAACAACCAGGGTGCTCCCACAAACCCCCAAAGGTAACTCAGTGGTAAGCAATAGTAATATAAATGCTGCTGTGATCAAATGGACCTGAAACCTGCGCTTATAAAATGTTCCCCTAAATGGTCGACTGGCTGCTATGGCCCCCCCCCCCCCCCCCCCCAGAGCAGGGCCGGATTGGCCTACCAGGATACCAGGAGAACTGCCGGTGGGCTGCAGCAGCTGGGGCTAGAAAACTACAATTTAAAGGGGTGATTAATAGATGCTATTGGGTTGTAGGTTGTCTATATAACAACAATCTGGCACTTTTATTTAATATGAAGTAATATAATTTAATTCTGAAAAAAATATTGGGGGACTGAGTATTACAGTAATCCCCTTTGAGAAAGATGGGACATGCGCATTCTACTGACTCAACAGAAAATAGGGCTGGTCTTCATATTTTTCCATGACTGCTTTTTATTCCCTGCCCCAAGCACTTGAGCCCTGGTGCCACTGCACCTGCTGCACCAATGGTAGTTCCACCCCTGGTAGATACAAAAGATAGCTGACTGCCCTCACTAGATTGTATAACAGACACAAATATTTTATTATATAGGTGATGTTTTGGGGAAATAGATAGGTAGGTAAAACAATCCACAAGTCCTAGCCAAATATTACACAGTGTTTTACTTACTTGTATAAAGGTCGGAATGGATTTTCACCTGCAGAATCTCCTTATCATCTATCTCATCCTCTCCTTCTTTGCTAACAGTGTCTAAATCGTCCTTTTGAATAACTGTCTCAAGAGATAATGAAAGATGTTTTTACAACAATACCATACAACACATTTTTGCTCTGTTAAATTGATGACTTATTGCCTTGTTATGTTTCAGCAAGCAGGTGACTGGGAACCTACCTCACCCTCATATCACAAGAACGGTCACGGCCATTCAATGTAAGTCAAAGCATTAATCTCTCTTAAATCGTGTGCCTTATTTTCCTTATGCCATCATTTGACACCTTATATTGATGCAAGAAATTAATCACTTCTGTGGCAACTAGACAATGTATTTTTTTTTTTATTTAAAGGAATGGAAAGAATGAGGAAATATGTTTGTTACAAGAAAATAGGAAAAGCATGTCAAATGGACATAAAAGTGAATAGTATGTATATTCCAATCATACAATTTTAATAGCATTTACAATATTTAGTCTTTTTTTTTAATTCCACTTTAAGCACTTTGAGCATATTGCCACTGCCGATCTCAGAACTTAATCAGCTGCTGATTGGTCCATGTGTACCATTTGGTCCTTGTCTAACAATCAAGCACATGTGTAATATGAATGTACCAATCAGGAACTGTGTATGTTGACATTTTGAGTTAACAAAAAAGCTTAGAACAACATTTATATTCCAAATATTATAATACATTATATCACGGGTCGACAAACCCAGGCTACTAAACGTTTAGGTTATTCTCCATTTATCAATATACAAATACCACTGTCTGGTGCCTAAAAAAAAAGTTTATTGCAAAGTGTTTTATACTACCCCAAGGTTAACATTTTATAGTATAATCTCAAAGATGTTAACCTTGGGGTGAAGAAATCAATTTATCAGGTAAGCATAAATTTACTTTTTTCTACCGCAAAAAGATTACATAAACGTACACAAAAGGCTTTTCAGGGAGTATATTCCTGTTGACAACGCATTGCAAGTTATACTGACGAAAGCATAGGATAAATACTCAAACATTTGTTTTTATTTGGCTTTTTTTAGATGCATGGATAAAAAGGGCAACATTGAAATTTACATGAATGCAATTTCAATGTTAGTGAAGCGTATTGCAAAATTCTTCTATTTAACAAAAATGATTCTATTGCAAAAATGTTTTTATTTAAAATTTAAATGCACCCTCACTAAGGGATAGAAATTTAGAATGGGTGCATTTAAATTTTAAATAAAAACATTTTTGCAATATACTTCCATTAGCAAAAACATTTCTAGCAAACTGTATTACTATTTTTCAGAGGCATACACACATATGCTGTCAGTGCTCCGTGCACCAGCATTCAAAAACCACACCTTCTCAGAGTCAGCAATATCTTGTATGAAACCAATTAAGTCTTCACTGACACAATACACTCTACCTCACCTCCAGCTCTCTGAGCAGGCATAGAGTTTGAATCCTGACGCTCTAGTCACACACAGCATATGTGCGTATGCCACTGAAACATTAATACGTTTTAATAGAATCATTTTTGATAAATAGAAGAATTTTGCAATACGCTTCACTAACATTGAAATTGCATTCATGTAAATTTCAATGTTGCCCTTTTTATCCATGCATCTAAAAAAAGCCAAATAAAAACAAATGTTTGAGTATTTATCCTATGCTTTCGTCAGTATAACTTGCAATGCGTTGTCAACAGGAATATACTCCCTGAAAAGACTTTTGTGTACGTTTATGTAATCTTTTTGCGGTAGAAAACAGTAAATTTATGCTTACCTGATAAATTGATTTCTTCTATGATACGACGAGTCCACGGATTCATCCTTTACTCGTGGGATATTATCCTCCTGCTAACAGGAAGTGGCAAAGAGCACCACAGCAGAGCTGTCTATATAGCTCCTCTCTTGACTCCACCCCCCAGTCATTCGACCGAAGGTACAGGAAGAAAAAGGAGAAACTAAAAAGGTGCAGAGGTGACTGAAGTTTTAAATCATAAAAATATAATCTGTCTTAAATTGACAGGACGGGCCGTGGACTTGTCGTATCATAGAAGAAATCAATTTATCAGGTAAGCATAAATTTACTTTTCTTCTATAAGATACGACGAGTCCACGGATTCATCCTTTACTTGTGGGATACAATACCAAAGCTACAGGACACGGATGAACGGGAGGGACAATACAGATGCCTAAACAGAAGGCACCACTGCTTGAAGAACTTTTATCCCAAAAATAGCCTCTGAAGAAGCAAAAGTATCAAATTTGGAAAATTTGGAAAAGGTATGAAGCGAAGACCAAGTCGCAGCCTTACAAATCTGTTCAACAGAAGCATAATTATTAAAAGCCCATGTGGAAGCCACCGCTCTATTATAGTGAGCTGTAATTCTTTCAGGGGGCTGCTGTCCAGCAGTCTCGTATGCCGAACGGATGATGCTTTTCAGCCAAAAAAGAAAGAGAGGTAGCCGTAGCTTTTTGACCTCTACGTTTTCCAGAATAGACAACAAACAGAGAAGATGTTTGACGGAAATCTTTGGTCGCTTGCAAGTAAAACTTCAAAGCACGAACCACGTCCAAGTTGTGCAACAGACACTCCTTCTTAGAGGAAGGATTAGGACACAGGGAAGGAACAACAATCTCCTGATTGATATTCTTATTAGTAACAACCTTAGGAAGGAATCCAGGTTTGGTATGCAAAACCACCTTATCAGAATGGAAAACAAGATAAGGCGAGTCGCATTGCAATGCAGATAGTTCAGAAACTCTTCGAGCCGAAGAGGTAGCAACTAAAAACAGAACTTTCCAAGATAGAAGCTTAATATCTATGGAATGCATAGGTTCAAACGGAACCCCTTGAAGAACGTTAAGAACTAAATTCAAACTCCATGGCGGAGCAACAGGTTTAAACACAGGCTTGATTCTAACTAAAGCCTGACAAAACGACTGAACGTCTGGAACATCTGCCAGACGCTTGTGCAGTAAAATTGATAAAGCAGATATCTGTCCCTTTAGGTAATTTGCTGATAACCACTTCTCCAATCCTTCTTGGAAAAAGGACAAAATCCTAGGAATCCTGATCTTATTCCATGAGTAGCCTTTGGATTCACACCAATAAAGATATTTACACCATATCTTATGATAAATTTTCCTAGTGACAGGCTTTCGAGCCTGAATCAAGGTATCTATGACCGACTCAGAGAATCCCCGCTTGGGTAAAATCAAGCGTTCAATCTCCAGGCAGTCAGCTGCAGAGAAACTAGATTTGGATGCTGGAACGGACCTTAAATGAGAAGGTCCTGTCTCAGTGGCAGTGTCCACGGTGGTAGAGATGACATGTCCACCAGGTCTGCATACCAAGTCCTGCGTGGCCACGCAGATGCTATCAAAATCACAGAAGCTCTCTCCTGTTTGATTCTGGCAATCAGACGAGGAAGGAGAGGAAATGGTGGAAACACATAAGCCAGGTTGAACGACCAAGGTACTGCTAGAGCATCTATCAGTACTGCTTGAGGATCCCTTGATCTGGACCCGTAACAAGGAAGTTTGGCATTCTGACGAGATGCCATCAGATCCAATTCTAGTATGCCCCATTGATGAATCAATTGTGCAAACACCTCCGGATGGAGTTCCCACTCCCCCGGATGAAAAGTCTGATGACTTAGAAAATCCGCTTCCCAGTTCTCCACTCCTGGGATATAGATTGCTGATAGATGGCAAGAGTGAGTCTCTGCCCATCAAATTATTTTGGAAACCTCTATCATCACTAGAGAACTCTTTGTTCCCCCCTGATGATTGATATATGCTACAGTTGTGATATTGTCCGACTGGAATCTTATGAATCTGGCCGAAGCCAGCTGAGGCCACGCCTGAAGCGCGTTGAATATTGCTCTCAGTTCTAGAATATTTATCTTGAGGAGAGCCTCTTCCTGAGTCCACACACCCTGTGCTTTCAGGGAATTCCAGACTGCACCCCAGCCCAATAGGCTGGCGTCCGTCGTCACTATGACCCATGCTGGCCTGCAGAAACACATTCCCTGGGACAGATGATCCTGTGACAACCACCAAAGAAGAGAGTCTCTGGTCTCTTGATCCAGATTTATCTGAGGAGATAAATTTGCATAATGCCCATTCCACTGTTTGAGCATGCATAGTTGCAGTGGTCTGAGATGCAAGCGAGCAAATGGAACTATGTCCATTGCCGCTACCATTAGTCCAATTACCTCTATACACTGAACCACTGACGGCCGAGGAATGGAATGAAGAGCTCGGCAGGTAGTTAAAATCTTTGATTTCTTGACCTCCGTCAGAAAAAATGTCATGTTTACCGAATCTATCAGAGTTCACAGGAATGGAACTCTTGTGAGGGGGATAAGTGAACTCTTTTTTACGTTCACCTTCCACCCGTGAGATCTTAGAAAAGCCAACACGATGTCCGTGTGAGATTTGGCTAGTTGGTAAGTTGACGCCTGAATTAAGATATCGTCCAGATAAGGCGCCACTGCTATGCCCCGCGGCCTTAGAACCGCCAGAAGGGACCCTAGCACTTTTGTGAAAATTCTGGGAGCTGTGGCCAACCCGAAGGGAAGAGCCACAAACTGGTAATGCTTGTCCAGGAAGGCGAACCTGAGGAACTGGTGATGATCTTTGTGGATAGGAATGTGAAGATACGCATCCTTTAAATCCAAGGTGGTCATATATTGACCCTCCTGGATCATGATATAAACATTCAAACTATGCAGCTAAGTTTGCCCCACAAGGAAAGGAAAACTTAACCCTTACTAGAAAAAACGGATAATTAATAAACGTTTAAATCAGGAAAAAACACCCCCTGCACCTCGCCACAGCCCTGCTGTGGCGCCTACCTGCCCTCAGGGGTCTGTAAAACAGGGTTAAAGCTTCGATTTGGCCCAATACTCTCACAAGGGCCCACCGGAGTTGGAGCTTGCTGCTTGCCTGACAAATACAACTGCGCAACTGAGGCGCGAAAATAGGCCCCGCCCATCTCCCTCGATGTCTCTAAGCCCAAATGAACCGCACCAGAGTGGTCTCAAACTAGCCATGTGGGTTCCTAAACCCAAAAAGAAGCCAAGTGTACCCTCTCATTAAGCATGAAAAACATTCCTTCCTAAAAAAGTTATCAGCACTCCCAGTTAAATAAACGTTTGCCCACAAACATTCAAACTCAGTGTCAACCATTTTTTCTTAGCCCATATATGCAAGCTTAGTAATACCCCTCTACATCTTTTAGGATTACTGCTTACCATTTCCCTCATGGGGATACTGTCTGCCAATTCTGAAATACCACAGTCTCTCCAGAAAAAAATGGCTGAACATACCTCACTGCTTATAGCATGAAAAACGTTCATCACACTGAAGTTTCTTAAGTACTCCTCAGCCATTCTGTGGGAACTGCTCTGGATCTTAGTGACAAATGCTAAGATCATCAGCCTCCAGTCAGAAGTCTTCATCCATCTGCTGCCTGAGGGAAAATCGTACACACCGGTACCATTTAAAATAAAAAACTCTTGCTTGAAGAAAATAAAAACTAACATTTTATCACCTCTTTCACTTTACCCTTCCTAGTAATTAGAGTAGGCAAAGAGAATGACTGGGGGTGGAGTCAAGGGAGGAGCTATATAGACCGCTCTGCTTTGGTGCTCTTTGACACTTCCTGTTAACAGGAGGCTAATATCCCACAAGTAAAGGATGAATCCGTGGACTCGTCGTATCTTATAGAAGAAATAGGGCCTGGTAATAATGACCTTCTGTTCTGATCTAAGTCATTACTGTGAAGAATGACTGCAAAAAAATATAATTTATGCTTACCTGATAAATTCATTTCTCCTGTAGTGTAGTCAGTCCACGGGTCATCCATTACTTATGGGATTATAACTCCTCCCTAACAGGAAGTGCAAGAGGATCACCCAAGCAGAGCTGCTATATAGCTCCTCCCCTCTACGTCATATCCAGTCATTCGACCGAAACCATACGAGAAAGGAGAAACTATAGGGTGCAGTGGTGACTGGAGTTTAATTAAAATTTAGACCTGCCGTAAAAAACAGGGCGGGCCGTGGACTGACTACACTACAGGAGAAATGAATTTATCAGGTAAGCATAAATTATATTTTCTCCTGTTAAGTGTAGTCAGTCCACGGGTCATCCATTACTTATGGGATACCAATACCAAAGCTAAAAGTACACGGATGACGGGAGGGACAGGCAGGATCTTTACACGGAAGGAACCACTGCCTGTAGAACCTTTCTCCCAAAAACAGCCTCAGAAGAAGCAAAAGTGTCAAATTTGTAAAATTTTGAAAAAGTGTGAAGTGAAGACCAAGTTGCAGCCTTGCAAATCTGTTCAACAGAGGCCTCATTCTTAAAGGCCCAAGTGGAAGCCACAGCTCTAGTAGAATGAGATGTAATCCTTTCAGGAGGCTGCTGTCCAGCAGTCTCATAGGCTAAACGTATTATGCTACGAAGCCAAAAAGAGAGAGAGGTAGCTGAAGCTTTTTGACCTCTCCTCTGTCCAGAATAAACGACAAACAGGGAAGAAGTTTGACGAAAATCTTTAGTTGCCTGCAAATAAAATTTCAGGGCACGGACGACGTCCAGATTGTGCAAAAGTCGTTCCTTCTTTGAAGAAGGGTTAGGGCACAATGATGGAACAACAATCTCTTGATTGATATTCTTGTTAGTGACTACCTTAGGTAAGAACCCAGGTTTAGTACGCAGAACTACCTTGTCTGAATGAAAAATCAGATAAGGAGAATCACAATGTAAGGCCGATAACTCAGAGACTCTTCGAGCCGAGGAAATAGCCATTAAAAACAGAACTTTCCAAGATAACAGCTTGATATCGATGGAATGAAGGGGTTCAAACGGAACACCTTGCAGAACGTTAAGAACTAAGTTTAAGCTCCACGGCGGAGCAACAGTCTTAAACACAGGCTTAATCCTAGCCAAAGCCTGACAAAAAGCCTGAACGTCTGGAACTTCTGCCAGACGTTTGTGTAAAAGGATAGACAGAGCTGAAATCTGTCCCTTTAACGAACTAGCAGATAAACCCTTTTCTAAACCTTCTTGTAGAAAAGACAATATCCTAGGAATCCTAACCTTACTCCATGAGTAACTCTTGGATTCGCACCAATATAAGTATTTACGCCATATTTTATGGTAAATTTTCCTGGTAACAGGTTTCCTAGCCTGTATTAAGGTATCAATCACTGACTCCGAGAATCCACGCTTTGATAGAATCAAGCGTTCAATCTCCATGCAGTCAGCCTCAGAGAAATTAGATTTGGATGTTTGAAAGGACCCTGAATCAGAAGGTCCTGCCTCAGAGGCAGAGACCATGGTGGACAGGACGACATGTCCACTGGATCTGCATACCAGGTCCTGCGTGGCCACGCAGGCGCTATTAGAATCACTGATGCTCTCTCCTGTTTGATCCTGGCAATCAATCGAGGAAGCATCGGGAAAGGTGGAAACACATAAGCCATGTTGAAGACCCAAGGTGCTGTCAGAGCATCTATCAGCACCGCTCCCGGGTCCCTGGACCTGGATCCGTAACAAGGAAGCTTGGCGTTCTGGCGAGACGCCATGAGATCCAGATCTCGTTTGCCCCAATGATGAAGCAGTTGGGCAAACACCTCCGGATGAAGTTCCCACTCCCCCGGATGAAAGGTCTGGCGACTTAGAAAATCCGCCTCCCAGTTCTCCACGCCTGGGATGTGGATCGCTGACAGGTGGCAAGAGTGAGACTCTGCCCAGCGAATTATCTTTGAGACTTCCATCATCGCTAGGGAACTCCTTGTTCCTCCTTGATGGTTGATGTAAGCCACAGTCGTGATGTTGTCCGACTGAAACCTGATGAACCTCAGAGTTGCTAACTGAGGCCAAGCCAGAAGAGCATTGAAAATTGCTCTTAATTCCAGAATGTTTATTGGAAGGAGTCTCTCCTCCTGAGTCCATGATCCCTGAGCCTTCAGGGAATTCCAGACTGCGCCCCAACCTAGAAGGCTGGCGTCTGTTGTTACAATCGTCCAATCTGGCCTGCGGAAGGGCATCCCCTTGGACAGATGTGGCCGAGAAAGCCACCATAGAGTAATCCCCATTCCACTGACTTAGCATGCACAATTGCAGCGGTCTGAGATGCAGGCGCGCAAATGGTACTATGTCCATTGCCGCTACCATTAAGCCGATTACCTCCATGCACTGAGCCACTGACGGGTGTTGAATGGAATGAAGGACACGGCAAGCATTTAGAAGTTTTGATAACCTGTCCTCCGTCAGGTAAATTTTCATTTCTACAGAATCTATAAGAGTCCCTAGAAAGGGAACTCTTGTGAGTGGCAATAGAGAACTCTTTTCTACGTTCACCTTCCACCCATGCGACCTTAGAAATGCCAGAACTAACTCTGTATGAGACTTGGCAGTTTGGAAACTTGACGCTTGTATCAGAATGTCGTCTAGGTACGGAGCTACCGCTATGCCTCGCAGTCTTAGTACCGCCAGAAGAGAGCCCAGAACCTTTGTAAAGATTCTTGGAGCCGTAGCTAACCCGAAGGGAAGAGCTACAAACTGGTAATGCCTGTTTAGGAAGGCAAATCTTAGATACCGGTAATGATCCTTGTGAATCGGTATGTGAAGGTAGGCATCCTTTAAATCCACTGTGGTCATGTACTGACCCTCTTGGATCATGGGTAAGATGGTTCGAATAAGTTCCATTTTGAACGATGGAACTCTTAGGAATTTGTTTAGGATCTTTAAGTCCAAGATTGGTCTGAAGGTTCCCTCTTTTTTGGGAACCACAAACAGATTTGAATAGAATCCTTGCCCGTGTTCCGACCGCGGAACTGGGTGGATCACTCCCATTAGTAAGAGGTCTTGTACACAGCGTAGAAACGCCTCTTTCTTTATCTGGTTTGCTGATAACCTTGAAAGATGAAATCTCCCTTGTGGAGGAGAAGCTTTGAAGTCCAGAAGATATCCCTGAGATATGATCTCCAACGCCCAGGGATCCTGGACATCTCTTGCCCAAGCCTGGGCGAAGAGAGAAAGTCTGCCCCCCACTAGATCCGTTTCCGGACCGGGGGCCCTCACTTCATGCTGTCTTAGGGGCAGCAGCAGGTTTTCTGGCCTGCTTGCCCTTGTTCCAGGACTGGTTAGGTTTCCAGCCCTGTCTGTAGCGAGCAACAGTTCCTTCCTGTCTTGGAGCGGAGGAAGTTGATGCTGCTCCTGCCTTGAAGTTACGAAAGGCACGAAAATTAGACCGTTTAGCCTTTGGTTTGGCCCTGTCTTGAGGCAGGGCATGGCCCTTACCTCCAGTAATGTCAGCAATAATTTCTTTCAAGCCGGGCCCGAATAATGTCTGCCCTTTGAAAGGAATATTAAGCAATTTAGATTTAGAAGTCACATCAGCTGACCAGGATTTAAGCCACAGCGCTCTACGCGCTTGAATGGCGAATCCGGAGTTCTTAGCCGTAAGTTTGGTTAAGTGTACTACGGCATCAGAAATAAATGAATTAGCTAGCTTAAGGGCTTTAAGCTTGTTCATAATCTCATCCAATGGAGCTGTGCTAAGGGTCTCTTCCAGAGACTCAAACCAGAATGCCGCCGCAGCAGTGACAGGCGCGATGCATGCAAGGGGTTGTAATATAAAACCTTGCTGAACAAACATTTTCTTAAGGTAACCCTCTAACTTTTTATCCATTGGATCTGAAAAAGCACAGCTATCCTCCACCGGGATAGTGGTGCGCTTAGCCAGAGTAGAAACTGCTCCCTCCACCTTAGGGACCGTCTGCCATAGGTCCCGTGTGGTGGCGTCTATTGGAAACATTTTTCTAAATATAGGAGGGGGTGAAAAGGGCACACCGGGGTCTATCCCACTCCTTGTTAACAATTTCTGTAAGCCTTTTAGGTATAGGAAAAACGGCAGTACACGCCGGTACCGCAAAATATTTATCCAGCCTACATACTTTCTCTGGAATTGCAACCGTGTTACAATCATTCAGAGCCGCTAATACCTCCCCTAGTAATACACGGAGGTTCTCAAGCTTAAATTTAAAATTTGAAATCTCTGAATCCAGTTTACTTGGATCAGATCCGTCACCCACAGAATGAAGCTCTCCGTCCTCATGTTCTGCAAATTGTGACGCAGTATCAGACATGGCTCTATTATTATCAGCGCACTCTGTTCTTACCCCAGAGTGATCACGTTTACCTCTTAATTCTGGCAATTTAGATAGCACTTCAGTCATAACATTAGCCATGTCTTGCAAAGTGATTTGTATGGGCCGCCCTGATGTACTTGGCGCCACAATATCACGCACCTCCTGAGCGGGAGGCGAAGGTACTGACACGTGAGGAGAGTTAGTCGGCATAACTTCCCCCTCGTTATCTGGTGATATTTTTTTAACATATAAAGTTTGACTTTTATTCAAAGTAACATCTATACATTGAGTGCACAAATTTCTATTGGGCTCCACATTGGCCTTTAAACATAGTGAACAAACAGATTCATCTGTGTCAGACATGTTTAAACAAACTAGCAATAACACTAGCAAGCTTGGAAAAAAAACTTTTAAATAAATTTACAAGCTATATAAAAAAACGCTACTGCGCCTTTAAGAAACATAAAAATGTGACACAGTTGAATTAACAATGAACCAAATATGTTAAAACAACCAAATTTTAACAGAAAATGTATAAAGTTAGCAGAGGATTGCACCCACCAGCAAAAGGATGATTAACCCCTTAATACCCAAAACGGATAACAGTTGAAATAATAAACGTTTTTATCACAGTCAAACACACTGTCATAGGTCTGCTGTGACTGATTACCTCCCTCAAAACTAGTTTTGGAGACCCCTGGGCTCTGTAGAGACATCCTGGACCATGGAGGAAGAAATAGGAAGACTGTGACTAAATTTTTACTGCGCAATAAAGCGCTAAAATAGGCCCCTCCCACTCATATTACAACAGTGGGGAAGCTCAGTAAACTGTTTTTATTCAGAAAAAAACGACAGCCATGTGGTAAAAATCATGCCCATAAAGTTTTATCACCAAGTACCTCAGAAAAAATGATTAACATGCCAGTAAACGTTTTAAAAACAGAATTTATGCTTACCTGATAAATTACTTTCTCCAACGGTGTGTCCGGTCCACGGCGTCATCCTTACTTGTGGGATATTCTCTTCCCCAACAGGAAATGGCAAAGAGCCCAGCAAAGCTGGTCACATGATCCCTCCTAGGCTCCGCCTACCCCAGTCATTCGACCGACGTACAGGAGGAAATATGCATAGGAGAAACCATATGATACCGTGGTGACTGTAGTTAGAGAAAATAATTCATCAGACCTGATTAAAAAAACCAGGGCGGGCCGTGGACCGGACACACCGTTGGAGAAAGTAATTTATCAGGCAAGCATAAATTCTGTTTTCTCCAACATAGGTGTGTCCGGTCCACGGCGTCATCCTTACTTGTGGGAACCAATACCAAAGCTTTAGGACACGGATGAAGGGAGGGAGCAAATCAGGTCACCTAAATGGAAGGCACAACGGCTTGCAAAACCTTTCTCCCAAAAATAGCCTCCGAAGAAGCAAAAGTATCAAATTTGTAAAATTTGGCAAAAGTGTGCAGTGAAGACCAAGTCGCTGCCTTACATATCTGGTCAACAGAAGCCTCGTTCTTGAAGGCCCATGTGGAAGCCACAGCCCTAGTGGAGTGAGCTGTGATTCTTTCTGGAGGCTGCCGTCCGGCAGACTCATAAGCCAATCGGATAATGCTTTTAAGCCAAAAAGAAAGAGAGGTAGAAGTTGCTTTTTGACCTCTCCTTTTACCAGAATAAACAACAAACAAAAAAGATGTTTGTCTGAAATCTTTAGTAGCCTCTAAATAGAATTTTAGAGCACGGACTACGTCCAAATTGTGTAACAAACGTTCCTTCTTTGAAACTGGATTCGGACACAAAGAAGGTACAACTATCTCCTGGTTAATATTTTTGTTGGAAACAACTTTCGGAAGAAAACCAGGCTTAGTACGCAAAACCACCTTATCTGCATGGAACACCAGATAGGGCGGAGAACACTGCAGAGCAGATAACTCTGAAACTCTTCTAGCAGAAGAAATTGAAACCAAAAACAAAACTTTCCAAGATAATAACTTAATATCTACGGAATGTAAGGGTTCAAACGGAACCCCTTGAAGAACTGAAAGAACTAGATTTAGACTCCAGGGAGGAGTCAAAGGTCTGTAAACAGGCTTGATTCTAACCAGAGCCTGAACAAACGCTTGAACGTCTGGCACAGCTGCCAGCCTTTTGTGAAGTAAAACAGATAAAGCAGAGATCTGTCCCTTCAGAGAACTTGCAGATAATCCTTTCTCCAAACCTTCTTGTAGAAAGGATAGAATCTTAGGAATTTTTATCTTGTTCCATGGGAATCCTTTAGATTCACACCAACAGATATATTGTTTCCATATTTTATGGTAAATCTTTCTAGTTACAGGCTTTCTAGCCTGAATCAGAGTATCTATTACAGAATCTGAAAACCCACGCTTTGATAAAAACAGAATTTATGTTTACCTGATAAATTACTTTCTCCAACGGTGTGTCCGGTCCACGGCGTCATCCTTACTTGTGGGATATTCTCTTCCCCAACAGGAAATGGCAAAGAGCCCAGCAAAGCTGGTCACATGATCCCTCCTAGGCTCCTCCTTCCCCAGTCATTCGACCGACGTAAAGGAGGAATATTTGCATAGGAGAAATCATATTATACCGTGGTGACTGTAGTTAAAGAAAATAAATCATCAGACCTGATTAAAAAACCAGGGCGGGCCGTGGACCGGACACACCGTTGGAGAAAGTAATTTATCAGGTAAACATAAATTCTGTTTTCTCCAACATAGGTGTGTCCGGTCCACGGCGTCATCCTTACTTGTGGGAACCAATACCAAAGCTTTAGGACACGGATGATGGGAGGGAGCAAATCAGGTCACCTAGATGGAAGGCACCACGGTTTGCAAAACCTTTCTCCCAAAAATAGCCTCAGAAGAAGCAAAAGTATCAAATTTGTAAAATTTGGTAAAAGTGTGCAGTGAAGACCAAGTCGCTGCCTTACATATCTGATCAACAGAAGCCTCGTTCTTAAAGGCCCATGTGGAAGCCACGGCCCTAGTGGAATGAGCTGTGATTCTTTCAGGAGGCTGCCGTCCGGCAGTCTCATAAGCCAATCTGATGATGCTTTTAAGCCAAAAAGATAGAGCGGTAGAAGTTGCTTTTTGACCTCTCCTTTTACCAGAATAAACAACAAACAAGGAAGATGTTTGCCTGAAATCCTTTGTAGCATCTAAATAGAATTTTAGAGCACGGACAACGTCCAAATTGTGTAACAAACGTTCCTTCTATGAAACTGGATTCGGACACAAAGAAGGTACAACTATCTCCTGGTTAATATTTTTGTTGGAAACAACCTTCGGAAGAAAACCAGGCTCAGTACGTAAAAACCATCTTATCTGCATGGACCAGATAGGGCGGAGAACACTGCAGAGCAGATAACTCAGAAACTCTTCTAGCAGAAGAAATTGCAACCTAAAACAAAACTTTCCAAGATAATAACTTAATATCTATGGAATGTAAGGGTCCAAACGGAACCCCTTGAAGAACTGAAAGAACTAGATTAAGACTCCAGGGAAGAGTCAAAGGTCTGTAAACAGGCTTGATTCTAACCAGAGCCTGAACAAACGCTTAAACGTCTGGCACAGCTGCCAGCCTTTTGTGAAGTAAAACAGATAAAGCAGAGATCTGTCCCTTCAGAGAACTCGCAGAAAATCCTTTCTCCAAACCTTCTTGTAGAAAGGAAAGAATCTTAGGAATTTTTATCTTGTTCCATGGGAATCCTTTAGATTCACACCAACAGATATATTTTTTCCATATATTATGGTAAATTTTTCTAGTTACAGGCTTTCTAGCCTGAATAAGAGTATCTATTACAGAATCTGAAAACCCACGCTTTGATAAAATCAAGCGTTCAAACTCCAAGCAGTCAGTTGGAGGAAAACCAGATTTGGATGTTCGAATGGACCCTGAATAAGAAGGTCCTGTCTCAAAGGTAGCTTCCATGGTGGAGCCGATGACACATTCACCAGGTCTGCATACCAAGTCCTGCGTGGCCACACAGGAACTATCAAGGTCACCGAAGCCCTCTCCAGATTGATCCTGGCTACCAGCCTGGGAATGAGAGGAAACGGTGGGAATACATAAGCTAGGTTGAAGATCCAAGGTGCTACTATTGTATCCAATAGAGTCGCCTTGGGATCCCTGGACTTGGACCCGTAACAAGGGACCATGAAGTTCTGACGAGAGGCCATCAGAACCAAGTCTGGAATGCCCCATAATTGAGTTATTTGGGCAAAGATTTCCAGATGGAGTTCCCACTCCCCCGGATGCTCCTCCATCGCCAGGGAACTCCTTGTTACCCCCTGATGGTTGATATATGTAACAGTCGTCATGATGACTGATTGAAACCTTATGAATTTGGCCTTTGCTAGTCGAGGCCAAGCCTTGAGAGCATTGAATATCGCTCTCAGTTCCATTATGTTTATCGGGAGAAGAGAGTCTTCCCGAAACCATAGACCCTGAGTTTTCAGGGGTTCCCAGACCGCGCCCCAGCCCACCAGACTGGCGTCGGTCGTGACAATGACCTATTCTGGTCTGCGGAAGCTCATTCCCTGTGACAGGTTGTCCAGGGTCAGCCACCAACGGAGTGAATCTCTGGTTATTTGATCTACTTGTATCGTCGGAGACAAGTCTGTATAATCCCCATTCCACAGTCTGAGCATGCCCAGGTGCAATGGTCTTAGATGAATTCGTGCAAAAGGAACTATGTCCATTGCCGCAACCATCAACCCTATTACTTCCATGGACTGCGCTATGGAAGGAAGAAGAACAGAATGAAGTACCTGACAAGAGCTTAGAAGTTTTGATTTTCTGGCCTCTATCAGAAAAACCTTCATTTCTAAGGAAACTATTATTGTTCCCAAGAAGGGAACTCTTGTTGACGGGGACAGAGAACTTTTTTCTATGTTCACTTTCCACCTGTGAGATCTGAGAAAGGCTAGGACAATGTCCGTATGAGCCCTTGCTTTTGACAGAGACGACACTTGAATCAGGATGTCGTCCAAGTAAGGTACTACTGCAATGCCCCTTGGTCTTAGCACCGCTAGAAGGGACACTAGTACCCTTGTGAAAATCCTTGGAGCAGTGGCTAATCCGAATGGAAGTGCCACAGGTAATGCTTGTCCAGAAAGGCGAACCTTAGGAACCGAAAATGTTCCTTGTGGATAGGAATACGTAGGTACGCATCCTTTAAGTCCACCGTGGTCATGAATTGACCTTCCTGGATGGTAGGAAGGATCGTTCGAATGGTTTCCATTTTGAATGATGAAACCCTTAGAAACTTGTTTAGAATCTTGAGATCTAAAATAGGTCTGAATTTTCCCTCTTTTTTGGGAATTATGAACAGGTTGGAGTAAAAACCCATCCCTTGTTCTCCTAATGGAACAGGATGAATCACTCCCATGCTAAACAGGTCTTCTACACAGTGTAAGAATGCCTGTTCGAAGATAATTGAGACCCGTGGAACCTTCCCCTTGGGAGTAGTTCCCTGAATTCCAGGAGATAACCTTGAGAAACTATTTCTAGCGCCCAAGGATCCTGAACATCTCTTGCCCCAGCCTGAGCAAAGAGAGAAAGTCTGCCCCCCACCAGATCCTTCCCAGATCGGGGGCCAACACTTCATGCTGTTTTGGTAGCAGTGGCAGGTGACTTGGCCTGCTTACCCTTGTTCCAGCCTTGCATCGGCCTCCAGGCTGGCTTGGTTTGAGAAGTATTACCCTCTTGCTTAGAGGGTGTAGAATTTGAGGCTGGTCCGTTTCTGCGAAAGGGACGAAAATTTGGCTTCTTTTTAGCCTTAAAAGACCTATCCAGAGGAAGGGCGTGGCCCTTTCCCCCAGTGATGCCTGAAATAATCTCTTTCAAGTCAGGGCCAAACAGTGTTTTACCCTTGAAAGGGATGTTAAGCAAAAGCGCTCTGCGCGCCACGATAGCAAACCCTGAATTATTCGCCGCTAATCTAGCTAATTGCAAAGCGGCATCTAAAATAAAAAAGAGTTAGCCAATTTAAGAGCTTGAACTCTGTCCAAAACCTCCTCGTACGAAGATTCTTTATTAAGCGACTTTTCTAGTTCTTCGAACCAGAAACACGCAGCTGTAGTGACAGGAACAATGCATGAAATTGGTTGTAGAAGGTAACCTTGCTGAACAAACATCTTTTTAAGCAAACCCTCTAACCTTTAATCCATAGGATCTTGAAAGCACAACTATCTTCTATAGGAATAGAAGTGCGTTTGTTTAGAGTAGAAACCGCCCCCTCGACCTTGGGGACTGTATGCTATAAGTCCTTTCTGGGGTCGACTATAGGAACTAATTTCTTAAATATAGGGGGAGGACAAAGGGTATGCCGGGCCTTTCCCACTCCTTATTTACTATGTCCGCCACCCGCTTGGGTATAGGAAAAACATCGGGGGGCACCGGAACCTCTAGGAACTTGTCCATTTTACCTAATTTCTCTGGAATAACCAAATTGTCACAATCATCCAGAGTAGATAATACCTCCTTAAGTAGTGCGTGGAGATGTTGAAATTTAAATTTAAAAGTTACAATATCAGGTTCTGCTTGTTGAGAAATTTTCCCTGAATCTGAAATTTCTCCCTCAGACAAAACCTCCCTCCTGGCCCCTTCAGATAGGTGTGAGGGTATGTCAGAACAGATATCATCAGCGTCCTCTTGCTCTTCAGTGTTTAAAACAGAGCAATCACGCTTTCTCTGATAAGTAGGCATTTTGGAAAAAAATGCATGCAATAGAATTATCCATTACAGCCATTAATTGTTGTATGGTAATAAGTATTGGCGCACTAGATGTACTAGGGGCCTCTTGTGTGGGCAAAACTGGTGTAGACACAGAAGGGGATGATGCAGTACCATGCTTACTCCCCCTCATTAGAGGAATCATCTTGGGCAATATCATATCTATGGCATTATTATCCCTACTTTGTTTGGACATTATGACACAAATATATCACATATATTTAAATGGGGAGACACATTGGCTTTCATACATATAGAACATCGTTATCTGATGGTTCAGACATGTTAAACAGGCTTAAACTTGTCAACAAAGCACAAAAAACGTTTTACAATAAAACCGTTACTGTCCCTTTAAATTTTAAACTGAACACACTTTATTACTGAATATGTGAAAAAGTATGAAGGAATTGTTCAAATTTCACCAAAATTTCACCACAGTAACTTAAAGCCTTAAAAGTATTGCACACCAAATCTGCATGCCATGCTTTCCAAAAACAACTGCGCATTAAAGGCGCGAAAATGAGGCTCTGTCTATGACTAGAAAAGGCCCCCAGTGAAAAAGGTGTCCAATACAGTGCCTGCCGTTTTTATTAAAACAATCCCCAAGATTTAACAACTATTAAAAGTAATAATCTGCCAAATATACTTAGTAAAGTAATCGTTTTAGCCCAGAAAAATGTCTACCAGTTTTTTAAGCCCTAATGAAGCCCTTTATTCTTTTACTTAAACTAAGAAAATGGCTTACCGGTTCCCATAGGGAAAATGACAGCTTCCAGCATTACCGAGTCTTGTTAGAAATGTGTCATACCTCAAGCAGCAAAAGTCTGCTCACTGTTTCCCCCAACTGAAGTTAATTCCTCTCAACAGTCCTGTGTGGAAACAGCCATCGATTTTAGTAACGGTTGCTAAAATCATTTTCCTCTTACAAACAGAAATCTTCATCTCTTTCCTGTTTCAGAGTAAATAGTACATACCAGCACTATTTTAAAATAACAAACTCTTGATTGAAGAATAAAAACTACATTTAAACACCAAAAAACTCTAAGCCATCTCCGTGGAGATGTTGCCTGTACAACGGCAAAGAGAATGACTGGGGAAGGAGGAGCCTAGGAGGGATCATGTGACCAGCTTTGCTGGGCTCTTTGCCATTTCCTGTTGGGGAAGAGAATATCCCACAAGTAAGGATGACGCCGTGGACCGGACACACCTATGTTGGAGAAATCAAGCGTTCAATCTCCAAGCCGTCAGTTGGAGGGAAACCAGATTCGGATGTTCGAATGGACCTTGAACAAGAAGGTCCTGTCTCAAAGGTAGCTTCCATGGTGGAGCCGATGACATATTCACCAGGTCTGCATACCAAGTCCTGCGTGGCCACGCAGGAGCTATCAAGATCACCGAAGCCCTCTCCTGATTGATCCTGGCTACCAGCCTGGGAATGAGAGGAAACGGTGGGAATACATAAGCTAGGTTGAAGGTCCAAGGTGCTACTAGTGCATCTACTAGAGTCGCCTTGGGATCCCTGGATCTGGACCCGTAGCAAGGAACCTTGAAGTTCTGACGAGAGGCCATCAGATCCATGTCTGGAATGCCCCATAATTGAGTTATTTGGGCAAAGATTTCCGGATGGAGTTCCCACTCCCCCGGATGGAATGTCTGACGACTCAGAAAATCCGCTTCCCAATTTTCCACTCCTGGGATGTGGATTGCAGACAAGTGGCAGGAGTGATCCTCCGCCCATTGAATTATCTTGGTCACTTCCTCCATCGCCAGGGAACTCCTTGTTCCCCCCTGATGGTTGATATATGCAACAGTCGTCATGTTGTCTGATTGAAACCTTATGAATTTGGCCTTTGCTAGTTGAAGCCAAGCTTTGAGAGCATTGAATATCGCTCTCAGTTCCAGAATGTTTATCGGGAGAAGAGATTCTTCCCGAGACCATAGACCCTGAGCTTTCAGGGGTTCCCAGACCGCGCCCCAGCCCACCAGACTGGCGTCGGTCGTGACAATGACCCACTCTGGTCTGCGGAAGCTCATTCCCTGTGACAGGTTGTCCAGAATCAGCCACCAACGGAGTGAATCTCTGGTCTTTTGATCTACTTGAATCGTCGGAGACAAGTCTGTATAATCCCCATTCCACTGTCTGAGCATGCACAGTTGAAATGGTCTTAGATGAATTCGTGCAAAAGGAACTATGTCCATTGCTGCAACCATCAATCCTATTACTTCCATGCACTGCGCTATGGAAGGACGAAGAACAGAATGAAGTACTTGACAAGAGCTTAGAATTTTTGATTTTCTGACCTCTGTCAGAAAAATTCTCATTTCTAAGGAATCTATTATTGTTCCCAAGAAGGGAACTCTTGTTGACGGGGACAGAGAACTTTTTTCTTTGTTCACTTTCCATCCGTGAGATCTGAGAAAGGCTAGGACAATGTCCGTATGAGCCTTTGCTTTTAACAGAGACGACGCTTGAATCAGGACGTCGTCCAAGTAAGGTACTACTGCAATGCCCCTTGGTCTTAGAACCACTAGAAGGGACCCTAGTACCTTTGTGAAAATTCTCGGAGCAGTGGCTAATCCGAATGGAAGTGCCACAAACTGGTAATGCTTGTCCAGAAAAGCGAACCTTAGGAACTGATGATGTTCCTTGTGGATAGGAATATGTAGGTACGCATCCTTTAAATCCACCGTGGTCATAAATTGACCTTCCTGGATGGTGGGAAGGATCGTTCGAATGGTTTCCATTTTGAACGATGGAACCCTGAGAAATTTGTTTAGGATCTTGAGATCTAAAATTGGTCTGAATGTTCCCTCTTTTTTGGGAACTATGAACAGGTTGGAGTAAAACCCCATCCCTTGTTCTCCTATTGGAACTGGATGAATTACTCCCATCTTTAACAGGTCTTCTACACAATGTAAGAATGCCTGTCTTTTTATTTGGTTTGAAGATAATTGAGACCTGTGGAACCTTCCCCTTGGGGGTAGTTCCTTGAATTCCAGGAGATAACCTTGAGAAACTATTTCTAGTGCCCAAGGATCCTGAACATCTCTTGCCCAAGCCTGAGCAAAGAGAGAAAGTCTGCCCCCCACCAGATCCGGTCCCGGATCGGGGGCCATCCCTTCATGCTGTTTTGGTAGCAGTGGCAGGCTTCTTGGCCTGCTTACCCTTGTTCCAGCCTTGCATCGGTCTCCAGGCTGGTTTGGGTTGTGAAGTATTACCCTCTTGCTTAGAGGATGTAGAATTAGAGGCTGGTCCGTTTCTGCAAAAGGGACGAAAATTAGGCTTATTTTTAGCCTTAAAAGACCTATCCTGAGGGAGGGCGTGGCCCTTTCCCCCGGTGATGTCTGAAATAATCTCTTTCAAATCAGGACCAAACAGTGTTTTACCCTTGAAAGGGATGTTAAGCAATTTTGTCTTGGAAGACACATCCGCTGACCAAGACTTTAGCCAAAGCGCTCTGCGCGCCACGATAGCAAACCCTGAATTTTTTGCCGCTAATCTAGCTAATTGCAAAGCGGCATCTAAAATAAAAGAGTTAGCCAATTTAAGTGCTTGAACTCTGTCCATAATCACCTCATACGAAGATTCTTTATTGAGCGACTTTTCTAGTTCTTCGAACCAGAAACACGCTGCCGTAGTGACAGGAACAATGCATGAAATTGGTTGTAGAAGGTAACCTTGCTGAACAAACATCTTTTTAAGCAAACCCTCTAATTTTTTATCCATAGGATCTTTGAAAGCACAACTATCTTCTATAGGAATAGAAGTGCGTTTGTTTAGAGTAGAAACCGCCCCCTCGACCTTGGGGACTGTCTGCCATAAGTCCTTTCTGGGGTCGACTATAGGAAATAATTTCTTAAATATAGGGGGAGGAACAAAAGGTATGCCGGGCCTTTCCCACTCCTTATTTACTATGTCCGCCACCCGCTTGGGTATAGGAAAAGCATCGGGGGGCACCGGAACCTCTAGGAACTTGTCCATCTTACATAATTTCTCTGGAATGACCAAATTGTCACAATCATCCAGAGTAGATAATACCTCCTTAAGCAGTGCGCGGAGATGTTCTAATTTAAATTTAAATGTTACAACATCAGGTTCAGCTTGTTGAGAAATTTTTCCTGAATCTGAAATTTCTCCCTCAGACAAAACCTCCCTCCTGGCCCCTTCAGATTGGTGTGAGGGTATGTCAGAACAGATATCATCAGCGTCCTCTTGCTCTTCAGTGTTTAAAACAGAGCAATCGCGCTTTCTCTGATAAGTAGGCATTTTGGATAAAATGTTTGCAATAGAATTATCCATTACAGCCGTTAATTGTTGCATGGTAATAAGTATTGGCGCACTAGATGTACTAGGGGCCTCTTGTGTGGGCAAAACTGGTGTAGACACAGAAGGGGATGATGCAGTATCATGCTTACTCCCCTCATTTGAGGAATCATCTTGGGCAATATCATTATCTGTGGCATCATTGTCCCTACTTTGTTTGGACACTATGGCACAATTATCACATAAATTTAAATGGGGAGAAACCTTAGTTTTCATACATATAGAACATAGCACAAAAAACGTTTTAAAATAAAACCGTTACTGTCACTTTAAATTTTAAACTGAACACACTTTATTACTGAATATGTGAAAAAGTATGAAGGAATTGTTCAAAATTCACCAACATTTCACCACAGTGTCTTAAAGCCTTGAAAGTATTGCACACCAAATTTGAAAGCTTTAACCCTTAAAATAACGGAACCGGAGCCGTTTTTACAAGCTATCTGCTTTGCTGAGACCCAACCAAGCCCAGAGGGGAATATGATACCAAATGACGCCTTCTATAAGCTTTTTCAGTGGTTCTTAGCTCCTCACACATGCATCTGCATGCCTTGCTCTCCAAAAACAACTGCGCATTAGTGGCGCGAAAATGAGGCTCTGCCTATGACTAGAAAAGGCCCCCATCTGAAAAAGGTGTCCAATACAGTGCCTGCCGTTTTTTAAAACAATCCCCAAGATTATAATAACTATTAAGAGTTATAATCTGCAAAATATGCTTAGCAAAGTAATCGTTTTAGCCCAGAAAAATGTCTACCAGTTTTTTAAGCCCTTATGAAGCCCTTTATTCTTTTACTTAATCTAAGAAAATGGCTTACCGGTCCCCATAGGGGAAATGACAGCCTTCCAGCATTACATAGTCTTGTTAGAAATGTGGCCAGTCATACCTCAAGCAGAAAAGTCTGCCAACTGTTTCCCCCAACTGAAGTTACTTCATCTCAACAGTCCTGTGTGGAAACAGCAATCGATTTTAGTAACGTTTGCTAAAATCATCTTCCTCTTACAAACAGAAATCTTCATCTCTTTTCTGTTTCAGAGTAAATAGTACATACCAGCACTATTTTAAAATAACAAACACTTGATTGAAGGATAAAAACTACATTTAAACACCAAAAAACTCTTAGCCATCTCCGTGGAGATGTTGCCTGTGCAACGGCAAAGAGAATGACTGGGGTAGGCGGAGCCTAGGAGGGATCATGTGACCAGCTTTGCTGGGCTCTTTGCCATTTCCTGTTGGGGAAGAGAATATCCCACAAGTAAGGATGACGCCGTGGACCGGACACACCTATGTTGGAGAAATTGAAAATTATGAAGTGTTATTAATAAGCCTGCTGCTAGTCGCTTTCACTGCAGTGCAGGCTCAAATATTACTTTAATATTGACAGTATTTTCTTAGTGAAATTCCATTCCCCAGAAATACCTCAGAGTATACATACATACATATCAGCCTGATACCAGTCGCTACTACTGCATTTAAGGCTGCACTTACATTACATCGGTATTAGCAGTATTTTCTCAGTCAATTCCATTCCTTAGAAAATAATTTACTGCACATACCTCTTTGCAGGTGGGCCCTGCATGCTATCCCCTGTTCTGAAGTTACCTCACTCCTCAGAATGGCCGAGAACAGCAAGTGGATCTTAGTTACGACCGCTAAGATCATAGACAAACTCAGACAGATTCTTCTTCTAATGCTGCCTGAGAACAAACAACACACTCCGGTGCCGTTTAAAATAACAAACTTTTGATTGAAGAAATAAAAACTAAGTTTAACACACCACAGTCCTCTCACACGTCCTATCTTTAGTTAGGTGCAAGAGAATGACTGGATATGACGTAGAGGGGAGGAGCTATATAGCAGCTCTGCTTGGGTGATCCTCTTGCACTTCCTGTTAGGGAGGAGTTATAATCCCATAAGTAATGGATGACCCGTGGACTGACTACACTTAACAGGAGAAATACACAACAATGTAAAGTTTAATGAATGAAGTGCTCCTGTTTTTAATAGTATTTTTAAAAACCGGGCACTTATTCATTCAACGTTGCATTCCCTTTAAGCTCAAAATTTTATTCCCCTTAAATGAATTCCTGAAAATGTAACAACATTGCAATATTTAATTATTATTATTTATTATTTTAGTTTAGCTATAAAATACTCTACTTTTGCATTCAAAACTGAAAGTCAAATTCTGTAACGTAAGTATGCTGCAGATTGCCCAAACCTGCTACATACTGCACAGTGAGTGCTAACAGCAAATGCACAAACTCATATTCAGCAACACATATCTTAATTGACAATATATACTATGCATATATAAAATGACTTTAATGTCCCTTTTTAACGAGTATAAAATTCTAAAGTGGTCTTCAGTACACAGATGTGAACAAGCCCAGCAGCGAAACTGGTAATCTCTCTTTAAAGGGACAGTCAACACCAGAATTTATGTTGTTTTCAAAGACAGATAATGCTTTATTATCCATTCCCCAGTTTTGCATAACCAACACCGTTATAATAATAAACTTTTTACCTCTGTAATAACCTTGTATCTAAGCCTCTGCAGACTGCCCCTTTATTTCAGTTATTTTGACAGACTTGCATTTTAGCCAATCAGTGCTCACTCCTCGAATAAATTCCTGTGCATGAGCTCAATGTTATCTATATGAAACACATGAACTAAGGCCCTCAAGTGGAGAAAAACTGTCAAATGCAGAGGCGGCCTTCAAGGTCTAAGAAATTAGCATATGAACCTTCTAGGTTTGGCTTTCAACTAAGAATACCAAAAGAACGAAGCAAAATTTGTGATAAAAGTAAATTGGAAAATTGTTTAAAATTACATACTATATCTGAATCATGAAAGTTTTTTTTGGACTTAACTGTCCCTTTAAGTGAATCAGAGGTAATTACCTGAACTTTTGTTTGCTGAGAGGTCTGAAGTGCTCAGTGTCTCTTGAGGCTCAGTCTTGGGTCCTTCTATGGAGGAAGGTTCTGCAGTCTCTGTGCACTGGAAGACACAATAGAAGATCCAACACATACATTAAGGGGTATAAATAAAACAGCAACAGTAGGAAATCATTCCCAAATTACACAAAGCATTAGCTTATCTGTGATTGGTGCTATGGGATATTGGGTCAAAATCACAGAAAAACAGATATTTATTTAAATATATATTATAAGTTGCTCATGTAAGATTCCTTTGAGTAAAAGATTAGAATTTGCTATGAATCTTTCTTACTAGTTCTGTGAGTAGCTTACGTCCATATTTCATACAATTGGTTCTTTATGGCACACATGATTTACTTTGTGCCTTTATTATTTGAACATTGGCAAAAAATAATAGTAATTTTATTTTTTCTAACTGTAAATAGAAGTTAACACCCCCTCTGCAGGTTAAAATTAATATATTTATGCACTATTTAATGTACAGTTACTTTTTATCTGCTCAGTTTAATTGATTGAAAAAAAGACATAACATATGTTTAGCCTGATAAATTTACTTCTTTCCCCATGGTCAGAGTTCACGATTCATCACATGTGAGATATATTTTCTGTTCACCAAGAGGAGGCAAAGGAAATACAGCCTTAACACCTTGTGCCATTCGGAAGTAGTGTGTTAACGTAGTACTTAGACAACGGAGACTGCAGCTGGGGGCAGAAGATCTGTCTTCATATAGTAAGGGAGCGCTGATCATACTGCCATACTATATGAAGTCAGATCGCAGATACAGACAGCGACACAGTGTAATTGTATATTTCAGGTGCAGTGGTGCCTAGAAAGGGAAGGAGGGAGATGAGTGGGCGGTTCATCACTGGAGGAGGGGGGAGGGAGGGTTCCTTAGGCTACAGAAATACTTTTGGAAGGGTGCCTACACTACGGAAAAGGGAATATAAGACAGCAGGAAGCCCTATAGTGTGATGGCATGAAACTGGAGGTGGAGAGAGTGAAAAATAAAAAATTAATAGATAAACTCAACCTCCCCCAAACCCCCCAAGACTGCACATTGGCATATTGTCAGTAACATATATGGAGGTGCAGTAGGGGGAGAGAGGGAACAGAGCTATTTCTGAGGGATCAGGTGGTTGGGTGAGGGGGATCCCTACACTACAGAAAATAAATAATTTAAAAAAAAACATCTAACTGCATACTGGCAGACTGGGTGCCAGTACCTAAGATGGTGGGAAATGATGTTGACCATTGGGAGGGAAGAAAGCTCTTTGGAAGGGATCAAGGAGGTGGTAGGTGTCAAGTGGGAGTGTAATCACTGCACTACTATACATTTACCCTTAACAGCTCATTAACCCTTTCACTGCCGGGAATTTCAGAAGTGTGGTGCACAGCTGCAATTAGCAGCCTTCTAATTGCCAAAAACTAATTGCAAAGCCATGCATGTCTGCTGTTTCTGAAAAAAGGGGACCACAGAGAAGCTTTTACAACAACCATTTGTTATATGATGGCAGTTGTGTGTAAATAATGTCAATGAGAAAAAAAATAAATTATGCTTACCAGATAATTTAATTTCCTTCTGTATAAGGAGACTCCACAGCATCATTCCTTACTGTTGGGAAATACGGAATACTGAGGCAAAGACACCCCAGCCAAGGCTTAAAGGGACAGTAAACCTCAAAAATAATGCTATATAATTCTGCACATAGGGCAGAATTATATAACATTATATTAGCGGAAACATTATAAAACAGGTAGCCTCCTTACAAATCTTATCCATAGAGGCCTCGTTCTTAAAGGCCCAAGAGGAAGCCACTGCTCTAGTAGAATGAGTCGTAATCCTCTGAGGAGGTTTATGTCCCGCTGTCTCATAAGCAAAGCGGATAACACTCCTTATCCAAAAAGATAAAAAAGTCGAAGAAACCTTCTGTCCCTTATGCTTCCCGGAATAGACAACAAACAAGGACAAAGTTTGTCTAAAAACCTTAGTAGCCTGAAGGTAGAACTTCAAGGCATGAACTACGTGCATATTATGCAGCAAACGTTCCATCGCAGATGAAGGATTTGGACACAAGGAAGGAGCCACAATCTCTTGATTGATGTTGCGGTCTGACACGACCTTAGGAAGAAAACCTAACTTAGTACGTAGGAAAGCCTTATCAGAATGGAACACCAGATAAGGAGGCTCACATTGCAAGGAGGCAATCTCAGATACTCTGCGAGCAGAAGCAATAGCCAGTAGAAAAAGAACCTTCCAGGACAACATTTTAATGTCAATCTCATGCATAGGCTCAAACGGAGCCCAATGAAACACCTTAAGAACAAGATTTAGACTCCAAAGAGGAGCCTTAGATCTAAACACAGGTCTGATCCTAATCAGAGCCTAAATAAAGGACTATACATTGGGAAGCTTGGAGAGCCTCTTGTGCAGTAAAACAGATAGGGCCGAAATCTGTCCCCTTACAGAACTGGCAGAAAGGTCCTTCTCCAGTCCATCCTGGAGAAATGATATGATCCTGGCGTCCTTAACTTTATGCCAGCAAAATCCACGCTCTTCACACCAGAATAAGCAGGTTCTCCACACCTTATGATAGATGCGATGGGTAACCGGCTTACGAGCTTGAATGAGAGTATCTATCACTCTCTCACAAAAACATCTCTTGGCTAGGACTAAGCGTTCAATCTCCACGCAGTCAGCCTCAGAGAATCTAGATTTTGAAGAACAAAAAGGACCTTGTTCCAGCAGATCCCTGTGACAAGGTAACTTCCATGGAGGAGATGACATCCTCACCAGATCCGCGAACCACATCCTTCGCGATGGAGCAATCAGTATCACTGATGCCTGTTCCTGCTTGATGCGGGCCAATACACGAGGAAGAAGTGGTAACGGCGGGAAAAGGTAAATTAGACTGAACATTCAAGGCACTGCTAATGCATCTATTAGCTCCGCCTGAGGATCCCTGTACCTCGACCCATATCTGGGTAGCTTGGTATTGAGACGAGATGCCATGAGATCTATCTCCGGTGTCCCCCACTTGTTGCATATCTCCGCAAACACTTCGCAATGGAGAGACCATTCCCCTGGATGAAAGGATTGTCTGCTGAGAAAATCCGCTTTCCAGTTGTCCACACCCTGCATGTGAATCGCTGACAGTGAACAGCTGTGGGCCTCCGCCCATTTAGAAATTTGAGATACCTCCCTCATTGCTAGGGAGCTTCTCGTTTCCCCCTGATGCTAGGGAGCTTCTCGTTCCCCCCTGATGGTTGATGTAACCAAGGTTATATTGGCTGATTGGAATCTGATAAACTGGGACGAAACCAGAAGGGGCCAAGCCTTCAGAGCATTAAAGATTGCTCGAAGTTCCAGTATGTTGATCGGAAGAGAGCGTTCCTAGTGAGACCACCGGTCCTGTGCCTTCTTGGCACCCCAAACAGCTCCCTATCCTGAAAGATTTGCGTCTGTAGTCAAAACCTCCCAGGATGGTATTAAGAAGGATGTCCCTCGGGACAGATGATCTGGACAGAGCCACCAAGAGAGCAATTCTCTCGACCAGTTGTCCAGAGAGATCTGTTGAGACAGATTCGAAAGATCGCCATTCCACTGCCTCAGCGGTCTGAGATGGAACCTGACAAAGGGAATGATGTCCATGCTGGACACCATGAGACCAATTACCTCCATACACTGAGCAACAGAGGGCCTTAAGGAGGTCCGGAAACAAGCTTGCAATGTCTCTGGTCTGTTAGAAATATCCTCATGGATATGGAGTCTATTATAGTACCCAGGAATTCTAACCTGGTGCTTAGAATAAGAGTACTTTTTTCTAGGTTTATCTTCCATCCATGAGCTAGAGAGAGAAAAGATTGCGAATGGTCCTCCGCCAGACGAAAAGATGGTGCTTGTACCAGAATATCGTCCAAGTAGGGAGTTACTGCTATATCCCGGGGTCTGGCAACGGCTAGAAGAGTTCCTAGAACCTTCGTAAAAATTATTGGAGCAGTAGCAAGACCAAACGGAAGTGAAATGAACTAGAAGTACAGGCCTAGGAACACAAACCTTAGGAACTGGAAATGATCCTTGTGGATTGGAACAAGAAGGTAAGCATCATTTAGATCTATAATGGTTATGAACTGTTCTTCCTGAACTAAGGGAAGGATAGACCTTATCGTCTCCATCTTGAACGAGGGGACATTTAGAAATTTGTTTAAGCGCTTGAAGTCCAGAATCGGGCGAAAAGTTCCCTCCTTCTTTGGGACAACGAAAAGGTTTGAATAGTATCCCAAACTTTCTGCGATAGGTACCGGGACAATGACCCCATAAGGAGGACAGATCCCACACGCACCCCAGAAAGGCTTCCCTCTTTTCTGGTCTGGAAGACAGGCTTAAGAGCTGAAATATGCCCTTGGGTGGATGAGACTTGAAACCTATCTAGTATCCCTGAGCTATGACCTCCAGGACCCATGGATCCTGCACGACCCTGAACCAAGCGTCTGAAAAGAGCTGCTCCAGCAACCGAGGCAACAGCCGCTGCCGGTTGAAACAAGTATCCCGTATGTCGGAACATCTTTCTTAGAAAAGTTTCAATCTTCTTATCCATCGGCTCTCTGAACGACGAGCTATCCTCAAGTGGCATAGTAGTACGTTTGGCAAGCATGGAGATAGCGCCATCCACCTTAGAGATGGAACCCGACAATTCCAATTGAGAGTCTGGGACCAGGAATAATTTCTTAAAGGAAGACTAAGGAGAAAAGGAAGATCCAATTCTGTCCTATTCATTTTAAAAATGTTCGCCATCTTTACAGGTACAGGAAAAGTTAACAGCACTACCCTGTCCTTGTACACTCCGTCTAATTTAGGAATCAAAAGGTTCATCAGGCAGCTTGGCCTCTGGAACCTCTAATGTAGACAGGACCTCTATTAGAAGAAAAACGTAAGTGTTCAATCTTAAATCTAAAGGCTGGTTTCTCCTCAGCAGGAGGCTTAGAAGCAGCAGACTCCGTCCCAGAAAGTTCACCCTTTGAAGATTCAGAGTGTGACTCATCCTCGGATAACTGAGTCAGAACAGATAAATCCAATAAATTACATGAAGATCCCTGGGCAGGAGAGCTATGTTTAACCTTTTGCTTGCGTTTAGACACCCCATTCTATACTGCGCTGTAAAATCTGATGGTAAAAGGCAGATGGAGGATCAGTCGTGCTACGGGAAGCTGAGTGTTAAGAAGGAGATGACTGATGGGGTATGCACCTCATGGTACGGCGAGTCCTCAGAGGTGGACGGCTCAGTGGTACTAAAGGGGTTAACCTTCTTAGACCTAATAATGTTGTCAAGGCATGTGGAACATAGTTGAGAGGGCGGGCATACCAAGGCCTCCTCTCAATATAAACAGGTATTACTATTTGGAATAGAGGGAGTACCCACTGATATCTCAGAATCCTCCATAGCTTAAGCTAATGACAGTAGGACACAGAAAATAAAACAATCTTTTTTATTTTTAAAAAAAGGCACGTTTATACTCCCAATGGCTGGGGCACTTACCACCTCCTAGACCCAGACAATACAGAGAAAAAGCATCTTCTCCGACAGCCAGCTCGGTCAGGAAATAGGAAATGAAAGCAAAACCACTCCCGGTCACATAGTGCAAAAAGGCATGTCTGCCCTTGCTAAAAGAAAGTGTGCCAAGCTACAAGCTGAGCAGCGTTCAAAGTGAAGTAAAAACCTGTGCGTTCCAGCCACATAACAAACAGTCTATGAGCCCAATAAATCTCACACATAAAGCAACATAAAATCAAAGCATCACATTTGATCAATCCCCACTATTCAATAATCCCCCTCAGGAGGTATTAAACCATGATTCTAGAAAGATAAAAGGAGCCACACTGTGACCCTGTCTTCTAGCGTTTTCAACATATGTAAAAATTTAAACGATCTTACCAGAATCCATGCTGTGGAACAGAAACACAGCCTCTCAAGTGTGACAGTCTTGTAGCATCGCTCCTGACGTGGACTGGAGTGAGAAAAAAAGCAGGCAGTGAAACTTGTCAACACTGATTGCTTAGAAGCTGTTAGCAGGCAGTCTGGATGGGTTTGCAGAATGACTCTCCCTGCATCTCCAGACTCTAACTTTCGTCAATGCTCTCACTAAGAGGCTGACAAGACTACTTAAAACTCCAGTCCCATATCGAAGGGCAGATACCCTTCCTAAGGAACTACTCCAAATCTTCTGACACTTCTCTGCCATCCTCCTGTGACGAAAGGAAAAAGAATGACTGGGGTATGGGGGAAGTGGGAGAGGTATTTAAGTCTTCGCTGGGGTGTCTTTGCCTCCATCTGGTGGCCAGGCTCAGTATTTCCCAACAGTAAGGAATGATGCAGTGGACTCTCCTTATATTAAGAAGGAAATATTTTATCACTAAAATGACATACAACGCCCTGAAATGCAGGAGAATGTTCTCATCACCCCAAAATGGCTCTAAAATAGTGCTTAATATATTATTTGGACTATGTAAACACTATGGGCTAGATTACGAGTGGAGCGGTAGTTTGCGCTCACGTCCGAATGTCAAGATTTATTTTTTTCCTCTCATATTATGAGTTGAAAGTAAAAAGTTTGCGTTCTCACATTCGCAAAGTAGTGGTAACAAATAGACTTTGAGAAGTCACAAATGCAAAATCGCTCCCCCCACCCCATAGACTTTAATGGAGCTGAAAATGGACTTCAATGGACCCACAAGTCGCTTAAACACGATGGCGGTTATTTAAAAGTGTAACATAAGAAAATATTGTATATTTCATAATCCAATGTTCTGCACATAGCAGAATAAGTACCATTTATTCTTAAATATATATTAAAATATATATCTAATTGATTTTTGCACAAATATATATTTATGCCTATAAATATTGTAATCCTGGTGCCTGGTTTAAAGGAAATAGCACTGTCCTCCAGGGTATAAATGACACAGCCTTGTTTTATTTTCACTGTGCAAGTGAACAGCATGTGTGTTTATAGCATTTTAACGCACTTCATACTACAAACAAAAGCCTAGCTCAGTTTGAGCTCTTAGTAACATAAGTTTACATCACTTACTGAATCAAGGTAAACTAAACTAAACTAAACAGGCTGTTTTTAGCTAACTCACTTTTTATCCGCTTTTCTCAGTTCAGCTGCACTGTGTGTCTCTCTCCTAGTCAGAAACACTCTGGAGGCTCTCACTCTCTCTCCACCTAGCAGCTGGAGAATACATTACCCTCCTTCAATTAAACACAGGTGAGGAAAAATCACTTCCTGATTGCTCACTCTCAGCTATGTGAAAACTGAGGAATGGAACACTGGCCCGCCCTCTCTCCAGTGTTCCACCCCAGGGACCCAAAAACATAGTAGCTTAATTCCTAGCCACATTTTATACAATAAATTTCCCTGGGATTTAAAAACTACATTTCAACATAGTAGGAGAAATATAAACCTGATCATTCACAATTGTCACAATATATATATATATATATATATATATATATATATATATATATATATATATATATATATATATACAGGGAGTGCAGAATTATTAGGCAAATTAGTATTTTGACCACATCATCCTCTTTATGCATGTTGTCTTACTCCAAGCTGTATAGGCTCGAAAGCCTACTACCAATTAAGCATATTAGGTGATGTGCATCTCTGTAATGAGAAGGGGTGTGGTCTAATGACATCAACACCCTATATCAGGTGTGCATAATTATTAGGCAACTTCCTTTCCTTTGGCAAAATGGGTCAAAAGAAGGACTTGACAGGCTCAGAAAAGTCAAAAATAGTGAGCTATCTTGCAGAGGGATGCAGCACTCTTAAAATTGCAAAGCTTCTGAAGCGTGATCATCGAACAATCAAGCGTTTCATTCAAAATAGTCAACAGGGTCGAAAGAAGAGTGTGGAAAAACCAAGGCGCAAAATAACTGCCCATGAACTGAGAAAAGTCAAGCGTGCAGCTGCCAAGATGCCACTTGCCACCAGTTTGGCCATATTTCAGAGCTGCAACATCACTGGAGTGCCCAAAAGCACAAGGTGTGCAATACTCAGAGACATGGCCAAGGTAAGAAAGGCTGAAAGACGACCACCACTGAACAAGACACACAAGCTGAAACGTCAAGACTGGGCCAAGAAATATCTCAAGACTGATTTTTCTAAGGTTTTATGGACTGATGAAATGACAGTGAGTCTTGATGTGCCAGATGGATGGGCCCGTTGCTGGATTGGTAAAGGGCAGAGAGCTCCAGTCCGACTCAGACGCCAGCAAGGTGGAGGTGGAGTACTGGTTTGGGCTGGTATCATCAAAGATGAGCTTGTGGGGCCTTTTCGGGTTGAGGATGGAGTTAAGCTCAACTCCCAGTCCTACTGCCAGTTTCTGGAAGACATCTTCTTCAAGCAGTGGTACAGGAAGAAGTCTGCATCCTTCAAGAAAAACATGATTTTCATGCAGGACAATGCTCCATCACACGCGTCCAAGTACTCCACAGCGTGGCTGGCAAGAAAGGGTATAAAAGAAGAAAATCTAATGACATGGCTTCCTTGTTCACCTGATCTGAACCCCATTGAGAACCTGTGGTCCATCATCAAATGTGAGATTTACAAGGAGGGAAAACAGTACACCTCTCTGAACAGTGTCTGGGAGGCTGTGGTTGCTGCTGCACGCAATGTTGATGGTGAACAGATCAAAACACTGACAGAATCCATGGATGGCAGGCTTTTGAGTGTCCTTGCAAAGAAAGGTGCCTATATTGGTCACTGATTTGTTTTTGTTTTGTTTTTGAATGTCAGAAATGTATATTTGTGAATGTTGAGATGTTATATTGGTTTCACTGGTAAAAATAAATAATTGAAATGGGTATATATTTGTTTTTTGTTAAGTTGCCTAATAATTATGCACAGTAATAGTCACCTGCACACACAGATATACCCCTAAAATAGCTATAACTAAAAACAAACTAAAAACTACTTCCAAAAGTATTCAGCTTTGATATTAATGAGTTTTTTGGGTTCATTGAGAACATGGTTGTTGTTCAATAATAAAATTAATCCTCAAAAATACAACTTGCCTAATAATTCTGCACTCCCTGTATATATATATATGCAAAACAGAATGAGAAGCAGTCTGCCAGGAACGAACAGCAGCATCAATAGCTTGTTCTATGGCCCGGTTACCACCTGGTAGTAGCTTCTTTCTGCCCAATTGTGCTTTTCACAGAGGAAAACTTTCCTGTAGTATATCAGTCTGATCCCGCCGACATGGTCAGTCCAGCCCCGAAATACCAGGCAATTCTCCTCTGAACAAGGAACATGACAACCCCAGACGATCGTTTCGGCCTCCTTTGGGCCTCGTCAGTGAGGTGCAGCCATATCCCTCTAAGCACATTGGGCAAGGAGTCCACGTCTGGTTTCCCCCATCACCCTTAGGGAGACTATCCCCAGGGTCATATTTACATATGCAAAACAGAATGAGAAGCAGTCTGCCAGGAACGAACAGCAGCATCAATAGCTTGTTCTATGGCCCGGTTACCACCTGGTAGTAGCTTCTTTCTGCCCAATTGTGCTTTTCACAGAGGAAAACTTTCCTGTAGTATATCAGTCTGATCCCGCCGACATGGTCAGTCCAGCCCCGAAATACCAGGCAATTCTCCTCTGAACAAGGAACATGACAACCCCAGACGATCGTTTCGGCCTCCTTTGGGCCTCGTCAGTGAGGTGCAGCCATATCCCTCTAAGCACATTGGGCAAGGAGTCCACGTCTGGTTTCCCCCATCACCCTTAGGGAGACTATCCCCAGGGTCATATTTACATATGCAAAACAGAATGAGAAGCAGTCTGCCAGGAACGAACAGCAGCATCAATAGCTTGTTCTATGGCCCGGTTACCACCTGGTAGTAGCTTCTTTCTGCAGAAAGAAGCTACTACCAGGTGGCAACCGGGCCATAGAACAAGCTATTGATGCTGCTGTTCGTTCCTGGCAGACTGCTTCTCATTCTGTTTTGCATATGTAAATATGACCCTGGGGATAGTCTCCCTATGGGTGATGGGGGAAACCAGACGTGGACTCCTTGCCCAATGTGCTTAGAGGGATATGGCTGCACCTCACTGACGAGGCCCAAAGGAGGCCGAAACGATCGTCTGGGGTTGTCATGTTCCTTGTTCAGAGGAGAATTGCCTGGTATTTCGGGGCTGGACTGACCATGTCGGCGGGATCAGACTGATATACTACAGGAAAGTTTTCCTCTGTGAAAAGCACAATTGGGCAGAAAGAAGCTACTACCAGGTGGCAACCGGGCCATAGAACAAGCTATTGATGCTGCTGTTCGTTCCTGGCAGACTGCTTCTCATTCTGTTTTGCATATGTAAATATGACCCTGGGGATAGTCTCCCTATGGGTGATGGGGGAAACCAGACGTGGACTCCTTGCCCAATGTGCTTAGAGGGATATGGCTGCACCTCACTGACGAGGCCCAAAGGAGGCCGAAACGATCGTCTGGGGTTGTCATGTTCCTTGTTCAGAGGAGAATTGCCTGGTATTTCGGGGCTGGACTGACCATGTCGGCGGGATCAGACTGATATACTACAGGAAAGTTTTCCTCTGTGAAAAGCACAATTGGGCAGAAAGAAGCTACTACCAGGTGGCAACCGGGCCATAGAACAAGCTATTGATGCTGCTGTTCGTTCCTGGCAGACTGCTTCTCATTCTGTTTTGCATATGTAAATATGACCCTGGGGATAGTCTCCCTATGGGTGATGGGGGAAACCAGACGTGGACTCCTTGCCCAATGTGCTTAGAGGGATATGGCTGCACCTCACTGACGAGGCCCAAAGGAGGCCGAAACGATCGTCTGGGGTTGTCATGTTCCTTGTTCAGAGGAGAATTGCCTGGTATTTCGGGGCTGGACTGACCATGTCGGCGGGATCAGACTGATATACTACAGGAAAGTTTTCCTCTGTGAAAAGCACAATTGGGCAGAAAGAAGCTACTACCAGGTGGCAACCGGGCCATAGAACAAGCTATTGATGCTGCTGTTCGTTCCTGGCAGACTGCTTCTCATTCTGTTTTGCATATGTAAATATGACCCTGGGGATAGTCTCCCTATGGGTGATGGGGGAAACCAGACGTGGACTCCTTGCCCAATGTGCTTAGAGGGATATGGCTGCAGCTCACTGACGAGGCCCAAAGGAGGCCGAAACGATTGTCTGGGGTTGTCATGTTCCTTGTTCAGAGGAGAATTGCCTGGTATTTCGGGGCTGGACTGACCATGTCGGCGGGATCAGACTGATATACTACAGGAAAGTTTTCCTCTGTGAAAAGCACAATTGGGCAGAAAGAAGCTACTACCAGGTGGCAACCGGGCCATAGAACAAGCTATTGATGCTGCTGTTCGTTCCTGGCAGACTGCTTCTCATTCTGTTTTGCATATGTAAATATGACCCTGGGGATAGTCTCCCTATGGGTGATGGGGGAAACCAGACGTGGACTCCTTGCCCAATGTGCTTAGAGGGATATGGCTGCACCTCACTGACGAGGCCCAAAGGAGGCCGAAACGATCGTCTGGGGTTGTCATGTTCCTTGTTCAGAGGAGAATTGCCTGGTATTTCGGGGCTGGACTGACCATGTCGGCGGGATCAGACTGATATACTACAGGAAAGTTTTCCTCTGTGAAAAGCACAATTGGGCAGAAAGAAGCTACTACCAGGTGGCAACCGGGCCATAGAACAAGCTATTGATGCTGCTGTTCGTTCCTGGCAGACTGCTTCTCATTCTGTTTTGCATATGTAAATATGACCCTGGGGATAGTCTCCCTATGGGTGATGGGGGAAACCAGACGTGGACTCCTTGCCCAATGTGCTTAGAGGGATATGGCTGCACCTCACTGACGAGGCCCAAAGGAGGCCGAAACGATCGTCTGGGGTTGTCATGTTCCTTGTTCAGAGGAGAATTGCCTGGTATTTCGGGGCTGGACTGACCATGTCGGCGGGATCAGACTGATATACTACAGGAAAGTTTTCCTCTGTGAAAAGCACAATTGGGCAGAAAGAAGCTACTACCAGGTGGCAACCGGGCCATAGAACAAGCTATTGATGCTGCTGTTCGTTCCTGGCAGACTGCTTCTCATTCTGTTTTGCATATGTAAATATGACCCTGGGGATAGTCTCCCTATGGGTGATGGGGGAAACCAGACGTGGACTCCTTGCCCAATGTGCTTAGAGGGATATGGCTGCACCTCACTGACGAGGCCCAAAGGAGGCCGAAACGATCGTCTGGGGTTGTCATGTTCCTTGTTCAGAGGAGAATTGCCTGGTATTTCGGGGCTGGACTGACCATGTCGGCGGGATCAGACTGATATACTACAGGAAAGTTTTCCTCTGTGAAAAGCACAATTGGGCAGAAAGAAGCTACTACCAGGTGGCAACCGGGCCATAGAACAAGCTATTGATGCTGCTGTTCGTTCCTGGCAGACTGCTTCTCATTCTGTTTTGCATATGTAAATATGACCCTGGGGATAGTCTCCCTATGGGTGATGGGGGAAACCAGACGTGGACTCCTTGCCCAATGTGCTTAGAGGGATATGGCTGCACCTCACTGACGAGGCCCAAAGGAGGCCGAAACGATCGTCTGGGGTTGTCATGTTCCTTGTTCAGAGGAGAATTGCCTGGTATTTCGGGGCTGGACTGACCATGTCGGCGGGATCAGACTGATATACTACAGGAAAGTTTTCCTCTGTGAAAAGCACAATTGGGCAGAAAGAAGCTACTACCAGGTGGCAACCGGGCCATAGAACAAGCTATTGATGCTGCTGTTCGTTCCTGGCAGACTGCTTCTCATTCTGTTTTGCATATGTAAATATGAACCTGGGGATAGTCTCCCTATGGGTGATGGGGGAAACCAGACGTGGACTCCTTGCCCAATGTGCTTAGAGGGATATGGCTGCACCTCACTGACGAGGCCCAAAGGAGGCCGAAACGATCGTCTGGGGTTGTCATGTTCCTTGTTCAGAGGAGAATTGCCTGGTATTTCGGGGCTGGACTGACCATGTCGGCGGGATCAGACTGATATACTACAGGAAAGTTTTCCTCTGTGAAAAGCACAATTGGGCAGAAAGAAGCTACTACCAGGTGGCAACCGGGCCATAGAACAAGCTATTGATGCTGCTGTTCGTTCCTGGCAGACTGCTTCTCATTCTGTTTTGCATATGTAAATATGACCCTGGGGATAGTCTCCCTATGGGTGATGGGGGAAACCAGACGTGGACTCCTTGCCCAATGTGCTTAGAGGGATATGGCTGCACCTCACTGACGAGGCCCAAAGGAGGCCGAAACGATCGTCTGGGGTTGTCATGTTCCTTGTTCAGAGGAGAATTGCCTGGTATTTCGGGGCTGGACTGACCATGTCGGCGGGATCAGACTGATATACTACAGGAAAGTTTTCCTCTGTGAAAAGCACAATTGGGCAGAAAGAAGCTACTACCAGGTGGCAACCGGGCCATAGAACAAGCTATTGATGCTGCTGTTCGTTCCTGGCAGACTGCTTCTCATTCTGTTTTGCATATGTAAATATGACCCTGGGGATAGTCTCCCTATGGGTGATGGGGGAAACCAGACGTGGACTCCTTGCCCAATGTGCTTAGAGGGATATGGCTGCACCTCACTGACGAGGCCAAAAGGAGGCCGAAACGATCGTCTGGGGTTGTCATGTTCCTTGTTCAGAGGAGAATTGCCTGGTATTTCGGGGCTGGACTGACCATGTCGGCGGGATCAGACTGATATACTACAGGAAAGTTTTCCTCTGTGAAAAGCACAATTGGGCAGAAAGAAGCTACTACCAGGTGGCAACCGGGCCATAGAACAAGCTATTGATGCTGCTGTTCGTTCCTGGCAGACTGCTTCTCATTCTGTTTTGTATATATATATATATATATATATATATATATATATATATATATATATATATATAAACAAGAAAGGGGAGAGGGAGGCGCAAACACCTCTAAATGCAGACTGTATGTACAAAAAGTAATTTATTATGGTATTCACGATAAAACTGTTGAAACAGTATGTACTACAGCCACTAACTGCAACACTGGGCTGATCGTCTGTGCAGCGCTACCCCGTGGCTTGTCAGACATTCTGAGGCTCAGTAGTAGGAAAGAGACGTAGGGAGGGATTATTTATTCCTGATTCTTAAAAACTTTGTTGTCAAATCCTGACTAACTCGTCCTGAAAGGCAGCTCTTGTACTCTAACTTCCCGAGTGGGAATGGTGTATTCCATGGCTTAGGACTCCCTAACAGGACAGATTTTCAGGTTTACCTTGGGTGAGGGCAAGTTGATAACCATCCAACTGGATTGAACAGATTGTTAAGGAAACTTTGAGTGTCATATGTTTGCTGTGTTTTTACATACCTCATATGTTTGAGGGTCCTGAGTGTGAGTGTTTTATCGTGAATACCATAATAAATTACTTTTTGTACATACAGTCTGCATTTAGAGGTGTTTGCGCCTCCCTCTCCCCTTTCTTGTTTTTATATTAGCTTTATCCAGCCACCAGTGCTGTGTCCAATGGGAAGCTGCAACTCTTATTTGATGTCCTTACTGATGTACTAATACATTGAAGCAAGCATATCCTTTTTTGTTTTGTGCTGACTGGTATACACTAGTTGTGTTATTTACATGCACGCCATATGTAATTTTATTTTGTTATATGCACATTAACTGATTTTATTTTATTCTTTCATTTGTGATATTGTGCACATATTGAGCGCTCCTTTTTTGCACAAGTATTGTGTATTGCTGTTATTATATATATATATATAAACACACAGATTTAACTTACACGCAAACGGCAACAAAAACACGATAATCTAGCCCTATGTGTAGATGTTCAAGGAATAGCCAGTGGGCAGAGAACGATAAAATCATTATTTACAGCAGCACCATTCTCTAACTTGCATTATGGGAACAGCAGACTGCGTTTAGTAGATAGAAAATCTGAGGAATTGTAAGCACAGTTCCAAGGATATTTAAGAAGCAGAACAAAATAGACCAGGGGATTGGTGGATAAATCCACATTCTACCTATAGGGATTGTGACATCTCCCATTGAAATATTTTTCACTTCCCAGCTGAACTCGTGTCAACCCCATAATCTAGTAGGCGCTATTGAGGGGGAAAATGTGTCTGAGACTGGTTAGATAAACCCTGTAAAAGGATGTGAATAGTTGAGCACTTTAAAAACATAATTTATGCTTACCTGATAAATTCCTTTCTCCTATAGTGTAGTCAGTCCACGGGTCATCCATTACTTATGGGATTATATCTCCTCCCTAACAGGAAGTGCAAGAGGATCACCCAAGCAGAGCTGCTATATAGCTCCTCCCCTCTACGTCATACCCAGTCATTCGACCGAAACCTAACGAGAAAGGAGAAACTATAGGGTGCAGTGGTGACTGGAGTTTAATTTAAAATTTAGACCTGCCGTAAAAACAGGGCGGGCCGTGGACTGACTACACTACAGGAGAAAGGAATTTATCAGGTAAGCATAAATTATGTTTTCTCCTGTTAAGTGTAGTCAGTCCACGGGTCATCCATTACTTATGGGATACCAAAGCTAAAAGTACACGGATGACGGGAGGGACAGGCAGGATCTTTACACGGAAGGAACCACTGCCTGAAGAACCTTTCTCCCAAAAACAGCCTCCGAAGAAGCAAAAGTGTCAAATTTGTAAAATTTTGAAAAGGTGTGAAGTGAAGACCAAGTTGCAGCCTTGCAAATCTGTTCAACAGAGGCCTCATTTTTAAAGGCCCAAGTGGAAGCCACAGCTCTGGTAGAATGAGCTGTAATTCTTTCAGGAGGATGCTGTCCAGCAGTCTCATAGGCTAAACGTATTATGCTACGAAGCCAGGAGGAGAGAGAGGTAGCCGAAGCCTTTTGACCTCTCCTCTGTCCAGAATAAACGACAAACAGGGAAGAAGTTTGTCGAAAATCTTTAGTTGCCTGCAAATAAAATTTCAGGGCACGGACGACGTCCAGATTGTGCAGAAGTCGTTCCTTCTTTGAAGAAGGGTTAGGGCACAATGATGGAACAACAATCTCTTGATTGATATTCCTGTTAGTGACTACCTTAGGTAAGAACCCAGGTTTAGTACGCAGAACTACCTTGTCTGAATGAAAAATCAGATAAGGAGAATCACAATGTAAGGCCGATAACTCAGAGACTCTTCGAGCCGAGGAAATAGCCATTAAAAACAGAACTTTCCAAGATAACAGCTTGATATCAATGGAATGAAGGGGTTCAAACGGAACACCCTGTAAAACGTTAATAACTAAGTTTAAGCTCCATGGCGGAGCAACAGTTTTAAACACAGGCTTAATCCTGACTGCATGGAGATTGAATCAAGCGTTCAATCTCCATGCAGTCAGCCTCAGAGAAATTAGATTTGGATGTTTGAAAGGACCCTGAACCAGAAGGTCCTGTCTCAGAGGCAGAGACCATGGTGGACAGGACGACATGTCCACTAGATCTGCATACCAGGTCCTGCGTGGCCACGCAGGCGCTATTAGAATTATCGATGCTCTCTCCTGTTTGATCCTGGCAATCAATCAAGGAAGCATCGGGAAGGGTGGAAACACATAAGCCATGTTGAAAACCCAAGGTGCTGTCAGAGCATCTATCAGTACCGCTCCCGGGTCCCTGGACCTGGATCCGTAACAAGGGAGCTTGGCGTTCTGGTTTGCCCCAATGCTGAAGCAGTTGGGCAAATACCTCCGGATGAAGTTCCCACTCCCCCGGATGAAAAGTCTGGCGACTTAGGAAATCCGCCTCCCAGTTCTCCACGCCTGGGATGTGGATCGCTGACAGGTGGCAAGAGTGAGACTCTGCCCAGCGAATTATCTTTGAGACTTCCATCATCGCTAGGGAACTCCTTGTCCCTCCCTGATGGTTGATGTAAGCCACAGTCGTGATGTTGTCCGACTGAAACCTGATGAACCTCAGAGTTGCTAACTGAGGCCAAGCCAGAAGGGCATTGAAAACTGCTCTTAATTCCAGAATGTTTATTGGAGTCCATGATCCCTGAGCCTTCAGGGAATTCCAGACAGCGCCCCAACCTAGCAGGCTGGCGTCTGTTGTTACAATCGTCCAATCTGGCCTGCTGAAGGGCATCCCCCTGGACAGATGTGGCCGAGAAAGCCACCATAGAAGAGAATCTCTGGTCTCTTGATCCAGATTCAGCATAGGGGACAAATCTGAGTAATCCCCATTCCACTGACTTAGCATGCACAATTGTAGTGGTCTGAGATGCAGGCGTGCAAAAGGTACTATGTCCATTGCCGCTACCATTAAGCCGATTACCTCCATGCATTGAGCCACTGACGGGTGTTGAATGGAATGAAGGACACGGCAAGCATTTAGAAGTTTTGTTAACCTGTCCTCTGTCAGGTAAATTTTCATTTCTACAGAATCTATAAGAGTCCCCAAGAAGGGAACTCTTGTGAGTGGCAATAGAGAACTCTTTTCTACGTTCACCTTCCACCCATGCGACCTTAGAAATGCCAGAACTAACTCTGTATGAGACTTGGCAGTCTGGAAACTTGACGCTTGTATCAGAATGTCGTCTAGGTACGGAGCTACCGAAATTCCTCGCGGTCTTAGTACCGCCAGAAGAGAGCCCAGAACCTTTGTAAAGATTCTCGGAGCCGTAGCTAACCCGAAGGGAAGAGCTACAAACTGGTAATGCCTGTTTAGGAAGGCAAACCTTAGGTACCGATAATGATCCTTGTGAATCGGTATGTGAAGGTAGGCATCCTTTAAATCCACTGTGGTCATGTACTGACCCTTTTGGATCATAGGTAAGATTGTCCGAATAGTTTCCATTTTGAACGATGGAACTCTTAGGAATTTGTTTAGGATTTTTAAGTCCAAGATTGGTCTGAAGGTTCCCTCTTTTTTGGGAACCACAAACAGATTTGAGTAAAACCCTTGTCCGTGTTCCGACCGCGGAACTGGGTGGATCACTCCCATTAGTAAAAGGTCTTGTACACAGCGTAGAAACGCCTCTTTCTTTATCTGGTTTGCTGACAACCTTGAAAGATGAAATCTCCCTTTTGGAGGAGAAGCTTTGAAGTCCAGAAGATATCCCTGAGATATGATCTCTAACGCCCAGGGATCCTGGACATCTCTTGCCCAAGCCTGGGCGAAGAGAGAAAGTCTGCCCCCCACTAGATCCGTTTCCGGATCGGGGGCCCTCACTTCATGCTGTCTTAGGGGCAGCAGCAGGCTTTCTGGCCTGCTTGCCCTTGTTCCAGGACTGGTTAGGTTTCCAGCCCTGTCTGTAGCGAGCAACAGTTCCTTCCTGTTTTGGAGCGGAGGAAGTTGATGCTGCTCCTGCCTTGAAGTTACGAAAGGCACGAAAATTAGACTGTCTAGCCCTTGGTTTGGCTCTATCTTGAGGCAGGGCATGGCCCTTACCTCCAGTAATGTCAGCGATAATTTCTTTCAAACCGGGCCCGAATAATGTCTGCCCTTTGAAAGGTATGTTAAACAATTTAGATTTAGAAGTCACATCGGCTGACCAGGATTTAAGCCACAGCGCTCTGCGCGCTTGAATGGCGAATCCGGAGTTCTTAGCCGTAAGTTTAGTTAAGTGTACTACGGCATCAGAAATAAATGAATTAGCTAGCTTAAGGACTCTAAGCTTGTCTATAATCTCATCCAATGGAGCTGAGCTAATGGTGTCTTCCAGAGACTCAAACCAGAATGCCGCCGCAGCCGTGACAGGCGCAATGCATGCAAGGGGTTGTAATATAAAACCTTGTTGAACAAACATTTTCTTAAGGTAACCCTCTAACTTTTTATCCATTGGATCTGAAAAAGCACAGCTATCCTCCACCGGGATAGTGGTGCGCTTAGCCAGAGTAGAAACTGCTCCCTCCACCTTAGGGACCGTCTGCCATAAGTCCCGTGTGGTGGCGTCTATTGGAAACATTTTTCTAAATATAGGAGGGGGTGAAAAAGGCACACCGGGTCTATCCCACTCCTTGTTAACAATTTCTGTAAGCCTTTTAGGTATAGGAAAAACGTCAGTACACGTCGGTACCGCAAAATATTTATCCAGCCTACATATTTTCTCTGGGATTGCAACCGTGTTACAATCGTTCAGAGCCGCTAATACCTCCCCTAGTAATACACGGAGGTTCTCAAGCTTAAATTTAAAATTTGAAATGTCTGAGTCCAGTTTACTTGGATCAGATCCGTCACCCACAGAATGAAGCTCTCCGTCCTCATGTTCTGCAAATTGTGACGCAGTATCAGACATGGCTCTATTATTATCAGCGCACTCTGTTCTCACCCCAGAGTGGTCGCGTTTACCCCTAAATTCTGGCAATTTAGATAATACTTCAGTCATAACATTAGCCATGTCTTGCAAAGTGATTTGTATGGGCCGCCATGATGTACTTGGCGCCACAATATCACGCACCTCCTGAGCGGGAGACGAAGGTACAGACACGTGAGGAGAGTTAGTCGGCATAACTTCCCCCTCGTTGTCTGGTGAAATTTTCTTTACATGTACAGATTGGCTTTTATTTAAAGTAGCATCAATGCAATTAGTACACAAATTTCTATTGGGCTCCACATTGGCCTTTAAACATATTGCACAAAGAGATTCCTCTGTGTCAGGCATGTTTAAACAAACTAGCAATGAAACTAGCAAGCTTGGAAAATACTTTTCAAATAAATTTACAAGCAATATAAAAAACGTTACTGTGCCTTTAAGAAGCACAAAAAACTGTCACAGTTGAAATAACAATGAACCAAATTAGTTATAGCAACCAAATTTTCACAGTAAATGCATTAAGTTAGCAAAGGATTGCACCCACCAGCAAATGGATGATTAACCCCTTAGTACCCAAAAACGGATAACAATTTAATATAAACGTTTTTATCACAGTCAAAAACACAGTCTCACAGCTCTGCTGTGAGTGATTACCTCCCTCAAAACTAGTTTTGGAGACCCCTGTGCTCTGTAGAGACGTCCTGGATCATGGAGGAAGAAATAGGAAGACTGTGACTGAATTTTTACTGCGCAATAAAGCGCCAAAATAGGCCCCTCCCACTCATATAACAACAGTGGGGAAGCTCAGGAAAACATAATTTATGTAAGAACTTACCTGATAAATTCATTTCTTTCATATTAGCAAGAGTCCATGAGCTAGTGACGTATGGGATATACATTCCTACCAGGAGGGGCAAAGTTTCCCAAACCTTAAAATGCCTATAAATACACCCCTCACCACACCCACAATTCAGTTTAACGAATAGCCAAGAAGTGGGGTGATAAGAAAAAAGTGCGAAAGCATATAAAATAAGGAATTGGAATAATTGTGCTTTATACAAAAAAATCATAACCACCACAAAAAAGGGCGGGCCTCATGGACTCTTGCTAATATGAAAGAAATGAATTTATCAGGTAAGTTCTTACATAAATTATGTTTTCTTTCATGTAATTAGCAAGAGTCCATGAGCTAGTGACGTATGGGATAATGACTACCCAAGATGTGGATCTTTCCACGCAAGAGTCACTAGAGAGGGAGGGATAAAATAAAGACAGCCAATTCCTGCTGAAAATAATCCACACCCAAAATAAAGTTTAATGAAAAACATAAGCAGAAGATTCAAACTGAAACCGCTACCTGAAGTACTTTTCTACCAAAAACTGCTTCAGAAGAAGAAAATACAACAAAATGGTAGAATTTGGTAAAAGTATGCAAAGAGGACCAAGTTGCCGCTTTGCAAATCTGATCAACCGAAGCTTCATTCCTAAACGCCCAGGAAGTAGAAACTGACCTAGTAGAATGAGCTGTAATCCTATGAGGCGGAGTCTTACCCGACTCAACATAGGCAAGATGAATTAAAGATTTCAACCAAGATGCCAAAGAAATGGCAGAAGTTTTCTGGCCTATCTAAAACCGGAAAAGATAACAAATAAACTAGAAGTCTTTCGGAAAGACTTAGTAGCTTCAACATAATATTTCAAAGCTCTAATAACATCCAAAGAATGCAACGATTTCTCCTTAGAATTCTTAGGATTAGGACATAATGAAGGAACCACAATGTCTCTACTAATGTTGTTGGAATTCACAACTTAGGTAAAAATTCAAAAGAAGTTCGCAACACCGCCTTATCCTGATGAAAAATCAGAAAAGGAGACTCACAAGAAAAAGCAGATAATTCAGAAACTCTTCTGGCAGAAGAGATGGCCAAAAGGAACAAAACTTTCCAAGAAAGTAATTTAATATCCAATGAATGCATAGGTTCAAATGGAGGAGCTTGAAGAGCCCCCAGAACCAAATTCAAACTCCAAGGAGGAGAAATTGACTTAATGACAGGCTTTATACGAACCAAAGTTTGTACAAAACAATGAATATCAGGAAGAATAGCAATCTTTCTGTGAAAAAGAACAGAAAGAGCAGAGATTTGACCTTTCAAGGAACTTGCGGACAAACCCTTATCTAAACCATCCTGAAGAAACTGTAATATTCTCGGTATTCTAAAAGAATGCCAAGAAAAATGATGAGAAAGACACCAAGAAATATAAGTCTTCCAGACTCTATAAAATATCTCTCTGGATACAGATTTACGAGCCTGTAACATAGTATTAATCACAGAGTCAGAGAAACCCCTTTGACCAAGAATCAAGCGTTCAATCTCCATACCTTTAAATTTAAGGATTTCAGATCCTGATGGAAAAAAGGACCTTGAGACAAAAGGTCTGGTCTTAACGGAAGAGTCCACGGTTGGCAAGAGGCCATCCGGACAAGATCCGCATACCAAAACCTGTGAGGCCATGCCGGAGCTACCAGCAGAACAAACGAGCATTCCTTCAGAATCTTGGAGATTACTCTTGGAAGAAGAACTAGAGGCGGAAAGATATAGGCAGGATGATACTTCCAAGGAAGTGATAATGCATCCACTGCCTCCGCCTGAGGATCCTGGGATCTGGACAGATACCTGGGAAGTTTCTTGTTTAGATGAGAAGCCATCAGATCTATTTCTGGAAGTTCCCACATTTGAACAATCTGAAGAAATACCTCTGGGTGAAGAGACCATTCGCCCGGATGCAACGTTTGGCGACTGAGATAATCCGCTTTCCAATTGTCCATACCTGGGATATGAACCGCAGAGATTAGACAGGAGCTGGATTCCGCCCAAACCAAAATTCGAGATACTTCTTTCATAGCCAGAGGACTGTGAGTCCCTCCTTGATGATTGATGTATGCCACAGTTGTGACATTGTCTATCTGAAAACAAATGAACAACTCTCTCTTCAGAAGAGGCCAAGACTGAAGAGCTCTGAAAATTGCACGGAGTTCCAAAATATTGATCGGAAATCTCACCTCCTGAGATTCCCAAACCCCTTGTGCCGTCAGATACCCCCACACAGCTCCCCAACCTGTAAGACTTGCATCTGTTGAGATTATAGTCCAGGTCGGAAGAACAAAGAAGCCCCCTGAACTAAACGATGGTGATCTGTCCACCATGTCAGAGAGTGTCGTAAAATCGGTTTAAAGATATTAATTGAGATATCTTTGAGGAATCCCTGCACCATTGGTTCAGCATACAGAGCTGAAGAGGTCGCATGTGAAAACGAGCAAAGGAGATCGCATCTGATGCGGCAGTCCTAAGACCCAACATTTCCAAGATTTAAAAACCTTATTTAAACGTTTACATTTAGTATCAAGAGGACCAGAATCCTCAATTTCTAATGCAAATAACACTTCTTTAAGTAAAGAACGAATAAATTCCATCTTGAACAAATACAAAGATTTATCAGCATCAACCTCTGAGACAGAAACCTCTGAACCAGAAGAACCATTATCAGTATCAGAATGATGATGTTCATTTAAAAATTCATCTGAAAAAAGAGAAATTTTAAAAGACTTTTATGTATACTAGAAGGAGAAATAACAGACATAGCCTTCTTAATGGATTTAAAAAATAAAATCTCTTATGTTATCAGGAACACTCTGAAAATTAGATGTTGACGGAACAGCAACAGGTAATGTAACAGTACTAAAGGAAATTTTATCTGCATTAATAAGTTTGACATGACATGCAATACAAATAACAGCTGGAGAAACAGATACCAAAAAGTTTATAGCAGATACACTTAGCTTGGTAGCTCCAGCACTGTGCAGTGATTTTCCTGAAGTATCTTCTGACTCAGTTGCAACGTGGAACATCTTGCAATATGTAAAAGAAAAAAACAACATATAAAGGAAAATTGATCAAATTCCTAAAATGACAGTTTCAGGAATGGGAAAAAAATGCCAGTGAACAAGCTTCTAGCAACCAGAAGCAATAAAAAATGAGACTTAAATAATGTGGAGACAAAAATGACGCCCATATTTTTTAGCGCCAAAAAAGACGCCCACATTATTTGGCGCCTAAATGCTTTTGGCGCCAAAAATGACGCCACATCCGGAACGCCGACATTTTTGACGCAAAAAAACGTCAACAAATGACGCAACTTCCGGCGACACATATGACGCCGGAAACAGAAAAAAAATTTTGCGCCAAAAAAGTCTGCGCCAAGAATGACGCAATAAAATGAAGCATTTTCTGCCCCCGCGAGCCTAACAGCCCACAGGGAAAAAGTCAAATTTTTTAAGGTAAGAAAAAATGATTGAAACAAATGCATTTATCCCAAATATGAAACTGACTGTCTGAAAAATAAGGAATGTTGAACATTCTGAGTCAAGGCAAATAAATGTTTGAATACATATATTTAGAACTTTATAAATAAAGTGCCCAACCATAGCTTAGAGTGTCACAGAAAATAAGATTTACTTACCCCAGGACACTCATCTACACGTTTGTAGAAAGCCAAACCAGTACTGAAACGAGAATCAGCAGAGGTAATGGTATATATAAGAGTATATCGTCGATCTGAAAAGGGAGGTAAGAGATGAATCTCTACGACCGATAACAGAGAACCTATGAAATAGACCCCGTAGAAGGAGATCACTGCATTCAAATAGGCAATACTCTCCTCACATCCCTCTGACATTCACTGCACGCTGAGAGGAAAACCGGGCTCCAACTTGCTGCGGAGCGCATATCAACGTAGAATCTAGCACAAACTTACTTCACCACCTCCATCGGAGGCAAAGTTTGTAAAACTGAATTGTGGGTGTGGTGAGGGGTGCATTTATAGGCATTTTAAGGTTTGGGAAACTTTGCCCCTCCTGGTAGGAATGTATATCCCATACGTCACTAGCTCATGGACTCTTGCTAATTACATGAAAGAAACTGATTTTATTCATAAATAAACGATAGCCATGTGGAAAAATAATGCCCAAAAAGTTTTATCATCAAGTACCTCAGAGAAAAACGATTAACATGCCAGTAAACGTTTAAAAATAAAATTATGAAATGTTATTAATAAGCCTGCTGCTAGTCGCTTTCACTGCAGTGGAGGCTCAAATATAAGTTAAATGTATACAGTATTTTCTTAGTGAAATTCCATTCCCCAGAAATACCTCAGTGTAAACATACATACATATCAGCCTGATACCAGTCGCTACTACTGCATTTAAGGCTGCACTTACATTACATCGGTATTAGCAGTATTTTCTCAGTCAATTCCATTCCTTAGAAAATAATATACTGCAACATACCTCCTTGCAGGTGAACCCTGCCCGCTGTCCCCTGTTCTGAAGTTACCTCACTCCTCAGAATGGCCGAGAACAGCAAATGGATATAAGTTACGACCGCTAAGATCATACACAAACTCAGGTAGATTCTTCTTCTAATGCTGCCTGAGAAAAAACAACACACTCCGGTGCTGTTTAAAATAACAAACTTTTGATTGAAGAAATAAAAACTAAGTTTAACAACCACAGTCCTCTCACACGTCCTATCTATTAGTTAGGTGCAAGAGAATGACTGGGTATGACGTAGAGGGGAGGAGCTATATAGCAGCTCTGCTTGGGTGATCCTCTTGCACTTCCTGTTAGGGAGGAGATATAATCCCATAAGTAATGGATGACCCGTGGACTGACTACACTTAACAGGAGAAAAAGGGCACAGGATTGCTGGAAAATGGAGTGGCGTAAACCTCTGTAATGTAGGGATGTTTTACCTCCTTCTGGTGGACAAGAAAACATATTCCAAATATGACAATCATGGACTCTCATCATCATATAAAAACAAAATAAATAATTAGATGATTGAAACAGTAAATGTAAAATATATACACATTGTCCTGTCTGGCTTGACTGGACGCAGCCTATTTGGAGTGAATATTTTTCAAATTATTTATTATTTGTTATTATTTATGAGTGTATATCTCTATTGATTTCAATTGTGTCATTACACAGGGGTTTGTGATATATTTATGAATTGTTATTGTATACAGGGAGTGCAGAATTATTAGGCAAGTTTTATTTTTGAGGATTAATTTTATTATTGAACAACAACCATGTTCTCAATGAACCCAAAAAACTAATTAATATCAAAGCTGAATAGTTTTGGAAGTAGTTTTTAGTTTGTTTTTAGTTATAGCTATTTTAGGAGGATATCTGTGTGTGCAGGTGACTATTACTGTGCATAATTATTAGGCAACTTAACAAAAAACAAATATATACCCATTTCAATTATTTATTTTTACCAGTGAAACCAATATAACATCTCAACATTCACAAATATACATTTCTGACATTCAAAAACAAAACAAAAACAAATCAGTGACCAATATAGCCACCTTTCTTTGCAAGGACACTCAAAAGCCTGCCATCCATGGATTCTGTCAGTGTTTTGATCTGTTCACCATCAACATTGCGTGCAGCAGCAACCACAGCCTCCCAGACACTGTTCAGAGAGGTGTACTGTTTTCCCTCCTTGTAAATCTCACATTTGATGATGGACCACAGGTTCTCAATGGGGTTCAGATCAGGTGAACAAGGAGGCCATGTCATTAGATTTTCTACTTTTATACCCTTTCTTGCCAGCCACGCTGTGGAGTACTTGGACGCGTGTGATGGTGCATTGTCCTGCATGAAAAACAGAATTTATGCTTACCTGATAAATTACTTTCTCCAACGGTGTGTCCGGTCCACGGCGTCATCCTTACTTGTGGGATATTCTCTTCCCCAACAGGAAATGGCAAAGAGTCCCAGCAAAGCTGGTCACATGATCCCTCCTGGGCTCCGCCTACCCCAGTCATTCGACCGACGGACAGGAGGAAATATACATAGGAGAAATCATATGATACCGTGGTGACTGTAGTTAGAGAAAATAATTCATCAGACCTGATTAAAAAAACCAGGGCGGGCCGTGGACCGGACACACCGTTGGAGAAAGTAATTTATCAGGTAAGCATAAATTCTGTTTTCTCCAACATAGGTGTGTCCGGTCCACGGCGTCATCCTTACTTGTGGGAACCAATACCAAAGCTTTAGGACACGGATGAAGGGAGGGAGCAAATCAGGTCACCTAAACGGAAGGCACCACAGTTTGCAAAACCTTTCTCCCAAAAATAGCCTCCGAAGAAGCAAAAGTATCAAATTTGTAAAATTTGGCAAAAGTGTGCAGTGAAGACCAAGTCGCTGCCTTACATATCTGATCAACAGAAGCCTCGTTCTTGAAGGCCCATGTGGAAGCCACAGCCCTAGTAGAGTGAGCTGTGATTCTTTCAGGAGGCTGCCGTCCGGCAGTCTCATAAGCCAATCGGATAATGCTTTTAAGCCAAAAGGAAAGAGAGGTAGAAGTCGCTTTTTGACCTCTCCTTTTACCAGAATAAACAACAAACAAGGAAGATGTTTGTCTGAAATCTTTAGTAGCCTCTAAATAGAACTTTAGAGCACGGACTACGTCCAAATTGTGTAACAAACGTTCCTTCTTTGAAACTGGATTCGGACACAAAGAAGGAACAACTATCTCCTGGTTAATATTTTTGTTAGAAACAACTTTAGGAAGAAAACCAGGCTTAGTACGCAAAACCACCTTATCTGCGTGGAACACCAGATAAGGAGGAGAACACTGCAGAACAGATAACTCTGAAACTCTTCTAGCAGAAGAAATTGCAACCAAAAACAAAACTTTCCAAGATAATAACTTAATATCTACGGAATGTAAGGGTTCAAACGGAACCCCTTGAAGAACTGAAAGAACTAAATTTAGACTCCAGGGAGGAGTCAAAGGTCTGTAAACAGGCTTGATCCTAACCAGAGCCTGAACAAATGCTTGAACATCTGGCACAGCTGCCAGTCTTTTGTGAAGTAAAACAGATAAAGCAGAGATCTGTCCCTTCAGAGAACTTGCAGATAATCCTTTCTCCAAACCTTCTTGTAGAAAGGAAAGAATCTTAGGAATTTTTATCTTGTTCCAAGGGAATCCTTTATATTCACACCAACAGATATATTTTTTCTATATTTTATGGTAAATTTTTCTAGTTACAGGCTTTCTAGCCTGAATCAGAGTATCTATTACAGAATCTGAAAACCCACGCTTTGATAAAATTAAGCGTTCAATCTCCAAGCCGTCAGATGGAGGGAAGCCAGATTCGGATGTTCGAATGGACCTTGAACAAGAAGGTCCTGTCTCAAAGGTAGCTTCCATGGTGGAGCCGATGACATATTCACCAGGTCTGCATACCAAGTCCTGCGTGGCCATGCAGGAGCTATCAAGATTACCGAAGCCCTCTCCTGATTGATCCTGGCTACCAGCCTGGGAATGAGAGGAAATGGTGGGAACACATAAGCTAGGTTGAAGGTCCAAGGCGCTACTAGTGCATCCACTAGAGTCGCCTTGGGATCCCTGGATCTGGACCCGTAGCAAGGAACCTTGAAGTTCTGACGAGACGCCATCAGATCCATGTCTGGAATGCCCCATAATTGAGTTATTTGGGCAAAGATTTCCGGATGGAGTTCCCACTCCCCCGGATGGAATGTCTGACGACTCAGAAAATCCGCTTCCCAATTTTCCACTCCTGGGATGTGGATTGCAGACAAGTGGCAGGAGTGATCCTCCGCCCAATGAATTATTTTGGTCACTTCTTTCATCGCCAGGGAACTCCTTGTTCCCCCCTGATGATTGATATATGCAACAGTCGTCATGTTGTCTGATTGAAACCTTATGAATTTGGCCTTTGCTAGTTGAGGCCAAGCTTTGAGAGCATTGAATATCGCTCTCAATTCCAGAATGTTTATCGGGAGAAGAGATTCTTCCCGAGACCATAGACCCTGAGCTTTCAGGGGTTCCCATACCGCGCCCCAGCCCACCAGGCTGGCGTCGGTCGTGACAATGACCCACTCTGGTCTGCGGAAGCTCATTCCCTGTGACAGATTGTCCAGGGTCAGCCACCAACGGAGTGAATCTCTGGTCTTTTGATCTACTTGAATCGTCGGAGACAAGTCTGTATAATCCCCATTCCACTGTCTGAGCATGCACAGTTGTAATGGTCTTAGATGAATTCGTGCAAAAGGAACTATGTCCATTGCAGCAACCATCAATCCTATTACTTCCATGCACTGCGCTATGGAAGGACGAAGAACAGAATGAAGTACTTGACAAGAGCTTAGAATTTTTGATTTTCTGACCTCTGTCAGAAAAATCCTCATTTCTAAGGAATCTATTATCGTTCCCAAGAAGGGAACTCTTGTTGACGGGGACAGAGAACTCTTTTCTTTGTTCACCTTCCATCCGTGAGATCTGAGAAAGGCTAGGACGATGTCCGTATGAGCCTTTGCTTTTGACAGAGACGACGCTTGAATCAGGATGTCGTCCAAGTAAGGTACTACTGCAATGCCCCTTGGTCTTAGAACCGCTAGAAGGGACCCTAGTACCTTTGTGAAAATTCTCGGAGCAGTGGCTAATCCGAATGGAAGTGCCACAAACTGGTAATGCTTGTCCAGAAAAGCGAACCTTAGGAACTGATGATGTTCCTTGTGGATAGGAATATGTAGGTACGCATCCTTTAAATCCACGGTGGTCATAAATTGACCTTCCTGGATGGTGGGAAGGATCGTTCGAATGGTTTCCATTTTGAACGATGGAACCCTGAGAAATTTGTTTAGGATCTTGAGATCTAAAATTGGTCTGAATGTTCCCTCTTTTTTGGGAACTATGAACAGGTTGGATTAAAAACCCATCCCTTGTTCTCTTATTGGAACTGGATGAATCACTCCCATCTTTAACAGGTCTTCTACACAATGTAAGAATGCCTGTCTTTTTATTTGGTTTGAAGATAATTGAGACCTGTGGAACCTTCCCCTTGGGGGTAGTTCCTTGAATTCCAGGAGATAACCTTGAGAAACTATTTCTAGCGCCCAAGGATCCTGAACATCTCTTGCCCAAGCCTGAGCAAAGAGAGAAAATCTGCCCCCCACCAGATCCGGTCCCGGATCGGGGGCCATCCCTTCATGCTGTTTTGGTAGCAGTGGTAGGCTTCTTGGCCTGCTTACCCTTGTTCCAGCCTTGCATCGGTCTCCAGGCTGGTTTGGGTTGTGAAGTATTACCCTCTTGCTTAGAGGATGTAGAGTTAGAGGCTGGTCCATTTCTGCGAAAGGGACGAAAATTAGGCTTATTTTTAGCCTTAAAAGACCTATCCTGAGGGAGGGCGTGGCCCTTTCCCCCGGTGATGTCTGAAATAATCTCTTTCAAATCAGGCCCAAATAGTGTTTTACCCTTGAAAGGGATGTTAAGCAATTTTGTCTTGGAAGACACATCCGCTGACCAAGACTTTAGCCAAAGCGCTCTGCGAGCCACGATAGCAAACCCTGAATTTTTCGCCGCTAATCTAGCTAATTGCAAAGCGGCATCTAAAATAAAAGAGTTATTGAGCGACTTTTCTAGTTCCTCCAACCAGAAACACGCTGCCGTAGTGACAGGAACAATGCATGAAATTGGTTGTAGAAGGTAACCTTGCTGAACAAACATCTTTTTAAGCAAACCCTCTAATTTTTTATCCATAGGATCTTTGAAAGCACAACTATCTTCGATAGGAATAGTAGTGCGTTTGTTTAGAGTAGAAACCGCCCCCTCGACCTTGGGGACTGTCTGCCATAAGTCCTTTCTGGGGTCGACTATAGGAAATAATTTCTTAAATATAGGGGGGGGAACAAAAGGTATGCCGGGCCTTTCCCACTCCTTATTTACTATGTCCGCCACCCGCTTGGGTATAGGAAAGGCGTCGGGGGGCACCGGAACCTCTAGGAACTTGTCCATCTTACATAATTTCTCTGGAATGACCAAATTGTCACAATCATCCAGAGTAGATAATACCTCCTTAAGCAGTGCGCGGAGATGTTCTAATTTAAATTTAAATGTTACAACATCAGGTTCAGCTTGTTGAGAAATTTTTCCTGAATCTGAAATTTCTCCCTCAGACAAAACCTCCCTCCTGGCCCCTTCAGATTGGTGTGAGGGTATGTCAGAACAGTTATCATCAGCGTCCTCTTGCTCTTCAGTGTTTAAAACAGAGCTTTCTCTGATAAGTAGGCATTTTGGATAAAATGTTTGCTATAGAGTTATCCATTACAGCCGTTAATTGTTGCATGGTAATAAGAATTGGCGCACTAGATGTACTAGGGGCCTCTTGTGTGGGCAAAACTGGTGTAGACACAGAAGGGGATGATGTAGTATCATGCTTACTCCCCTCATTTGAGGAATCATCTTGGGCAATATCATTATCTGTGGCATCGTTGTCCCTACTTTGTTTGGACACTATGGCACAAATATCACATAAATTTAAATGGGGAGAAACCTTGGTTTTCATACATATAGAACATAGCTTATCTGATGGTACAGACATGTTAAACAGGCTTAAACTTGTCAACAAAGCACAAAAAACGTTTTAAAATAAAACCGTTACTGTCACTTTAAATTTCAAACTGAACACACTTTATTACTGAATATGTGAAAAAGTATGAAGGAATTGTTCAAAATTCACCAAAATTTCACCACAGTGTCTCAAAGCCTTAAAAGTATTGCACACCAAATTTCAAAGCTTTAACCCTTAAATTAACGGAACCGGAGCCGTTTTTACATTTAACCCCTATACAGTCCCAGCTATCTGCTTTGCTGAGACCCAACCAAGCCCAGAGGGGAATACGATACCAAATGATGCCTTCTATAAGCTTTTTCAGTGGTTCTTAGCTCCTCACACATGCATCTGCATGCCTTGCTCTCCAAAAACAACTGCGCATTAGTGGCGCGAAAATGAGGCTCTGACTATAACTAGAAAAGGCCCCCATCTGAAAAAGGTGTCCAATACAGTGCCTGCCGTTTTTCTAAACAATCCCCAAGATTATAATAACTATTAAGAGTTAGAATCTGCAAAATATGCTTAGCAAAGTAATCGTTTTAGCCCAGAAAAATGTCTACCAGTTTTTTAAGCCCTTATGAAGCCCTTTATTCTTTTACTTAATCTAAGAAAATGGCTTACCGGTCCCCATAAGGGGAAATGACAGCCTTCCAGCATTACATAGTCTTGTTAGAAATATGGCCAGTCATACCTCAAGCAGAAAAGTCTGCCAACTGTTTCCCCCAACTGAAGTTACTTCATCTCAACAGTCCTGTGTGGAAACAGCAATCGATTTTAGTAACGTCTGCTAAAATCATCTTCCTCTTACAAACAGAAATCTTCATCTCTTTTCTGTTTCAGAGTAAATAGTACATACCAGCACTATTTTAAAATAACAAACACTTGATTGAAGAATAAAAACTACATTTAAACACCAAAAAACTCTTAACCATCTCCATGGAGATGTTGCCTGTGCAACGGCAAAGAGAATGACTGGGGTAGGCGGAGCCTAGGAGGGATCATGTGACCAGCTTTGCTGGGACTCTTTGCCATTTCCTGTTGGGGAAGAGAATATCCCACAAGTAAGGATGACGCCGTGGACCGGACACACCTATGTTGGAGAAATCATGTTTTTCTTGAAGGATGCAAACTTATTCCTGTACCACTGCTTGAAGAAGGTGTCTTCCAGAAACTGGCAGTAGGACTGGGGGTTGAGCTTGACTCCATCCTCAACCTGAAAAGGCCCCACAAGCTCATCTTTGATGATACCAGCCCAAACCAGTACTCCACCTCCACCTTGCTGGCGTCTGAGTCGGACTGGAGCTCTCTGCCCTTTACCAATCCAGCCACGGGCCCATCCATCTGGCCCATCAAGACTCACTCTCATTTCATCAGTCCATAAAACCTTAGAAAAATCAGTCTTGAGATATTTCTTGGCCCAGTATTGACGTTTCATCTTGTGTGTCTTGTTCAGTGGTGGTCGTCTTTCAGCCTTTCTTACCTTGGCCATGTCTCTGAGTATTGCACACCTTGTGCTTTTGGGCACTCCAGTGATGTTGCAGCTCTGAAATATGGCCAAACTGGTGGCAAGTGGCATCTTGGCAGCTGCACGCTTGACTTTTCTCAGTTCATGGGCAGTTATTTTGCGCCTTTGTTTTTCCACACGCTTCTTGCGACCCTGTTGACTATTTTGAATGAAACGCTTGATTGTTCGATGATCACGCTTCAGAAGCTTTGCAATTTTAAGAGTGCTGCATCCCTCTGCAAGATATCTCACTATTTTTTACTTTTCTGAGCCTGTCAAGTCCTTCTTTTGACCCATTTTGCCAAAGGAAAGGAAGTTGCCTAATAATTATGCACACCTGATATAGGGTGTTGATGTCATTAGACCACACCCCTTCTCATTACAGAGATGCACATCACCTAATATGCTTAATTGGTAGTAGGCTTTCGAGCCTATACAGCTTGGAGTAAGACAACATGCATAAAGAGGATGATGTGGTCAAAAACAGAATTTATGCTTACCTGATAAATTACTTTCTCCAACGGTGTGTCCGGTCCACGGCGTCATCCTTACTTGTGGGATATTCTCCTCCCCAACAGGAAATGGCAAAGAGCCCAGCAAAGCTGGCCATATAGTCCCTCCTAGGCTCCGCCTACCCCAGTCATTCGACCGACGGACAGGAGGAAATATATATAGGAGAAACCATATGGTAACGTGGTGACTGTAGTTAGAGAAAATAATTCATCAGACCTGATTAAAAAACCAGGGCGGGCCGTGGACCGGACACACCGTTGGAGAAAGTAATTTATCAGGTAAGCATAAATTCTGTTTTCTCCAACATAGGTGTGTCCGGTCCACGGCGTCATCCTTACTTGTGGGAACCAATACCAAAGCTTTAGGACACGGATGAAGGGAGGGAGCAAATCAGGTCACCCAAACGGAAGGCACCACGGCTTGCAAAACCTTTCTCCCAAAAATAGCCTCCGAAGAAGCAAAAGTATATAATTTAAAAAAAATTTGGTCAACAGGAACCTCATTCTTGAAGGCCCATGTGGAAGCCACAGCCCTAGTGGAGTGAGCTGTGATACCTTCAGGAGGCTGCCGTCCGGCAGTCTCAAAAGCCAATCTGATGATGCTTTTAAACCAAAAGGAAAGAGAGGTAGAAGTTGCTTTTTTACCTCTCCTTTAACCAGAATAAACAACAAACAAAGAAGATGTTTGTCTAAAATCTTCAGTAGCCTCTAAATAGAATTTTAGAGCACGGACAACGTCCAAATTGTGTAACAAACGTTCCTTCTATGAAACTGGATTCGGACACAAAGAAGGTACAACTATCTCCTGGTTAATATTTTTGTTGGAAACAACCTTCGGAAGAAAACCAGGCTCAGAACGTAAAACCACCTTATCTGCATGGACCAGATAGGGCGGAGAACACTGCAGAGCAGATAACTCAGAAACTCTTCTAGCGGAAGAAATTGCAACCTAAAACAAAACTTTCCAAGATAATAACTTAATATCTACGGAATGTAAGGGTTCAAACGGAACCCCTTGAAGAACTGAAAGAACTAGATTAAGACTCCAGGGAAGAGTCAAAGGTCTGTAAACAGGCTTGATTCTAACCAGAGCCTGAACAAACGCTTAAACGTCTGGCACAGCTGCCAGCCTTTTGTGAAGTAAAACAGATAAAGCAGAGATCTGTCCCTTCAGAGAACTTGCAGAAAATCCTTTCTCCAAACCTTCTTGTAGAAAGGAAAGAATCTTAGGAATTTTTATCTTGTTCCATGGGAATCCTTTAGATTCACACCAACAGATATATTTTTTCCATATATTATGGTAAATTTTTCTAGTTACAGGCTTTCTAGCCTGAATAAGAGTATCTATTACAGAATCTGAAAACCCACGCTTTGATAAAATCAAGCGTTCAAACTCCAAGCAGTCAGTTGGAGGAAAACCAGATTCGGATGTTCGAATGGACCCTGAATAAGAAGGTCCTGTCTCAAAGGTAGCTTCCATGGTGGAGCCGATGACACATTCACCAGGTCTGCATACCAAGTCCTGCGTGGCCACACAGGAACTATCAAGATCACCGAAGCCCTCTCCAGATTGATCCTGGCTACCAGCCTGGGAATGAGAGGAAACGGTGGGAATACATAAGCTAGGTTGAAGATCCAAGGTGCTACTATTGTATCCAATAGAGTCGCCTTGGGATCCCTGGATTTGGACCCGTAACAAGGGACCTTGAAGTTCTGACGAGAGGCCATCAGAACCATGTCTGGAATGCCCCATAATTGAGTTATTTGGGCAAAGATTTCCAGATGGAGTTCCCACTCCCCCGGATGCTCCTCCATCGCCAGGGAACTCCTTGTTTCCCCCTGATGGTTGATATATGTAACAGTCGTCATGATGTCTGATTGAAACCTTATGAATTTGGCCTTTGCTAGTCAAGGCCAAGCCTTGAGAGCATTGAATATCGCTCTTAGTTCCAGAATGTTTATCGGGAGAAGAGATTCTTCCCGAGACCATAGACCCTGAGCTTTCAGGGGTTCCCAGACCGCGCCCCAGCCCACCAGACTGGCGTTGGTCGTGACAATGACCTACTCTGGTCTGCGGAAGCTCATTCCCTGTGACAGGTTGTCCAGGGTCAGCCACCAACGGAGTGAATCTCTGGTTATTTGATCTACTTGTATCGTCGGAGACAAGTCTGTATAATCCCCATTCCACTGTCTGAGCATGCACAGGTGTAATGGTCTTAGATGAATTTGTGCAAAAGGAACTATGTCCCTTGCCGCAACCATCAAACCTATTACTTCCATGCACTGCGCTATGGAAGGAAGAAGAACAGAATAAAGTACCTGACAAGAGCTTAGAAGTTTTGATTTTCTGGCCTCTGTCAGAAAAACCTTCATTTCTAAGGAAACTATTATTGTTCCCAAGATGGGAACTCTTGTTGACGGGGACAGAGAACTTTTTTCTATGTTCACTTTCCACCTGTGAGATCTGAGAAAGGCTAGGACAATGTCCGTATGAGCCCTTGCTTTTGACAGAGACGACACTTGAATCAGGATGTCGTCCAAGTAAGGTACTACTGCAATGCCCCTTGGTCTTAGCACCGCTAGAAGGGACCCTAGTACCTTTGTGAAAATCCTTGGAGCAGTGGCTAATCCGAATGGAAGTGCCACAAACTGGTAATGCTTGTCCAGAAAGGCGAACCTTAGGAACCGAAAATGTTCCTTGTGGATAGGAATACGTAGGTACGCATCCTTTAAGTCCACCATGGTCATGAATTGACCTTCCTGGATGGTAGGAAGGATCGTTCGAATGGTTTCCATTTTGAACGATGAAACCCTTAGAAACTTGTTTAGAATCTTGAGATCTAAAATTGGTCTGAATGTTCCCTCTTTTTTGGGAATTATGAACAGGTTGGAGTAAAAACCCATCCCTTGTTCTCCTAATGGAACAGGATGAATCACTCCCATGCTTAACAGGTCTTCTACACAGTGTAAGAATGCCTGTTCGAAGATAATTGAGACCTGTGGAACCTTCCCCTTGGGGGTAGTTCCCTGAATTCCAGGAGATAACCTTGAGAAACTATTTCTAGCGCCCAAGGATCCAGAACATCTCTTGCCCAAGCCTGAGCAAAGAGAGAAAGTCTGCCCCCCACCAGATCCGGTCCCAGATCGGGGGCCAACACTTCATGCTGTTTTGGTAGCAGTGGCAGGTGACTTGGCCTGCTTACCCTTGTTCCAGCCTTGCATCGGCCTCCAGGCTGGCTTGGTTTGAGAAGTATTACCCTCTTGCTTAGAGGGTGTAGAATTTGAGGCTGGTCCGTTTCTGCGAAAGGGACGAAAATTTGGTTTATTTTTAGCCTTAAAAGACCTATCCAGAGGAAGGGCGTGGCCCTTTCCCCCAGTGATGTCTGAAATAATCTCTTTCAAGTCAGGGCCAAACAGTGTTTTACCCTTGAAAGGGATGTTAAGCAAAAGCGCTCTGCGCGCCACGAAAGCAAACCCTGAATTATTCGCCGCTAATCTAGCTAATTGCAAAGCGGCATCTAAAATAAAAGAGTTAGCCAATTTAAAAGCTTGAACTCTGTCCAAAACCTCCTCGTACGAAGATTCTTTATTGAGCGACTTTTCTAGTTCTTCGAACCAGAAACACGCAGCTGTAGTGACAGGAACAATGCATGAAATTGGTTGTAGAAGGTAACCTTGCTGAACAAACATCTTTTTAAGCAAACCCTCTAACCTTAAATCCATAGGATCTTGAAAGCACAACTATCTTCTATAGGAATAGAAGTGTGTTTGTTTAGAGTAGAAACCGCCCCCTCGACCTTGGGGACTGTATGCCATAAGTCCTTTCTGGGGTCGACTATAGGAAATAATTTCTTAAATATAGGGGGAGGACAAAAGGTATGCCGGGCCTTTCCCACTCCTTATTTACTATGTCCGCCACCCGCTTGGGTATAGGAAAAACATCGGGGGGCACCGGAACCTCTAGGAACTTGTCCATCTTACCTAATTTCTCTGGAATGACCAAATTGTCACAATCATCCAGAGTAGACAATATCAGGTTCTGCTTGTTGAGAAATTTTCCCTGAATCTGAAATTTCTCCCTCAGACAAAACCTCCCTCCTGGCCCCTTCAGATAGGTGTGAGGGTATGTCAGAACAGATATCATCAGCGTCCTCTTGCTCTTCAGTGTTTAAAACAGAGCAATCACGCTTTCTCTGATAAGTAGGCATTTTTGAAAAAAATGCATGCAATAGAATTATCCATTACAGCCATTAAGTGTTGTATGGTAATAAGTATTGGCGCACTAGATGTACTAGGGGCCTCTTGTGTGGGCAAAACTGGTGTAGACACAGAAGGGGATGATGCAGTACCATGCTTACTCCCCTCATTAGAGGAATCATCTTGGGCAATATCATATCTATGGCATTATTATCCCTACTTTGTTTGGACATTATGACACAAATATATCACATATATTTAAAAGGGGAGACACATTGGCTTTCATACATATAGAACATCGTTATCTGATGGTTCAGACATGTTAAACAGGCTTAAACTTGTCAACAAAGCACAAAAAACGTTTTACAATAAAACCGTTACTGTCCCTTTAAATTTTAAACTGAACACACTTTATTACTGAATATGTGAAAAAGTATGAAGGAATTGTTCAAAATTCACCAAAATTTCACCACAGAAACTTAAAGCCTTAAAAGTATTGCACACCAAATTTGAAAGCTTTAACCCTTAAAATAACGGAACCGGAGCCGTTTTTACATTTAACCCCTATTCAGTCCCAGGTATCTGCTTTGCTGAGACCCAACCAAGCCCAGAGGGGAATACGATACCAAATGATGCCTTCTATAAGCTTTTTCAGTGGTTCTTAGCTCCTCACACATGCATCTGCATGCCATGCTTTCCAAAAACAACTGCGCATTAGAGGCGCGAAAATGAGGCTCTGTCTATGACTAGAAAAGGCCCCCAGTGAAAAAGGTGTCCAATACAGTGCCTGCCGTTTTTATTAAAACAATCCCCAAGATGTAACAACTATTAAAAGTAATAATCTGCCAAATATACTTAGTAAAGTAATCGTTTTAGTCCAGAAAAATGTCTACCAGTTTTTTAAGCCCTAATGAAGCCCTTTATTCTTTTACTTAAACTAAGAAAATGGCTTACCGGTTCCCATAGGGAAAATGACAGCTTCCAGCATTACCAAGTCTTGTTAGAAATGTGTCATACCTCAAGCAGCAAAGTCTGCCCACTGTTTCCCCCAACTGAAGTTACTTCATCTCAACAGTCCTGTGTGGAAACAGCCATCGATCTTAGTAACGGTTGCTAAAATCATTTTCCTCTTACAAACAGAAATCTTCATCTCTTTTCTGTTCCAGAGTAAATAGTACATACCAGCACTATTTTAAAATAACAAACTCTTGATTGAAGAACAAAAACTACATTTAAACACCAAAAAACTCTAAGCCATCTCCGTGGAGATGTTGCCTGTGCAACGGCAAAGAGAATGACTGGGGTAGGCGGAGCCTAGGAGGGACTATATGGCCAGCTTTGCTGGGCTCTTTGCCATTTCCTGTTGGGGAGGAGAATATCCCACAAGTAAGGATGACGCCGTGGACCGGACACACCTATGTTGGAGAAATACTCATTTGCCTAATAATTCTGCAAAAAATAAACAATTTATTTTATTGGTATCTATATCAATGAGTTTTTAGATTTGTGCTGCCCCTTATCAATACTTTTCCATTGATTCATTTAGCTGACATGTTTTATTTTTTCCAGGTATATTTTACTGTTATGTAGGTGTGCAGTAACCCCTGAACAGTTTACCCAGTCTGAGGCAAGAAATTCTGATCCTCAGATTGTATCATTATTCAAGTTACTTAACTCATTTGACTAACAGTACTTAAAGGGACACTGTACCCAAATTTTTTCTTTCGTAATTCAGATAGAGCATGACATTTTAAGGAACTTTCTAATTTACTCCTTTTATCAAATTTTCTTCATTCTCTTGGTATCTTTATTTTAAATGCAAAAATGTAAGTTTAGATGCCGGCCCATTTTTGGTGAACAACCTGGGTTGTCCTTGCTGATTGGTGGATAAATTCATTCACCAATAAAATAGTGCTGTCCAGAGTACTAAACCCAAAACAAGCTTAGATGCCTTCTTTTTCAAATAAAGAGAACGAAGAAAAATTGATAATAGGAGTAAATTAGAAAGTTGCTTAAAATTGCATGTTCTTTCTGAATTACAAAAGAAAAATTTTGGGTACAGTGTCCCTTTAAAATAAACTGAAAAGGAAGACAAAAAACACCAAAAATGAATTTAAAATATCTGTACAGCATTGGATTTCAATGGGACCAGGAATTTGTGAGGTTGAAGAGACTTAAAATGTTGTTGCTGAATCTAACTCACTGTGCCCTGAACCAGATATAATCAAGTTCTCCAGTAGTGCACACCTCTTCAGGCACCTGGTGAATGTTGCAATGGACAGAATCCTTCTTCACAATGATGTATTCCTACAGAATAAGGCAGAAAAAGAAGATATCAATTAAAGTATGTTATAAATAATACACTGCATCTCACAGCTGCAACAGGAGCAATTCTTCTGACCAGCTTGATACTCAGAAATGTCCGATAAATACAACATTAATTATGTAAACTATAATATTCACCTATTATAGAAAAAAATAAAAATGTCTGGTCCATGCCAATTATGCTTTAGTATTAAAGGGACAGTATACCATATAATTGTTATTGTTTTAAAAGATAATCCCTTTATTAATCATTCCCAAATTTTGCATAACCAACACAGTTATAGTAATATACTTTTTACCTCTGTAATTACCTTGTATATAGGAACCTTCTTCCAGACCCCTGATCACATGACTGTGTACTTTCTGTCTCTTTGTGTTGAAAAGAGATTTAAAAAGCATGTGATAAGAGGCAGCCCTCAAAGGCTTAGAAATTAGCATATGAGCCTACCTATGTTTAGTTTAAACTAAGAATACCAAGAGAAAAAAGCAAATTTGATGATAAAAGTAAATTGGAAAGTTGATTAAAATTAAAAGTCCTATCTGAATAATGAAAGTTTAATTTATACTAGAATGTCCCTTAAAAAATTACAAAAATAAATAGGGATTCTGGTTTATAAATATCTCTCTTTTTATCCTTAGATTTTTGAGAAGGTAGATGATATATTGAGGCTACACATTTGCAGCAAACCAAAACGCATTTGTACTGTCACAAGGAATCCACTGTGCATTGTACTCAAAGGGGTTTGCTGGTGGCCATATATGTCAATAATTACTCAAACAGAATTCTGTGCTGGGTTTCACTAATTTTACAATGTTTTTCTTATATTAAAGTTTATGTGTGCTACTGGGCTTTGGTGGCATGCAATGATGTCAGATTTAATGGGAAAGAGGCTCCTCTTTCTTATGCCCTTTAATAGAAGCCCATACCTCAGCTCCACACAACACCAAGAGTAAATAACCTCACTCGTCCCTCTAGGGTTCAGGTGGTCTCCATAAAAATTGTGTTTACCTGTAGCCTCTAAAGGATTACTATATAGTAAAAAAAGGGTTCATCTACCTTTCCAAAGAATTTTATTGGAAGACAAATAATAAAGGTATGCAATCAACATATGTCTACAAACTACAATATGTTATTAAAAAGCATCCAAGAAAAAAAACACAAATACATCCAGTTCTAATTCTACAAGGCAACTCTTTTATAATAGAAAGTTTGTTCCAAGCCACTAAGTAATATACGAACACAGAGAATTTATCCCAAGAAAAGTTTGTACAATAATGAAAATGTACTTAGTCAAGTTCTCTAACTTGAACGTTGTCTCTCTGTCTAAGATCTGCCATTTTCCAATAATGTGGAAAAGATTGAGGGTGGGTCACTGGTTGATTCCCATTTTATTCCTTATTCAATGGTGTGTGTGGACTATTATACACTAAACAAAGGCCACATGGTAGTGTCCATAAACTAGGACAAAATCCTCATCTGGACAACAAAGATGTATCTGGGGAAAGGAATTTCTTACATGAAATAAGTCTGTGTTTATACTATATGCTTTAAGAAGTCACAATGTCAATATTCCCGGGATAAATCCTCTGCCCAACAATATAACTCAACAGCCCCAAACACTAGGGAGTGTCGTTGGATGAAGACTTCTGCCCGTCTGGAGGACCACTTCGCCCGGCTTCATTGAGGACTTCTCAAGGTAGGGTAATCTTCAAGGATTTGGTGTTAGGTTTTTTAAGGGGGGGATTGGGTGGGTTTTAGAGTAGGGTTGGGTGTTTGGGTGGTGGGTTTTAACGTATTGTACTTTTTTTTACAGGTAAAAGAGCTGATTACTTTGGGGCAATGCCCCGCAAAAGGCCCTTTTAAGGGCTATTTGTAATTTAGTATAGGGTAGGTCTTATCTTTATTTTGGGGGGCTTTTTTATTTTATTAGGGGGATTAGATTAGGTGTAATTAGTTTAAAAAACTTGTAATTATTTTATTATTTTCTGTAATTTAGTGTGTAATTGTATTTAATTTAGGGAATTAATTTAATTATAGTGTAGTGTTAGATGTAATTGTAACTTAGGTTAGGTTTTATTTTACAGGTAAATGTGTCTTTATTTTAACTAGGTAGCTATTAAATAGTTAATAACTATTTAATAACTATTCTACCTAGTTAAAATAAATACAAAGTTGCCTGTAAAATAAAAATAAACCCTAAGCTAGCTACAATGTAACTATTAGCTATATTGTAGCTAGCTTAGGGTTTATTTTATAGGTATTTAGTTTTAAATAGGAATAATTTAGTTAATTGTAGTAATTTTATTTAGATTTATTTAAATTATATTTAAGTTAGGGGGGTGTTAGGATTAGGGTTAGACTTCGATTTAGGGGTTAATAACTTTAATATAGTGGCTGCGACGTTGGGGGCAGCAGATTAGGGGTTAATAAGTGTAGGTAGGTTGCGATGACATTGGGGGTGGCAGATTAGGGGTTAATACATATAATGTAGGTTGCTGCGGTGTCCAGAGCGGCAGATTAGGGGTTAATAATATAATGCAGGTGTCGGCGATGTCGGGGGCGTCAGATTAGGGGTGTTTAGACTCGGGGTTCATGTTAGGGTGTTAGGTGTAGACATAAATGTATTTTCCCCATAGGAATCAATGGGGCTGCGCTAGAAGCTGAACGCTGCTTTTTTGCAGGTGTTAGGTTCTTTTTCAGCCGGCTCTCCACTATTGATTCTTATGGGGAAATTGTGCACTAGCACATTTTGCCAGCTCACCGCTACCGTAAGCAGCGCTGGTATTGAGGTGAGATGTGGAGCAAAATTTTGCTCCCAGCTCACTTTTCTGCCGCTAACGCCGGGATTGTAAAAACCCGTAATACCAGCGTTGTCTGTAGGTGAGCGGTGAGGGAAAACTGATCGTTAGCACCGCACACCATTACCGACAAAACTCGTAATCTAGCCGTTTATTTTTTCATTGTAAAATGGGTCTTCCAGCCTAGTCTCAAAATATTTAATGCACTTATTATATTGATAGAAAAAAAACAAATTATGCTTACCTGATCATTTTCTTTTCTTCAGATGGAAAGAGTCCACAGCTGCATTCATTGATTTGGGAAATAAGAACCTGGCCACCAGGAGGAGGCAAAGACACCTTAGCCAAAGGCTTCAATACTCCTCCCACTTCCCTCATCCCCCAGTCATTTTGCCGAGGAACAAGGAACAGTAGAAGAAACATCAGGGTGAAAAGGTGCCAGAAGAATAAAAATACAGTCGCCCTACATAAAAAATACGGGTGGGGAGCTGTGGACTCTTTCCATCTGAAGAAAAGAAAATTATCAGGTAAGCATAATTTATGTTTTTCTTCATAAATGGAAAGCGTCCACAGCTGCATTCATTACTTTTGAGAAAACAATACCGAAGCTATAGAGGACACTGAATGCCAAGACTGGAGAGTACAAGGGGTGGCCCATTCTGAGGGCACCAGGCCTGAAACCACTACCCAACAAAACCCCGCTTTGTCCAAAGTTGAGAACATTGAAAGGAAAAAGCCCCAAGAACACTGACCAGCAGATAGTCCGGAAGCCTAGATAGAAACCGCAAAATCAGACCCAACTGAGCCAACAGTCCCCCAGGAGACACCGTCGCCCAGCGGTCGGCCCCCAACCACACACCCCTTACTAGCGAAGGAAACACCAGCCCAAAACTCCCAAAGGGACAGGGCAAGAAAAAAATCAAAGGAAATCGAAGGGACACCACAAAATCCATAAAGGAAGACCCCTAGAATGAGTCCAGCTCATAAAGACCCAAATTGGTCCATAACAAATACGGGGAGGCAACGCCCAGTCCAACATAACACAAGGTCCAGGACCGGGCATCCGACCAGCGATTTTTACTCTCAACGTCGAAACGACAACTGAAGACTTATACTCAAGTTGTCAGCATTTAGAATACTGAAGTATTCAACACAAATACGTGTAGTAGACACCCGAGTCAGAAAACTTTACTAAGAAGTTAAATGCGGCTAAACAAGATATCGAATGGTAAAAACTCCAAGACGGAGGGCACCCTCTAGGCAATGCCAGCCGCCAGACCGACACATAGGTCCCAAAGAGGAGAAGTATAGAACCTCAACTAGACCCATTACACCCCTCCGCAACAACAATCTCAGGACCTACTCCCAGCCGGGCCACACAAGCATCAGTAGGTCCGAAAACAGGGGAAAAAAGAACTCCGGCACCCGATCACAAAAAAACGGAAAAAATGGCTTCAGCCATTCACCAGAGCTCGGGAACCCCCCCCCCCCCCCCCGAAACTCCATAAAGACAGTCGACAAGGTCGAAGACCCAAAAGAGTCTAGCAAAGGCCCATCTCGACGCAGAGTCAGCAAGACACCAGAAAGAACAGAACAACCCAGAGAGCATGCCTCTCTCCAAATAGGTTAAACCCTCTGTTCCATCCCCTGAATCTAGAAAAGTCCTAAACAAGGCCTCCATAGGAGATCAAGCCCCCCCCAAGAAAAAGGGGGCCATTAGAGACAGAGCACCTGCCCACGAGGCACAAGGCCACAGGCTGAAAAAGAGAACACTCTCCAACGCAGTTGAACCTGGAAGGAATCCCCTGAAAACAGCGCACAGAAGGGTGCATTAGCTGCAGTGGTTACCTTATAACCCTTCGCCTGCAGAACCGCGAAGCCATCAGGTTACTTAAGCAAACCGTCCAAGGCAAACCGTTCACTGAGCGTAGGCAAAGCCAATGAATAGCGGCACTCAGGAAATCTGGCCAATCGACCAGATCTACTAGCCAGACCAAAGGTCATAGCCCAAATTCCCGGAACTGGAGAACCCCGAACCCGCCCTAGATCCTGAAAAGACTGGTTAATGGTGCTTTAGGCAAGGATATTTGTAGGACATGAGTTATGAAGAGCACTTAGCCACAGCTGGATTTGAACTCTTGACCTTCAGCTTTCAAGGAAGCATAGTTTACCTCTTAGCCATTGTGGGACACCATGAACGGGATCCACAAGGGAAAATGCTGAGCAAAAGCCTCAGCAACCGGAAGAACCAGGGCGATGACAGGATTGAGCCCCCCATTGTTTAAAACAAACAATGTCCCGGAAATTGAAACACCCCGTCTGACATAGAAAACAGACCCACAGGGAGATATTAATGTAATATCCAGGAGAACCCGGAGAACAAGAACACATCCCGACCCAAGGAGGAGACTACCCCATGTTAAAGTCCAACGCTCAAAAGGAGCTAAGGTATTTCGAACCAAGACACTAGAGCCCATAGGCGTTCAACTGTCACAAGACGACCAAAGCAAGGGAATACCACAAGGACAAGGTAACTCGATCAAAAGCTAGTCTCCACCTCACCATACGAGACAGAGGAGTACCTGAAACCAAGGGTGCAGAGCATCACCAGATCCGGAAAAAATCCTAAGCAGAGATAAATAGAACGCTCTCAAAGGGAAATTCCGGTCCCCAAAAGAGACCCAACTCACATGGAGGAATGGACAAAATCGAAAGGGTCTCAAGAATAGAGCAATCCTCTCCCGAAGGGAAACCCAGGGCCCCATAAGGAGACCTAACCCACATGGGGAAGTCCAAAGGTCTGACTGACCAGAGAACCCCGGAAGGAACACGTCCAATAGGACAATTCCTAGAGCCTCCGAAAGGCCAAACCGGCTTAAACCAGCGGTAAGGAGGCGCTAAACCTGCAATCCTCCCACGTGAGAAAGAATACTCTAGGTCCAGAGAGAATCGGAAGCAAAAGGAGTGACGCAGCGGAACGCCGCTGACCCAGTCAACCAACTTGAAGGCTCAATAAGGACTGAAAGAATCCTTCCAGCCTCACAGACTCACGAGTCCTCGTTAGAATGCTTAAACACATCCAGTCACAAGGTGAACCGTACAGTCCAAAAAAAGCGCGCCCAACCATAAGGTCGCGTCACTTCCAAAGGCCCCTATGTTCTAAGCCAAGAGCCCAGTTAACACTACACATAAGCAGATTGATTCACATAAATTAAAAAAAAACCCTGTTCAATAATCCCCCTCAGGAGATATTAACCATCGATTCCAAGAACCAAAGGAGCCTCACTGAGGCCCTATCTTTTATACTTAAGTCCCGCAGGATAGTACCTTACAGGAAACAAATAAGATACAGTACATTCAGATGAAGTAACATGAAACGATCTTACCAGAATCTACGCTGTGGAACAGGAACACGGCCCTTCAAGTGTGAAGAATAGTAGCAGCGCCTCCGCCATGGATTTGAGAGAAGAAAGCAGGCAGCAAAGCGAAGTTCTACAACGCAGATTGCTTGTGGAGCTATTAATATGAGTCGGGATGGTTTCGCAGAAAGACTCTCCCTGCATCTCCAGACTCTAACTTTCATCCAGGCTCTGAGAGGCTGACAGGATTACTTAAAGGGACACTCAGGTTTTATTACATTTTCATGATTCAGATACAGCATGTAATTTTAAACAACTTTCCAATTTACTTCCATTAAAAAAAATGTGCACAGTCTTTTATATTTACACTTTTTTTGAGTCACCAGCTCCTACTGAGCATGTGCAAGAATTCACAGACTATACATATATGCATTTGTGATTGGCTGATTGCTATCACATGGTACAGGGGGAGTGGAAATATACATAACATTGAAATGTGTTAGAAAAGAATCTACTACTCATTTGAAATTCAAAGTAAATGCTATTGTATAGTCTTGTTATCTTGCATTTGTTAATTATGCAAATCTGCTGTGTTTACTGGTCCTTTAAAACTCCCGTCCCATGTCGAAGAGTACTACCCTCCACAAACAAACTTCTAACACTTCTCTGCCAACCTCCTGGGACGAAAGGCAAAGAATGACTGGGGGATGAGGGGAGTGGGAGGAGTATTTAAGCCTTTGGCTGGGGTGTCTTTGCCTCCTCCTGGTGGCCAGTTCTTATTTCCCAAAAGTAATGAATGCAGCTGTGGACTTTTTCCATTAATGAAGAAAACATGATTTGATTTGTTTGTGCATCAATAAAATGTTTTACCAGTTCCAGTCGTGCCTGACGCATTCACACTCCCCTGCGAAATTCTGCTTTTCAGGGTGCCTTATTACTTAATATGAGAGGCAGCTTGCTACTCACTGGGACTTCCAGATTAAGCCTCTGTTTTTAGAGAATTGAGTGAGTCGGATTGATATTGCACTCCATACCAGAGAATTGCAACTAACTGGGTCCAAGAACTAACTGTTACTGCAAATCTTAGATTTTGGAGAGAAAGCTTGCTATATAATAAACAATATATTTTGTTACATAAATTCTTTATATGCTATTAGTCAGTAAAGAAGATAAAAGTACATACAAAGGAAAGCACATACCCTAGCGGGAAACTATTTCAGGCCAGACCAAACCCTCACAGACATGAAAACTGTAGTACTAATGGCCAAATGTAATACTTAGTCATCTGGCCTGAATTTCTGTGGTGTTGAAAATCCACTGATTTGTTTAGCTGTGCAAGTTATCTGAAGAGCTTATATATTCTATTCCTAGACAACAAGTCTTCTTAAAAATTCTCGTTAACGTTAGGTTTAACGATTGCTTTACTCATTATTAAAATACTTTTTGCTTTTATGTTTGGCCACTTTATGTAGCTAAAACCTCAGGGTTTTTTTTAAACAGTTGACTATGTTTAGGCTTCTGTTCAGCAGTAAAAATAAGGATATTTATAAAATTAAAAAATAAAAGATTTTTAAGCAGATGTTATTTTTTGTTCTTATGCTTTCGGGGCATATCATTATCCAAAAGAGATGAGCCCTTCTTATGAGCAAGTGAAATCCTATCCCATTAACTAGTTGTACACAGACATGCACAAACTCAAAACAAGCGGTTTTAACTGAATCGTTTTTCATTTAAAAAACAAAAAACATTTTTAAAATGTATGAAGAGGGCTGTCATAGGCATGATAGAACATTGTTGAGTTTAAGGCCCCTTCATCTGCTGTCTGGTTGCTTATTAAGAAGACAATCTTGACTGAACAAATGCTCTAAAGGTCCTGCTGAGATTATCACTTTTATGGAACAGTGGTATGAAAAGTGGATGTTTATGGTAATTGTGGTGTATCAATCGTCTCCATGGGAGCCCATCCCATTTGATACCACACACTGGACAAGACTTATAAACTTGAGAGCAATCTTATTGCTTATTTTTTTTGTTATTTTTTGGGTCGCTGAGCAGTTTTTCTGCCCTGACATCTGCCTATTTTTGTAGATAAATATGACTGTCTCTGTTCACATCTATATGTCACAACTATCCAGATGTGCTGTAATAAACATATTGAAGTGGTGCCAGCTCTCACCTCTCCTTTTAGAAGATAAATAATCTCCATTGTGTGTTTTAAGATCCTCTCAATCATTGTATCCATTTTCTTCTTGTCCTTGTACATTTCTTTCGCCACTAGTGAGTTAGTAAACTGCTGCATGACTGAAGCCTAAGAAATTGAAAAAATAAATAATAATAATAATTTTAAATGAGGACATATGGGTCAATTATGTCTGTCTCAGAAAACATTATGCACCGTTAAGGGAGTAGTTGAAAACTCCATAATCCTGATCATCTACAGACATTAAGAACATTTTTTTAGAATATGAACACAATTCTTCTCGGGCTCCAAAAATAACATTTAGGGCCAGATTACAAGTGGAGCGTTATTTAACAATCCCAATTGAGCGTTAACTGCACTAGAAGTAAGTTTTTTGCGCGTTGGATTGCGCTCGTATTACAAGTTGAAAATAAACGTGCTTTAACTCACACGTTAACCCAACGCGCGTAAAAGCTGAACTTACAATATTACGTGTGATAACCTATTACCCCATAGCAGTCAGTGGAGCAAAGAAAGTTGGAAAAAACCTAACATCCAATTTACGTGCAAACCCGATCACATATTCTAAAGTGCGCTAACCCGAATATAAATATCTCACTTTCCAATGTTCTTCACGTAGCAGAATATGTTCTATTTATTCGTAAATACATATTTATATATGTGTGTGTGGCATTTTGGTTATATATATATAAATAGGAATATCTAATTATAAATATTTAGAACATCTACAGTACACACACACATATATAAAATGTATACATGTCTCTGAAAGTATCTCTATGTTAAAGGGACATTAAATACTTTGAGATGGTAATCTAAAATGTTAAATCGTACATATATTATATATATTTTATATATATTTTATATATATAAAACACTCTGCAATATACTTTCATTGTTTATTTTCTCCCCTTTTCCTGTAATTCCATTCTGAAATTTTGAGCTTTTCAGTTCCTGTTAAAAAGTGCAAAACACTGCTATATTCCCCACAGTCTTTGGCTGCACACTCTAGTGACCTATTTATAACTGTCCCTAATTGGCCACAGCAGAGAAGGTAACCTAAGTAACAACATGGCAGTTCCCATTGTTTTATAGACAGTTAAACATTACACTTAATTTGTCAATATTTAAACAGCTAATAAAACTTTAAAAAATACATTTACATGTTATTCTCAGACTAATCTTTTCTTTTAATGCATCATTCTATCTAGCATTTATTTAGTGTTTAATGTCCCTTTAAAGCCTTTGCAAACCATTTTTCTCTAACACCTGAGACCTCATATCTTTGAGACCTTATAACTTTTTTCTGCAATATTTTTTAAAATAACTTTTATTAGATGGTGTTATTATGAGTGTACGTGTACTTTCTAATGTATTTTTGATGCGTTCTGTGACCTTTTTTTGATTCGCGAAACAGTTAACCAGAGCTCTGAGATTGTACTAACCCGACGAGTGTTGACTTCAATTGCGCTCAATCACGTTTACTTTCAACTTGTAATATGACCACACAAAAAACAAGTGCGCAAACAGCTACAATACACTCCTTATTGCTTGTGCGTAACTGTAAGCACTTCACTCGTAATCTGGCCCTAATGTTACATTATAGTGAAAAAAATTAATGTTCTGATTCATTAGTGCATGTAATATTAATAAGAGCAACTCTGCAACTTTACATGTTTAACCCCCTGTAAGACGGTTAAACACATTTAAACTACCACTCGGGAGTTGCAGAGCACTACTGGACATAAGTGGAAATTGATGTTGACCCAATCAGCAATGGAATTTGTGGGACTACCACTGTTGATTGAGTCAGCATCAGTAATTTAAGTATGTGTTTAACCCATTTGCGGGGGTTAAACAAATAAAGTGGGTAACGTGTCAAAATTTACATGTTCTAACCAATACGAGCAAGTGTTTTTTTTTACTATAATAGCCCTTTAAGTACAAATTGATACATTTGTTTTAAATCAAGGAGATAACACACAAACACACACACACATATATATATATATATATATATATATATATATATATATATATATATATATATATATACACACACACACACACATATACACACACACACATATACATACACACAGTCATGTCCAAAAATATTGGCACCCCTGCATTTCTGTTAGATAATGCACCACTTTGCCCAGAAAATTATTTAGGCATTCTCATGTTTATTTCTTTTGTTTGTATTGGTATGACACAAAAAAGTGGAAAAAAAGCCAAATCTTAGACATTCCACGCAAAGCTCCAAAAATGAACTGGACAAAATTATTGGCACCCTCAATTTAATATTTGGTAGCACACCCCTTGGAAAAAATAACTGAAATCAATTGCTTCCTGTAACCATCAATGGGTTTCTTACACCTCTCTATTGGAATATTGGACCTCTCTTCTTTCGCTAACTCCTCCAGGTCTCTCAGATTGGAAGGGTTTCTTTTCCCAACTGCTGTTTTGAGATCTCTACACAGGTGCTCTATAGGATTGAGATCTGGACTCATTGCTGGCCAGTTCAGTACTCTCTACAGCGCTTTGTCTTAAACCATTTCTGGGTGCTTTTTGATGTGTGCTTTGGGTCATTGTCCTGCTGTAAGACCCATGACCTCTGACGAAGACCCTACATTGCACCACAGAATTCTTTGGTAGTCTTCAGATTTCATAATGCCATGCACACAGTCAAGACATCCAGTGCCTGAAGCAGCAAAGCAACGCCAAAACATCAGTGAACCTCCACCATGTTTGACTGTAGTGACTGTATTATTTTCTTTAAAAGCCTCATTTCTTTTTCTGAAAAAAGTAGAATGATGGGCTTTACCAAAAAGCTGTAATTTTGTTTCGTCTGCCCACAGCACATTTTCCCAAAAGGATTTTTTCTTCTGCAGGTAAGTTTTGGCAAACTCCAATCTGGGTCTCCTACCATAGCGTCCCTTTTCATTCAGATGGCGACCTATAGTGCAAGCTGACACATTTGTACCCTGTGCTTGAAGGTCAGCTTGAATATGTCTGGAAGTTGATTGAGGTTCTTTATCCACCGTTCGAACAATCCTTTGTTGCAATCTTTGATCAATTTTTCCCTTTTGTCCACGTCCAGGGAAATTAGCAACAGTGCCATGGGCTGTAAACTTCTTGACAATAGTGCGCACAGTGGACACAAGAACATTAAGATCTCTGGAGATGGACTTGTAACCTTGAGAATGTCCATACTTTTCCACAAATTTGTTCTCAAATCCTCAGACAATTCTTTGCTGCTCTTTCACTTCTCCATGCTCAGAGTGGCACACAGAGACACACAGCAGAAATGTTTAGTACATTTTGCACCATTTTAACTGGTTGCCGGTGTGATTTCTATATTGTCAGCGCCTGTTAATTGATACAGATGAGTTTAATTACAAATTACAGGAGAATCACAAAATTGGAATGCAATAATTTCTTGCAATTTTGAGAAGGTGCCAATAATTTTGGCCAGTCCATTTTTGGATTTTGCGTGGAATGTGTGAGATTTGGCTTTTTTCTCTCCACTTTTTGTGTCATACCAATACAAACAAAAGAAATAAACATGAGAATGCCTAAACATTTGTAATTGCAACTATTTTCTGGGTGAACTGGTGCATTATCTGACAGAAATGCAGGGGTGCCAATATTTTTGGCTATGACTGTATATATATATATATATAAATTTGTCTCTTAAATACTAAAAGTATGCCAAACCCTGTCCATTTGCCTATGGATTCCACAAGGACTACTAAATCCCTCAGCTCCCTTGAAATATTAGTGTATAAGAAGAGGTGTAGGCTTTGATCACCTTCTCCCTTATTGTAGTAGCACTACTTATGGGTATCTGCACACATATTTGCAGACAGTGAGGAATAACTTGTTTTCATTGTGCATTCAGCATGAATCTGTGACTTGCTACCCATTGATACCTAGTCAATAAGCACACAACAAAATGTAAAATGAAACTGTGCCTCCAGTGTGCAGAGAAAATACAGAAGCAGAGTGGGCGGAGCAATCAACCTAGGCACCTATCTGATTGTCTTTGGAATAAAGTGCTATCACAAAGGAATTGGCTTAGCTAAATCTCACAGCCTACAATAAGATCAAATATGTGGCAACTACTGGAGACTGGAGCTTTCTTTATAAAGACATAACAGGATAATAGAAATAGACTACAGTGAATTGCAGATACCATTAGAAGCAATTCTGTGCTATAATACTGTTTAAAAAAATGATCCTGTTACCATATGGCCAGCTTTTAAATATGCACTTGTTTGTCGGGCAATCTCCAAGTACGGGTGACACCACAATCACCAGTCATTACTTCCATGACTAAAGTAATACCAAATAACAGTAAATAACCACTTGGATGCCAGTCACACATACAACAGTGATTAAACAATGACTTCAGAAAGGAGTCATAGTGTTGCATCTTACATTTTTCCACACATATACTGTATATTCAAATACCTTCCTCTGGCTCCAAAGAGAAGTGCTCTCTCAGGAACGAACAACAGCTCAATAACTTGTTAGCTTGTTCTACGGCTATGTACCACCTGGGAGAAGCCTCTTTTAGCCCAATAATGCTTTTCACAGAGAAGAACTTTCATGAAGTTTATCAGTCTGATCCCACCTAACAAGGTCATTACAGCCCTGAAATACCAAGCAATTCCTCTATGAACAAGGAATATGATAAACCCAGATGATCGTTTGGGACTTCATTGGGCATTGTCAGTTGGGTGCAGCCATATTCCTTTAGGTACATTGGGCAAGGAGTGCATGTCTCGTTTCCCCTTTTCTCCTTAGGGAGACTAAATACATACAGAAAGAGAAGCGCTCCCTCTCTATATGTATGTGTGTGTATATATAAATATATATTATACACCCCTATGCAATATCACTTAAATGTCAACTGATTAATAATTGTATCACCTTACAGTAACTGCATTACTTCTAAAGCTGGTATTTGCTCTTATGTACAATTAAAAACTAACAGTTTAGATTTACTTTATTAAAAATACAGGCCCCACAGTAGGAACTCAACCCAACAAAAGTCAGTACACCTTATACTGAGGTTCAAATTGTTTTCAATACTTTGTATGTACACCTTGATTTTTGATGACAGACTCAATCCTCCTCGGCATGGAGGATACCAGTGTTGCACAAATTTCTGGAGAAATGTGCTGCAATTCTTCAGAGACAATGTTTTTCAGCTGCTCAGTTTCAGTTTGCAATTTTTTCTTCTTTAGAAACGTTTGTGATTTTGGCAGTGTGCTTTGGATTGTTATCATGCTTGAAAATTCCTCTTCTGCCAAGCTTCAAGAGACTGGGAGTCATCTTGTCAGCCAGTATTTTGGTATAGCCACAGGTGGTCATGGTGCCATCTATAAATGTAATTTCCCCAACACCTTTTGCACTTATGCAGCCCCATATCATAACACTTCCTCCTCCATGCTTCACTGTTGGGACTATGCATTCACTGTAATAATCCTGGACAGGTTTGCGCCAAACATGTTGGATCCCATCTGAGCCAAACAAATTTATCTTGGTCTCATCTGACCAAAGAATGTGCTTCCAATATTCATCAGGCTTCTTTTCATCCATAGTGATTGACATTATGCAATGTCCTTCGCAATGTCTGAGCGGTCACATAAACTCTGATTTCCAATGATAACCCCTGAGCCAAGTCTGAAGCACTTGCCCGTCTGTTTTTCAGAACTAGTTTGTGCAAGTAGCGCACTGTCCAGTACAACATTTTATGCGTACAGTCACAGCGGCTTTGTGGTACCATGGCTCGGTCTATACCTCTTGATTACTGCTACAACTGTGTTTCTACTTATTTTTAGTTTAGTTGGTCACCAATCTTCCTGTATCATTTTCTATCTTTGTGAAGTCTCACAATCTGATGTTTCAATTCCTCTGGCAATTCTTTTCTATGTGGAGCCATGATGCAGACGTGCAGATAGACACAACTTATAGGTCCAAAATTGAGACATTTCTGGTGTTCACGGGTCATTTTATAACCATATTCATGCAAAAAAACAGAATTTATGCTTACCTGATAAATTACTTTCTCTTACGGTGTATCCAGTCCACGGATTCATCCTTACTTGTGGGATATTCTCAATCCCTACAGGAAGTGGCAAAGAGAGCACACAGCAGAGCTGTCCATATAGCTCCCCTCAGGCTCCGCCCCCCAGTCATTCGACCGACTGTTAGGAGAAAAAGGAGAAACTATAGGGTGCAGTGGTGACTGTAGTTTTACAAAAATAAATTTGAACCGGACTTAATTGCCAGGGCGGGCCGTGGACTGGATACACCGTAAGAGAAAGTAATTTATCAGGTAAGCATAAATTCTGTTTTCTCTTACATGGTGTATGCAGTCCACGGATTCATCCTTACTTGTGGGATACCAATACCAAAGCTTTAGGACACGGATGAAGGGAGGGAACAAGTCAGGTAACCTAAACGGAAGGCACCGCTGCTTGCAAAACCTTTCTCCCAAAAATAGCCTCCGAAGAAGCAAAAGTATCGAATTTGTAAAATTTGGCAAATGTATGCAGTGAAGACCAAGTCGCTGCCTTACAAATCTGTTCAACAGAGGCCTCATTCTTGAAAGCCCATGTGGAAGCCACAGCCCTAGTGGAATGAGCCGTAATTCGTTCAGGAGGCTGCTGTCCAGCAGTCTCATAAGCCAATCGGATGATGCTTTTCAGCCAGAAGGAAAGAGAGGTAGCAGTCGCTTTCTGACCTCTCCTCTTACCAGAATAGACAACAAACAAAGATGATGTTTGTCTGAAATCTTTAGTTGCCTTTAAATAGAATTTTAAGGCCCGAACACATCAAGATTGTGTAACAGTCGTTCCTTCTTAGAAACTGGATTAGGACACAGAGAAGGAACAATAATTTCCTGGTTAATATTCTTATTAGAAACCACTTTTGGAAGGAAACCAGGTTTGGTACGCAAAACAACCTTATCTGCATGGAACACCAGATAGGGTGAATTACACTGCAAAGCAGACAATTCAGAAACTCTTCGAGCAGAAGAAATAGCTACCAAAAACAAAATTTTCCAAGATAATAACTTAATATCTATGGAATGTAAAGGTTCAAACGGAACCCCTTGAAGAACTGAAAGAACTAAATTTAGACTCCATGGAGGAGCCACTGGTTTGTAAACAGGCTTGATTCTAACTAAGGCCTGCGCAAACGCCTGAACGTCTGGTACAGCTGCCAGACGCTTGTGTAACAGGATAGACAGAGCAGATATCTGTCCCTTTAAGGAACTAGCTGACAAACCTTTCTCCAATCCTTCTTGGAGAAAAGACAATATCCTTGGAATCCTAACCTTACTCCACGAGTAACCCTTGGATTCACACCAACAAAGATATTTCCGCCATATCTTATGGTAAATTTTCCTGGTGACAGGCTTTCTGGCCTGGATCAGAGTATCTATCACTGATTCAGAGAACCCACGCTTAGCTAGAATTAAGCGTTCAATCTCCAAGCAGTCAGTTGCAGAGAAACTAGATTTGGATGCTTGAAAGGACCTTGGATCAGAAGATCCTGCCTCAATGGCAGTTTCCATGGTGGGGCCGATGACATGTCCACTAGGTCTGCATACCAAGTCCTGCGTGGCCACGCAGGTGCTATCAGGATTACTGAAGCCTTCTCCTGTTTGATTCTGGCTATTAGCCGAGGGAGAAGAGGAAACGGTGGAAAGACATAAGCTAGACTGAATGACCAAGGTTAAATTAATGCATCTATCAATGCCGCCTTGGGATCCCTAGATCTGGATCCGTAAGGGGAAGTTTGGAGTTCTGACGGGACGCCATCAGATCCAACTCTGGAATGCCCCAAAGCTGGGTCAGCTGAGCAAAAACCTCCGGGTGGAGTTCCCACTCCCCCGGATGGAAAGACTGACGACTTAGAAAATCCGCCTCCCAGTTGTCTACCCCTGGGATGTGAATTGCAGATAGATGGCAGGAGTGATCCTCCGCCCATTTGATGATCTTGGTTACTTCCTTCATCGCTAGGGAACTCTTTGTTCCTCCCTGATGATTGATGTACGCCACAGTCGTGATGTTGTCCGACTGAAACCTGATGAATTTGGCCTCTGCTAGTTGAGGCCACGCCTGGAGCGTGTTGAATATCGCTCTCAGTTCCAAAATGTTTATCGGGAGAAGAGATTCTTCCCGAGACCATAGTCCCTGAGCCTTCAGAGAGTTCCAGACCGCACCCCAGCCTACCAGACTGGCATCGGTCGTGACAACGATCCACTCCGGTCTGCGACAGGTGAACTTGAGACAACCACCAGAGAAGAGAGTCTCTGGTTTTTTGATCCATTTGGATTTGAGGTGACAAATCTGCATAATCTCCATTCCACTGTTTGAGCACGCACAGCTGCAGTGGTCTGAGATGGATTCGGGCGAAAGGGACTACGTCCATTGCCGCAACCATTAAACCAATTACTTCCATGCACTGAGCCACGGAAGGCCGAGGAATGGAATGAAGAACTCGGCAAGTATTCAGCAGTTTTGACTTCCTGACCTCTGTCAGAAAGATTTTCATTTCTACCGAGTCTATTAGTGTTCCCAGGAAGGGAACCCTTGTGAGCGGGGACAGAGAACTCTTTTCTACGTTCCCCTTCCACCCGTGAGACCTTAGAAAGGCCAGAACTATGTCCGTATGAGCCTTGGCTCTGTGAAAGGACGACGCCTGTATTAATATGTCGTCTAGGTAAGGTGCTACTGCAATGCCCTGCGGTCTTAGAACCGCTAGAAGGGACCCTAGCACCTTTGTGAAAATTCTGGGAGCGGTGGCCAACCCGAAAGGAAGGGCCACGAACTGGTAATGTTTGTCCAGAAAGGCGAACCTTAGGAACTGATGGTGATCTTTGTGGATAGGAATATGTAGGTACGCATCCTTTAGATCCACGGTAGTCATATATTGACCTTCCTGGATCATCGGCAAGATTGTCCGAAAGGTTTCCATCTTGAAAGAAGGAACTCTGAGGAATTTGTTTAGAATTTTTAGATCCAGGATTGGCCTGAAAGTTCCTTCCTTTTTGGGAACTACGAACAGGTTTGAGTAAAAGCCCAGTCCTTGTTCTGCAATTGGAACTGGGTGTATCACTCTCATTTTTAGTAGATCTTCTACACAGCGTAAGAACGCCTGTTTCTTTGTTTGGTCTGAAGACAAACGAGAAATGTGGAACCTTCCCCTTGGGGGAGAATCCTAGAATTCTAGAAGATACCCCTGAGCAACTATTTCCAATGCCCAGGGATCCGGAACGTCTCTTGCCCAAGCCTGAGCAAAGTGAGAAAGTCTACCCCCTACCAGATCCGATCCCGGATCAGGGGCTACCCCTTCATGCTGTTTTGGTAGCAGGAGCAGGCTTCTTGGCCTGTTTACCCTTATTCCAGCCCTGCAAGGGTTTCCAGGTTGCTTTGGGCTGGGAAGCGTTATCTTGTTTTACGACAGCAGAGGTTGCAGCAGGACCGCTCCTGAAGTTGCGAAAGGAGCGAAAATTAGCCTTGTTTTTGGCCTTAAACGGCCTATCTTGTGGAAGGGCATGACCTTTGCCCCCAGTGATATCTGAAATAATTTCTTTCAGCTCAGGGCCGAAAAGGGTCTTCCCCTTGAAGGGAATATTTAACAGTTTTGTTTTGGACGACACATCCGCCGACCATGATTTGAGCCAAAGTGCTCTTCGCGCCATGATGGCAAAACCTGAGTTTTTCGCTGCTAGTTTAGCTAACTGTAGAGGGGCATCAGTGATAAAAGAATTAGCCAGCTTTAGAGCATGAATTCTATCCATGACCTCATCGTATGAAGTCTCCCTCTGGAGCGACTCCTCCAGGGCCTCGAACCAAAAAGCCGCTGCAGTAGTTACCGGAATAATGCAGGCAATTGGTTGAAGCAGAAAACCTTGCTGAACAAAAATTTTCTTCAGCAATCCTTCCAATTTTTTATCCATAGGATCTTTGAAAACACAACTGTCCTCTATTGGTTTAGTTGTACGCTTAGCCAGTGTTGAAACAGCCCCCTCTACCTTAGGGACCGTCTGCCACGCGTCCCGCCTAGGGTCGTTAATGGGGAACATTTTCTTAAAGATAGGTGGGGGAACAAAGGGTACACCTGGTCTCTCCCACTCCTTAGTCCCAGTATCCGCCACCCTCTTTGGGATCGGAAATGCCTCAGTGTATACAGGGACCTCTAAAAATCTGTCCATTTTACACAATTTTTCAGGGACCACCATGGGGTCACAATCATCCAGCGTAGCTAAAACCTCCTTAAGCAGGACGCGGAGGTGTTCCAGCTTAAATTTAAACGCTAAGGAATCTGACTCTGCCTGCTGAGAAACTTTTCCTGTGTCAGAAATTTCTCCCTCAGACAGCCCTTCCCTCACTGCTACCTCTGAGTTTTGTGAGGGTACTACAGATAAATTATCTAAAGCTTCAGATTGCTCATCCTCTGTATTTAAAACTGAGCTATCGCGCTTTCTTGGAAAAACTGGCAGTTTGGATAAAAATGCTGCAAGGGAATTATCCATTACTGCTGCTAATTGTTGTAAAGTAACAGGGGCCAATGCGCTAGAGGTACTAGGCATCGCTTGCGCGGGCGCAACTGGTGTAGACACGTGGGGGGAGGAAGAAGGACTATCCTCATTACCCTCCGTTAAGGAATCATCTTGGGCAGCATTTTTAATTGTCACTGGATGATCTTTAAAATGCTTAGATGTTTTTGCACACTTTAAACATAAATGCAATGGGGGTACTGCCATGGCTTTTGAACATAAAGAACAAGGTCTATCTGAAGGCTCAGACATGTTTGACAGACTCAGACAACACTAAAATGTTGAAAAAAATACTTTTTGAAAAAACGTTACTGTCTCTTTAAATAATAAAAGGCACACACTTTTTTACCAAATCATCAAAAAACATCCGATCGTAATGAAATTTTCACCACATGATCCTAATGCCTTGAAATGATTGCACACAAATTTTCAAATCGTTTAACCCCTTAATGCCCAAACCGGAGCAAAATGAAGTAAACACCCGGTTTTACCCACTACAGTACGATGCCACAGTCTTTGCTGTGGCTTTACCTTCCTTTAGGGTTATTTGCAGGTGTAAATTAAGCCTCCTTGAAGTCCTCCTGTACTCTAAAGGCTCTGCACATGAAGCTGCATGGAGCTGTGTTGCAAATCAACTGCGCAATTGAGGCGCGAAAATGAGGCCCTCTCCTCCATTACTCCAGAGTTATGGGGCCTTTCTGAGTCAGATTAGCTGTCTTACAAAATGCCAGGCGTAAACAAAGTCCCCAAAAAGTGTTTCCAACGTCTAAAACGCTTAATAAACATAAGATTACCTTAATAAAATAATCGATTTAGCCCATCACAGTGTCTGTCAGTATTAAAGCCCTTAACTGAAGCCATCATTCTATACTGTGTCTCAGAAAATGGCTTACCTTCCCTCATGGGATTTCTGTCAGTCTTCTAGCACTACCAGGTCTTGTTAGAAAAAATGACTGAACATACCTTAAGCAGTATAAGCCTGCAAACTGTTCCCCCCAACTGAAGTTCTCCTGTACTCAACAGTCCTGCGTGGGAACAGCAATGGATTTTAGTTACAACATGCTAAAATCTTTTTCCTCTCAGCAGAAATCTTCATCACTTTCTGCCTCAGAGTAAATAGTACAAACCGGCACTATTTTAAAATAACAAACTCTTGATTGAAGAAATAAAAACTACAAATCTAACACCACATACTCTTTACCCTCCCGTGGAGATGCTACTTGTTAGAGCGGCAAAGAGAATGACTGGGGGGGCGGAGCCTGAGGGGAGCTATATGGACAGCTCTGCTGTGTGCTCTCTTTGCCACTTCCTGTAGGGATTGAGAATATCCCACAAGTAAGGATGAATCCATGGACTGGATACACCATGTAAGAGAAAATGAATTGGAAATCACAGGTATACTCAATTTTGTTTCAATGATCAAAGATTTTCTAACTTTTGTGTCAGTGAATACAGATGTATTCACTTTTTTTGCATTGGAGTTTCTACTTTGGGGCCTGTATTTTCAATATAGTCTTTCTAAAGTATTTGTTTTTTAATGTTCATAAGAGAACCCTAGATTAACCCATTGGCTGCCACCCAAACATATGCAATTAGACTGAAAACAGCACTCTATTTTTGTAAAATTACCATTAGAAAATGTACTTAGGTGATTAGGAATTTGCACTCACTTAATAAAAAAGGGAATTCCCCTTCACACCAAGAATAATACAAATCATCAAGGATAAATATTTGTGAAAACAATTTAGTAATCCAATTAAGATAAATATACATAACATATCAATATGCAAGTATAACAAATATGTAATTAACTGCTTATCATGCTAGTTGGTGATTGATGGTTGCAAATATATACCTTTTGTCATTGGCTCCCCAGCCTTGTTAAGCTAGCTCCCAAAAGTGCATTGTTGCTTCTGAACCTACTCTTCAAAAAAGGATATCAAGAAAACAAAGCAAATTTGATAATAGAAGTCAATTGTAATGTGTATGTATGTAAGAACGTAAACTGTGACTTTCATTATGAAAAATAAATACCCTTCAATTTGGTAATTTTTTAACTCCATACTTTTTGGGTTGACTCCAAACTTTTATACAAATTTGTCAAGCCCTGTACAAATCACTATGGATATCTGATTTTCAGCGATGTTGAGGAGGAGTGCTATACATGATAAACTGACATGTTAGTATAGAGAGCCACGCATTTTATAAACCTAAGCATCTATTTTCATTCCATTATAACCTAACTACATACTCAATGCATTCCAACAGATACTGTAGAAAAGATAAAAGTGATATCATTGGGAAAAAAAATTTTTTTAACAGCTCTCACCTCTCCAGTCAGCAAGTAAAGGATCTCAAGGACATGACTCAAAATCTTCTCTGAAGTTCTTTTCTTTTCCTTGTTCATAGTAGCTTCTAAAGGGTGAGAACTGCAAAGCAGGAAAATGTGACAGAAATTAGACATATATGATCATATGGACCATTAGCATTAAAGAGACAATCAAGTCAAAATTAAACTTTCAAGATTCAGTTAGGGCATGACATTTTAAACAACTTTAGTTTTATCACCAAATTTAGTTTGTTCTCTTGGTATGTTTTGTTGAAAGCTAAACCTAGGTAGGCACATATGCTAATTTCTAAGCCTTTGAAGGTCGCCTCTTATCTCAGTGCATTTTGACCGTTTTTCACATTTAGACAGTGCTAGTTCATGTGTGTCATGAAGATAACTGTGCTCACTCCCGTGGAGTTATGTATGAGTCAGAATCGATTGGCTAAAATGCAAGTCTGTCAAAAGAACTGAGATAAGGGGCAGTTCGCAGAAGCTTAGATACAACCGTGTTGGCTGTGAAAAACTGGGGAATGGGTAATAAAGTAGACTGTCCCTTTAAATTGAGATGAGACATGCAGATAACAGGGATTAAATACAAATACAAATACCATATTATTATAGGCCGAAACGCATTTAAATTAACTGGTAAGCCAATTTCTAATACCCTATCAAGGTATTATATCTGTTTTGCACTATTGCTTTTTCTTTTCCACAAGACACTTCTAGAATTACTACATATTGCGACTTTATTTCTGGACCACATAGGAGGACCATCACAATACTCCAAGGGATTTTAGACTTTGACTTTTCACTTGTTCTTCACTTTAAACAGCAAGTTATTTTTTCTTTATTTTTTCTTTAATTTGACTCTTACTATTGACTTATTTGGATCACTCACATTTTTGTCACTTGATTTTTTTTGTGGCTTAGGATCCGTTGTTATCTGTATTTGCGGATTATATTATTCACATTTCAATCACCTTAGCCTTTTTTAAATTTTATATTTTTATTGAGAAACTGCATAGTACAAATAGCGATTATACATAAAAATGTGCATTGGTGATAAAACAGGTGTAATATAATAAACAGATATTCATTAGATATATAGAGAGTCCTCATTGTTTTTGCTTTTGCTTGTTTTTTCTATTCCTCTTGGAAAGACTTCAAATGTAATGAAACAATAGGAATTATGATTTCTGCCCCTGATAATACAATTCAGGCTGCTCTTGGACCCTACTATTTAAATTAGAATAATGCTAGGGGTCATTATGTAACATAACAAGGAAAACAACAACAACAAAGATAAAATGAGAAATACCAAGATAAAACTGACACACAGAGAGTTAAACATTAAAGGAAAAAGGCATGGACTAGGCCTTCAGATAACATTCTGAAAAAGGATATGACGTGCATACTCTATATTTGGTGTTATACAAAAGGTACAACATAGTACCGAACATGTCAAGGAAATTATTGCTCCATATATTCTACCTCTAACCATTAAAATTATTAATAATACTTAATGACTTAATTATGACAGCCAAGTTTGCATTATACATGAGTAACATATGTTCCACAGGAGGGACTTGTGATTAAGAAATGCTGTCTTCATGGTGATACATATAGTTCGATGTCACTGACGCTAAAACCCACATCACCTTGTCTAAAGTAAAGTATGTCCTACTTCGCCCATAGCCTCGGCCGCAGGCCACCGAGCTAATATATGCCATGACATGTTGTGGGTATGGACAATGTTGTCCTGAAATGTGCTTTTATTGTTTAAAATGTTCCACCAGAGGCCCTCCACGTACCCCCAGTAGAAACAGACAAACAAGTAAGGTATTATTAGGACATTAACAATGTCTGCAGGACCAGCGCCATCAACATGGTGTCATGAATAGCTAAATTAACGTAGTAACATCGTAATACAATCCTGTGGAAACCTGTAATATGCCATAGCTGCTAATTATATTTTAAATTAAACACATACCTGCTGGTAAACAGATGGCAGAAATATAAATAACAGTACAACTGATTTAGATAATGGTACTTTACGTGCTGGAGTTCTGAGTTATATTTAGATCCAAGGCTTAGTTTACCAATTTGGAATTACCCCAACAGAATCGCATGGGTCGCCAAGTAAAACGTGGAAAGAATGACTCTGGAAAAGAGAATATGTTTCAAGGGTAGTCACATGATCGGGAACTATGCAGAGATAATTTTGCATTATTAGGGATGCTTTTGAGAATTGATGATATGGATCATATATGCCAAGCATGGCCGCCAATGTGGAAATCGACTGCAACTCAGCCGCAGCTTCCCGGAGACCCGCCCATGGACCCTCCGTCAATAGATCATGTCTCTTCATCCGCTGGAGCCTGTTTATCCCACCGGGTAAGTCCAAAGTCTCATACTTTGTTGAGCTCCGCTGCTCCGATATTATTGCAGGTGGACCACTCGTCTTCCCCAATGTCGGCATAACCTGTCGCGGTTCGCAGGGTAGGATACATTCTGTCGGCTCCTCTTGCTTGCTGGTTGTGTCTAGAAAGAGCACCTCAGTGTTATCAGCAGCTACAGATGTGAAGCGCTTCATTAGGTTGTCAAATGGAGCATTATCAATTAGTTGCTGGCATCGTAATTCAAATTTACTCCATCTTGCTTGGAAGTTATCATATGTGTCCAATTCTTCCGCGGTAGCCATCTTAACTACGCAGTGCTTTATCCCGTATATTGTCTTGCTTCAGGTTCTAGAGATGCAATTATGCGAGTCCAAAAGTTAGTAGATTCATAGAACTCAATGTGTTGTTACTGGAAAAGTCAGTAAGGCAGACACCTGCTGCCAGCACTGATAACCCGGTGGAGCTGGGGAAGGTCGTTGCCTACAAATAGGCCACCGCCTTAGGTCTTGATCGTCCGAACTAAAGCTCCGATATCATAAAAACAGCAAACAAGGGGTATGATATAGCCACCGCAACTCCAGTGACTGTTATATATTGAGATATATAAATGGTTTAGTTGTTGAGTGCTCTTAAATCGGCGGATTATAGAGAATTCCTTCAGAGCTTATAGTAGATGCATCCTATCAGGTACGCTGCTCGGACACGCCCCCCCACCTTAGCCTTTTTGTAGGCACTCTATTCTCTCTATTTCATTTTATCTGCTTGGATTTATTCCAGGACTGAGCCGGCTTCCAAGTACTCTTGGTTTGCTCGGGCTTAGCGGAGGGTTGCTGTTGTTGGGATTTATCAGAACGAAAGGAACGAAAATTAGAAACTTGTCCCTTCGACTTATTCTTTTTATCTTGTGGTAGGAAGGCACCCTTGCCCCCTGTAACCGTGGAGATAATGGAGTCCAGGCCTGGACCAAATAAAATCTTTCCCTTAAAGGGGAGGGAAAGAAGTCTGGACTTAGAAGTCATATCCGCAGACCAGGACTTCAGCTGGGCCCTGACGGGCCTGAACCGAAAAGCCAGAAGCCTTAGAATTTAGGGGAATAATCTGCATGTTTGCATCACAGATAAAAGAATTAGCAATTCTCAAGGCTTTAATTCTTTCCTGGATAACGTCAAGGGGACCCTCCACCTCGATCAATTCCGATAAGGAGTCGCACCAGTAGGTAGCTGCTCCAGCAACCGCTGCAACAGTCATTGCCGGTTGAAATAAATATCCTGTATGTTAAAACATCTTTCTTAGAAGAGTTTCCATCGTCTTATACATCGACTCTCTGAACGACGAGCTATCCTCAAGTGGGATAGTAGTACGTTTGGAAAGCGTGGAGATAGCGTCTTCCACCTTAGGGACAGAACCCCACAACTCCAATTGAGAGTCCGGGAACGGGAATACATTTTTAAAGGAAGACGAAGGGGAAAAGGAAGATCCAATTCTGTCCCATTTTTTCTTAAAAATGTTTGCCATCTTTACAGGCACAGGAAAAGTTAAAGGCACTACCCTGTCCTCGTAAACTCTGTCTAATTTAGGAATCAAAGGTTCATCAGGCAGCTTGGCCTCTGGAACCTCTAATGTAGACAGGACTTCCTTTAGAAGAAAACGTAAGTGTTCAATCTTAAATCTAAAGGCTGGTTCCTCCACAGCAGGAGGCTTAGAGGCAGCAGACTCTGTCCCAGAAAGTTCACCCTCTGAAACCTCAGAGTGCGACTCATTATCAGATAACTGAGACAGAGCAGAGAAATCCAATAAATTACATGATGACCCCGGGACAGGAAAGCTATGTTTAACCTTTCGCATGCGTTTAGCAGGGCGAGGTAAAGCACTGAGGGCCTCAGACACCGCTGTTTTTAACTGTGCGGTAAAATCTGATGGAAAAGGGCCCCCTCCAGATGGAGGATTAAGCGTGCTACGGGAACCTGCGTGTGTAGAAGGAGATGAATGCTGGGTATGCACCTCACGGGACGGGTAGACGGCTCAGTGGTACTAAAAGGGTTAACCTTCTTTGACCGAATAACGTTGTCAAGGCATGTGGAACATAGTTGAGAGGGTGGGCATACCAAGGCCTCCTCACAATATAAACAGGTATTACTATTTGGAATAGAGGGAGTACCATCTAATATCTCACAATCCTCCATAGCTTAAGCTAATGAAAACAGGACACAGAAAATAAATGATCTTTATTTCTCAAAAAAACGGCACCTTTATACTCCCAATGGCTTGGGCACTCACCACCTCCTAGACCCAGACAATGCAGAGAAATAGCGTCTTCTCAGACAGCCAGCTCGGTCAGGAAAGAAGAAATGAAAGCGAGACCACTCCCGGTCACATGGTGCGCAAGGCAGGACCGCCCCTGCTATGAGAAAAAGTGCGCCAAGCTACAAGCAGCACTCAAAGTGAAAGTAAAAAACCTGCATCATATATGATTAATCCCCACTGTTTAATAATCCCCCTCACGAGATATTAACCCATGATTCTATTAAGATAAAAGGAGCCACACTGTGACTCTGTCTTCTAGCGTTTTCAACATATGTAAAAATTGAAAAGATCTTACCAGAATCCATGCTGTGGAACAGAAACACAGCCTCTCAAGTGTGACAGTCTTGTAGCATCGCTTCCGACATGGACTGGAGTAAAAAACAAGCAGGCAGTGAAACTCATCAACACTGATTGCTTAGGAGCTGTTAGCAGGCAGTCTGGATGGGTTCACAGAAAGACTCTCCCTGCATCTTCAGACTCTAACTTTCGTCAATGCTCTCACTGAGAGGCTGACAAGACTACTTAAAACTCCAGTCCCATATTGAAGGGCAGATACCCTTTCTAAGGAACTACTCTGAATCTTCTGACACTTCTCTGCCATCCTCCTGTGATGAAAGGCAAAGAATGATTGGGGGATGGGGGAAGTGGGAGAGGTATTTAAGCCTTTGGCTGGGTTGTCTTTGCCTCCTCCTGGTGGCCAGGTTCAGTATTTCCCAACAGTAAGGAATGATGCCATGGTCTCTCCTTATATTAAGAAGGAAATTTATCCAAGCACTTGATTTCATCATCATATTGGGTTTCACAACTTCTGAAGGAAAGCAAGTTGGACAGAGTATTTTGTCTTGTTCTTTAATCCATCATATATCTCTTTCTTTAGATCTCTTTGCTTCTCATTTAAACTTCCAGATCCTGTCTTACTTTAGCTGGTGCCCACACCCAGAGGCAATTGGTACATTTCTTCAGTCTTGGCCACACCTACGGAGCTATACATTCTTCCTTCTGCTATAATCTACAAAACTATCAACATAGTTCACAGGAATCTTGTATCATTGAACATTCCCGTGCTTCTATGATTGTCTCAACCTTGGTATCCATCCCTTCTACACACTTCCTAAACAGTTTCTTCCCCTACCTAATCTGTTATCTAATTCAGATGGGAATTTCCACAATCCGATTATTATGTCTCGCAGCCTAAAGGATTTCAGTACTCTTGGTCATCTAAAGGACTTTATAAAGGAGCTAATATTTCCATGCATGAATCTTGGGCTATCTTTCTGCATGACTCAGATTTGTCTAGCTGGTGATAGGAAAGCTGTTTGGACCTCATTTTATTTTATATAGATCATAAACCTAATTATCTTACCTTTTTAGCTTACTAAGCTATTAATGTTTCCCAATCAGCAATCTCTACTAGTTTTTTATTTAATACTTAATATTATCCCTGTCAGTAGACACCCCCCCAAAAAAAAAAATATTGATGAACTGTTTAACTTTTGTCACTTTGCAAAACAATTTTATGAAAATGAGTAGATCTAAAATACCTAACTATAAAAATATTAGAAAGTTGATTTTTTTCTACACAATGTATATTAGTTAGTTGGGGTTTTTTTCTAAACAATGTATGCATTCTCCTTACTCCCTTCCAAACTCGCACAGAATAATAGCAATAAATATTAAACTCACCCAGTTCTCCCATTTATCTTTTTTCCTAAAACATACGAAGAACACAAACATATTTAGGCTAGCTAGCAGTGACTGCAAGGTGATCATTATAAACTATTACAATCACATGACAGCTATAAACACATAAAACCCTTTATTTGAATCGTGTGAGCTCCAACTTTCAATTATAGGATCCTAAGATATATTTTCATGGTGAAGGGGTAATAAAGGCATCTTAAAATTTTCCAGAACCCGCAAACAATGCTCTTATGACAGTTAGCTAGATAGACATTTGAAGATGAGAATCATTGCTTTCAGCAAAGAAGTCTCAAGTTTGCCTATGTATTCTGAAGTGCAACCTCATCCCCCTCATATGGTTCTGTCAGGTGATCACTGTTGCCATGGTGATCAGCTGAAAGCCACCTAGGCATGTGACCCCTCCTTTAAAAATAAGGGCCTCTCCCCTTGCAAATGAGGGGTTATTTGTTTTGTTCCAGTTCTTACTTTGGGTTACTAGGATTCCCTTTTAGTGCACAGAGCACAGTAAAAGTCGCCTAGTACACAGGTGATTACTATTTCTATGGCAACCATTTGCTATCAAAAGGAGTACAAGACCCTTGTTTGAAAATGGGTAATTACCTCTTATGAGAGGTGTATTGCATGTATGTATGTTTTATGCTGTCTTTAGGGGATAGTGGCTCCTTTTGGCGCCATAGCCCTCTGTACAGTAAATACATTAGGTAGGTGATTGGCATGTTTATGCCTTTTGTACATTTAAAATTATTGTAGTAGTTTTAAAAAAATGTTTTATTAATTTAACAATATTCAATTTGTCAGTTTAACTCTTTAACAACCGAGGACGTGCCAGGCACGTCCTACAAAAAAACATAATTTATGTAAGAACTTACCTGATAAATTCATTTCTTTCATATTAGCAAGAGTCCATGAGCTAGTGACGTATGGGATATACATTCCTACCAGGAGGGGCAAAGTTTCCCAAACCTTAAAATGCCTATAAATACACCCCTCACCACACCCACAAATCAGTTTAACGAATAGCCAAGAAGTGGGGTGATAAGAAAAAAGTGCGAAAGCATAAAAAATAAGGAATTGGAATAATTGTGCTTTATACAAAAAAAAATCATAACCACCACAAAAAAAGGGTGGGCCTCATGGACTCTTGCTAATATGAAAGAAATGAATTTATCAGGTAAGTTCTTACATAAATTATGTTTTCTTTCATGTAATTAGCAAGAGTCCATGAGCTAGTGACGTATGGGATAATGACTACCCAAGATGTGGATCTTTCCACGCAAGAGTCACTAGAGAGGGAGGGATAAAATAAAGACAGCCAATTCCTGCTGAAAATAATCCACACCCAAAATAAAGTTTAATGAAAACATAAGCAGAAGATTCAAACTGAAACCGCTGCCTGAAGTACTTTTCTACCAAAAACTGCTTCAGAAGAAGAAAACACATCAAAATGGTAGAATTTAGTAAAAGTATGCAAAGAGGACCAAGTTGCTGCTTTGCAAATCTGATCCACCGAAGCTTCATTCCTAAACGCCCAGGAAGTAGAAACTGACCTAGTAGAATGAGCTGTAATCCTTCGAGGCAGAGTTTTACCCGACTCGACAGAGGCATGATGAAATAAAGATTTCAACCAAGATGCCAAAGAAATGGCAGAAGCTTTCTGGCCTTTTCTAGAACCGGAAAAGATGACAAATAGACTAGAAGTCTTTCGGAAAGACTAAGTAGCTTCAACATAATATTACAAAGCTCTAACAGCATCCAAAGAATGCAATGATTTCTCCTTAGAATTCATAGGATTAGGACATAATGAAGGAACCACAATTTCTCTACTAATGTTGTTAGAATTCACAACCTTAGGTAAAAAATTCAAAAGAAGTTTGCAGCACCGCCTTATCCTGATGAAAAATCAGAAAAGGAGACTCACAAGAACGAGCAGATAATTCAGAGACTCTTCTGGCAGAAGAGATGGCCAAAAGAAACAAAACTTTCCAAGAAAGTAATATAATGACCAAAGAATGCATGGGTTCAAAAGGAGGAGCTTGAAGAGCCCCCAGAACTAAATTCAAACTCCAAGGAGGAGAAATTGACTTAATGACAGGTTTTATACGAACCAAAGCTTGTACAAAACAATGAATATCAGGAAGATTAGCAATCTTTCTGTGAAAAAGAACAGAAAGAGCAGAGATTTGTCCTTTCAAGGAACTTGCGGACAAACCTTTATCTAAACCATCCTGAAGAAACTGTAAAATTCTCGGTATTCTAAAAGAATGCCAAGAAAAATGATGAAAAAGACACCAAGAAATATAAGTCTTCCAGACTCTATAATATATCTCTCTAGATACAGATTTACAAGCCTGTCACATAGTATTAATCACAGAGTCAGAGAAACCTCTTTGACCAAGAATCAAGCGTTCAAACTCCATACCTTAAAATTTAAGGATTTGAGATCCTGATGGAAGAAAGGACCTTGCGACAGAAGGTCTGGTCTTAACGGAAGAGTCCACAGCTGGCAAGAGGCCATCCGGACAAGATCCGCATACCAAAACCTGTGAGGCCATGCTGGAGCTACCAGCAGAACAAACGAGCATTCCTTCAGAATCTTGGAGAATACTCTTGGAAGAAGAACTAGAGGCAGAAAGATATAGGCAGGATGATACTTCCAAGGAAGTGATAATGCATCCACTGCCTCCGCCTGAGGATCCCGGGATCTGGACAGATACCTGGGAAGTTTCTTGTTTAGATGAGAAGCCATCAGATCTATTTCTGGGAGTTCCCACATTTGAACAATCTGAAGAAATACCTCTGGGTGAAGAGACCATTCGCCCGGATGCAACGTTTGGCGACTGAGATAATCCGCTTCCCAATTGTCTATACCTGGGATATGAACCGCAGAGATTAGACAGGAGCTGGATTCCGCCCAAACCAAAATTCGAGATACTTCTTTCATAGCCAGAGGACTGTGAGTCCCTCCTTGATGATTGATGTATGCCACAGTTGTGACATTGTCTATCTGAAAAACAAATGAACAACTCTCTCTTCAGAAGAGGCCAAGACTGAAGAGCTCTGAAAATTGCACGGAGTTCCAAAATATTGATCGGTAATCTCACCTCCTGAGATTCCCAAACCCCTTGTGCCGTCAGAGACCCCCACACAGCTCCCCAACCTGTAAGACTTGCATCTGTTGAGATTATAGTCCAGGTCGGAAGAACAAAGAAGCCCCCTGAACTAAACGATGGTGATCTGTCCACCACGTCAGAGTGTCGTATAATCGGTTAAAAGATATTAATTGAGATATCTTTGTGTAATCCCTGCACCATTGGTTCAGCATACAGAGCTGAAGAGGTCGCATGTGAAAACGAGCAAAGGAGATCGCGTCCGATGCAGCAGTCATAAGACCTAATATTTCCATGCATAAGGCTACCAAAGGGAATGATTGTGACTGAAGGTTTTGACAAGCTGATATCAATGTTAGACTTCTCTTGTCTGACAAAGACAGAGTCATAGACACTGAATCTATCTGGAAACCTAAAAAGGTTACCCTTCTCTGAGGAATCAATGAACTTTTTGGTAAATTGATCCTCCAACCATGATCTTGAAGAAACAACACAAGTCGATTCGTATGAGATTCTGCGAAATGTGAAGACTGAGCAAGTACCAAGATATCGTCCAAAATAAGGAAATACCAATACCCTGTTCTCTGATTACAGACAGAAGGGCACCGAGAACCTTTGAAAAAATTCTTGGAGCTGATGCTAGGCCAAACGGTAGAGCCACAAAACTGGTAATGCTTGTCTAAAAAGAGAATCTCAGAAACTAAAAGTGATCTGGATGAATCAGAATATGCAGATATGCATCCTGTAAATCTATTGTAGACATATAATGCCCTTGCTAAACAAAAGGCAGGATAGTCCTACAGTTACCATCTTGAATGTTGGTATCCTTACATAACGATTCAATATTGATAGATCCGGAACTGGTCTGAAGGAATTGACCTTCTTTGGTACAATGAAGAGATAGAATAAAACCCCAGCCCCTGTTCCAGAACTGGAACTGGCATAATTACTCCAGCCAACTCTAGATCTGAAACACATTTCAGAAATGCTGAGCCTTTGCTGGGTTTACTGGGACACGGGAAAGAAAAAAATCTCTTTGCAGGAGGCCTTAACTTGAAGCCAATTCTGTACCTTTCTGAAACAATGTTCTGAAACCAGAGATTGTGAACGGAATTGATCCAAATTTCTTTGAAGAAAACGTAATCTGCCCCATACCAGCTGAGCTGGAATGAGGGCCGCACCTTCATGGGTACTTAGGAGCTGGCTTTGGGTTTCTATAAAGCTTGGATATATTCCAAACTGGAAATGGTTTCCAAACTGATACCGCTCCTGAGGATGAAGGATCAGGCTTTTGTTCCTTGTTGTGAGGAAAGGAACGAAAACGATTATTAGACCTAAATTTACCTTTAGATTTTTTATCCTTTGGTAAAAAAGTTCCCTTCCCTCCAGTAACAGTTGAGATAATAGAATCCAACTGAGAACCGAATAATTTATTACCCTGGAAAGAAAGGGATAGCAAAGTTGACTTAGAAGACATATCAGCATTCCAAGTTTTAAGCCATAAAGCTCTTCTAGCTAAAAAAGCTAGAGACATATACCTGACATCAACTCTAATGATATCAAAGATGGTATCACAAATAAAATTATTAGCATGTTATAGAATAATAATAATGCTATAAGAATTATGATCTGTTACTTGTTGCGCTAAAGCTTCTAACCAAAAAGTTGAAGCTGCAGCAACATCCGCTAAAAATATAGCAGGAGTAGAGACAGCCCCATTAACCTTAGGGATTTTGTCCCAAAACTCTAATCTGTCAGATGGCACAGGATATAATTGCTTAAAACGTTTTAGAAGGAGTAAATGAATTACCCAAATTATTCCATTCCCTGGAAATTACTTCAGAAATAGCATCAGGGAGAGAAAACACTTCTGGAATAACTACAGGAGATTTAAAAACCTTATTAAAACGTTTAGATTTAGTATCAAGAGGACCAGAATCCTCTATTTCTAATGCAATTAATACTTCTTTAAGTAAAGAACGAATAAATTCCATCTTGAAGAAATACGAAGATTTATCAGCATCAATCTCTGAGACAGAAACCTCTGAACCAGAAGAACCATTATCAGTATCAGAATGATGATGTTCATTTAAAAATTCATCTGAAAAATGAGAAGTTTTTAAAAGACTTTTTACGTTTACTAGAAGGAGGAATAACAGACATAGCCTTCTTAATGGATTTAAAAATAAAATCTCTTATGTTATCAGGAACACTCTGAGAATTAGATGTTGACGGAACAGCAACAGGTAATGTAACAGTACTAAAGGAAATTTTATCTGCATTAACAAGTTTGTCATGACATTCAATACAAACAACAGCTGGAGAAACAGATACCAAAAGTTTATAGCAGATACACTTAGCTTGGTAGCTCCAGCACCGGGCAGCGATTTTCCTGAAGTATCTTCTGACTCAGTTGCAACGTGGAACATCTTGCAATATGTAATAGAAAAAACAACATATAAAGCAAAATTGATCAAATTCCTTAAATGACAGTTTCAGGAATGGGAAAAAAATGCCAGTGAACAAGCTTCTAGCAACCAGAAGCAATAAATAATGAGACTTAAATAATGTGGAGACAAAAAGGACGCCCATATTTTTTAGCGCCAAATAAGACGCCCACATTATTTGGCACCTAAATGCTTTTGGCGCCAAAAATGACGCCACATCCGGAACGCCGACACTTTTGACGCAAAAAAAGTCAAAAAATGACGCAACTTCCGGCGACACGTATGACGCCGGAAACAGAAAAAAAATTTTGCGCCAAAAAAATCCGCGCCAAGAATGACGCAATAAAATGAAGCATTTTCAGCCCCCGCGAGCCTAACAGCCCACAGGGAAAAAGTCAAATTTTTTAAGGTAAGAAAAAATGATTGATTCAAATGCATTATCCCAAATATGAAACTGACTGTCTGAAAATAAGGAATGTTGAACATCCTGAGTCAAGGCAAATAAATGTTTGAATACATATATTTAGAACTTTATAAAAAAGTGCCTAACCATAGCTTAGAGTGTCACAGAAAATAAGCTTACTTACTTACCCCAGGACACTCATCTACATGTTGTAGAAAGCCAAACCAGTACTGAAACGAAAATCAGCAGAGGTAATGGTATATATATATAAGAGTATATCGTCGATCTGAAAAGGGAGGTAAGAGATGAATCTCTACGACCGATAACAGAGAACCTATGAAATAGACCCCGTAGAAGGAGATCATTGCATTCAAATAGGCAATACTCTCCTCACATCCCTCTGACATTCACTGCACGCTGAGAGGAAAACCGGGCTCCAACCTGCTGCGGAGCGCATATCAACGTAGAATCTAGCACAAACTTACTTCACCACCTCCATAGGAGGCAAAGTTTGTAAAACTGATTTGTGGGTGTGGTGAGGGGTGTATTTATAGGCATTTTAAGGTTTGGGAAACTTTGCCCCTCCTGGTAGGAATGTATATCCCATACGTCACTAGCTCATGGACTCTTGCTAATTACATGAAAGAAACGGTCCTTAGGGGTTTCAAGCACTGGAAGCGATCGTGATAGCTTCCAGTGGCTTTCAGGGTATTGCAGTGATGCCTCGATATTGATAGATAGAAGTAGGAAATACATGGAAGCAAATAAATGTTGGGAAAGGGATCAGGGAAGGGGGAGCAGCTACGCTACAGAAACTTGACATTTTTTATTAAAAAATAAATAAAAAACAATTTTTTTCCAGCAAACTGGGTACTGGCAGACAACTGCCAGTACCCAAGATGGCACCAAATAGGTAGAGGGGGAGGGTTAAAGAGCTGTTGGGGGAGGGGAATAGGGAGGTTGGGGGCTAAGGGGCAACCAACACTGCAGAATATATATATATATATATATATATATTAAATTTAAAAAAAAACACAATTTATGCTTACCTGATAAATTTATTTCTCTTGTGGTGTATCCAGTCCACGGATCATCCATTACTTGTGGGATATTCTCATTCCCAACAGGAAGTTGCAAGAGGACACCCACCGCAGAGCTGTTATATAGCTCCTCTCCTCGCTACCATATCCAGTCATTCGACCGAAAACAAGCAGAGAAAGGAGAAACCATAGGGTGCAGTGGTGACTGTAGTTTAAATTTAAAAATTACCTGCCGTAAAATGACAGGGCGGGCCGTGGACTGGATACACCACAAGAGAAATAAATTTATCATAGAAAGAAAGGGTTAAAAGGGAAGCGCTAAAACAAAGCTAAAGGTAATCTCTCACTTAATATATATACAGTTTATTTAAACACATATAATTCACATAAAAAGGGACGTCTCCCCAAATGACACTGTCATAAAAATATTAGTTCAATATATAACGGGGCCGCTATATATAAAATCCATAAAATATATTGCACAATGATAGATGGTTCTAAAATATATCATAAATCAGAGTTCAGTTAAAAGTTCATAAATTGACGATTAAAACCACCAAGCTGCCAGAGGAAAAGTTGTTATGGTAGGTCTGCCAATCAAAGTGTTCTGAATACTCCACACTTCCTTAAGAGAGATACATGACCAGCGTATACACAGAGATGTTATGTTATGAGTTCTTAACAATTACTTTACCCACGATCTCCTGATCGTCTGCAGTACACCTTCCCTGTTCGGTATCTCCCTCAAGTGGATCCGACTGGGGTTTCTCGGCGTCTGACGTCACGGAATCAAGATCCGGCAAAAGAGATGCGGTCAGAGCTTAGCGCTTCTTGTAACCTTCACAGGTGCGATTCTTTCACATCCACCCTGCACTTAGTGCTTAGTGCACGCAAGGGGGTATACAGGTATTGTAGAAAGATGTTGTAGAAAGGTATTGTGGTGAATATTCCAACTTCATTCAAGCCACAAATATGTAGTAGAAATTCCAAATAGGAAAAGAAGTTCCATTACTTATAACCCGGGTTAAGTATAAGGAATCCAAATGGTGTAGATATATTGCACATATGACAAAGGGTAGTCCTGCCTTCACAGCCGACGCGTTTCGCCCTCTTCAGGGCTTTATCAAGGTAGTGATGGCAAGTCCAGATACCTTTATTTAAAGGTGTATCCTTAATTTGATTGGTGCTGATTTTAATTGACAAACTCTCTTAAGGTGGTATTTGGCTTCAAATGCAGCTTCTTCTTAAGGTGGTATTTGGACAAATCTTAGTGCATCTCTATATCTATAATAGCGCATAATTCACAATATGATCCCTAAATGGGATATCTATTTCAAATAAAGATAAACTGATGACTCTCTTAGATACAACTAATATTATTAGTATCGTAGTGTAGACATAAATATATAAATGTATGATAAAAATTTAAAGTGCTAAGTGATTAAATTAAATAAATAACTGAAACAACTAAATATAAACATATAGACTTGTGTTAATTTTACTCAAAAAGTAAGGGGGACAGATCCAATTCCGAATTAAGCCCTTTGGGGTATAGAGTATTATATTTATAAATATATTCAGCCTCCCTTATTAAGAGCATTTTTTCAATATTCCCCCCCCTCCAGTGATTTTTGATTTTGTGTATTCCCCAATATTTCAAATCTTTAGTGTTACCTCCGTGAACCTCTTTAAAGTGCTTGTACAAATGTGTATCTTCTTTCTCTTTTTCTATACATAGAAGGTGTTCCCTTATTCTATCCCGGAGACTTCTAGTTGTTTCTCCGAAATAGAATAAGTTACAAGTACATCTAAGAACATAAATAACATTTTTGTAAGTGCATCTTATCAATTCCTTAATAGTGATATCTTCACCTGAGTCATTTAACCTCAGACTGTTTAGTTTAGAGCTGTGTGTGCACGGTTTACAAGTATAGCAGGGGAAGTATCCTGCTATCCTCTTACCCTCCAGGTCTAACTGTTTGGTATTCCTAGTTTTATGGCGTAATTCGCTAGGTGCCAAAATGGTTTTGAAATTCCTAGCTTTCTTAAAGATAAAAGTTGGTCTTTCCGCCAGATGGTCGCCTATAATATTATCTTCCTTCAGTAAGTGCCAATTTCTCTTTATAATTTTTTTAATCAAGTAATGATCTGCATTATAGTCTGTTATAAAGGGAACAGTCATTTTTTCTGTTTTGGTAGGTTCTTTCATTCTATAACTCAAAAGGTCCTCCCTATTTTTCTCTTTTGCTTTCTGTATTGCTTCTGCAATCTTTTTTTCTTCATAACCCTTAACCGTGAATTTATCTGCTAATTTCACTACCTGCCTTTCAAAGTCCTCGACTCTTTAACAGTTCTTTCTAATGCGTAGGCTCTGGCCAAAGGGGATGTTATTCTTCCATGATTTCAAATGGCAACTATCTGCATGTAGCAGACTATTACAATCCACCTCTTTGAAATGGGTTTGTGTCTCAAATTTCTCATTTATCACCATAATCTCCAAATCTAAGAACACCACTTTTTCTTTGCTATAGTGACTTATAAACTTAAGGCCATAGTCATTAACATTCATCTCCTCAAACAGTTTAATCAAATCAGGTTCAGGGCCCTTCCATACTATTAATAGGTCATCTATATAACGCTTGTAGAGTACGAGGTTTGCACCGAGATCTCTTCTATTGAAAAAACTCTCTTACCAAACACCCATGAAGAGGTTTGCATAACTCGGTGAAAACCTCGTACCCATCGCGGTCCCTTCTATTTGTAGGAAGAATTTGTTGTCAAAAGCAAAATAATTGTGCTAAAGTATATGCTTAATATTATTTAAAATGATTTTTTTCTGATCATCTTTCATATTGGAGCCTTTTTCTAGATAGTATCTGACAGCATTTAGGCCATGTTCATGTTTAATTATAGTGTATAATGACGACACGTCACAGGTCGTCATTATACACTAGGGATCATATTGTGAATTATGCGCTATTATAGATATAGAGATGCACTAAGATTTGTCCAAATACCACCTTAAGAAGAAGCTGCATTTGAAGCCAAATACCACCTTAAGAGAGTTTGTCAATTAAAATCAGCACCAATCAAATTAAGGATACACCTTTAAATAAAGGTATCTGGACTTGCCATCACTACCTTGATAAAGCCCTGAAGAGGGCGAAACGCGTCGGCTGTGAAGGCAGGACTACCCTTTGTCATATGTGCAATATATCTACACCATTTGGATTCCTTATACTTAACCCGGGTTATAAGTAATGGAACTTCTTTTCCTATTTGGAATTTCTACTACATATTTGTGGCTTGAATGAAGTTGGAATATTCACCACAATACCTTTCTACAACATCTTTCTACAATACCTGTATACCCCCTTGCGTGCACTAAGCACTAAGTGCAGGGTGGATGTGAAAGAATCGCACCTGTGAAGGTTACAAGAAGCGCTAAGCTCTGACCGCATCTCTTTTGCCGGATCTTGATTCCGTGACGTCAGACGCCGAGAAACCCCAGTCGGATCCACTTGAGGGAGATACCGAATAGGGAAGGTGTACTGCAGACGATCAGGAGATCGTGGGTAAAGTAATTGTTAAGAACTCATAACATAACATCTCTGTGTATACGCTGGTCATGTATCTCTCTTAAGGAAGTGTGGAGTATTCAGAACACTTTGATTGGCAGACCTACCATAACAACTTTTCCTCTGGCAGCTTGGTGGTTTTAATCGTCAATTTATGAACTTTTAACTGAACTCTGATTTATGATATATTTTAGAACCATCTATCATTGTGCAATATATTTTATGGATTTTATATATAGCGGCCCCGTTATATATTGAACTAATATTTTTATGACAGTGTCATTTGGGGAGACGTCCCTTTTTATGTGAATTATATGTGTTTAAATAAACTGTATATATATTAAGTGAGAGATTACCTTTAGCTTTGTTTTAGAGCTTCCCTTTTAACCCTTTCTTTCTATCATTTAACTTTGTGACAATTATAGGGATATTGTCATTTAGGGGGAGTTTGTTAATCTCATTTGTCTTAGCGAACCTTAGACCATATTTCTAATATATTTCTATATCCCTTTTTTGGTTGCTGCTGTAGGACACACTTATTTTATATTCATAGGGTAAATACCTTATATTTCTTCTAATATGGAAGACTTATTTGATTTTAGTGACAAAATCTATTTAGATATGGATGAGGAGGGCAATACAGGGGTCCCCATGGTGGAGAGTAGCTCTAACCTCTCAGACATTATGCATAGTCTTGAAATTGCAATGACCAAAGAACTCAAGCAGAAAATGGAGCTGTTTTTTTTAAACAGATATACCAATAAAGGACTAATACTCAAAGGCTTACAACTTAATAAAAGCTGTACTTTTAAATTGAGCCAGAAATTACAGCTGGAATGGTCCGATACTTTAAAAAAGGCATCAAATAATTTGTTAGATATTTTGAAAAGGTCACGCAAAGAGTCCCTACAGACTATTGAAAATGAAATACTTAGTCTTAAAGAACAACTAGAGGGAATGAAGGATGATAGAGAATTTAAAGAAAAACAAAAAATCATTATCAACAAATTAGATAATTTAAACAAAGACCTATTAAAATCAAAATGGGGCAAAATGGAAAGGGATATTAAAGAGAGCACAGAGAAAACTGAGGCTAGGAATGAACAAATTAGCACGAGCAAAAAAACTAGTATAAAGTTGCAAGGTACACAAGCATATGTGAGTAAAGCGAATGATTACCCCAATCCAAAACAACCCTATAATTATGGTAGAAACTATCAAGAGAGAAATTTTCAGGAAAGAAACAATGGATACAATTACAATAGGGATAACTATAGAACCAATTATTACAACAGAGGTTCGAACAGGAACTATAATAACTATGGGTACAATCAGTATCAAAACAGATACTATTCGCAACAGGAATATAGACGTGATGATTATTACAATAGCTCACATCAAAGAGATAATTATACAAGACACAATGAATGGGAGTATCCCAGACACAGAAACACTGCGAGACAAAGAGACTATAGGCAGGATTATAAAGAGAAAGAAACACCAACATATAACAGATTTGCCCCCCTGAGAAATGAGCCCACTAACACAGAAATCTTAACCACTGAGGAGAAATCTTTTTTAGATTACAGCCCTCCAAGAGAGGGCACATCAAAAGACACTATAAGGTTCAATCTAGAACAATCTCAAAGAAGAAAAAGAGGGTACGAGGAAAGAGAGGAGGAGGAACACTCAAACGTAGCCAAAAGAATAAGATAGTTGAGAATGAAAAGAAAAGCATTTTTAATTTAAGTCAGTTTAAATTAAATACCGAACAAGAAAAATTGTTGAATCTGGGATTATCCTATGCCCCTACGGTGAGGATGAGTAAATTTAATACCCATATCCACATAAAAAAATTTGTCAGAAATCTAACCATCAAAAGATTCTTCATGAAAACCCCCCTAGAGAGACAAGTAAGAAATGACCATGAAAATACAGATAATTTTCAACATACTGATCTAAAAGTAAAATCTAAATTTAACCCTATTTTCGCCAAAGGCAATTTTTTGGAAACATTTGAGAAAATAGTAACAAATGATGTAAGGAAATGTAATCTCCCTAAATTAAGAAAGCAGAATATTAGTAAAAAAGAAAGAGAGATTCTTAGTGAGCTACAAACTAATAACCACATTACCATAAAACCAGCGGACAAGGGGGGGGGGGAGTAGTAGTGATGGACACTACTAAATATATGACGGAAGCCTACAGACTCCTTAACGATAAGCAAACTTATAGATTGTTAACAAATGATCCCACAAAAAGATATAAAGCAATTCTGGATAAGATGTTATTAGAGGGTAACAAAAAGGGAATTTTGAATGATAAGGAATTGGCATACCTAACATCTGATCACCCTAGGCTCCCTATCTTTTATTTCTTACCAAAGATCCACAAGTGCTTGGTCAACCCCCCGGGGAGACCAATAGTCTCTGGGATTAACTCTATCACAGCGAATGTATCTCAGTATATTGACAAATATCTTCAAACTTATGTATCTAAGCTAGACTCTTACCTCAAAGACTCCACCCAAGTTTTAAATCATCTGAAATCAATAGTTTGGAGTAGTGATATGATAATGGCGACCTGTGACGTGTCGTCATTATACACTATAATTAAACATGAACATGGCCTAAATGCTGTCAGATACTATCTAGAAAAAGACTCCAATATGAAAGATGATCAGAAAAAATTCATTTTAAATAATATTAAGTATATACTTGAGCACAATTATTTTGCTTTTGACAACAAATTCTTCCTACAAATAGAAGGGACCGCAATGGGTACGAGGTTTGCACCGAGTTATGCAAAACTCTTCATGGGTGTTTGGGAAGAGAGTTTTTCAATAGAAGAGATCTCGGTGCAAACCTCGTACTCTACAAGCGTTATATAGATGACCTATTAATAGTATGGAAGGGCCCTGAACCTGATTTGATTAAACTGTTTGAGGAGATGAATGTTAATGACTATGGCCTTAAGTTTATAAGTCACTATAGCAAAGAAAAAGTGGTGTTCTTAGATTTGGAGATTATGGTGATAAATGAGAAATTTGAGACACAAACCCATTTCAAAGAGGTGGATTGTAATAGTCTGCTACATGCAGATAGTTGCCATTTGAAATCATGGAAGAATAACATCCCCTTTGGCCAGAGCCTACACATTAGAAAGAACTGTTCAAGAGTCGAGGACTTTGAAAGGCAGGTAGTGAAATTAGCAGATAAATTCACGGTTAAGGGTTATGAAGAAAAAAAGATTGCAGAAGCAATACAGAAAGCAAAGGAGAAAAATAGGGAGGACCTTTTGAGTTATAGAATGAAAGAACCTACCAAAACAGAAAAAATTACTGTTCCCTTTATAACAGACTATAATGCAGATCATTACTTGATTAAAAAAATTATAAAGAGAAATTGGCACTTACTGAAGGAAGATAATATTATAGGCGACCATCTGGCGGACAGACAAACTTTTATCTTTAAGAAAGCTAGGAATTTCAAAACCATTTTGGCACCTAGCGAATTACGCCATAAAACTAGGAATACCAAACAGTTAGACCTGGAGGGTAAGAGGATAGCAGGATACTTCCCCTGCTATACTTGTAAAGCGTGCACACACAGCTCTAAACTAAACAGTCTGAGGTTAAATGACTCAGGTGAAGATATCACTATTAATGAATTGATAAGATGCACTCACAAAAATGTTATTTATGTTCTTAGATGTACTTGTAACTTATTCTACTTCGGAGAAACAACTAGAAGTCTCCAGGATAGAATAAGGGAACACCTTCTATGTATAGAAAAAGAGAAAGAAGATACACATTTGTACAAGCACTTTAAAGAGGTTCACGGAGGTAACACTAAAGATTTGAAATATTGGGGAATACACAAAATCAAAAATCACTGGAGGGGGGGGAATATTGAAAAAATGCTCTCAATAAGGGAGGCTGAATATATTTATAAATATAATACTCTATACCCCAAAGGGCTTAATTCGGAATTGGATCTGTCCCCCTTCCTTTTTGAGTAAAATTAACATAAGTCTATATGTTTATATTTAGTTGTTTCAGCTATTTATTTAATTTAATCACTTAGCACTTTAAATTTTTATCATACATTTATATATTTATGTCTACACTACGATACTAATAATATTAGTTGTATCTAAGAGAGTCATCAGTTTATCTTTATTTGAAATAGATATCCCATTTAGGGATCATATTGTGAATTATGCGCTATTATAGATATAGAGATGCACTAAGATTTGTCCAAATACCACCTTAAGAAGAAGCTGCATTTGAAGCCAAATACCACCTTAAGAGAGTTTGTCAATTAAAATCAGAACCAATCAAATTAAAGATACACCTTTAAATAAAGGTATCTGGACTTGCCATCACTACCTTGATAAAGCCCTGAAGAGGGCGAAACGCGTCGGCTGTGAAGGCAGGACTACCCTTTGTCATATGTGCAATATATCTACACCATTTGGATTCCTTATACTTAACCCGGGTTATAAGTAATGGAACTTCTTTTCCTATTTGGAATTTCTACTACATATTTGTGGCTTGAATGAAGTTGGAATATTCACCACAATACCTTTCTACAACATCTTTCTACAATACCTGTATACCCCCTTGCGTGCACTAAGCACTAAGTGCAGGGTGGATGTGAAAGAATCGCACCTGTGAAGGTTACAAGAAGCGCTAAGCTCTGACCGCATCTCTTTTGCCGGATCTTGATTCCGTGACGTCAGACGCCGAGAAACCCCAGTCGGATCCACTCGAGGGAGATACCGAACAGGGAAGGTGTACTGCAGACGATCAGGAGATCGTGGGTAAAGTAATTGTTAAGAACTCATAACATAACATCTCTGTGTATACGCTGGTCATGTATCTCTCTTAAGGAAGTGTGGAGTATTCAGAACACTTTGATTGGCAGACCTACCATAACAACTTTTCCTCTGGCAGCTTGGTGGTTTTAATCGTCAATTTATGAACTTTTAACTGAACTCTGATTTATGATATATTTTAGAACCATCTATCATTGTGCAATATATTTTATGGATTTTATATATAGCGGCCCCGTTATATATTGAACTAATATTTTTATGACAGTGTCATTTGGGGAGACGTCCCTTTTTATGTGAATTATATGTGTTTAAATAAACTGTATATATATTAAGTGAGAGATTACCTTTAGCTTTGTTTTAGCGCTTCCCTTTTAACCCTTTCTTTCTATCATTTAACTTTGTGACAATTATAGGGATATTGTCATTTAGGGGGAGTTTGTTAATCTCATTTGTCTTAGCGCACCTTAGACCATATTTCTAAAATAAATTTATCAGGCAAGCATAAATTGTGTTTTCTCTTGTAAGGTGTATCCAGTCCACGGATCATCCATTACTTGTGGGATACCAATACCAAAGCTAAAGTACACGGATGAAGGGAGGGACAAGGCAGGTACTTAAACGGAAGGTACCACTGCCTGTAAAACCTTTCTCCCAAAAATAGCCTCGGAAGAAGCAAAAGTATCAAATTTGTAGAATTTTGAAAAAAGTATGAAGCGAAGACCAAGTCGCCGCCTTGCAAATCTGTTCAACAGACGCCTCATTTTTAAAGGCCCAAGTGGAAGCCACAGCTCTAGTAGAATGAGCTGTAATCCTTTCAGAAGGCTGCTGTCCAGCAGTCTCATAGGCTAAGCGGATTATGCTTCTTAGCCAAAAAGAAAGAGAGGTTGCCGAAGCCTTTTGATCTCTCCTCTGTCCAGAGAAGAAAACAAACAAAGCAGATGTTTGACGAAAATCTTTAGTAGCTTGTAAGTAAAACTTTAAAGCACGAACCACGTCCAGATTGTGTAATAGACGTTCCTTTTTCGAAGAAGGATTAGGACACAAGGATGGAACAACAATCTCTTGATTGATATTCTTGTTAGATACCACCTTTGGTAAAAACCCAGGTTTGGTACGCAGGACTACCTTATCCGTATGAAAAATCAGATAAGGAGAATCACATTGTAAGGCAGATAACTCGGAGACTCTACGAGCCGAGGAAATAGCTACCAAAAAAAGAACTTTCCAAGATAAAAGTTTGATATCTATGGAATGAAGAGGTTCAAACGGAACTCCTTGAAGAACCTTAAGAACCAAATTTAAGCTCCATGGCGGAGCAACAGGTTTAAACACAGGCTTGATTCTAACTGAAGCCTGACAAAATGCCTGAACGTCTGGAACATCTGCAATACGCTTGTGTAAAAGAATAGACAGAGCAGAAATCTGTCCCTTTAAGGAACTAGCTGACAATCCTTTTTCCAAACCTTCTTGGAGAAAGGATAAATATCCTGGGAATCCTGACCTTACTCCATGAGTAACCCTTGGATTCACACCAATAAAGATATTTACGCCATATGTTATGGAAAATTTTCCTGGTGACAGGCTTTCGTGCCTGTATTAAGGTATCAATGACTGACTCGGAGAAGCCACGCTTTGATAAAATCAAGCGTTCAATCTCCAGGCAGTCAGTCTCAGAGAAATTAGATTTGGATGGTTGAAAGGACCCTGAAGTAGAAGGTCCTGTCTCAGAGGCAGAGACCATGGTGGAAAGGATGACATGTCCACTAGATCTGCATACCAGGTCCTGCGTGGCCACGCAGGTGCTATCAGAATCACCGATGCTCTCTCCTGCTTGATCTTGGCAATCAGTCGAGGGAGCAGAGGAAACGGTGGAAACACATAAGCCAGGTTGAAAGACCAGGGCGCTGCTAGAGCATCTATCAGCGTCGCCTTGGGATCCCTGGACTTGGATCCGTAACACGGAAGCTTGGCATTCTGGCGAGACGCCATGAGATCCAGTTCTGGTTTGCCCCAACGATGAATCAATTGTGCAAACACCTCCGGATGGAGTTCCCACTCCCCCTGATGAAAAGTCTGACGACTTAGAAAATCCGCCTCCCAGTTCTCTACACCTGGGATATGGATAGCTGATAGGTGGCAAGAGTGAATCTCTGCCCAGCGAATTATTTTTGAAACTTCTAACATCGCTAAGGAACTTCTTGTTCCCCCTTGATGGTTGATGTAAGCCACAGTCGTGATGTTGTCCGACTGAAATCTGATGTACCTCAGAGTTGCTAACTGAGGCCAAGCCTGAAGAGCATTGAATATCGCTCTTAGTTCCAGAATATTTATTGGAAGGAGTGTCTCCTCCTGAGCCCACGATCCCTGAGCCTTCAGGGAGTTCCAGACTGCACCCCAACCTAGAAGGCTGGCATCTGTTGTTACAATTGTCCAATCTGGCCTGCGAAAGGTCATACCTTTGGACAGATGGACCCGAGATAGCCACCAGAGAAGAGAATCCCTGGTCTCTTGATCCAGATTCAGTAGAGGGGACAAATCTGTGTAATCCCCGTTCCACTGACTGAGCATGCATAGTTGCAGCGGTCTGAGATGTAGGCGTGCAAACGGCACTATGTCCATTGCCGCTACCATTAAGCCGATTACTTCCATACACTGAGCCACCGAAGGGCGCGGAATGGAATGAAGAACATGGCAGGAATTTAGAAGCTTTGATAACCTGGACTCCGTCAGGTAAATTTTCATTTCTACAGAATCTATCAGAGTCCCTAGGAAGGAAACTCTTGTGAGTAGGGATAGAGAACTCTTTTCCGCGTTCACTTTCCACCCATGCGACCTCAGAAATGCCAGTACTACGTCCGTATGAGACTTGGCAATTTGGAAGTTTGACGCCTGTATCAGGATGTCGTCTAAATAAGGGGCCACTGTTATGCCCCGCAGCCTTAGGACCGCCGGAAGCGACCCTAGAACCTTCGTAAAGATTCTTGGAGCTGTAGCTAATCCAAAGGGAAGAGCTACAAACTGGTAATGCCTGTTTAGAAAGGCAAACCTGAGAAACCGATGATGATCTTTGTGTATCGGAATGTGAAGATAAGCATCCTTTAAATCCACTGTAGTCATATATTGACCCTCCTGGATCATAGGTAGGATGGTACGAATAGTTTCCATCTTGAATGATGGAACTCTGAGGAATTTGTTTAAGATCTTTAGATCCAAAATTGGTCTGAAGGTTCCCTCTTTTTTGGGAACCACAAACAGATTTGAGTAAAAACCCTGTCCCTGTTCCTCCTTTGGAACTGGATGGATCACTCCCATAACTAGGAGGTCTCGTACACAGTGTAAGAATGCCTCTCTCTTTATCTGGTTTGCAGATAATTGTGAAAGGTGAAATCTCCCTTTTGGGGGGGAAGCTTTGAAGTCCAGAAGATATCCCTGGGATATAATTTCCAACGCCCAGGGATCCTGGACATCTCTTGCCCACGCCTGGGCAAAGAGTGAAAGTCTGCCCCCTACTAGATCCGTTACCGGATAGGGGGCCGTTCCTTCATGCTGTCTTAGAGGCAGCAGCAGGCTTATTGGCCTGCTTACCCTTGTTCCAGGTCTGGTTTGGTCTCCAGACCGTCTTGGACTGAGCAAAAGTTCCCTCTTGATTTGCATTAGAGGAAGTTGATGCCGCACCTGCCTTGAAGTTTCAAAAGGCACGAAAATTAGACTGTTTGGCCCTTGATTTGGACCTTTCCTGAGGAAGGGCATGACCTTTTCCTCCAGTGATATCAGCAATAATCTCCTTCAAACCAGGCCCGAATAGGGTCTGCCCCTTGAAGGGAATGTTAAGCAGCTTAGACTTTGAAGTCACGTCAGCTGACCATGATTTAAGCCATAGCGCCCTGCGCGCCTGTATAGCAAAACCAGAATTCTTAGCCGTTAGTTTAGTCAAATGAACAATGGCATCAGAAACAAAAGAATTGGCTAGCTTAAGTGCTCTAAGCTTGCCAAGTATGTCATCCAATGGAGTCGCTACCTGTAAAGCCTCTTCCAGAGACTCAAACCAGAACGCCGCAGCAGCAGCAGTGACAGGAGCAATGCATGCAAGGGGCTGTAGGATAAAACCTTGTTGAATAAACATTTTCTTAAGGTAACCTTCTAATTTTTTATCCATTGGATCTAAAAAAGCACAACTGTCCTCGACAGGGATAGTAGTACGCTTTGCTAGAGTACCTCCACCTTAGGGACTGTCTGCCATAAGTCCCGTGTGGTGGCGTCTACAGGAAACATTTTTCTAAAAATAGGAGGGGGAGAGAACGGCACACCTGGTCTATCCCATTCCTTAGTAATAATTTCTGTAAACCTTTTAGGTATTGGAAAAACATCAGTACACACCGGCACTGCATAGTATTTATCCAGTCTACACAATTTCTCTGGCACTGCAATTGTATCACAGTCATTCAGAGCAGCTAAAACCTCCCTGAGCAACACGCGGAGGTGTTCAAGCTTAAATTTAAATGTAGAAATATCAGATTCAGGTATCTTTCCTGAGTCAGAAACATCACCCACAGACTGAAGCTCTCCTTCCTCAGCTTCTGCATATTGTGAGGCAGTATCAGACATGGTTCTTAAAGCGTCAGTATGCTCTGCATTTCGTCTAACCCCAGAGCTATCTCGCTTACCTCTAAATTCAGGTAGTCTGGCTAATACCGCTGACAGTGTATTATCCATGACTGCCGCCATGTCTTGTAAAGTAAACGCTATGGGCGTCCTGGATGTACATGGCGCCATTTGAGCATGAGTCCCTTGAGCCGGAGTCAAAGGATCTGACACGTGGGGAGAGTTAATCGGCATAACTTCCCCCTCGTCAGATTCCTCTGGTGATAAATTTTTTAAAGACATAATATGATCTTTATTGCTTAAAGTGAAATCAGTACATTTGGTACACATTCTAAGAGGGGGTTCCACCATGGCTTTTAAACATAATGAACAAGGAGTTTCCTCTATGTCAGACATGTTTATACAGACAACGAGAAAAAGAGGTGTACTAAGGCACTACTATTATTATGATACAGGAATTTTATTTTCTCTGAATAAGCCAGCTAAGTATTGTCGCTGGGTTATATAGTAAAGAGAGAGGTGGGGTGCTATGTACTTTAATTTCAAACTAGGACAAATCAGTATTATACTGACAAAAACTGTACATCTGATTAGCACTCACATTCCTGAGATAGAATTTTTATGGATATTGACTTAGATGAGACTCCTAGGTGGAGTTCAGAGCTAGAATATTAAAATTTAACTTTTATTCAAAATTATTAAAATATATTACAAACACACAAAGACAAAAACTTTTAAAATTATCATCTGCTGTTGAGATTGTTTTCTTTATTAGGTGAATTCTCAATAGGACTAAGCTTGTAACATATGAGTTATGAACTATAGTGATAGACTTATCTATAGTTTAATGTTTCATTACATAGCATGATCACTGGTTTATCTTGAGATCTGAGTAGATAGTTTACTAGTGTAGGTTCTTGGGTTGCTCAGATGTCAATCGTCTAATGTAATGTTAGAGTTAGAGCAAAGTGAGTATTGTTACCCTTCACCCTATATTCCCATTAAAGTGGAGCACTATATCTGAGAGGATGTCACCAACCTTGATATGACCTACAAATCCTATTTTTCCAGGTAACTGCAATTTATCAGTTAATAGACAGTGACTGATTTTAGCTCCTTTATTTGTTATAGTAAAAAGGCATTGCCTGGTATTGCAGAGGATTGGATTAATTTGTTAAATATCTTGAACTTATTGTTACAAGCTCTAAACACTATTTAACTAATAGTGGATGTTTGGCTCCAATTTTGCCTGAACAAGTTATAATAATGTTGATACTATGTATTGAATTAAATCTCCACTAGGTGTCAGTGTTGTCACATAAATTCTCCCTTTTAATAATATCAGAAATGCCGTTCAGTATATACTGGTAACTTTCAGATTATTTGGGATGTGGGGAGCCTGTGAAAATTACTGTGAGTACAATTATATGTGTTAGCGGATTGCTGTGGGCTAACAGCAATCCGCTAACACATATAATTGTACTCACAGTAATTTTCACAGGCTCCCCACATCCCAAATAATCTGAAAGTTACCAGTATATACTGAACGGCATTTCTGATATTATTAAAAGGGAGAATTTATGTGACAACACTGACACCTAGTGGAGATTTAATTCAATACATAGTATCAACATTATTATAACTTGTTCAGGCAAAATTGGAGCCAAACATCCACTATTAGTTAAATAGTGTTTAGAGCTTGTAACAATAAGTTCAAGATATTTAACAAATTAATCCAATCCTCTGCAATACCAGGCAATGCCTTTTTACTATAACAAATAAAGGAGCTAAAATCAGTCACTGTCTATTAACTGATAAATTGCAGTTACCTGGAAAAATAGGATTTGTAGGTCATATCAAGGTTGGTGACATCCTCTCAGATATAGTGCTCCACTTTAATGGGAATATAGGGTGAAGGGTAACAATACTCACTTTGCTCTAACTCTAACATTACATTAGACGATTGACATCTGAGCAACCCAAGAACCTACACTAGTAAACTATCTACTCAGATCTCAAGATAAACCAGTGATCATGCTATGTAATGAAACATTAAACTATAGATAAGTCTATCACTATAGTTCATAACTCATATGTTACAAGCTTAGTCCTATTGAGAATTCACCTAATAAAGAAAACAATCTCAACAGCAGATGATAATTTTAAAAGTTTTTGTCTTTGTGTGTTTGTAATATATTTTAATAATTTTGAATAAAAGTTAAATTTTAATATTCTAGCTCTGAACTCCCCCTAGGAGTCTCATCTAAGTCAATATCCATAAAAATTCTATCTCAGGAATGTGAGTGCTAATCAAATGTTTATACAGATTAGCAATGAGACTAGCAAGCTTGGAAAACACTTTAAATCAAGTTAACAAGCAAATATAATAAACGGTACTGTGCCTTTAAGAGAAACAAATTTTGTCAAAATTTGAAAAACAGTGAAAAAAGGCAGTAAATCAAACGAAATTTTTACAGTGTATGTAATAAGCTAACAGAGCATTGCACCCACTTGCAAATGGATGATTAACCCTTTAGTTCAAAAAACGGATAAAAAAAAACGATAGACGTTTTTTAACAGTCACAACAAACTGCCACAGCCTGCTGTGGCCCTACCTTCCCCAATAAACGATTTTGGAAAGCCTTTGAGCCCTTTAGAGATGTCCTATAGCATTCAGGGAACCTCTGAGGGAAGCTGGATATCTCAGTTTGTAATTTTAACTGCGCAAAAAAGCGCTAAAATAGGCCCCTCCCACTCATACTACAACAGTGGAAAGCCTCAGGAAACTGTTTCTAGGCAAAATTTAAGCCAGTCATGTGGAAAAAACTAGGCCCCAATAAAGTTTTATCACCAAAGCATATATAAAAACGATTAAACATGCCAGCAAACGTTTTATATTGCAATTTTAAAAGGGTATTACCCCTGAGAGTAAGCATGATACCAGTCGCTATTAAATCACTATATTCAGGCTTAACTTACATTAATCCGGTATCAGCAGCATTTTCTAGCATTTTCCATTTCTAGAAAAAATTGTAACTGCACATACCTCATAGCAGAGTAGCCTGCATGCCATTCTCCCGCTGAAGTTACCTCTCTCCTCAGACATATGTGAGAACAGCAATGGATCTTAGTTACAACCTGCTAAGATCATAGAAACCTCAGGCAGATTCTTCTTCTATTTACTGCCTGGGATAAAATAGTACAACTCCGGTACTATTTAAAAATAACAAACTTTTGATTGAAGGAAAAAAACTAACTATATTTCACCACTCTCTCTTACTACCTCCATGCTCGTTGAGAGTTGCAAGAGAATGAATGGATATGGTAGTGAGGGGAGGAGCTATATAACAGCTCTGCTGTGGGTGTCCTCTTGCAACTTCCTGTTGGGAATGAGAATATCCCACAAGTAATGGATGATCCGTGGACTGGATACACCTTACAAGAGAAAACACTTATTTTATTCAGACTTTCTGCCAGTACTGAAGATGGCGGTGACAATTGTGAGGTGGGGGAGGGAAGAGAGCTATTTGACGGGGGTCAAGGAGGGATCAGGGGGTGGGATGTGTCAGGTGGGAGGCTGATCTTTACACTAAAGCTAAAATTAACTCTACAAGCTACCTAATTAACCCCTTAACTGCTGGGCATAATACAAGTGTGGTGCGCAACGGCATTTAGCGGCCTTCTAATTACTAAAAAGCAATGACAAATCCATATGTCTACTATTTCTGAACAAAGGGGATCCTAGAGAAGCATTTACAACCATTTGGGCCATAATTGCACTAGCTGGTTGTAAATAATTTCAGTGAGAAACCTAAAGTTAGTGAAAAAGTTAACAATTTGTTTTATTTGATCGCATTTTGCGGTGAAATGGTGGCAATGAAATATACCAAATATACCAAAATGGGCCTAGATCAATAATTTGAGTTGTCTACGAAAAAAAAATATGTACATGTGAAGGGTTATTCAGGGATTCCTGACAGATAGTGTTATAATGTAACTATCGCTAATTTTGAAAAAATAGCAAAGTGCAACTTGTACTTATTGTCCTATAACTTGCAAAAAAAGTAAAGATCATGTAAACATTGGGTATTTCTAAACTCAGAACAAAATTTAGAAACTATTTAGCATGGGAGTTTTTTGGTGGTTGTAGATGTGTAACAGATTTTGGAGGTCAAAGTTAGAAAAAGTGTTGTTTTTTTCACTTTTTTCATCATATTTTATATTTTTTTTTATAGTAAATGATAAGATATGATGAAAATAATGGTATGTTTAGAAAGTCCATTTAATGGCGAGAAAAACGGTATATAATATGTGTGGGTACAGTAAATGGGTAAGAGGAAAATTACAGCTAAACACAAACAGAGCACAAATGTAAAAATAGCCCTGGTCATTAAGGGTAGGAAAAATGGTCTGGTCACTAAGGGGTTAAATTAATGCTAAAATAAAAATATGAAATTAAATTAATGTTCAAAATAAGGAACACGACTCAGCAGTACATTTACATTTTCTGTAAGAAGAATTAGTTACTAGTGCTGTAGATTATACTCTGTTGTAATACAATGCAAGGAAATGAGGAGATGTGGAGCCGCTGTATAATAAAATCAATTCTTTATTCCAAAAAGTTAAAATATGGGAGGCATCCCAAAGCAAGTGTAGGCAACGCACAGCTGCTAACATGTTTCGGCCATGGTGGACGTAGTCATAGCATGCTATGCTTTGCACAACAAAGGTATAAAACAGGTATCACAGTACCTGATAGGTGAAACAATTAAGAACAAGTAACGCCTACTATTGCTGCAGCACACAAACATTAACCCATACATGCCATAATGCAGATTTTGACAGGGAATATCTTAGCATGGAAACATATATTATGCATAAGTACATAGTTAAAGTGCACAATATTTGCAAATAGCAAATCATTAATACATGCAAAAAATCAATGCAAAAGATCAGTGTAACCAGGCGGAGTATAAGAACCAGTGTGTATGGAGTATATCTAAATCCAAGTGCACGCATAAACTCTTGAGTATAATAAAGAGTGATGCTACACAAAAATTGTGATGGATATATAAATGCAGTTGGAAACAGAGATATTCACCAATGCACTCAAATATACACCAGTACTGAATTACAAAGCTGAACAAACAAAATACAGATAATATGCGAGTATCAGTATTCAGTGAGGCTAATAGTTAAATATACGGTTGGGACCACATGAAACTCTAGTGGGAATACCCATCCATATACTTAAGTCATACACAAGACGCTGAAAAATATGAAAAATACATGTGCAAAAGACACAAGTTGATATTAATTTCAAAATATATGGTTGTATGTATATAGTATGTGTGTACAAGATATAATGTGATGTTTAAATGGTAACTATGTACTGCCCGGGTACATATGAGAAATAAAGTATGTAATGCAGAACGATGCTCTAAGAGTAAGAAAGCTCTAAGAGTAAAAAAGAACATGTATGTTAGAGCATATATTTAAATGGAACAAGTTTGATCTAGAGTGTTATTTGAATATAAGAATACACAAGTAAATACTGTCAATAGATCTCTGGCCCCAAAATGGTGGAAAAATATACAAAGGGGAAGGGGCACTGAACTCAGAGCTACTCAGTGCAGCAGTTAATCCCAGAAATTAATTAAATCGTATCTGGAATTTAAGCCATGAGGTGTCCTGGTTTTTAGATGGAATATCCAGAACACCTCACGCTTAGCCAGAATGCTCTCGAGGTCACCACCCCTTTTTGGTGTTACTACTTTCTCAATGGCGATCCATCTAAATGTGTCCAACTTGCCATTGTGAACAGTAGCAAAATGTTGCACTAATAGGGAGGTAGACCTAGCTCTCTCTAAAGTGGAAATATGTGGAAATACGAGTGTTGATGTCTCTAGATGTGAGTCCTGTGTACTGAATGTTACATTGGATACATGTTATCAAGTAGATTACACCCGTATGAGTACAATTCATGCATGTCTTTATGTCATAGCTTTTGCCTGTGACTGCTGAATGAAAGGAGTTAGAAACTTGTACAAAATCACAGGGTCTACATCTACAATGACCACACCTAAACATACCTCTGTGGCGTAGCCAAGAGCTCTCTGAAGAATGTACCGGTTTTAATTGAGTAGGTGAGAGTATGCGGCCTAAGGTGCGGCTCTTTTTATAAGTGCATCTAATGCCTTTTTTTTAACAGTATCCTTAAGCAAATCGTCTGCCGCAAGCAGGGGAAAATATTTTTTTACAATACTGCATATGCTGGAGTACTGATCACTGTAAGTGGTCACAAAGTGTACTCCTTGAAAATCACAGGAGTTTTTTTGAGTGTTTTTATCCTCCAGCAATGTGTATCTCGGTATATCATGTACTTTGTGTCTTGCTTCCTTGATATGGCTTGGACTATATTTTCTTTCACGTAGTCTGTGTTCTAAATTCTTAGACTCACTAAGAAAATCTGCTTCCTTACTGCAATTTCTCTTAAGACGAGAGAATTGCCCTTTTGCTACCGCATATGATATATTTTTGGGGTGACAGCTGTCTGCATGCAGCAGTGAGTTCCCCGAGATTGGTTTGCGGTAAACCTTTGTATGTATGCTGCCATCTATATCTCCCTCCAAACACAAATCCAAAAAAGTTATACATGTCGGATTGTGTTCATAGGTAAATTGAAGATTGTAGGTATTGTCGTTAAGATAATCCACAAATTCCTTCACCAAATCCACAGGACCCGTCCATATGATCAGCAAATCATCAATGAACCGTTTAAAAAAACGTATGTGTTCTCTGAAAGGATTACTATCTCCAAAGATGTGTCACAGCTCCCACCAGCCTAGATAGAGATTAGCATAGGATGGATCGAATTTCGCCACTAATAGCTGAGCCACATCTCTGGAGATAGTGCATCCCCTCAAAGCTGAAAAAATTATGAGTTAAAAGAAACTCAAGGACCCTGAGAATATAATTCTGAAAATCAGAGGTAAATTCTGTGGAATTGGTGAGATGGAATTTGACAGTCTCAATTCCTCTAGAATGCAGTATGGACGAGTACAAAGAAACTGCGTCTATAGTTATCCAACTATATGTCTCGTCCCACTTAACATTGGTTTAGGTGGAGTGTAGGAGAGTAGATTTAGTACAACTGGTTGTAATAAGGCATCGAGCCACTGGGATAAGCGTTCGAGCAGAGAATCGACCCCACTAACTATGGGTCTGCCCTTAATGTCACTTAAAGATTTATGGACCTTTGGGAAGTGGTGGAACACGGGTATCTTAGGAAAAGGAACTTCCAGATATTGTGCAGTGTGTAAATCCATATACCCATGTTCCACCCCATCATCCAAAATGTCCTTGACTTCTTTTTTATAAGCAGTAGTGGGGTTGTTGGACAGCACCTCATAGTCACGAACGTTCTCTAGTTGGCGCAGCGCCTCCAAAACATAATCAGATCTATTCATTACCACTGTGGTGCCTCCCTTATCCGCAGGGCGCACCACAATGGAATTATTTTGTTCAAGAGCTTTTAGGGCTTCTTTTTGCTTTAGAGAAAGATTATGTTTTTTAGGCGCTAGGTCAGTTTGAAGGGCAATAAGATCTTTTTCTACCCTATCATAAAAGGTCTCAACAATGTGGCCTCTGTAATGGATGGGGTAGAATTTAGCACCACTATTTAAATTACCCTGGGTGGGCAAGCTGGAGGCTTCTAGAGCCTGTAGGCTAGCTAGATCACAATTCTCTTGAAATGTATGGAACTCTGCCTGTCTAGTAACATTTCCTATATGTGCAGTGGTTGGAATACTGCCAGTGTCTGTTTTATTTGCAAAATACTTTTTTAGAGTGATATTTCTCACTAGTTTGTTGAGGTCAATTATAGTCTGAAACAGATTCAAATTTACAGATGGTGCAAATCCTAAACCATAACCCAAGACTTCAATTTGTGCTTGGGTTAGAACAATTGAAGAAATATTAATAACATTGTTTATTTGTATTTTGTGTTGGAGCGGTTTCCCCTCAGTTGATATCTCTCTTGATTTTGTACCAGAGGCCCGCTCCCTCCCCCTCCTGGAGGTCCCTGTCCCAAGGGAAAAACCTGTTCAATCATTGTAATGTCACTGGGTGCATTTGTTTGTACTATATTGCTAGGGACATATTTGGATGCTGTAAGCCCTTCATTATGGTTAGATGTTTCCCTTTGTACAGTTCCCCCTAGAGTGATGGTTGCTGTATTATTTTTCAGGATCCCAGTATTTTTAGAGAGTGTCTGGACTGTTTAAATTTCAGTGTGGGTTCCCTCATTATCTGATTGTCTACCATCAGAGGACCAGTCTGTGTCACTATCTGAGAAGGACACTGATTTGTTTTGTTTGTTGTTACTGTGTCTACGATGTCCCCTCCTCTTATTCTTATTCCACTTATTCTTATTGTGTTGTTTGTTGCTTTTATCAGTAATGGAGATGTTACGTCTATATTCATTTCTCTGTTTCCTATTCCATATGTATACGGAATTGGAAAGGTAATCTGTTTTATCTCTAATGAATTTATGATGTTTATTTTCCATAATTTGCTGTTTACTAGCAGCTACAGAGTCTAAAAGAATTTTATCAAATTTTGCAAAAACATAATTTATGCTTACCTGATAAATTTATTTCTCTTGTAGTGTATCCAGTCCACGGATCATCCATTACTTATGGAATATATATTCTCCTTCCCAACAGGAAGCTGCAAGAGTCCACCCACAGCAAAGCTGCTATATAGCTCCTCCCCTAACTGCCATATTCAGTCATTCGACCGAAAACATGCAGAGAAAGGAAAAACCATAGGGTGCAGTGGTGACTGTAGTTCAAATGAAAAAATTACCTGCCTTAAAGTGACAGGGCGGGCCGTGGACTGGATACACTACAAGAGAAATAAATTTATCAGGTAAGCATAAATTATGTTTTCTCTTGTTAAGTGTATCCAGTCCACGGATCATCCATTACTTATGGAATACCAATACCAAAGCTAAAGTACACGGATGATGGGAGGGACAAGGCAGGTACTTAAACGGAAGTTACCACTGCCTGTAAAAAACCCTTTCTCCCAAAAATAGCCTCCGAAGAAGCAAGGTATCAAATTTGTTAAATTTGAAAAGTATGAAGCGCAGACCAAGACTCCGTCTTGTAAATCTGTTCAACAGAAGCCACATTTAAAAAAGGCCCAAGTGAAAACCACAGCTCTAGTAGAATGAGCTGTAATCCCTTCAGGAGGCTGCTGTCCAGCAGTCTCATAAGCTAAATGAATTATGCTTTTTAACCAAAAAGACAGAGAGGCTGCTGAAGTCTTTTGACCTCTCCTCTGTCCAGAATAGACAACAAACAAGGTGAACGTTTGATGAAAACTGTAGTAGCTTGTAAGTAAAACTTTAAAGCACAAACCACGTCCAATATTGTGTAATAGACGTTCCTTCTTTGAGGAAGGATTAGGATACAAGCATGGAACAACTATCTCTTGAGTGATGTACTTGTTAGATACCACCTTAGGAAAAAAAACAGGTTGGTACGCAAGACAACCTTATCCGTACGAAGGACCAGATAAGGAGAATCACATTGTAACACAGATAACTTGGAGACTCTACGAGTCGAGGAATTAGCTACCCAAAAGGAACTTTCCAAGATAAAGATTGATATCTATGGAACAAAAAAGGTTCAAACGGAACTTCTTGAAGAACCTTAAGAATCAGGTTTAAGCTCCATGGCGGAGCAACAGTTTTAAACACAGGCTTGGATCTAACCAAAGCCTGACCAAATGCCTGAACGTCTAGAATACCTGCCAGACGCTTGTGCAAAAAAATAGACAGAGTAAAAATCTGTCCCCTTTTAAGGAATTAGCTGACAACCCTTTTCTCAAAAACATCTTGGAGAAAAGATAATATCCTGGGAATCCAGACTTTACTCCATGAGTAACCATTGGATTCATAACAATCAGATATTTACACCATATCTATGTTCAATTTTCCTAGAGACAGGCTTTCATGTCTTTATTAAGGTATCAATGACTGACTCGGAGAAGCCATGCTTTGATAACATCAAGCGTTCAGTCTCCAGGCAGTCCATCTCAGATTGATTCTATTTAGATGGTTGAAAGGACCCTGAGGTAGAGGGACCTGTCTCAGAAGCAGAGACCGTGATGGAAAGGATGACATGTCCACCAGATCTGCATACCAGGTCCTGCGTGGCTACGCAGGCGCTGTCAAAAACACCAAAGCCCTCTCCTGCTTGGTCTTGACCTCCGGAGGAAATCCCACTCCCCCGGAAGAAAAGTCTGACGACTTAGAAAATCCACCTCCCAGTTCTCAACACCTGGGATATGGATAGCTGATAGACAAGAGTGAGTCTCTGTCCAGTGAATTATTGTAAGACTTCTAACATCGCTAGGGAACTTCTGTTCCCCCTTGATGGCTGATGTAAGCCACAGTCGTGTATATTGTCCGACTGAGTATGATGTACCTCAGAGTTGCTAACTGAGGCCAAGTCTGAAGAGCATGGAATATCACTCCCAGTTCCAGAATATTTATTAGAAGGAGGGTCTCCTCCTAAGTCCACTATCCCTGAGCCTTCAGGGAGTTCCAGACTGCATCCCAACCTAAAAGGCTGGCATCTATTGTAACAATTGTCCCATCTGACCTGCGGAAGGTCATACACTTGGACAGATGGACCCGACATAGTCACCAGAGAAGAGAATCTCTGGTCTCTTGGTCCAGGTTTAACAGGGGGACAAATCTGTGTAATCCCCGTTCCTCTGACTGAGCATGCATAGTTGCAGCGGTCTGAAATGTAGACGTGCAAACGGTACTATGTCCCTTGCCGCTACAATTAAGCCGATTTCATTCATGTACTGAGCCACCGAAGGGCGCGGATGGGATGAAAAAACACGGCAGAAATTTAGAAACTTTTGACAACCTGGACTCCGTCAGGTAAATTTTCATTTCTACAGAATCTATCAGAGTCCCTAGGAGGGAAACCCTTGAGATTGGGGATAGAGAACTCTTTCCTTGTTCACTTTCCCCCCATGTGATCTCAGAAATGCCAGTACTACGTCCGTATGAGACTGGGCAATTTGGATGTTTGACGCCTGTATCAGGATGTCGTCTAAATAAGGGGCCACTTCTATGCCCCGCGGTCTAAGGACCGCCAAAGCGACCCCAGAACCTCCATAAAGATTCTTGGGGCTGTAGATATCCCAAAGGAAAGAGCTACAAACTGGTAATGCCTGTCTAGAAAGGCAAACCTGAAAAACGATGGTGATCTTTATGCATCACAATGTGAGGATAAGTATCCTTCAAATCCATTGTAGTCCTCTATTGACTCTCCTGGATCATAGTTAAGATGGTACAAATAGTTTCCATCTTAAATGACGGAATTCTGAGGAATTTGTTTAAGATCTTTAGATCCAAAATAGGTCTGAAGGTTCCCTCTCCTTGGGAACCACAAACAGATTTGAGTAAAAACTCTGTCCCTGTTCCTCTCTTGGAACTGGATGGATCTCGTACACAATGTAAGAATGCCTCCTTCTTTATCTGGTTTGCAGATAATTGTGAAAGGCGAAATCTCCCCTTTTTTTGGGGGGGAATCTTTGAAATCCAGAAGATATCTCTGGGATATAAATTCCAATGCCTAGGGATCCTGGGCATCTCTTGCCCACGCCTGGGCGAAGAATGAAAGTCTGCCCCCTATAGGATCCGTTACCGGATAGGGAGCCGTTCTACATGCTGTCTTAGAGGCAGCAGCAGGCTCCTTGGCCTGCTTATCTTTGTTCCAGGTCCGATTGTCTCCAGACCGCCTTGGACTGAGCAAAAATTCCCTCTTGTTTTGCCTTAGAGGAAGAGGATGCCACACCTGCCCTGAAGTTTTTAAAAGGCACGAAAATTAGACTTTTTTTTTTTTTTTTTTTTTGGCCCTTGATTTGGACCTATCCTGAGGAAGGGCATGACCTTTTCCTCCAGTGATATAAGCAATAATCTCCTTCAAACCAGGCCCGAATAGGGTCTGCCCCTTGAAGGGAAGTTAAGTAGCTTATTTATTAAAGTCACAACAGCTGACCATGATATAAGCCATAGCGCTCTGCGCGCCAGTATAGTAAAAAAACAGAATTCTTAGCCGTTAGTCTAGTCAAATGAACAAGGCATCAGAAAACAAAGGAATTGGCTAGCATAAGCTTGTCAAATATATTCATCCAATGGAGTCGCTTAACTGTAAAGCCTCATCAAGAGACTCAACCCAGAACGCCGCAGCAGCAGTGACAGAAGCAATGTATGCAAGGGGCTGCAGGATAAAACCCTGTTGAATAAACATTTTTTATCCATTGGATCTAAAAAGCACAACTGTCCTCGTCAGAGGTAGTGGTACGCTTAGCTAGAGTAGAAACTCTTCTCTCCACCTTAGGAACTGTCTGACAGAAGTCCCGTGTGGTGGTAACTATTAGAAAACATTCTTCTAAAAAATAGGAATGGGAAGAGAACGGCACACCTGGTCTATCCCATTCCTTATTAAAAAAAAAAATTTAGTAAACCTCTTTAGGTATTGGAAAAACATCAGTACACACCGGCACTGCATATTATTTATCCAGTCTACACAATTTCTCTGGCCCTGCGATTGTACACATTCATTCAGAGCAGCCAAAGCCTCCCTGAGCAACAAGTGGAGGTTCTCAAGCATAAATTTTAAATGTAGAAATATCAGAATCAGGTTAAATCATCTTCCCTGAGTCAAAAAAAATCACCCACAGACTAAGCATATTGTGAGGTAGTATCATACATGGTTCTTAAAGCGTCTGTATGCTCTGTATCTACCCCCAGAGCTAACTGCTTTCCTTTAATTTCAGGTAGTCTGACTAATACTGCTGCCAGAATATTATTCACCACCTTTGCCATGTCTTGTAAAATAAACGCTATGGGCGCCCTTGATGTACTTGGCGCCATTTGAGCGTGAGTCCCTGAAGCGGGAGTCGAAGGGTCTGAAACGTGGGGAGAGTTAGTCGGCATAACTTTCCCCTCGACAGAATCCCCTGGTAAAAGAAACGCTATGGGTGCCCTTGATGTACTTGGCGCCATTTGAGCGTGAGTCCCTAAAGCGGGAGTCAAAAGGTCTGACACGTGGGGAGAGTTAGTCGGCATAACTACTCCCACGACAGAATCCTCTGGTGATAATGTTTTTAAAGACAAAAAATGATCTTTATTGTTTAACATGAAATCAGTACATCTGGTACACATTCTAAGATGGGGTTCCACCATGGCTTTAAAACATAATGAACACAGAGCTTCCTCTATGTTAGACATGTTAGAACAGACTAATAATGAGACTAGTAAGCTTGGAAAACACTTTAAATCAAGTTAACAAGCAAATATATAAAACGTTACTGTGCCCTTAAGAGAAACAAATTTTGTCAAAATTTGAAAAACAGTGAAAAAAAAAAAAAAAAAAGGCAGTAAAACAAACGAAATTTTTACAGTACATGTAATAAGGTAACAGAGCATTGCACCCACTTGCAAATGGATGATTAACCCCTTAATGCAAAAAAACAGATTTAAAAAAAAAAAAAAACGACAGACGTTTTTAAAAACAGACACAACAAACTGCCACAGCCAACAGTGGGAAGCTTCAGTTAACTGTTTCTATGCAAAATTTAAGCCAGCCATGTGGAAAAAACTTAGGCCCCAATAAGTTTTATCACCAAACATATGTTAAAAAACGATTAAACATACCAGCAAACGTTTTAAAACACATTTTTATAAGAGTATGTATCTCTATTAATAAGCCTGATACCAGTCGCTATCGCTGCATTTAAGGCTTTACTTACATTACTTCGGTATCAGCAGTATTTTCTTAGTCAATTCCATTCCTAGAAAAATATTTTACTGCACATACCTTATCTGCAAGAAAACCTGCACGCCATTCCCCCTCTGAAGTACCTCACTCCTCAGAATGTGTGAGAACAGCAAATGGATCTTAGTTACGTCTGCTAAGATCATAGAAAAACGCAGGCAGATTCTTCTTCCAAATACTGCCTGAGATAAACAGCACACTCCAGTGCCATTTAAAAATAACAAACTTTTGATTGAAGAATAAACTAAGTAGAAAGCACCACAGACTCTCACAACCTCCTATCTATCTTGAGGCTTGCAAGAGAATGACTGAATATGGCAGTTAGGGGAGGAGCTATATAGCAGCTTTGCTGTGGGTGGACTCTTGCAGCTTCCTGTTGGGAAGGAGAATATATATTCCATAAGTAATGGATGATCCGTGGACTGGATACACTTAACAAGAGAAATCTACATCAGTACACCTTTTGTTAAGCTCTAATTGTAGACAATCAATTTCACATTTAATTTTATGCAAATCTTGTGTTCTGTGACGTATCAATAGCAGCATGAGGTTAAAGGAACATTCAGATAATACTTGGTTCCAAGAGTCCATAAACTCCTGATTCTTAGGGTCAACTTCAAAGGTTGGAAAATTATATAACCTTAATCCTCTTGGGATCATTTTGGCTTTAATATAATTTTCAAATGTCCATATGTCCCACTGTGCTCTATTTTCTTTAATAAGCAATTGCTCCATTAGGTCAAACAGTGTACTCAAAGACAATACACCCTTGTCATCTGAAAAAATTTGATTACAGTCAAATCCTGGGTGTGCCCTGGTTTCTGCAGGCATTAGTCAAAAATAAGTGTGACTATTGGTTGCCTCCATCATCGCCACAAATATGAGCAATAATAGTAATATTACAAGAAAAATAACAGTCAGACTTGAACAGCAATAGTGCCAAGGTATTACCCAAATAGACTTGAATTAGAAGAGAGTAGGCACACTGCAAAAGTTTATGATGAAACAAAAAGAGTCCATAAAATGTTAAGGATCTTCACCAGGACCTATTTATATATGCAACAACGCTATCCTTGCTCCCCCCCTACCTCAATGCAGAAGTGAGAATGAATGAATACCTTGAAGGCTGATCCGTGTGGATGCGAGGAGGACACCAAGGCTCTTAAATGACTCTGCCCGACTATGTCTGTATCCTCTGCCGGCCGATGCACACTCGGCAGCTGATTCAGCTTGTCCCCGGCACACGCTCTCCACATGCGTCTCCGAAATCCGGAAGTGAGGCTCCACTAACGTCCACAATGGCGTATGTGCGGGGGGGGGGGGGGGAGACTAAAGCAGGAAGCAAGGTACCTGGGCTGACTGGAAGAAAGCCCGACCAGGCGGGTACAGCGGTTCCGGAGCAGGTAGCAGCACAAGGAAATGAGGAGATGTGGAGTCGCTGTATAATAAAATAAATTCTTTATTCCAAAAAGTTAAAATATGGGAGGCATCCCAAAGCAAGTGTAGGCAACGCACAGCTGCTAACATGTTTCGGCCATGGTGGCCGTAGTCATAGCATGCTATGCTTTGCACAACAAAGGTATAAAACAGGTATCACAGTACCTGATAGGTGAAACAATTAAGAACAAGTAACGCCTACTATTGCTGCAGCACACAAACATTGACCCATACATGCCATAATGCAGATTTTGACAGGGAATATCTTAGCATGGAAACATATATTATGCATAAGTACATAGTTAAAGTGCACAATATTTGCAAATAGCAAATCATTAATACATGCAAAAAATCAATGCAAAAGATCAGTGTAACCAGGCGGAGTATAAGAACCAGTGTGTATGGAGTATATCTAAATCCAAGTGCACGCATAAACTCTTGAGTATAATAAAGAGTGATGCTACACAAAAATTGTGATCAATATATAAATGCAGTTGGAAACAGAGATATTCACCAATGCACTCAAATATACACCAGTACTGAATTACAAAGCTGAACAAACAAAATACAGATAATATGCGAGTATCAGTATTCAGTGAGGCTAATAGTTAAATATACGGTTGGGACCACATGAAACTCTAGTGGGAATACCCATCCATATACTTAAGTCATACACAAGACGTAATACAATGCACACACAAAATCTTAATTTATATAATTTAATATATATACAGGCAGTCCCCAGGTTACAGACACCCGACTCAAGTACAACTCGTACTTACAAACTGAGAAAATAGAGCTTTATCGCCAATCCTTCTTTCAAGGATAACCCAAAATACTCAAAATAAAATTGTCACAAGGACAGAAAGTGATGTGAAATTTTCTGAACAGGGGCACAGATAGCAAAACAAACTTTTCCCTATGTCCCTATTTTCACCTATAAAAACTTTCAACTTACATACAAATTCAACTTAAGAACAAACCTACAGAACCTATCTTGTTCGTAACCTGGGGACTGCCTGTATATATAATTTAATATGCTACTTAAATTAAAAAAAGAACTAGTTGGCTTGTGTGTTTATTTTCATACCCCCACCCTTATATCAAAGTCCTAATAAAAAAGTTCTAAAAGTAAAGTATTTTCACGCAAAATATAAATGCAAATGAAGAAGCCCCATCACCAAGGCGACTGCCCTTCAGAGCATAGGCCTTCTTCCTTCTCCACATGTACATCAGAAGTAGCTAGGGCAGTGAACCGAACTACTGCTACTCCAAGTACTAGTAGCGTGTACATTAGTCAACCTGTTAATACCAGCAGTACTGGAGGTGGTCGCACCGCTCCACCTAAAAAGTGTCATTTATTTATGTAGCCACAAAAATAAGACCAAAGACAATGGCGGAGTTGACACATCAGCAGAAGTCTACCCTTTAACCATTTGGTGCTTTTCCTTGATGGAGTTTGACCAAACAACATCTCAATAAGGTGGCACAGCTTATTGGACAACTGATTTCTGTTGGAGGTGGTTCTTTTTTAATGACAGACAGAGAGCACTTCAAGCAGCTTGTGGAGACTCTTGCTCTGTCTGGCTTTGTGAACAAACTTTAGCAAGCAAGTAGTAGCCTCACTATACTCTTCCTGCATGGCTCTTATATAAGGAGGACTGCCAAAGGCTGCTGGACATATTGTGTACTTCACCTCTGACCAATGGAATGCATGCCTTATCTTAGACAGTCTGCTGATGGCAGCCCAACATCTCTGGGGAGGGAAGTGCTACTGCAGGCAGTTCTTCAGAAGGGAGGGTTGGCAATAGATAGACAGCAAAGCTATTACTCTTAACTTCTACATTTTGAGATTTTAGATTGACAGAAAACACATCAGCTCATATACAATGTTCTCTCCTGGACCTCATTAATGGGTGTACCACACGGCTAAAATTTTAGCCAATATTAAGCTAAAATTCGCTAATATTCAAAATGCATAATACTTATTGAAAAAAAATTATCATTAAATAAATGTAAGTTACATTATGCAATTAATTTGTGCTTTGGGTGCTTTGGATAGCAGAAATGTTATATTAGTAAAAATGATTATACTGTCCCCACCCAGCTACTTCATAATACCATCTGGCTGGCAAAATGTTCTGTGAAGAACACTGACATATTGTCAGCCATTAAACACCACCACATCACAAGGCCAAACATGGTCAAAGCCCTAGGAAATTTAAATTGTTTTTGATCTTTGTTGTATGGCACACAATCTCCAATTTGATGTTAAGGGCCTCTCTTCCAGTCAAAGGTCATGGCAGGCTGGCCTACATTATGCAGCGTGAAGGCTAGCTAGATGGTAATGGAGAAATAAGACATGTCTGCCCCAGTACCACCTTTGCCAAGATATGGCAATACGGTTGAACTCCACTTTGGAGAGGCTGCACCAAATGCTTGAAAAGCAGAGAACATTACACTCTGTCTTTTGAGCAGAACATTGGGGTAACCTGAGAAAGAATAAAGAATAGGCAGGTAGTGCCACAATCCTGAAGACATTCAGGGGCATTATTAAAAAGCTAAGCTTAGTTGGTCAAGCCAAAGCCAGGTAATTCCCCTATTTACCTAACTGGTTGACAAAATTAACAGCTTCCTTGATGGCCATGAGACAGACCCACATTAAGGTAGCCACATTCATGAGGAAGTTGAACGATTAACGTTGATAAATCATACTAAGCCATTTTGGAAAAAAAAATAATGAACAAAATGTGTTAAGATTCAAAGTATATTGATAGAAGGAGAAGAGTAGGAGCCTGACAAAAAGGAGGAAACTCCTTGCAGCAGCAGTAAATCTACGCAACTATATTTCTCCTCATCTTCTTTTGCATATCTGCATGGAAGAAGTGAGAACTTACAGATCCAAGCAGCACCATTTTGAGCCAAAGCACTTAATTCTTTGGTCAGACCAAGAACCAAAAGTAGCACTTGAGATGGTGAAAACCTACTTTACGGAATCTCCAATGCCTCCCACTTCTATTCCCTTAATCTACTGGGATCAGAAGAATAATACCTGATCTGCTATATCCATTGCTGTTCTGGATACCTAATAGCATCCAAAGTGAGAGAGTTTTTCTATATCATAGGCAATATGCTTACCCCTAAGCGGTCACAGATCGCCCAACATCTTATTAAGCACTGGCAGAATAACAATTTACAAAATGTCTTTAATGTATTGTAATGCAATCAACCTTTCACTTGTTGGCAAAAGAAATAGAATAGACTATTTAGCGCTGGTCTTTAGTTACACCTGTGCCATGCTACACATCTACAAGTTGCAGAACACAACACCAAATTATTTCTCACAAACTGATTTGTGACCTGGCTGTCGCTATGTAGTTTTAAGGCTATTTACCAGGGTATTCTGCTACCAGTGTCCAGTCTGAGGTCATACGTGCAACATCATAAGCAAGGCATGAGAGATATTTACACCTCTATATTCCCTGTCATGCTACGGGGCACACTGACAACAGCAAGCTTTAAAACTCAAAATCAGAGCTATGTGTATTTGCAGTTAGCTTTGCAATCTGCCTGTCAAATCTAGGCCTAGTAGATAATTTATTTCCTAAGATATGGTGAGTCCACAACGTCATCAATTACTAGTGGGAATATCACCCCTGGCCAGCAGGAGGAGGCAAAGAGCACCACAGCAAAGCTGATAATTATCACTCCGCTTCCCACAAACCTTAGTCATTCTCTTTGCCTCTGTCAATGGAGGAGGTGAAGTTTTGGTTTCTGAAGAAAATAGGATTTCTTTTGCTTCAAGCAAGATTATTGGGTTTAGCCGTAGTCCACGTTAATCGCTTCAGTAGGGTAGTGGTGGCTTTAAAGCAGTTAGGAACTTGTAAGGTGGACCTTGGTGCATTTTCATAACATTTTTGCTGCTCATGGTATAGAAAGCCAGAGTAGGTTTACTCTGTTCTTTCTCTTTCTACAGGTCTCTGTGAGGAGCATGTGTCCTCTCATGCCATGTAAGCTGTCCTCCTGCCGGACGGCTAGATGCAGGTAAGTGCCTTTTGTTCTCTAAATTAGGGAGATTGTGCACTTTAAAGGATCTGCAGACATTAATTGGGACATAATAATATCCTAGTTTGGATGTTTCTTGAGGCAGGTGCAGGCACTTAATGTGAGATTATGTGAGAGAGACTACTTCCCCTTAATTGGTGATGAAGGGGTTAAGCAGTTATGTGGGGCTCATTTTTATTTGTACCAAATATGGCAGCAGACCAGATTAACCCTGTAAACCTTTTATGGACTTATGTGTGTATATTACTTGAAACATATGACATTCCTTTACGGACTTGTGAGACTGAAGTCCCTGCAAGAGTTTTTTTTTCGCGCTGTCAGATATGCGACATAGCTCTTGACATGGTTATGTTTACTGAGGACTGAAAGCGCATGCTTTGTTGTGCAGTTAGGGAGAAGGGTTTGTCTTCACTTCTCAGCCAATGTTGTGTCTTTCTATTGCCCTTCCGCTCCTAGTCGGAGCGGTGTTGACTGTGACTGTCATTTATTTTTGGTACAGAAGCGTCTTTGTCTAAGGAACGGAGCGGCACCATTTTCAGCCTGTGGCTGAGTCAGGTCACGTGACACCACCTCCTTATCCGTCTGTGAACTGAGTGGTGAATTTGGCTTCTGCCTCTGTCAGAGACTCAGTAGTCTGAGGGGTTATAGTAAAGTGTCCTTTAAACCATTTGGGACCTGTTTGGTTTCTACGGTTCTGGAGATCTTAATAAAGCTCTCTTTTGTTTCTTTAAAGTGACAGTGCATGGAAAGTCCTTAATATATATATATATGGGGGGTGCCGGAGTTGGATCTGTTGGCGTTTTGGCTGAAGGCCAAGCTTCCAAGGTACAGTCCAAGGTCAAAAGATCCACAGGCCGCTCTGATAGATGCTCTGGCGGTTCCTTGGGATTTCAGTCTAGCATACCTGTTTCCTCAGTTTGCGCTCCTTCCACGAGTTATTGCTCACATTAAACAGGATGGAGCATCGGTAATTCTAATAGCTCCTGCATGGCCTTGCAGGATCTGGTATGCAGACCTAGTGAAGATGTCATCTCGGCCACCTTGGAGGTTGCCTCTGAGGAAGGGCCTTCTAACTCAGGGTCCATTCCTCCATCCAAATCTTGTTTCTCTGAAGCTGACTGCTTGGAGTCTGGATGTTTAGTTCTGTCTAAGCGTGGCTTTTCTGAGTCAGTTATTAAGACCATGATTCAGGCTCGCAATCCTCTTATTAAAAAGATTTACTATAAGGTATGGCGTAAATACCTTTATTGGTGTAAATCCAAGGGCTACTCTTAGAGTAGGGTCAGGATTCCTAGGATTTTGTCTTTTCTTCAGGAAGGTCTGGAGAAGGGATTGTCAGTCAACACCCTGAAGGGTCAGATTTCTGCCTTATCTTTTTTGTTACTCAAACATTTGGCGGATGTGCCAGATGTTCAATCTTTTTGTTTCTGGTTAGAATCAGGCCTGTGTTTAAGTCTGTTGCTCAAAAAAGAGTAATTTAAAGATGCTACACTCTTATCTCTTACTAGCTAATCCCAAATGGGTGACCTAACCTCCAAAATGGTCACCCCTAAATATGAGTAGCAGGCAGATTTATGGGATAGCGCTAAACAGCTGAAGAGAATATTAATCAGTGGGTATATAACAATGTTAGATAGTGTTAAAACGTGTGTACGTGTAAATTCTAACGTGATTAGTTCTAAAGTGACGTCAAGTTATCATTCACAAGCAGCCAAATATGTAAACATATACCAACAATTTCTAAAAGTGGCTACTTGTTTGCATAAATGTGTCTGTCAACTTTTGGAAGAAGATTATTTGTGTGAGAAAATGTATCATCAAAATAAATAAAATGTTTATAAAAATACTAGTGTAAATAGTTGATACAGTGTATATAACGAGTGTATGCAATATTCCAATAAAGTCTAACTAAAGTCTGACTAAAATTAAAGTTGATACTTATGATATAAACAAGTAAGATCATAAAAATATTGTTTAATAGAATAACATTAATTGATAATCAGATTAAAAAAAGATGCCGGCGGGGGGGGGGGCGGAGCCGGCTGCTGACATGAGAGCAGTGTAAGTCCGGAGTTGGCAGCCTTAGAACTGCTGAGACTGTTGGCTGCCATATAAACATCGGTAGCAAGAAATAAATCGTAGAAAAAAGCAGCTGAAATCAACCCTGCACCATATTCCAAAATGGAGCATGAGAAAGAGCCGTAAGCCATCACAAAAATTACTTCAATAGTGCCAAAGAAATAAAAGTACGAAGTGGCATAAAGGTCAAAGAGTCTAGGAATCACTCGGTGGCAACTTGGACAAAGACATTTGCCTTACATTACCTCCGTTCCAGTCTTTTAACGGGTCCCGCCGGATCTACACTGGCTGCCATCACAGGCCTCCGCAGATCCATACACGGCACATCCACGCGGTCACAGTTAGAAGCAGCGGCAGTAAGCTGAACGAGGGCGCAAAGTAAGTGAGCACTATCAGCGAAAGCCCTCATTATACCCTCAAAGCTCTCACCCATAACGGAAATGCTCCAAGCCATATTAGATCTTGATTGGCCATCATTTAAGGCCCACATAGGACCACAAAGTGTGCTTTCTATATATATATATACTGGTCATACACAGGAACCATCCTATAACAAGGAGCTGTAAAAACTGGTGAGACAACTTTCCGCGAAAACACTTATAACACCCAGCTCATTGAAAATATAAGTTCACATTTAATGGTGGCTATTGTTTTCCATTCTATCTTGGTACTGGGGGGAAGGCATCTGGAGGGATATCCCCAAATATTATTATTCATGCACTGTGGCTGTGAGGAACTCTAAACTGCACTTACACATATTAGCACCCTTTTTTTCATGTCTCAATAATAAAGGCAGACTTTTTACATAAACAACACCTTTAGACATCATTGGGTGTATTACTACCTCAGAGACACCTCCCAGATATCGGTGGCAGCTTGTAACGTCCTTGTTTTACCTGGGCCTGGCACAATGGCCTCTAGAAGGCATTTAAAACAATATAAGCCTCTCAAATCATCCTCAGGGAAATCTGCTACTATATCCTCTTACATGCAAGCCCCGGATCCTTCTGATACAAGAAATAAACGGATATCTATGGAGCCCCAGACCAACAAAATCTCCAATTCGCAGGATGAGGAAACAAACCTTTCTACGTCCATTCTCCATGACTTACCATCTAAACAGGACATTGCTGACATTGTCCGCACTTGTATCAGGGAAGAACTTGCAGGCATGAGACAAGATATTCATACTTTAGGGTTCCAAGTAGAATCTTTAGAAAATAACCAAGACAAAATAAAGGAAGACGTGCAGACCCTAACAGATAAGGTAACCTCACAACAGGAAACAATTTCACTGTTACAAGAAAAACTGGAAGACTTAGAAAATCGGAGTAGACGTAAAAACATAAGAATTAGAGGGGTCCCTGAAAACATCCTCCCTCGAGATTTTCCAGTCTATCTACAATCTTTATTTCAACACATTAAGGAAACTTCGTGCACCACTGATATTCAATGGGTACGCGCCCATAGGTCTCTAAGACCTAAACCCCCTGACTCTGCACCTCCAAGAGACATCATTATCCGGTTCAAGAACTTTCTAGAAAAGGAGATGCTTTTGAATCAGTCGAGGAGGCTGCAACCGATTAGATTCCGAGGTAATGTTCTGCAGTTTTATCAAGACCTAGCCTCCCAAACATTGCAACGCAGGAAAGAGTTTGGTCCTATAACTACAATCCTTCGCAACAAAAAAATACCATACCGATGGGGTTTTCCTACTGAAGTCCGGGTACTCCGGAACAAAACCCGCCTCACATGTAGGACCCCGGAAGACATCACCTCCTTCTGCAAATCACTGGGGATAGATCCTCCACCGGACTCTGCAACACAGGAAAAAAAACCCATCTTCACCTCCTAGAAGAAATAAAGATTCACTCACATCTTGGAACACTATTAACAGCAAACAAGTCAGAAAACCTGCCTCACCACAGCCATCGAACAATCCTCCTAAGACTTTGTCGCCAACCCTACAGCGCCAGGATGCTGCAACTTACAAAGACTCAACACAATAAATCTGTTAGAGGCTCACTCCCCTGGAATGAAGACCTGTTAAGTATACATAAACAAATTTGTATATATATTTGGTTCTTAATAAATCTGTAGTAGCTAAGAAACATTGCCTTGTGACCAAAAGACTGCAATAAATAGAGGCTCCCCGCACTGACATAAAGATAACACTGCTATCCTGAAAGCAAAGAGAGAACTCATAACATATATTTATATCAAAATGTCAAGTTAGAACTGACAAATTAGCCATGTAGATGTTTTTATTTGATATCTATGGGTTACTGAATAAGGTTTTAGTAAGTTAAAAAAAATAAAAAAATGCTTTGCAATACCCTTTTCTATAATAGTAATACAACTATAACACAAATATTGGGTGCTCTTGCGGGAGGTCTAATAGTATAGCCTCATCTGGTTACTCCAAGGCAAACTGACTGTTCTTATGATCCTGTATATCACCTACTTGCAGCAGCCATGTAAGCTAACACCGTAGATAGCAAATGGGATAGACCACTTCATACAAAGTAAATATTTTCCTAGGGATAGCTATACTTGTTCCCCCCATGATTGCTCTCAAGACGACCTATATTAGGAAGAGAGACATTTGTTTGTTTGACTTGTTAAGTTTGTTTTGTTTTTCATGACATTTTTTAACTGAATGTTATGTTATCACTTGTTATGTTTTCACTTTGATAAAATCTTAGAGCTTGTAATTCTGTTTACCATTGAACAACACCTACTCGAGTACTATACCAACATATGCCCTATTCTTCAGACATATCCCAAACTTTCACCTTACACTCATGCCGCGACTAAATAGTGACTCAACACCACACTTAACCCTCCTGACCCAAAATGTTAAGGGAAAAAAAGATCAAAGGCCATATCTGATTTAGCGAAACGCCATATTGATATACTTTTCCTCCAAGAAATGCATTTTAAAAACCATAATGAACCCAAATACTTTTGGAAAACCTTTACCACACATTTTCATAGCTCAGGCCCAAGCAAAAAAAAATGGTGTGAGCATTCTAATAAATAATTCTGCTCCATTTGCACTTGATCGAAAAGTTGTAGATAAAGAGGGATGGTTTTTAGGCCTGACAGGCCTCTTATGTGGAAGGCAAATAACGCTTATCAATATATATGCTCCAAATACCAATCAACTCCCTTTCTTCCGCAACATGTTCAAAAAAATATTAGATTTAGCTAAGGGCCCAATTTTTCTATCTGGAGACTTTAATGTCCCCTTACAGCCTAACATTGACAGCACCAATACAAATATTCAAATACCCCGTAAACTTACCAAAGCTTTATGGAATGGCATGAGAGATATGAATCTTTACGACACTTGGAGATTTATACATCACAACAAGAAAGATTATACCTTCTTCTCCCACCCTAATAAGTCTTATAGTAGACTAGAGTGGCCTCTCCCACGTTAATAGATGCGACATTCTCTCTACTTTTTGGTCCGACCATTCGTCCATCCAATTAAAATTTACATGGCCAAATACCCCCTCCACTCCATACCAGTGGAAACTAGATGATGCCCTGCTGGAACACCCCGAATTTGTCTCCAAACTAACAAAACCATAGAGGAGTATTTCAGCCTTAACTCACACTCGATCAACAACAAATACACAGTATGGGAGGCACATAAATGCGTGCTCCGTGGTGAATTAATTAAACTCAAAGCATTCCGCACACAAACCTATCGCAAACGATACCAGGAATTAACCAATGAATATACACATCTAGAACATGCACAAAAAAAATCTCCATCTAACATTAACATAACGAAAAACATACAAACAGTCCGAGACCAATTAGATAACTTTCTAGACATTGAGCATCAATCACAGCGCAAGAAAACAAACAGTATGTTTTACTTTGAAAACAATAGAGCAGGTAAACTCTTGGCTAGAGCGTTAAAGAAAAATAGATTTAAATCATACATTTATGAACTTAACAGCCCGCAAAAAAGACCCCTGCAAAACACCCCAGAGATACTACAATCCTTCCACAATTACTATACCTCACTATATAATCTTAAAAAGGACAGCCCCGCAATGGATTATCTCTCTAATATGACAGATTATATTAAAAGCTGTTCACTATCGGCGTTATCTGACTAACAAAAAGAGCAAATCAGTAAACCAATATCCCCTCGAGAAATGCTATCTGATATCAAAACCTTAAAAATAGGAAAGAGCACTGGCTCAGATGGCTTCACAGCCAGATACTACCGGACATTCTCGTCCGTTCTAAACCCCTCATCTCACAGTAATGTTTAATGAAGCAACAGATGACAACCCATTCCCATCCTCAATGTTGGAGGTGCAGGTGGTGGTACTGCCGAAACCTGGCAAACCTCCAAACACTCCTGCCAACTTCCGTCCCATTTCCCTCCTGAACTTTGATATTAAACTTTTTGCAAAGATCATAGCCTCCAGAATAAATTTAGTTTTGCCCACAATCATACATACCAACCAGGCTGGCTTTACGCCCATGAGAGAGGCTAAAGACAATACCACTAAGATCTTAGACCTCATGGAATATGCCACTCAACAAAAAAAAACCTCAGTGTTTCTGTCTATGGACGCGGAGAAAGCCTTTGATAGGTTAGACTGGCTTTTTCTAAAACACACAATGCAAATATTTGGTTTCCCCCAAGAACTTATAGGAAAAATCTTCACCCTCTATAATAACCCACAGGCCAAAATAAAATTAAACGACTCCACATCTTCCCCATTCAAAATAACTAATGGAACAAGACAGAGCTGCCCCCTTTCGCCCCTCTTATTTGTCATAGCAATGGAGGTTTTAGCCTCGCATATTAGGAATAATATTAATATTCATGGGTTTAATATTGGCTCAGCAACTTACAAGATAACACTGTACACAGACGACATATTTCTAACACTTACAAAACCTGAAAAATCGATACCCCCCTTTGATGCAAACATTGCAAATGTATGGAACCTACTCTAATTTTAAAATAAATATCACAAAATCTGAGTTGCTGAGCATTCACCAAAAACCGTGCGCATTAAAAAAGCATTCAGCAACAATTCAGCTTTCAAACGCAACCCAAAGCTATTAAATACCTAGGTGTTTATATCTCACCACACATGGAAGATTATAATCTCCCTGAATTACACAACCCTTAAAACCTCCATTCAAGACATTCTCAGTTCCTGGAACCTAAAACCTCTCTCATGACTTGGGAAAATTAACGCCTTCAAAATGATAATTCTTCCTAAAATACTATATTTTTTACAAACCCTCCCAGTACCCTTACCAGACCACCTGATATTCTCCTTACAAAAATATATTAACTGCTTTATATGGTCGCATAAACGACCTCGTATCGCCACCAATACCTTGCATCGTCCTAAAGAATTAGGTGGGGTTGAAGCCCCCAATCTATTAAACTATAGATACGCTGTCTTCTTAGCAAGAATAGTAGATTGGTGCAAGCAAGCACCAAATAAAGAATGGATCTGATATCCATCATCTAAGTGGTAACTGCTGGATTCCAGCAGCCCAACGAAAACTCCTAAATACAACACCCAGGATAGTAATTGAAACCTTTAAACAATGGGACAAACTGATTAAGAAATACCCCTCACTTTCCACCATACATTCACCTCTGACACCGATAGGGAAACATTCCCCGTTTTCACTATTAATCAACGCCCCTCCCCACTCTCACCCTACTCCCTCCATACAAAGTTGAAACCCGTATCACCTTTTATATAAAGATGGAGAAATACAGCCTCAACATGCTATCTGCAACATACTGGGTACGAAATTTCAAAATTGGTACACTTACACGCAATTAACGCATTACTTGTCGACGCACCCTTTCAAATCTCAATTAAGACGAACACTCACAAATTTTGAAACAATGTGTCTTTACCCTCAACCTCAAAAAGGAATCTTATCTTTAACATATAGACTATTATTGAGCATATCTCACTCTTCTCTCCCCACATATGTGACTAAATGGGAATCAGAACTTGAAACTAATCTAGATAAATCCGAGTGGAATACCATTTTTAAACAAATGACTAAGGCCTCATCATCTATTTCGGTGATGGAAATTAATATCAAATTATTAAGCAGATGGTACTACACACCCGCCAGATTGCACCAATTGTTCCCTAGCACAACTGCTATGTGCTGGAGAGGCTGCTCGGAAATTGCAAATTTCACACATATATGGGGGACCTGCCCAATAGTCCAATCTTACTGGCTCTCCCTTAAACCTGAGATTGAAAAAGTAATAGACATGATCCTTCCCACAACACCCTGGGTATTTCTTTTCAATAAATTCCCGAAAATCACATGTAAATTGAAGCAAACACTCCTTACCATCATGATTGATTCAGCAAAAAAATTAATTCCACTGAACTGGAAAAAAGCAAGCCTACCATATCCCATATCATGGAAAACCAAGGTGACTCATTCTCTTCACCTGGAAAAATATCACTATACACATACCAAACGAATAGAAGAATACCATGATATACATTTCCTATGGGAAGAATATTTAAATAGTTAATCATAACATACCTCATCATACATTTTGCTGGCCAGCATGACTTTTTGCGAAGCCACACCCACCTTCTCTGTATCTAACACATTTAATAAACATTGATAATATATGAAGGTGGAGGTTGTCGAGAGGGTGTCAATTTATTTTTGGCACTATAGATTGTTTTTCTTTAAAAGCATATGTTTAGTACTTATAATCTAAACCAATAATATTTACCAATCGCAAGCCTAACTGGTTGTATCGGTGTATTATTACTGTAATGACTAATGTTCTTTGGAATAAAAACTCTTTTTTCTTTCATGCTTGAAATTGTATATCTTGGAATTAACTCAATAAAAGATGAAAATTAAAAAAAAAATACAAACCACTTGCTATTTGCATATTGCATTGCTGTTTTAGTTGTAACCAATTTACCCAAAAATAAAGTGTGTGTGTGTATATAAAAAAATTTAAAAAAAGATGCTGGCACCGAACATAATACATATATTATACACATATTATAAGAAAGTGATAAAAATAGAAAACAGGTTGAAAACACTTTTAAAAATACCTGTTTATAAAATGCCTAATTGCAAATATAATACCTTAGGGCACAGTCCTTAATAAAATATAGAGTTCCAGATAGAGGCTTCCAAGAATCTTGTGAGTCCTTGAAATTAACGTTCCAATTATTTGAATTGGAAGTTTACAAAGTTGCAAAAGAAAGCGTATATTGCAAATGAGAGCGTTCTATGTTCCCAACTTCTTCAAGGATAGTGAATCTTGAAAACACAGTTACTAGGACCAGAGAGTTAGTTTGTGCGCCAACTATGCTGTGCAGTGACTCACAGTCTTGAGGTGTTGAGGTCAGGTGTTAGAGTTGAAAACAGGTGTGTCCGCAATAGAAAAGAAACTGGTATACGGATTTTAGCTAGTTTAGGCAAAATACTTTTGAAGAACTAGTAGGCCCTGGGGCAGGGACTACACATATGGAGCTTATTCGTGATATTCAAAATAGCTTGATGTACCTTTCCTATTACTAGCCTTTGCCACACCATACCAGTTGAATGCCAAATTAAATGCCAAGATCAGAGTAAAAGTTGTAAAGAGCAAATCAACGCGTTTCAGCCGCCTGGGCCTATATCAAGGTATTTAAGTCTGTTGCTCCTCCTTGGAGCCTTAACCTTGTTCTTTAAGTTTTGCAGCAGGTTCTGTTTGAGCCATTGCATTCCACAGATATTAAGTTATTATCTTGGAAGGTTTTGTTTCTTGTTGCTTTTCTTCTGCTCAGAGAGTTTTGGAACTCTCTGCTTTGCAGTGTGATTCGCCTTATCTTATATGCTGATAAGGCGGTTCTTCGTACTAAGTTTGGTTTTCTTCCTAAAGTGGTTCCTTCTCTATGTCCCAATCCTTCCTCTCTTAAGGAACATTTGTCGCACGACTTGGATGTTGTGCGTGCTCTGAAATTCTTCCTACATGCAACTAAGGATTTTCGCCAGCCATCTGGGCTGTTTGTTTGTTTCTCTGGAAAGCGTAAAGGTCAGAAAGCGACCACTACTTCTCTTTCTCTCTGGTTGAGGAGTATAATTCGTTTTGCTTATGAGAGAATTACGGCTCATTCCACAAGGGCCGTCTGCTCTTCTTGGGCTTTCAAAAATTAAGCTTCTGTGGATCAGATTTGCAAGGCTGCAACTTGGTCCTCTCTGAATACTTTTTCCAAATTTTATAAATTTGATACTTTTGCCTCTGCCGATGCTTCTTTTGGGAGAAAGGTTCTTCAAGTGGTGGTGCCTTCTGTTTAGGTCTGCCTGTCTTGTTTTCCCTCCCTAGTCATCGGTGTCCTCTAGCTTGGGTATTGGTTCCCACTAGTAATTGATGAAATCATGAACTCACCATATCTTAGGAAAGAAAACAAAATTTATGCTTACCTGATAAATTTATTTCCGGATATGGTGAGTCCTCAACCCCACCTTTTAATTTAAGACAGTTATTTTTTTACTACAACTCAGGCACCTCTGCACCTTTGTGTTATTCCTTTTTCCATTTCCCTTCGGTCGAATGACTGGGGTTTATGGGAAGGGGAGTGATACTTAACAGCTTTACTGTGATGCTCTTTGCCTCTTCCTGCTGGCCAGGAGTGATATTCCCACTAGTAATTGATGACGTTGTGGACTCACCATATCCGGAAAGAAAGAAATTTATCAGGTAAGCATAAATTTAGTTTTTTCAAACTTCCTTCCCAAAAGCACCAAAGTATATATATCTGTTATAGAATGGTAATAGGGCCCAGAAACCAGGTTATCCATCGAACGTGTCAGAGCTGCTAGACCTTGATGCTGATAATGGAGAATTCTGTCACCTCATTTCTCACATTATCCTGTTACTGAATTTCTGTTGACACTCCTCTGCCAGTGCTAACCCCCTATTAAACCGAACAACGTTGTATCCAATGACAAAAGGGCACCCTTTATTAGGTGTCAAAATCATCCCATGTAGAATACAGTACTCTACTAGTATTCTTTTCCTACACTGTAAGTATAGATAGCTATTAACTAAGTTGCTAATTGTTATATTATAGCTTTTATCCCCAAATTCCTTCATAGGATAAACATTGGTCTGTTGGCAGTGTTGTCTCAAACCAGACTCTGGAGTATCCTGTTGCCATATAGGAATATGCATAACATGACTATTTTATATGATATGAAGTGCACCATTGGGACGTGTGGTTTAATTCCTGATGCTGGGGTTTCCTGTTACCGGCCAGGAAAATGCTGTCCTTTGTGAATGTATGCAGAGGAAAAAGATGAAAGAATGGAAGATGTCAATTTTTGCATGGTGTAAAAAAATGGTGTGTTGTGTGGGTCTGCGAGGTGTGAATGCAGATTAAAAATTCTATAAAAGAAGGTATGAATGGGTGTGTGTAAAATATGATTGGCTGTATTGTGAATGGGAAGGGTGGATAAAAAGCAATGATTTAAAAAAAAAAAAAGATTTTTTTTATATTTAAATAGAATTTTTTTCAAATAAAATGCTATTTGAGGAAAAATATATCTAAAGTTTTCCATTTAAAAAATAATCCAAAAGTTATTCATCCTGAAATAAGGATTATCTTTTAATTATGAAGCGTGAGGCTGTATATTAATGGCTATAATCTTTAATTGTTTTGGTAAATTGATTCTATTAATCCATTCACAATGTCGCCTAGAGGTTTCCGTAAGATTATTTTGCTATTTTTTTTCTAATTAGAAGATATTATCACATATTCTTGGTTTTGTAATCCTCAAAATTGTGAATTTGTGTCTATAGAAATAATGTGATTCTTCTTCATATCAAAAATGTTATAAAATAAAACAAAGTTGAAAAATAGACCTTAAAGGGACATAAACTCAAAATGTTTCATTAATTATTCACATACAATTTTAAACAACTCAGATTTACATCTATTATCAATTTTTTTTTATTCTCTTTGCATCCTTTTTTTAAGGAACATCAATGCACCACTGGGAGCTAGCTAAACACACTGGGTGAACCAGTGACAAGAGGCATATATGTGTAGCCACCAATCAGCAACTAGCTCTCATTAATGCATTTATGCTCATGAGCCTACCTAGGTATGTTTTCAACAAAGGGTACCAAGACAACGAAGCAATTCAGAAAATAGAAGTACATTGGAAAGTTGTTTAAGATGTTCTATCTGAAGCATGAAAGTTTAATTTGGATTTTACTGTCCCTTTAATATCATTTCCCCCTGCAATTCTATGTACACAGAATCAACCCCTTACTAGGTTTCAAGAAGCTCAATAAATAGAAGATTGTTTGGAATGGAATACATCTGTGCAAGGAGCTAAGTGTGAGGAGGGAGGGGCAAACAGTAAAAATGAAAGTGAAACTTATAATGTAGGGCTGGGCGATATGGGCAAAAAAAAAATCACGATTTTCTTATAAATCACTGTAACGCCTTAATTTTTCAATAAAAAAAATATTTAAGACTACAGAAACTTAATGTACATATTTGTCAATGTCCAATGCACTCTGTGAGCATAAAAATACAAACCACATATATGTGTGTATATATATATATATATATATATATATATATATATATATATACAGTGGGGGAAAAAAGTATTTAGTCAGCCACCAATTGTGCAAGTTCTCCTACTTAAGAAGATGAGAGAGGCCTGTAATTTTCATCATAGGTATACCTCAACTATGAGAGACAAAATGTGGAAACAAATCCAGACAATCACATTGTCTGATTTTGAAAGAATTTATTTGCAAATGATGGTGGAAAATAAGTATTTGGTCACCTACAAACAAGCAAGATTTCTGGCTCTCACATACCTGTATCTTCTTCTTTAAGAGGCTCCTCTGTCCTCCACTCATTACCTGTATTAATGGCACCTGTTTGAACTTGTTATCAGTATAAAAGACACCTGTCCACAACCTCAAACAGTCACACTCCAAACTCCACTATGATGAAGACCAAAGAGCTGTTGAAGGACACCAGAAACAAAATTGTAGACCTGCACCAGGTTGGGAAGACTGAATCTGCAATAGGCAAGCAGCTTGGTGTGAAGAAATCAACTGTGGGAGCAATAATTAGAAAATGGAAGACATACAAGACCACTGATAATCTCCCTCGATCTGGGGCTCCACGCAAGATCTCACCCCGTGGGGTCAAAATGATCACAAGAACGGTGAGCAAACATCCCAGAACCACACGGGGGGACCTAGAGAATGACCTGCAGAGAGCTGGACCAACGTAACAAAGGCTACCATCAGTAACACACTACGCCGCAAGGGACTCAGATCCTGCAGTGCCAGACTTGTCCCCCTGCTTAAGTCAGTACATGTCCGGGACCGTCTGAAGTATGCTAGAGAGCATTTGGATGATCCAGAAGCGGTTTGGGAGAATGTCATATGGTCAGATGAAACCAAAGTAGAACTGTTTGGTAGAAACACAACTTGTCGTGTTTGGAGGAGAGAGAACACCATACCTACTGTGAAGCATGGGGGTGGCAACATCATGCTTTGGGGCTGTTTCTCTGCAAAGGGAACAGGACGACTGATCCATGTACATGAAAGAATGAATGGGGCCATGTATCGTGAGATTTTGAGTGCAAACCTCCTTCCATCAGCAGGGGGATTGAAGATGAAATGTGGCTGGGTCTTTCAGCATGACAATGATCCCAAACACACCGCCCTGGCAACGAAGTAGTGGCTTTGTAAGAAGCATTTCAAGGTCCTGGAGTGGCCTAGCCAGTCTCCAGATCTCAACCCCATAGAAAACCTTTGGAGGGAGTTGAAAGTCTGTGTTGCCCAGCGACAGCCCCAAAACATCACTGCTCTAGAGGAGATCTGCATGCAGGAATGGGCCATCATACCAGCAACAGTGTGTGACAACCTTGTGAAGACTTACAGAAAACATTTGACCTCTGTCATTGCCAACAAAGGATATATAACAAAGTATTGAGATAAACTTTTTATATTGACCAAATACTTATTTTCCACCATGATTTGCAAATAAATTCTTTCCAAATCAGACAATGTGATTGTCTGGATTTGTTTCCACATTTTGTCTCTCATAGTTGAGGTATACCTATGATAAAAATAACAGACCTCTCTCATCTTCTTAAGTGGGAGAACTTGCACAATTGGTGGCTGACTAAATACGTTTTTCCCCCACTGTGTATATATATATATATATATATATATATATACACATATATATATATATATATATATATATATATATATATATATATATATATATATATATATATATATATACACATATATATATATATATATATATATATATATATATATATCTATATATATACAAAACACGGAAGGGAACTGCACTCTCATACCGGACCGGGTACACATCCCATGACATCAACATGCTTAGCCCTGGGTGCCACTGGCACTCACAGGAAGCTGTGCTGTCCCCAGAGTCACAGGCAATTAACCCCAGACAGGTCTGGGTGCAAGAACCATAGGGAAAATTACAAAACAAATTAACCCCTTAACGACTGAGGACGTGCAGGGTACGTCCTCAGAAAAAAGGCAGTTAATGCCTGAGAACGTACCCTGCACGTCCTCAGTGTGGAAAGCAGCTGGAAGCGATCCTGCTCGCTTCCAGCTGCTTTCCGGTTATTGCAGTGATGCCTCGATATGGAGGCATCCTGCAATAACCTTTTTAAGTAATCCGGTGCAGAGAGAGCCACTCTGTGGCCCTCTCTGCACCGGAGATCGGTGGCTACCTGCGTTGGTGGGTGGGAGCCGGACCGGGAGGCGGGTGGCGGCCATCGATGGCCATGTGGATGTGAAGGGGGGCGGGATCGTGGGCGGGGGTGGCTGGGGGCGCGCACGGGCGCGCGCGCGCGTGCACGGGAGGGTGGGGGCGGGCGCGTGCACGGGGAGGGAGCGGGTGGGAACCGCTACACTGCAGAAAATTTGAAAATAAAAAGATAAAAAATCAGCAAATCATTAAATCATTAAAATCATTAAATAATCAGCAAGGTGGTGGGGGTTTGTCTGTGGGGGGTGGGGAAGCTACACTACAGAAAAAAAAAACCAAAGACAAAAAAAGCACTTTTTATTGTAAACTGGGTACTGGCAGACAGCTGCCAGTACCCAAGATGGCCCCCAATAAGGCAGAGGGGAGGGTTAGAGAGCGGTTTTGGGGGGGATCAGGGAGGTTGGGGGCTAAGGGGGGGATCCTACACAGTAGCATATGTAAATATGCTAAAAAAAAAAATCATTTTTTTTTAAAACCCTTTTATTTTAGTACTGGCAGACTTTCTGCCAGTACTTAAGATGGCGGGGACAATTGTGGGGTGGGGGAGGGAAGGGAGCTGTTTGGGAGGGATCAGGGGGTGGGATGTGTCAGATGGGAGGCTGATCTCTACACTAAAGCTAAAATTAACCCTGCAAGCTCACTACAAACTCCCTAATTAACCCTTTCACTGCTAGCCATAATACACGTGTGAGGCGCAACAGGATTTAGTGGCCTTCTAATTACCAGAAAGCAACGCCAAAGTCATATATGTCTGCTATTTCTGAACAAAGGGGATCCCAGACAAGCATTTACAACCATTTGTGCCATAATTGCACAAGCTGTTTGTAAATGATTTCAGTGAGAAACCTAAAATTGTGAAAAATTTTACGTTTTTTTTAATTTGATCGCATTTGGCGGTGAAATGGTGGCATGAAATATACCAAAATGTGCCTAGATCAATACTTCGGGTTGTCTACTACACTACACTAAAGCTAAAATTAACCCTACAAGCTCCCTAAAATCTCCCTAATTAACCCCTTAACTGCTGGGCATGATACACTTGTGGTGCGCAGTGGCATTTAGCGGCCTTCTAATTACCAAAAAGCAACGCCAAAGCCATATATGTGTGCTATTTCTGAACAAAGGGGATCCCAGAGAAGAATTTACAACCATTTATGCCATAATTGCACAAGCTGTTTGTAAATGATTTCAGTGAGAAACCTAAAGTTTGTGAAAAAATTTGTGAAAAAGTGAACAATTTTTTGTATTTGATCGCATTTGGCGGTGAAATGGTGGTATGAAATATACCAAAATTGGCCTAGATCAATACTTTGGGATGTCTACTAAAAAAAAATATATACATGTCAAGGGATATTCAGGGATTCCTGAAAGATATCAGTGTTCTAATGTAACTAGCGCTAATTTTGGAAAAAAATGGTTTGGAAATAGCAAAGTGCTACTTGTATTTATGGCCCTATAACTTGCAAAAAAAGCAAAGAACATGTAAACATTGGGTATTTCTAAACTCAGGACAAAATTTAGAAACTATTTAGCATGGGTGTTTTTTGGTGGTTTTAGATATGTAACAGATTTTGGGGGTCAAAGTTAGAAAAAGTGTGTTTTTTTCAATTTTTCCTCATATTTTATCATTTTTTTTATAGTAAATTATAAGATATGATGAAAATAATGGTATCTTTAGAAAGTCCATTTAATGGCGAGAAAAACGGTATATAATATGTGTGGGTACAGTAAATGAGTAAGAAGAAAATTACAGCTAAACACAAACACCGCAAAAATGTAAAAATAGCCTTGGTCCCAAACGGACAGAAAATGGAAAAGTGCTCTGGTCACTAAGGGGTTAATACAACACATAGAGAAAACCCAGCACTCACAAGCTCTCAGCTAAGATTTAAAAGCAAAAATGGAAAGGTTAGTTACCACATCTAGCCAAATGGGACAAGCCCAGGTACCTCGTCAAGGTCCTTTCCAAAACCTGGGACCCTAAAAAAAACATAATTTATGTAAGAACTTACCTGATAAATTCATTTCTTTCATATTAGCAAGAGTCCATGAGCTAGTGACGTATGGGATATACATTCCTACCAGGAGGGGCAAAGTTTCCCAAACCTCAAAATGCCTACAAATACACCCCTCACCACACCCACAATTCAGTTTAACGAATAGCCAAGAAGTGGGGTGATAAAAAAGTGCGAAAGCATATAAAATAAGGAATTGGAATAATTGTGCTTTATACAAAATCATAACCACCACAAAAAAAGGGCGGGCCTCATGGACTCTTGCTAATATGAAAGAAATGAATTTATCAGGTAAGTTCTTACATAAATTATGTTTTCTTTCATGTAATTAGCAAGAGTCCATGAGCTAGTGACGTATGGGATAATGACTACCCAAGAAGTGGATCTTTCCACACAAGAGTCACTAGAGAGGGAGGGATAAAATAAAGACAGCCAATTCCTGCTGAAAATAATCCACACCCAAAATAAAGTTTAACGAAAAACATAAGCAGAAGATTCAAACTGAAACCGCTGCCTGAAGTACTTTTCTACCAAAAACTGCTTCAGAAGAAGAAAATACATCAAAATGGTAGAATTTAGTAAAAGTATGCAAAGAGGACCAAGTCGCTGCTTTGCAGATCTGGTCAACCGAAGCTTCATTCCTAAACGCCCAGGAAGTAGAAACTGACCTAGTAGAATGAGCTGTAATTCTCTGAGGCGGAGTTTTACCCGACTCAACATAGGCAAGATGAATTAAAGATTTCAACCAAGATGCCAAAGAAATGGCAGAAGCTTTCTGGCCTTTTCTAGAACCGGAAAAGATAACAAATAGACTAGAAGTCTTACGAAAAGATTTCGTAGCTTCAACATAATATTTCAAAGCTCTAACAACATCCAAAGAATGCAACGATTTCTCCTTAGAATTCTTAGGATTAGGACATAATGAAGGAACCACAATTTCTCTACTAATGTTGTTGGAATTCACAACTTTAGGTAAAAATTCAAAAGAAGTTCGCAACACCGCCTTATCCTGATGAAAAATCAGAAAAGGAGACTCACAAGAAAGAGCAGATAATTCAGAAACTCTTCTGGCAGAAGAGATGGCCAAAAGGAACAAAACTTTCCAAGAAAGAAATTTAATGTCCAATGAATGCATAGGTTCAAACGGAGGAGCTTGAAGAGCTCCCAGAACCAAATTCAAACTCCAAGGAGGAGAAATTGACTTAATGACAGGTTTTATACGAACCAAAGCTTGTACAAAACAATGAATATCAGGAAGAATAGCAATCTTTCTGTGAAAAAGAACAGAAAGAGCAGAGATTTGTCCTTTCAAAGAACTTGCGGACAAACCTTTATCTAAACCATCCTGAAGGAACTGTAAAATTCTCGGTATTCTAAAAGAATGCCAGGAAAAATGATGAGAAAGACACCAAGAAATATAAGTCTTCCAGACTCTATAATATATCTCTCGAGATACAGATTTACGAGCCTGTAACATAGTATTAATCACAGAGTCAGAGAAACCTCTTTGACCAAGAATCAAGCGTTCAATCTCCATACCTTTAAATTTAAGGATTTCAGATCCTGATGGAAAAAAGGACCTTGTGACAGAAGGTCTGGTCTTAACGGAAGAGTCCACGGTTGGCAAGAGGCCATCCGGACAAGATCCGCATACCAAAACCTGTGAGGCCATGCCGGAGCTACCAGCAGAACAAACGAGCATTCCTTCAGAATCTTGGAGATTACTCTTGGAAGAAGAACTAGAGGCGGAAAGATATAGGCAGGATGATACTTCCAAGGAAGTGATAATGCATCCACTGCCTCCGCCTGAGGATCCCGGGATCTGGACAGATACCTGGGAAGTTTCTTGTTTAGATGGGACGCCATCAGATCTATTTCTGGAAGTTCCCACATTTGAACAATCTGAAGAAATACCTCTGGGTGAAGAGACCATTCGCCCGGATGCAACGTTTGGCGACTGAGATAATCCGCTTCCCAATTGTCTACACCTGGGATATGAACCGCAGAGATTAGACAGGAGCTGGATTCCACCCAAACCAAAATTCGAGATACTTCTTTCATAGCCAGAGGACTGTGAGTCCCTCCTTGATGATTGATGTATGCCACAGTTGTGACATTGTCTGTCTGAAAACAAATGAACGATTCTCTCTTCAGAAGAGGCCAAAACTGAAGAGCTCTGAAAATTGCACGGAGTTCCAAAATATTGATCGGTAATCTCACCTCCTGAGATTCCCAAACTCCTTGTGCCGTCAGAGATCCCCACACAGCTCCCCAACCTGTGAGACTTGCATCTGTTGAAATTACAGTCCAGGTCGGAAGCACAAAAGAAGCCCCCTGAATTAAACGATGGTGATCTGTCCACCATGTTAGAGAGTGTCGAACAATCGGTTTTAAAGATATTAATTGAGATATCTTCGTGTAATCCTTGCACCATTGCTTCAGCATACAGAGCTGAAGAGGTTGCATGTGAAAACGAGCAAAGGGGATCGCGTCCGATGCAGCAGTCATAAGACCTAGAATTTCCATGCATAAGGCTACCGAAGGGAATGATTGTGACTGAAGGTTTCGACAAGCTGTAATCAACTTTAGACGTCTCTTGTCTGTTAAAGACAGAGTCATGGACACTGAATCCATCTGGAAACCCAGAAAGGTTACCCTTGTCTGAGGAATCAAAGAACTTTTTGGTAAATTGATCCTCCAACCATGATCTTGAAGAAACAACACAAGTCGATTCGTATGAGATTCTGCTAAATGTAAAGACTGAGCAAGTACCAAGATATCGTCCAAATAAGGAAATACCACAATACCCTGTTCTCTGATTACAGACAGCAGGGCACCGAGAACCTTTGTAAAAATTCTTGGAGCTGTAGCTAGGCCAAACGGCAGAGCCACAAACTGGTAATGCTTGTCCAGAAACGAGAATCTCAGAAACTGATAATGATCTGGATGAATCGGAATATGCAGATATGCATCCTGTAAATCTATTGTGGACATATAATTCCCTTGCTGAACAAAAGGTAAGATAGTCCTTACAGTTACCATCTTGAACGTTGGTATCCTTACATAACGATTCAATATTTTTAGATCCAGAACTGGTCTGAAAGAATTCTCCTTCTTTGGTACAATGAAGAGATTTGAATAAAACCCCATCCCCTGTTCCGGAACTGGAACTGGCATAATTACTCCAGTCAACTCTAGATCTGAAACACATTTCAGAAATGCTTGAGCTTTTACTGGATTTACTGGGACACGGGAAAGAAAAAATCTCTTTGCAGGAGGTCTCAACTTGAAACCAATTCTGTACCCTTCTGAAACAATGCTCTGAATCCAAAGATTGTGAACAGAATTGATCCAAATTTCCTTGAAAAAACGTAACCTGCCCCCTACCAGCTGAGCTGGAATAAGGGCCGTACCTTCATGTGGACTTAGAAGCAGGCTTTGCCTTTCTAGCTGGCTTGGATTTATTCCAAACTGGAGATGGTCTCCAAACTGAAACTGCTCCTGAGGATGAAGGATCAGGCTTTTGTTCTTTGTTGAAACGAAAGGAACGAAAACGATTATTAGCCCTGTTTTTACCTTTAGATTTTTTATCCTGTGGTAAAAAAGTTCCTTTCCCACCAGTAACAGTTGAAATAATGGAATCCAACTGAGAACCAAATAATTTGTTACCCTGGAAAGAAATGGAAAGTAAAGTTGATTTAGAAGCCATATCAGGATTCCAAGTTTTAAGCCATAAAGCTCTTCTAGCTAAAATAGCTAGAGACATAAACCTGACATCAACTCTGATAATATCAAAAATGGCATCACAGATAAAATTATTAGCATGTTGAAGAAGAATAATAATATCATGAGAATCACGATGTGTTACTTGTTGCGCTAAAGTTTCCAACCAAAAAGTTGAAGCTGCAGCAACATCAGCCAAAGATATAGCAGGTCTAAGAAGATTACCTGAACACAGATAAGCTTTTCTTAGAAAGGACTCAATTTTCCTATCTAGAGGATCCTTAAACGAAGTACCATCTGACGTAGGAATAGTAGTACGTTTAGCAAGGGTAGAAATAGCCCCATCAACTTTAGGGATCTTGTCCCAAAATTCTAGTCTGTCAGACGGCACAGGATATAATTGCTTAAAACGTTTAGAAGGAGTAAATGAATTACCCAAATTATCCCATTCTTTGGAAATTACTGCAGAAATAGCATCAGGGACAGGAAAAACTTCTGGAATAACTACAGGAGATTTAAAAACCTTATTTAAACGTTTAGATTTAGTATCAAGAGGACCAGAATCCTCTATTTCTAAAGCAATTAGGACTTCTTTAAGTAAAGAACGAATAAATTCCATTTTAAATAAATATGAAGATTTATCAGCATCAACCTCTGAGACAGAATCCTCTGAACCAGAGGAATCATCAGAATCAGAATGATGATGTTCAGTTAAAAATTCATCTGTAGGGAGAGAAGTTTTAAAAGATTTTTTACGTTTACTAGAAGGAGAAATAACAGACATAGCCTTCTTTATGGATTCAGAAACAAAATCTCTTATATTATCAGGAACATTCTGCACCTTAGATGTTGAAGGAACGGCAACAGGCAATGGTACTTTACTAAAGGAAATATTATCTGCTTTAACAAGTTTGTCATGACAATCAATACAAACAACAGCTGGAGAAATAGCTACCAAAAGTTTACAGCAGATACACTTAGCTTTGGTAGATTCAGCACTTGACAGCGATTTTCCTGTAGTATCTTCTGACTCAGATGCAACGTGAGACATCTTGCAATATGTAAGAGAAAAAACAACATATATATAAAGCAAAATTGATCAAATTCCTTAAATGACAGTTTCAGGAATGGGAAAAAATGCCAAAGAACAAGCTTCTAGCAACCAGAAGCAATAAAAAATGAGACTTAAATAATGTGGAGACAAAAGTGACGCCCATATTTTTTCGCGCCAAATAAGACGCCCACATTATTTGGCGCCTAAATGCTTTTTGGCGCCAAAAATGACGCCACATCCGGAACGCCGACATTTTTGGCGCAAAATAACGTCAAAAAATGACGCAACTTCCGGCGACACGTATGACGCCGGAAACGGAAATATAATTTTTGCGCCAAAAAAGTCCGCGCCAAGAATGACGCAATAAAATGAAGCATTTTCAGCCCCCGCGAGCCTAACAGCCCACAGGGAAAAAGTCAAATTTTAAGGTAAGAAAAATGTTAAAATGCATTATCCCAAATATGAAACTGACTGTCTGAAAATAAGGAAAGTTGAACATTCTGAGTCAAGGCAAATAAATGTTTGAATACATATATTTAGAACTTTATAAACAAAGTGCCCAACCATAGCTAGGAGTGTCACAGAAAATAAGACTTACTTACCTCAGGACACTCATCTACATATAGTAGATAGCCAAACCAGTACTGAAACGAGAATCAGCAGAGGTAATGGTATATATAAGAGTATATCGTCGATCTGAAAAGGGAGGTAAGAGATGAATCTCTACGACCGATAACAGAGAACCTATGAAATAGACCCCTTAGAAGGAGATCACTGCATTCAAATAGGCAATACTCCTCACATCCCTCTGACATTCACTGCACGCTGAGAGGAAAACCGGGCTCCAACTTGCTGCGGAGCGCATATCAACGTAGAATCTAGCACAAACTTACTTCACCACCTCCATCGGAGGCAAAGTTTGTAAAACTGAATTGTGGGTGTGGTGAGGGGTGTATTTGTAGGCATTTTGAGGTTTGGGAAACTTTGCCCCTCCTGGTAGGAATGTATATCCCATACGTCACTAGCTCATGGACTCTTGCTAATTACATGAAACACACAATGCAAGCTTTCAAATCCAAACAAACTGGGAACAAGGGAAGGGTGCACAGGCATATGTAATCACCCTAGACATATACAAAACACGGAAGGGAACTGCACTCTCATACCGGACCGGGTACACATCCCATGACCCTGCAACATGCTCAGCCCTGGGTGCTACTGGCACTCACAGGAGGCTGTGATGTCCCCAGAGTCACAGGCAGTCAACCCCAGACAGGTCTGGGTGTAAGAACCATAGGGAAAATTACAAAACAAATTAATACAACACACAGAGAAAACCCAGCACTCACAAGCTCTCAGCTAAGATTTAAAAGCAAAAATGGAAAGGTTAGTTACCGCATCTGGCCAAATGGGACAAGCCCAGGTACCTCGTCAAGGTCCTTTCCAATACCTGGGACCCTAAAACAGCCACACAATGCAAGCTTTCAAATCCAAACAAACTGGGAACAAGGGAAGGGTGCACAGGCATATGTAATCACTCTAGAAATATACAAAACACGGAAGGGAACTGCACTCTCATACCGGACCGGGTACACATCCCATGACCCTGCAAACATGCTCAGCCCTGGGTGCCACTGGCACTCACAGGAAGCTGTGCTGTCCCCAGAGTCACAGGCAATTAACCCCAGACAGGTCTGGGTGCAAGAACCATAGGGGAAAATTACAAAACAAATTAACACAACACACAGAGAAAACCCAGCACTCGCTTCCTGTGAGTGCCAGTGGCACCCAGGGCTGAGCATGTTGCATGGTTATGGGATGTGTACCCGGTCCGGTATGAGAGTGCAGTTCCCTTCCGTGTTTTGTATATGTCTAGGGTAATTACATATGCCTGTGCACCCTTCCCTTGTTCCCAGTTTGTTTGGATTTGAAAGCTTGCATTGTGTGGCTGTTTTAGGGTCCCAGGTATTGGAAAGGACCTTGAGGAGGTACCTGGGCTTGTCCCATTTGGACAGATGCGGTAACTAACCTTTCCATTTTTGCTTTTAAATCTTAGCTGAGAACGTGTAAGTGAGTGCTGGGTTTTCTCTGTGTGTTATATATATATATATATATATATATATACACACACACACACACACACACAAAATCACATACACAGTCAGTTACACACACGTGTGTGTGTGTGTGTGTGTGTGTGTGTGCGCGCGTGCGTGTATGTATGTGTATATATATATATATATATATATATACACACACACACACATACGCACATATATATATATATATATATATATATACACACACACACAATCACATACACAGTCAGTTACACACACGTGTGTCTGTGTGTGTGTGCGCGCGCGCATGCGTGTATGTATGTATGTATGTATATATATATATATATATTATTTCTTCTTTTTTTAAACATGTTATCTTGACTGATAATGATCCCTGCTCCTGTACAGGAATCCAATACAGGCATATAGCAGTAGGGGTGAGGGGCTGCTGTGCCTTGCTGATATTCAATACATTGTAGATGCAGCTAACCCAGCAGCTAGCTAGCAGAGGGGACTTCAGTTTTAGCCTTTTTGGCAGCCATGGGGTTAACTGCATCTGCTATGTATTTGAGCCATTTCTCAGAGAGCAGGAGATTGTGTAGGAGGTTCCATAATGATTACATACCCTAAGTTTCAGACTGCAGACGTCCCTAGTGGGAAATATAATTAAGTGGCTTTCCCTCCTCTTCACTCTCCTGCATGGGCTCTGCTTTTAGACTTCTATAGATCTTCTATAGATCAGTGTTTTTCAATCAGTGTGCCATGGCACACTAGTGTGCCGTGAGAGATCCTCAGGTGTGCCGCGGCAGACTGACAACAATGTGACATTTTTTAAAGTTTTTTTATTTTGAGTGAGATGATGACTGATGGGGGGAGGGGACTTTTCCCAGTGTGGAGGTGTCCTTATTTCAAATTTTGAAATATTGGGAGGTATGTGACAGGCTCATCAGGCGTCATTTACAACCATAACATATTGACATGAGATCACAAACAGAAAGTGAAAGTAAAACAATCCATTTTACAAATGTGTGCTAAAAGCAACAACTAGATGGCGCTGGTTTGAATGAAATCACATACAAATCAATGCAGTACAGCCACATCTGAGGATTTTTTTTTTAGCAAAAAAATCACGAACTTTTGCGGTTTTTAAATCGCTGCAATTCATCGCAGTTTTAAATTGCATATGTGATTAATCGTGCAGCCCTGTTATAAAGATATTGTTTTAGTTAAAAAAACATATTTAAATTATTAATACTAAGTTAACGATTATTTTTCTTCAGTTAAATAAAACTATTTTAATTCTTATTATTATGGTAAAGATTATTTTTCTCCTTCCAATAAAGTACAGCTGAAATGTTGATCAAATATGAATGACTAACCAATTAAACTGGAGACAGTTAACCTGCAAATTATTTCATAATTACCTATCTATGTATATCTAATGATATAACTAAATCAGTCAATTTTTTTGTAACTGGAAAAATAATCTGAAAAGTTATTGTCACGCCGTGGCCGCTCTAGCCGTTGCTAGGGGTGCAGCGTCTCCTTCCCTGCTCGTTGCCATGAGCAGTGTCGGCTCAGATGCGTGCGGCGCTGACGTCATCGCCGCACGCTCCTGATGCCGGTCAGACCTCAGTGGCGTGAATTCTGCGCCTATTTAAACTTCCCCAAACAATCTATCACTGCCCAAGTATAGGTGTTACTTTGTGTACTACTGGGTGTGACAGATCGTTCTTTCTAGTGCCTGATTACTGTTGCTGAATACTGCCTGTCTGACTACTCTACCTGCCTAAACTCTTAGGCCTAGATTTAGAGTTCGGCGGTAGCCGTGAAAACCAGCGTTAGAGGCTCCTAACGCTGGTTTTAGGCTACCGCCGGTATTTGGAGTCACTCAAAATAGGGTCTAACGCTCACTTTTCAGCCGCGACTTTTCCATACCGCAGATCCCCTTACGTCAATTGCGTATCCTATCTTTTCAATGGGATCTTTCTAACGCCGGTATTTAGAGTCGTTTCTGAAGTGAGCATTAGAGCTCTAACGACAAAACTCCAGCCGCCGGAAAATAGCAGGAGTTAAGAGCTTTCTGGGCTAACGCCGGTTCATAAAGCTCTTAACTACTGTACTCTAAAGTACACTAACACCCATAAACTACCTATGTACCCCTAAACCGAGGTCCCCCCACATCGCCGCCACTCTATTAAAAATTTTTAACCCCTAATCTGCCGACCGCCACCTACGTTATACTTATGTACCCCTAATCTGCTGCCCCTAACCCCGCCGACCCCTGTATTATATTTATTAACCCCTAACCTGCCCCCCACAACGTCGCCGACACCTGCCTACACTTATTAACCCCTAATCTGCCGAGCGGACCTGAGCGCTACTATAATAAAGTTATTAACCCCTAATCCGCCTCACTAACCCTATCATAAATAGTATTAACCCCTAATCTGCCCTCCCTAACATCGCCGACACCTAACTTCAATTATTAACCCCTAATCTGACGACCGGAGCTCACCGCTACTATAATAAATGGATTAACCCCTAAAGCTAAGTCTAACCCTAACACTAACACCCCCCTAAGTTAAATATAATTTAAATCTAACGAAATTCATTAACTCTTATTAAATAAATTATTCCTATTTAAAGCTAAATACTTACCTGTAAAATAAACCCTAATATAGCTACAATATAAATTATAATTATATTGTAGCTATTTTAGGATTAATATTTATTTTACAGGCAACTTGGTAATTATTTTAACCAGGTACAATAGCTATTAAATAGTTAAGAACTATTTAATAGTTACCTAGTTAAAATAATAACAAAATTACCTGTAAAATAAATCCTAACCTAAGTTATAATTAAACCTAACACTACCCTATCAATAAATTAATTAAATAAACTACCTACAATTACCTACAATTAACCTAACACTACACTATCAATAAATAAATTAAATACAATTGCTACAAATAACTACAATTACATAAACTAGCTAAAGTACAAAAAATAAAAAAGAACTAAGTTACAAAAAATAAAAAAATATTTACAAACATAAGAAAAATATTACAACAATTTTAAACTAATTACACCTACTCTAAGCCCCCTAATAAAATAACAACGACCCCCAAAATAAAAAAATGCCCTACCCTATTCTAAATTAATAGAGTTAAAAGCTCTTTTACCTTACCAGCCCTGAACAGGGCCCTTTGCGGGGCATGCCCCAAGAAGTTCAGCTCTTTTGCCTGTAAAAAAAAAACATACAATACCCCCCCCCAACATTACAACCCACCACCCACATACCCCTAATCTAACCCAAACCCCCCTTAAATAAACCTAACACTAAGCCCCTGAAGATCTTCCTACCTTGTCTTCACCATCCAGGTATCACCGATCCGTCCTGGCATCCGGTGCTGAAGAGGTCCAGAAGAGGCTCCAAAGTCTTCCTCCTATCCGGCAAGAAGAGGACATCCGGACCGGAAAACATCTTCTCCAAGCGGCATCTTCGATCTTCTTCCATCCGGTGCGCAGCGGGTCCATATTGAATCAGCCGACGCAGATCCATCCTCTTCTTTCTGTGTCTCCCGACGAATGACGGTTCCTTTAAGGGACGTCATCCAAGATGGCGTCCCTCGAATTCCGATTGGCTAATAGGATTCTATCAGCCAATCGGAATTAAGGTAGGAATATTCTGATTGGCTGATGGAATCAGCCAATCAGAATCAAGTTCAATCCGATTGGCTGATCCAATCAGCCAATCAGATTGAGCTCGCATTCTATTGGCTGATCGGAACAGCCAATAGAATGCGAGCTCAATCTGATTGGCTGATTGGATCAGCCAATCGGATTGAACTTGATTCTGATTGGCTGATTCCATCAGCTAATCAGAATATTCCTACCTTAATTCCGATTGGCTGATAGAATCCTATCAGCCAATCGGAATTCGAGGGACGCCATCTTGGATGACGTCCCTTAAAGGAACCATCATTCATCGGGAGACACAGAAAGAAGAGGATGGATCCGCGTCGGCTGATTCAAGATGGACCCGCTGCGCACCGGATGGAAGAAGATCGAAGATGCCGCTTGGAGAAGATGTTTTCCGGTCCGGATGTCCTCTTCTTGCCGGATAGGAGGAAGACTTTGGAGCCTCTTCTGGACCTCTTCAGCACCGGATGCCAGGACGGATCGGTGATACCTGGATGGTGAAGACAAGGTAGGAAGATCTTCAGGGGCTTAGTGTTAGGTTTATTTAAGGGGGGTTTGGGTTAGATTAGGGGTATGTGGGTGGTGGGTTGTAATGTTGGGGAGGTGGGTATTGTATGTTTTTTTTTTACAGGCAAAAGAGCTGAACTTCTTGGGGCATGCCCCGCAAAGGGCCCTGTTCAGGGCTGGTAAGGTAAAAGAGCTTTTAACTCTATTAATTTAGAATAGGGTAGGGCATTTTTTTATTTTGGGGGTCTTTGTTATTTTATTAGGGGGCTTAGAGTAGGTGTAATTAGTTTAAAATTGTTGTAATATTTTTCTTATGTTTGTAAATATTTTTTTATTTTTTGTAACTTAGTTCTTTTTTATTTTTTGTACTTTAGCTAGTTTATGTAATTGTAGTTATTTGTAGCAATTGTATTTAATTTATTTATTGATAGTGTAGTGTTAGGTTAATTGTAGGTAATTGTAGGTAGTTTATTTAATTAATTTATTGATAGGGTAGTGTTAGGTTTAATTATAACTTAGGTTAGGATTTATTTTACAGGTAATTTTGTTATTATTTTAACTAGGTAACTATTAAATAGTTCTTAACTATTTAATAGCTATTGTACCTGGTTAAAATAATTACCAAGTTGCCTGTAAAATAAATATTAATCCTAAAATAGCTACAATATAATTATAATTTATATTGTAGCTATATTAGGGTTTATTTTACAGGTAAGTATTTAGCTTTAAATAGGAATAATTTATTTAATAAGAGTTAATGAATTTCGTTAGATTTAAATTATATTTAATTTAGGGGGGTGTTAGTGTTAGGGTTAGACTTAGCTTTAGGGGTTAATCCATTTATTATAGTAGCGGTGAGCTCCGGTCGTCAGATTAGGGGTTAATAATTGAAGTTAGGTGTCGGCGATGTTAGGGAGGGCAGATTAGGGGTTAATACTATTTATGATAGGGTTAGTGAGGCGGATTAGGGGTTAATAACTTTATTATAGTAGCGCTCAGGTCCGCTCGGCAGATTAGGGGTTAATAAGTGTAGGCAGGTGTCGGCGACGTTGAGGGGGGCAGATTAGGGGTTAATAAATATAATATAGGGGTCGGCGGTGTTAGGGGCAGCAGATTAGGGGTACATAGGGATAACGTAGGTTGCGGCGGTGTACGGAGCGGAAGATTAGGGGTTAAAAATAATATGCAGGGGTCAGCGATAGCGGGGGCGGCAGATTAGGGGTTAATAAGTGTAAGGTTAGGGGTGTTTAGACTCGGGGTACATGTTAGAGTGTTAGGTGCAGATGTAGGAAGTGTTTCCCCATAGGAAACAATGGGGCTGCGTTAGGAGCTGAACGCTGCTTTTTTGCAGGTGTTAGGTTTTTTTACAGCTCAAACAGCCCCATTGTTTCCTATGGGAGAATCGTGCACGAGCACGTTTTTGATGCTGGCCGCGTCCGTAAGCAACTCTGGTATCGAGAGTTGCATTTGCGGTAAAAATGCTCTACGCTCCTTTTTTGGAGCCTAACGCAGCATTTTTTTGAACTCTCGATACCAGAGTTAATTTTATGCTGCGGCCAGAAAAAAGCCCGCGGAGCGTTAACAGCCCATCTACCGCCAAACTCCAAATCTAGGCCTTAAACTGCTGGATTGATTACTGTTGCTGAATCTGCCTGTCTGACTACTCTACCTGCCTTAAAGGGAACCACAACACCTGATTGACATATTCTAAACTAACTTTTTCTAATTGTGCAAAATAAACTAACAATGCTGTATGCAGTCATTTCATCTTACTGCATTCTGTTGTAGATAAAAGCTTTATAATTTAAACATTGATCTGCAGCATTGAATGTGCTATGCAAGCTGACATTTTTTTAAGTACGTTCCACAACACTGTGTCACGTGATGCACACGGCACCAGCTATTACCAAATCATAGCGAACCCTGCAGTGTCTGACAAGAACGGCTTCAGGCTCTGTTATGTTTATAAATAGAACGAGCAGGGAAGGAAGTGTGAGGGGAGGAGAGGTGGAGAGGGAGAAACAGGGTGAAGAAAGGCTCCGGAGATCATAGGTAAGGTAGATGAATGTCTCTTGTTACAATTTTTTATGCAGCGTGAGTTTGCTTTCTTTCTTCCCCCTGTGCCTCCCTCTCTCCACCTCTCCTCCCCCCTCACACTTCCTTCCCTGCTCTTGCTATTTATAAGCATAACAGTGCCTGAAGCCGTTCTTGTCAGACACTGCAGGGCTCACTATGATTTAATAGTTGGTGCCGTGTGCATCACGTGACACAGTGTTGTGGAATGCACGTTACAAGATGGCAGCTAGCATAGCACATCCAATGCTGCAGACTAAAATGCAGTAAGATAAAGACTGCATACAGCATTACAGTCAGTTTATTTTGGATAATCAGAAAAAGTTAGTTTAAAACATTTCCAGCAGGTGTTGTGGTTCCCTTTAACCCTTAAACTGCTGGATTGATTACTGTTGCTGAACCTGCCTGTCTGACTACTCTACCTGCCTTAACCCTCAATCTGCTGGACTGCTTTGCTGTTGTCAAACCCTGCCTGCCTGACCATTCTAGTGGTTTATCCTTGGACTGCTTTGCTGTTACTGCTGGGGACTGTCCTGCCTGTGGTGAGTGACGCCTTCCTCATCTCGCTAACTCTCTCTGTTCTGGGGTATTCCCTATCATTCTGGCTCGACGCCGGGATAACAAGACTACTGGCCGAATTTGGTCTGATAGAGGAGTATCCCACGAGCATTACATTATACTTGGGCCATGCAGCCAGATGAGGTGGCAGGAGCTGTTTATCTTCAGGGACAGATGTTGGGAACCCATACCACACAGTTGCAGAATATGGACTCCAAGTTGGAGGCCATTACCGCTCAACTCTCCTTACTAGTTGCAGCGAGGAATGCCGCTCCTGTTACTACACCACCAGCCCCTACTCCTAGTACTGTGACTTCTTCCTCTGCTTCTGGAAGTATACCCCGGATACCCTTGCCTGACAAGTATGACGGTACTATTGATTGCAGGGGCTTTCTAAACCAATGCAGGCTGCACTTCTGCAATGATCCTCACACCTTTCAGTCTCACTGATTCAGGGGCATTTGGAAACCTCTTTTGCAGAAAAAGACTCGGTCTCAAAATAACTACCCTGGATGGCACCCCCCTTGGTTCGGGCTTGATCCATTTTGAGTCAGCACCCCTGACCCTGACTGTGGGAGTCATCCGCACTGAACAGATGCAGTTTGAGGTCATTCATTCCCCAGCACAGCCTGTCATCCTTGGTCTTCCTTGGCTTCGGGTACACAATCCACAGTTCGACTGGGCTGAGGGACAACTGGCCTCCTGGGGTACATCCTGTTTCCACTCCTGCCTTGCTAAAATCATTCCTCTACCCCGTATTCCCATAGCCAGTATACAGACTCCTTCAAACCTTCCTTCAGTATACACAGACTTCGCGGATGTGTTTGAGAAAAAAGCAGCCGACGTGCTGCCACCCCACTGTCCTAATGATTGTAAGATCGATCTCTTTCCCGGAGCCCCACTTCCTAAAGGGAGGACTTATCCACTCTCCAAGGCTGTAACCAAATCCATGGAAGAGTACATCCAAGAGAACCTAGCTAAAGGTTTCATTTGCCCTTCCTCCTCTCCTGGTGGGGCTGGCTTCTTTTTTGTCAGTAAGAAGGATGGTGGGCTCAGACCCTGCATTGACTACAGGGCCTTGAACAACATAACCATCAAGAATTGCTATCCCATACCATTTATCACTGAATTGTACGACTCACTCAAGGATGCTCGCTTTTTCACCAAATTAGACTTACGTGGGACATACAATCTGATTCGCATCTATACAGGCCACGAATGGAAGACCGCCTTTAACACAAGATCAGGGCATTACGAATACCTCGCAATGCCCTTTGGGCTGTGTAACACCCCTGCAGTCTTCCAGGCATTTGTCAACGATGTCTTCCGTGACCTCCTCAACCGCACTGTCATCGTTTATCTGGATGATATCCTTGTTTTCTCTTTCACTTTAGAGGAGCATCATAGGTACATGAGACAGGTGCTTCTTCGTCTTAGAGACAATTCTTTGGCAGCCAAGCTAGAAAAATGTGAGTTTGATCAGGTTCAGATCCAATTCCTTGGTTATGTCATCTCAAAGGAGGGTTTTGCCATGGATCCTGCTAAACTCACCGTAGTTCTAGAATGGCATCAACCTACCTCTTTAAAGGAATTGCAGAGGTTCTTGGGATTCTCCAATTATTACCGCAAGTTTATAAAGAACTTTTCTCAAACAGTCGCTCCTCTCACTGAATTGACAAAATGTAACAAAAATTGTAAACATTGGCCTCCTGAGGCCATAAATGCCTTCTCTTGTCTGAAAAAGGCTTTCTGTTCAGCTCCTGTGCTCCACCATCCTGATCCTGACCTACAGGTCACTTTAGAGGTTAATGCTTCCGAGATGGGGGCTGGAGCTGTTCTTACCCAAAGGGACCCTTTGACTTCCAAGTCACACCCTGTAGCCTTTTTCTCTAAACACTTTACTCCTGCTGAGAGGAACTACGATGTGGGTAATCATGAACTCTTAGCCATTAAGATGGCCTTGACTGAATGGCGTCGTTGGTTAGAGAGCACCGCCAATCCTATTCAGATTCTCACCGACCACAAGAATCTCGACAGGCCAGGTGGGCCTTGTTCTTTTCCCATTTTAACTTTGTGGTCTCTTATCTTCCTGGGAACAAGAACAAGAAGGTGGACGCCCTTTCCCATCAGTTCCCTCACTCAAGTGATTCCTCAGAAGCTCCTATTGAACACCTCATACCCCCCTCCTGTGTGGTTTCTCAACTCAATACCACCCTTCTGCAAAGATTGCAACGTGCTCAGTCTAGTAAACCTCCTGGTGCCCCCATGGCCTCCGATATCCTCTTTGTACCCCTGAACCTGCGTATACCTGTGCTAGCCTGAGCTCATGATAGCAAACTCCTGGTTCGACTAGGACATTCAATCATCTTTCTCAACATGTTTGGTGGCATACTATGAAGTCTGATGCTCAAGATTATGTGAAAGTCTGCACAATTTGTGCTGCCAACAAGACTCCTCGATCTTTGCCTCTCGGCTTGCTCCAACAATTGTCCATTCCCAAACCATGGACACACATAACAATGGACTTCATTGTGGACCTTCCTTCTTCCGACCACCATACAGTTATCTGGGTTGCGGTGGATCGCTTTTCCAGACTGGCTTACTTCGTACCCCTAACCAAACTGCCTTCTGTGCAAGAATTATAGTCCCTTTTTCTCTTGCATGTGGTACGACTTCATGGCATTCCTGTGAATATTGTTTCCGACAGAGGTCCACAGTTCATCTCTGCCTTCTGGAGAGCCTTTTGTAAGTTGATTGGAACCACTGTTTCCTTGTAGTCTGGCTACCATCCTCAGACCAATGGACTAACTGAGAGAACAAACCAGGATCTCAAAGCCTACCTTAGAGCCTTTGTCAACGCTCGCCATACCAACTGGTCTGAGTTGCTACCCATAGCTGAGCTGGCAACAAACACTCATTGGCACTCTTCTCTTCGATGTTCTCTGTTTCAAGCCGCAGCAGGGTATCAACCTTGTGTCTTCCCTCTTTCTGCTCAGTCCACTGGGGTCCCTGCCGCAGACCGACACGTCACTGAACTCACCACTCAATGGCAACGTATTCGCTCTCAGCTGCATTCAGCTGTCTCAACAAATAAGAAATTTGCTGATCGACATAGGGCTTCTGAACAAGCCATTCCAGTGGGTGGACGTGTTTGGATCTCTACTCGACATATTCGTCTACGTCAACCCTGTCACAAATTGAGGCCTAGGTTTATCGATCCTTACAATGTCCTGAAAAGACTGTCTTCTCTTGCCTACAAAGTGGCCTTGCCAAAACCCTACGCATAAATCCAGTCTTCCACATCTCACTACTTAAACCTTACATCAAGAATAGATATACCCGTCTCCGAGCTCCTCCTCCTCCGCTCCTGGTCCATGGTGACCCCGAATATGAGGTAGCTAAGATCCTGGACTCCAGATACAGGCACACACAACAGCAGTATCTGATTCATTGGAAGGGTTACTCCGTGGCAGATCGTTCCTGGGTTCCTGCCCGTGATGTACATGCTCCATCTCTGGTCTCTAGATTCCATGCTGCTCATCCATTGAGGCCGACTCTGGTTCCCGGAGGCAACCCTTGAGAGGGGGGCTATATCTCACCGCACTGCTCTAGCCGTTGCTAGGGGCACGTCGTCTCCTTCCCTGCTCATTGCCAGGGGCAGTGTCGGCTCAGATGCGTGCGACGCTAATGTCATCGCCGCACGCTCCTGATGCCGGTCAGACCTCAGTGGAGCGAATCCTACGCCTATTTAAACTTCCCCAAACTATATGGTCACTGCCCAAGTATAGGTGTTACTTTGTGTACTCCTGGGTGTGACAGATTGTTCTTTCTAGTGCCTGATTACTGTTGCTGAATACTGCCTGTCTGACAACTCTACCTGCCTTAACCCTTAAACTGCTGGATTGATTACAGTTGCTGAATCTGCCTGTCTGACTACTCTACCTGCCTTTACCCTCAATCTGCTGGACTGCTTTGCTGTTGCCAAACCCTGCCTACCTGACCATTCTAGTGGTTTATCTTTGGACTGCTTTGCTGTTGCCAAACCCTGCCTGCCTGACCATTCTAGTGGTTCATCCTTGGACTGCTCTGCTGTTGCTGCTGGGGACTGTCCAGTCTGTGGTGAGTGCCGCCTTCCTCATCTCGCTAACTCTCTCTGCTCTGGGATATTCCCTATCATTCCGGCTCGACGCGGGGATAACAAGACTCCTGACCGAGTTTGGTCTGATAGAGGAGTCTCCCACGAGCGTTACAGTTATTATTCTAAAAATAAAACCTTTATGTAGTAAGCCATGATTTAAATCGAGTTACCAGCTAGTGATTTAAAGGGACAGACTACTCTAGAATTGTTATTGTTTAAAAAGATAGATAATCCCTTTATTACCCATTCCCCAGTTTTGCATAACCAACACAGTTATATTAATATACTTTTTACCTCTGTGAATACCTTATAGCTAAGCCTCTGCAGACTGCTCCTTATCTCAGTTCTTTTGACAGACTTGCATTTTATCCCATCAGTGTCCTCTCATAAGTAACTCCAGGGGCATGAGCACAATGTTATCTACATGGCACACGTGAACTAACGCCTTCTAGCTGTGAAAAACAAATACAATGAGATAAGAGGGCTTAGAAATTAGCATATGAGCCTACCTAGGTTTAGCTTACAACTAATAATACAAAGAGAACAAAACAAATTTAAATGATAAAAGTGAATTGGAAAGTTGTTTAAAATTGCATGCCCGGAATCATGAAAGTTTAATTTTGACTAGACTGTCCCTTTAAATTGTGATTTAAAAACTATTTGATTTAAATCAAATCCACCCTGTGAATGGGGTTGTGGGAGGAGTGTGAATGGAGATATTGAAGGGGTTTTAATGGTCTGTAACTTGGTTAAAGCCTTGGCTTGGCATTACTGCTCACATGACTGAGTGTAGCATACTATACTTGTGGTAATTCAACCAATTGAATTCTGTGTCTCCCTTATGTGCAGTACTTGTTTTTAAATATTACAAGAAAACAGCTTTTCAGAAGAAGACATTCTGAAATAAATGCATTTAAACTGAAAATAGTTTAGTGAATATATAACAAAATTAATATGGGACCACAACTAAAAAAAAACATAATTTATGTAAGAACTTACCTGATAAATTCATTTCTTTCATATTAGCAAGAGTCCATGAGCTAGTGACGTATGGGATATACATTCCTACCAGGAGGGGCAAAGTTTCCCAAACCTTAAAATGCCTATAAATACACCCCTCACCACACCCACAATTCAATTTAACGAATAGCCAAGCAAGTGGGGTGATAAGAAAGGTGCGAAAGCATCAAAAAAATAAGGAATTGGAATAATTGTGCTTTATACAAAAAAATCATAACCACCCCAAAAAAAGGGTGGGTCTCATGGACTCTTGCTAATATGAAAGAAATTAATTTATCAGGTAAGTTCTTACATAAATTATGTTTTCTTTCATGTAATTAGCAAGAGTCCATGAGCTAGTGACGTATGGGATAGCAGATACCCAAGATGTGGAACTTCCACGCAAGAGTCACTAGAGAGGGAGGGATAAAATAAAGACAGCCAATTCCGCTGAAAAATAATCCACAACCCAAATCAAAAGTTTTAAGCTTATAAGGAAAAAAACTGAAATTATAAGCAGACGAATCAAACAGAAACAGCTGCCTGAAGTACTTTTCTACCAAAAACTGCTTCAGAAGAAGAAAACACATCAAAATGGTAGAATCTAGTAAAAGTATGCAAAGAAGACCAAGTTGCTGCTTTGCAAATCTGATCAACAGAAGCTTCATTCCTAAAAGCCCAGGAAGTAGAAACTGACCTAGTAGAATGAGCCGTAATTCTTTGAGGCGGGGACTTACCCGACTCCACATAAGCATGATGAATTAAAGACTTTAACCAAGACGCCAAGGAAATGGCAGAAGCCTTCTGACCTTTCCTGGGACCAGAAAAAACAACAAATAAACTAGAAGTCTTTCTAAAATCTTTAGTAGCTTCAACATAATATTTCAAAGCTCTAACTACATCCAAAGAATGTAACGATCTTTCCTTAGAATTCTTTGGATTAGGACATAATGAAGGGACAACAATTTCTCTATTAATGTTGTTAGAATTCACAACCTTAGGTAAAAATTGAAATGAAGTCCGCAACACAGCCTTATCCTGATGAAAAATCAGAAAAGGAGAATCACAAGAAAGAGCAGATAACTCAGAAACTCTTCTAGCAGAAGAGATAGCCAAAAGGAACAATACTTTCCAAGAAAGCAATCTAATGTCCAGAGAATGCATAGGCTCAAACGGAGGAGCCTGTAAAGCTGTCAAAACCAAATTAAGACTCCACGGAGGAGAGATTGGCTTAATAACAGGTTTGATACGAACCAAAGCCTGTACAAAACAATGAATATCAGGAAGATTAGCAATCTTTCTGTGAAAAAGAACAGAAAGAGCAGATATTTGTCCTTTCAAAGAACTTGCAGACAAACCTTTATCCAAACCATCCTGAAGAAATTGTAAAATTCTAGGAATTCTGAAAGAATGCCAGGAGAATTTATGAGAAGAACACCAAGAGATGTAAGTCTTCCAAACTCGATAATAAATCTTTCTAGAGACAGATTTCCGAGCCTGTAACATAGTATTAATCACTGAGTCAGAGAAACCTCTATGACTAAGAATTAAGCGTTCAATCTCCATACCTTCAAATTTAATAATTTGAGATCCTGATGGAAAAAAGGGCCTTAAGATAGAAGATCTGGCCTTAATGGAAGTGTCCAAGGCTGGCAACTGGCCATCCGAACGAGATCCGCAAACCAAAACCTGTGAGGCCATGCTGAAGCCGCCAGCAGTACAAATGAGCGCTCCAATAGAATTTTGGAGATTACCTTCGGAAGAAGAACTAGAGGTGGAAAGATATAAGCAGGATGATAATTCCAAGGAATTGACAACCCATCCACTGCTTCCGCCTGAGGATCCCGTGATCTGGACAGATACCTGGGAAGTTTCTTGTTTAGATGAGAGGCCATCAGATCTATTTCTGGAAGTCCCCAGATTTGAACAATCTGGAGAAAAACCTCTGGATGAAGGGACCATTCGCCCGGATGTAACGTCTGGCGACTGAGATAATCCGCTTCCCAATTGTCTACACCTGGGATGTGAACCGCAGAAATTAGACAGGAGCTGGATTCCACCCATATAAGTATCCGAGATACTTCTTTCATAGCTTGAGGACTGTGAGTCCCCCCTTGATGATTGACATATGCCACGGTTGTGACATTGTCTGTTTGAAAACAAACAAACGATTCTCTCTTCAGAAGAGGCCAGTATTGAAGAGCTCTGAAAATCGCACTGAGTTCCAAAATAGTGATTGGTAATCTCGCCTCCTGAGATTTCCAAACCCCTTGCGCTGTCAGAGATCCCCAAACCGCTCCCCAACCTGATAGACTCGCATCTGTTGAGATCACAGTCCAGGTTGGACGAACGAAAGAGGCCCCTTGAATTAAACGATGGTGATCCATCCACCAAGTTAGAGATGATCGAACATTGGGATTTAAGGATATTATTTGTGATATCCTTGTATAATCCCTGCACCACTGGTTCAGCATACAAAGCTGGAGTGGTCTCGTGTGAAAACAAGCAAAAGGGATCGCGTCCGATGCAGCAGTCATGAGACCTAAAATCTCCATGCATAATGCTACCGAAGGGAACAATTGAGACTGAAGGTTTCGACAGGCTGAAACCAATTTCAGACGTCTCTTTTCTGTCAGAGACAAAGTCATGGACACTGAATCTATTTGGAAACCTAAAAAGGTTACCCTTGTCAGAGGAATCAAGGAACTCTTTGGTAAATTGATCCTCCAACCATGTCTTTAAAGAAACAACACAAGTTGATTCGTATGAGATTCTGCAGAATGTGAAGACTGAGCAAGTACCAAGATATCGTCCAAGTAAGGAAATACCGCAATACCCTGTTCTCTGATTACAGAGAGAAGGGCACCGAGAACCTTCGAAAAAATTCTTGGCACTGTTGCTAGACCAAATGGAAGAGCAACAAACTGGTAATGCTTGTCTAGAAAAGAGAATCTCAGAAACTGAAAGTGATCTGGATGAATTGGAATATGCAGGTATGCATCCTGTAAATCTATTGTAGACATATAATGCCCTTGCTGAACAAAAGGCAGAATAGTTCTTATAGTCACCATTTTGAATGTTGGTATCCTTACATAACGATTCAATATTTTTAGATCCAGACCCGGTCTGAAAGAATTCTCTTTCTTTGGTACGATGAATAGATTTGAATAAAACCCCAGACCCTGTTCCAGAACTGGAACTGGTATAATTACCCCAGCTAACTCTAGGTCTGAAACACATTTCAGAAACGCCTGAGCCTTTACTGGATTGACTGGAATGCGTGAGAGAAAGAATCTTCTCACAGGCGGTCTTACTTTGAAACCTATTCTGTACCCTTGTGAAACAAGGTTCTGAATCCAAAGATTGTGAACCGAATTGATCCAAACATCTTTGAAAAATCGTAACCTGCCCCCTACCAGCTGTGCTGGAATGAGGGCCGCACCTTCATGCGGATTTAGGGGCTGGTTTTGATTTTCTAGAAGGCTTAGATTTATTCCAGATTGGATTAGGTTTCCAACCGGAAACCGTTCCTTTAGGGGAAGGATCGGGCTTTTGCTCCTTCTGACGAAAGGAACGAAAACGATTAGCAGCCCTGTAATTACCTTTAGATTTTTTACCCTGAGGCAAAAAGGCACTCTTTCCACCTGTAACATTTGAAATTATAGAATCCAACTGAGAACCAAACAATTTATTACCTTGGAAAGAGAGAGAAAGCAAAGTTGATTTAGAACTCATATCTACATTCCAGGATTTAAGCCATAAAGGTCGTCTAGCTAAAATAGCTAAAGACATATACCGGACATCAACTCTAATGATATAAAAAATGGCATCACAGACAAAATTATTAGCATGTTGAAGAAGTTTAACAATGCTTTATGTGTTATGATCTGTCACTTGTTGCGCTAAAGTCTCCAACCAAAAAGTTGAAGCTGCAGCAACATCAGCCAAAGAGATAGCAGGTCTAAGTAGATTACCTGAACATAAATAAGCTTTTCTCAAAAAAGATTCAATTTTCCTATCTAAAGGATCTTTAAACGAAGTGCTATCTGCCGTAGGAATAGCAGTACGTTTGGCAAGAGTAGAGATAGCCCCATCGACTTTAGGGATTTTATCCCAAAATTCCAGTCTATCAGATGGCACAGGGTACAATTTCTTAAACCTTGGAGAAGGAGTGAATGAAGTACCCAGACTATCCCATTCCCTAGCAATTACATCTGAGATAGCATCAGGAACAGGAAAAACTTCCGGAATTAACACATGAGGTTTATAAACCGAATTTAAACGTTTAGTAGTTCTAGTATCAAGAGGACTGGACTCCTCCATATCTAGCGCAATCAAAACTTCTTTAAGCAATGAACGAATAAACTCCATTTTAAATAAATATGAAGATTTATCAGAATCAATATCTATAGTAGAATCTTCTGAACCAGAAAAAAACTAATCAGAAACAGATAAGTCAGAATGATGGTGGTCACCTAAAAATTCATCAGAAAAATGAGAAGTTTTGAAAGACCTTTTACGTTTATTGGAAGGAGGAATAACAGACAGAGCCTTCTTAATAGAATTAGAAACAAATTCTTTAACATTAACAGGAACATCCTGAACAATAGATGTTGAAGGAACAACAACAGGTAAAGCATTATTACCAATAGACAGAATCCGCATTGGAAAGTTTATCATGACAGCTTTCACAAACCACAGCTGGGGGAACAGATACCACAAGTTTACAACATATACACTTAACTTTGGTAGAACCAGCATCAGGCAGCGTCTGTTCATTAGAGGATTTTGATCCGGGGTCAGGATGAGACATCTTGCAATATGTAATAGAAAAAAACAACATATAAAGCAAAATTATCAAATTCCTTAAAAGACAGTTTCAGGAATGGGAAAGAATGCAAAAAGTAAGCTTCTGGAAACCAGAAACCATGATAAAAAATGTTTAAATAAAGTGAGTAAAAAATACGCCCACATTTTTTTTGGCGCAAAAAAAAATGTCTGAATACGCATACGTAACAGAATACAACTTCCGGCGTAAATTACGTCGCCGGAAATGACAATTTTTTGCGCCAAAAAAAGTATGCGCCAAATGAAAATTTTCAAGGTAAGAAAAATGAAACTGACAGTCTGTATTGAAAAGGAATACTGATTACCCTGAATCAAGGCAAATATAAGTTTATAGACATATATTAAAACTTTACAAATAAAGTGCCCAACCATAGCGCAGAGTGTCACAAAGAATAAGATTTACTTACCCCAGGACACTCCTCTACATGTAGTAGATAGCCAAACCAGTACTGAAACGAGAATCAGTAGAGGTAAAGGTATATAAGAGTATATCGTCGATCTGAAAAGGGAGGTAGGAGAAGAAATCTCTACGACCGATAACAGAGAACCTATGAAATTGATCCCCTAGAGGTAGACCATTGTATTCAAATAGGCAATACTCTCTTCACATCCCTCTGACATTCACTGCACTTCGAGAGGAAAACCGGGCTTCAACCTGTTGCGAAGCGCATATCAACGAAGAATCTTAAGCACAAACTTACTTCACCACCTCCACGGGAGGCAAAGTTTGTAAAACTGAATTGTGGGTGTGGTGAGGGGTGTATTTATAGGCATTTTAAGGTTTAGGAAACTTTGCCCCTCCTGGTAGGAATGTATATCCCATACGTCACTAGCTCATGGACTTTTGCGGACCACAACTAAAAAAAATAGTTTATTTTGTTAAAACAGAATTCAAATCAGAACATCAATGTAAATAAATACCTTGCCCAAATGATCATAGGGAGATTTAGATACAAAATGCAGTCATTTCACATCTTGGGTTTTGTTGGATTTTTTTTTTTTTACCTTGACACATATTTGGTAGTGAGAACACAATGACACTGTTAAATTACTGCAGTAATGTGTTTAGGTAAGTTCCAGAAATGAATTGCTACTTTAAAGTTGACTTTACCTATGTGTTTAACCTTGTTGCTGGATGTTAAACACGTAGGAATATCCAAGCAGACGTCCAATAATAATATGTTCTAATACATTAGGGCAGGGCTTGAAAATGTGTTCATATTTATCCGTCTGAAGAAACAACCGTAGGCATAAAAATTAAATGATGTCTGTAAAACAGCCTTATCGTGATGAAAAATCTAATAAGGATGCTCACAAGAAAGAGCAGACAATTCAGAAACTCTTCTAGCAGAGAATATAGGGAAAAGAAACCACACTTTCCAAGAAAGGAGTTTAAAGTGATGGTAAATCCTAGCATTTGTATAATGCTAGGATTTACCAATGGAACAAATAAAGGGGACTTTCAGTCATGAAGTATAAAATACTTAATGCTGAAAGATCCTTTATTTGTTTGAAACGTTCGCCCCACTGAGATGAGGCACCCCACGGCAAAACGCTATCCTGCTGTGAGGTGACATTTCCAGCCCCTAGCAAATGGCCGTGTGGGCCAGCTGGAGCAAAGTCGGTTAGCCTGCACGGCTATTGGCTAAGAGGTCGAAACATCACCTCTCCGCAAAATAGCATTCTGCTGTGGGCTGCCTGAGGAGGCCATCAGATCTATTTCTGGAAGACCCCAAAGATCCACAATCTGTTTGAACACATCCTGATGAAGTGACCACAGATCAGGTAGAACGAGCAAAAGAAGCCCTCTGAATAATAAACTGATGATCCAGCCACCAAGTTAGAGACTGACTTTTACTGAAAAAGTATAATCCCTGCACCACTGAAGCAACATACAAAGCTGAAGAAGTCTCATGTGAAAATCGAGCAAATGAATTGCATCTGAAGCTGCAGCCATGAGACCTAGTACTTCCATACACAGAGGAACGAAAGAGACTGAAGATTCAGACAAGCTGACATCAATCTCAGCCGTCTCTGCTCTGTTAGAGAAAGACTCAAGAAGTCTGTTTGGAAACCCAGGAAAGTAACCTTTGTCTGAGAAACCAACAAACCCTTTGGAAAAGTGATCCTTTAATCATGTTTTTGAAGAAACAACAATCGTTGATTGGTGTGAAATTCTGCTAAAGGAAAAGACGAAGTTTGAACCAAGATATCGTCCAGGTAAGGAAATACTGCAATACCCTGAGCTCTGATTATAGACAAAAGGGCACCCATAACCTTGGTAAATATTCTTGTAGCTGTAGCAAGTCCAAATGGAAGAGTAAGAAACTGAAAATGCTTGTCCAGAAAAGTAAACCTCAGAAACTGGTAATGTTTTTTTGTGAATTGGAAAATGAAGGTAAGCATCCTTTAAATGTAATGTGGATATAAACTGACCTTGCTGAACAAAAGGCAGAGGTCTGAAAGATGGAATCTTTACAAACTTGTTCAGAGTCTTTAGCTCAAGAACTGGTCTGAAAGTGCCTTCTCTTTCTTTGGAACAATGAAGACATTTGAATAAAGTCCCATCCCCTGTTCCTGCAAAGGAACTGGAACAATCACTCACATATTTCCAGACCTTAGACAGATTTAAAAAAAGCTTGAGCTGTTACAGGATTCCTTGAAACATTGGACAGAAAAAAAACCTTCCTCTGGGAGGCCTTGTTCTGAATCCAATTTGATATCCCTGAGAAACAATATTCTGAACCCAGGGATCTGGGACAGACTGAAACCAAGCCTCCTGAAAGAGATTTAATCTACCCACTACCAGAACTACTAGGTCGGGGGCAGCAACTTCATGCAGTTTTAGCAGTTAGCATTAGACTGAACCAAAGCAACTTTGCTTTTGAACAGAGAAGTCAGTTTTCTGTTCTTTATTCTGACAAAAGGAACACAAATGATTAGAAGCTTTAAATTTTCCTTTAGACTTTCTGTCTTGGGGAAGAAAAGTTCATTTTCCTCCAGTAATAGTAGAAATAATAGAATCTAAATTAGAACCAAATAAATGCTATCCCTGAAAAGAAAGAGACAATAATCTAGATTTAGACACCATATCAGCATTCCAGGATTTAAGCCACAAGGCCCTCCTGGCAAGAATTGCTAAAGACATGCTTTTGACATTTATTTTCATAATATCACACACAGCATCACAAATAAAAGAATTGGCACTCTGAAGCAAACTCAATAGATTTGCACTAACAGGGTCATCAAAAAACTGCTCTGAAAGACTAGACAACCAGTAAGTAGAAGCAGCAGCCACATCAGCAATAGAAATAGCTGGCCTGAGAATATAACTAGCATGTAAAAAGGCCCTTCTATGAAAGGATTCTAACTTTCTATCTAAAGGGCCCTTAAAAGAAGTATTGTCTTCCAAAGGAATAGTAATACGAGTAGAAATGGCCCCATCCACCTTGGGAACTTTCCTATAACTCTACGGCCTAGATTTGGAGTTTGGCGGTAGATGGGTTGTTAACGCTACGCAGGCTTTTTTCTGGCCGCACCATAAATTTAACTCTGGTATCGAGAGTCCAAAAAAATGCTGCGTTAGGCTCCAAAAAAGGAGCGTAGAGCATTTTTACCGCAAATGCAACTCTCGATACCAGAGTTGCTTACGGACGCAGCCAGCCTCAAAAACGTGCTCGTGCACGATTCTCCCATAGGAAACAATGGGGCTGTTTGAGCTGAAAAAAAACCTAACACCTGCAAAAAAGCAGCGTTCAGCTCCTAACGCAGCCCCATTGTTTCCTATGGGGAAACACTTCCTACGTCTGCACCTAACACCCTAACATGTACCCCGAGTCTAAACACCCCTACCCTTACACTTATTAACCCCTAATCTTCCGCCCCCGCTATCGCTGACCCCTGCATTATATTATTAACCCCTAATCTTCCGCTCCGTAAACCGCCGCAACTTACATTATCCCTATGTACCCCTAATCAGCTGCCCCTAACCCCGCCGACCCCTGTATTATATTTATTAACCCCTAACCTGCCCCCCACAACGTCGCCGCCAGCTACTTACAATAATTAACCCCTAATCTGCCGACCGCAAAGCGCAGCCACCTACGTTATCCTTATGTACCCCTAATCTGCTGCCCCTAACACCGCCGACCCCTATATTATATTTATTACCCCCTAATCTGCCCCCCTCAACGTCGCCGACACCTGCCTACACTTATTAACCCCTAATCTGCCGAGCGGACCTGAGCGCTACTATAATAAAGTTATTAACCCCTAATCCGCCTCACTAACCCTATCATAAATAGTATTAACCCCTAATCTGCCCTCCCTAACATCGCCGACACCTAACTTCAATTATTAACCCCTAATCTGACGACCGGAGATCACCGCTACTATAATAAATGGATTAACCCCTAAAGCTAAGTCTAACCCTAACACTAACACCCCCCTAACTTAAATATAATTTACATCTAACGAAATTAATTAACTCTTATTAAATAAATTATTCCTATTTAAAGATAAATACTTAAATGTAAAATAAATCCTAATATAGCTACAATATAAATTATAATTATATTGTAGCTATTTTAGGATTAATATTTATTTTACAGGCAACTTTGTAATTATTTTAACCAGGTACAATAGCTATTAAATAGTTAAGAACTATTTAATAGTTACCTAGTTAAAATAATAACAAAATTACCTGTAAAATAAATCCTAACCTAAGTTATAATTAAACCTAACACTACCCTATCAATAAATTAATTAAATAAAATACCTACAATTACCTACAATAAAACCTAACACTACACTATCAATAAATAAATTAAATACAATTCCTACAAATAACTACAATTACATAAACTAACTAAAGTACCAAAAATAAAAAAGAACTAAGTTACAAAAAATAAAAAAATATTTACAAACATAAGAAAAACAAAAACAATTTTAAACTAATTACACCTACTCTAAGCCCCCTAATAAAATAACAAAGACCCCCAAAATAAAAAATGCCCTACCCTATTCTAAATTAATAGAGTTAAAAGCTCTTTTACCTTACCAGCCCTGAACAGGGCCCTTTGCGGGGCATGCCCCAAGAAAATCAGCTCTTTTGCCTGTAAAAAAAAACATACAATACCCCCCCCAACATTACAACCCACCACCCACATACCCCTAATCTAACCCAAACCCCCCTTAAATAAACCTAACACTAAGCCCCTGAAGATCTTCCTACCTTCTCTTCACCATCCAGGTTCACCGATCCGTCCTGGCATCCGGTGCTGAAGAGGTCCAGAAGAGGCTCCAAAGTCTTCCTCCTATCCGGCAAGAAGAGGACATCCGGACCGGCAAACATCTTCATCCAAGCGGCATCTTCGATCTTCTTCCATCCGGTGCGGAGCGGGTCCATGTTGAAGCAGCCGACGCGGATCCATCCTCTTTTTTCTGCGTCTCCCGACGAATGACGGTTCCTTTAAGGGACGTCATGCAAGATGGCGTCCCTCGAATTCCGATTGGCTGATAGGATTCTTCTATCAGCCAATCGGAATTAAGGTAGGAATATTCTGATTGGCTGATGGAATCAGCCAATCAGAATCAAGTTCAATCCGATTGGCTGATCCAATCAGCCAATCAGATTGAGCTCGCATTCTATTGGCTGTTCCGGGCCCTGTTCAGGGCTGGTAAGGTAAAAGAGCTTTTAACTCTATTAATTTAGAATAGGGTAGGGCATTTTTTTATTTTGGGGGTCTTTGTTATTTTATTAGGGGGCTTAGAGTAGGTGTAATTAGTTTAAAATTGTTGTAATATTTTTCTTATGTTTGTAAATATTTTTTTATTTTTTGTAACTTAGTTCTTTTTTATTTTTTGTACTTTAGTTAGTTTATGTAATTGTAGTTATTTGTAGGTATTTTATTTAATTAATTTATTGATAGGGTAGTGTTAGGTTTAATTATAACTTAGGTTAGGATTTATTTTACAGGTAATTTTGTTATTATTTTAACTAGGTAACTATTAAATAGTTCTTAACTATTTAATAGCTATTGTACCTGGTTAAAATAATTACAAAGTTGCCTGTAAAATAAATATTAATCCTAAAATAGCTACAATATAATTATAATTTATATTGTAGCTATATTAGGATTTATTTTACAGGTAAGTATTTATCTTTAAATAGGAATAATTTATTTAATAAGAGTTAATTAATTTTGTTAGATGTAAATTATATTTAAGTTAGGGGGGTGTTAGGGTTAGGGTTAGACTTAGCTTTAGGGGTTAATCCATTTATTATAGTAGCGGTGAGCTCCGGTCGTCAGATTAGGGGTTAATAATTGAAGTTAGGTGTCGGCGATGTTAGGGAGGGCAGATTAGGGGTTAATACTATTTATGATAGGGTTAGTGAGGCGGATTAGGGGTTAATAACTTTATTATAGTAGCGCTCAGGTCCGCTCGGCAGATTAGGGGTTAATAAGTGTAGGCAGGTGTCGGCGACGTTGAGGGGGGCAGATTAGGGGGTAATAAATATAATATAGGGGTCGGCGGTGTTAGGGGCAGCAGATTAGGGGTACATAAGGATAACGTAGGTGGCGGCGCTTTGCGGTCAGCAGATTAGGGGTTAATTATTGTAAGTAGCTGGCGGCGACGTTGTGGGGGGCAGGTTAGGGGTTAATAAATATAATACAGGGGTCGGCGGGGTTAGGGGCAGCAGATTAGGGGTACATAAGTATAACGTAGGTGGCGGTCGGCAGATTAGGGGTTAAAAAAATGTAATCGAGTTGCGGCGATGTGGGGGGACCTCAGTTTAGGGGTACATAGGTAGTTTATGGGTGTTAGTGTACTTTAGGGTACAGTAGTTAAGAGCTTTATGAACCGGCGTTAGCCCAGAAAGCTCTTAACTCCTGCTTTTTTCTGCGGCTGGAGTTTTGTCGTTAGAGCTCTAACGCTCACTTCAGAAACGACTCTAAATACCGGAGTTAGGAAGATCCCATTGAAAAGATAGGATACGCAATTGACGTAAGGGGATCTGCGGTATGGAAAAGTCGCGGCTGAAAAGTGAGCGTTAGACCCTATTTTGAGTGACTCCAAATACCGGCGGTAGCCTAAAACCAGCGTTAGGAACCTCTAACGCTGGTTTTCACGGCTAACGCCAAACTCTAAATCTAGGCCTACATTAGCAGCAGGTGAATGATATAACTTTTTAAACATTGCAGAAGGAGTAAAATACATACTTGGCTTAGACCATTCCCTAGAAATCATGTCAGAGACAGCATCGGGCACAGTTAAAAACTCAGGGAGATTATCAACAGTCCTAAAAACTGAATTTAAACGATTAGAAGGTTTATCATCAGAAGTTTTAGGATCTTTAACCCCTAAAGTGACTAAAATCTCTTTTAAAAGAGAACAAATATGTTCCATTTTAAACAAAAAAGAAGAGGAATTATCAGGTTCCACTTCAGATTAAAATTTCTCAACCCCAGAGGAAACTTCACCATCTGAAGATACAACAGTATCCCTGGAATCAGGGCACCTAGCACTTGTAGAAACCCCTTTCTCTGAAGAATCACATGCACATCTTCATTCTTCTACCACCTCCAGCGGAGGCAAAGTAAAGACTGAGGTATGTGGGAGGAGTTTTATAGAGCTATTGGGGTTTGGGAAGCTTTGCCTCCTCCTTGTAGTAGAGAAGAGTTATTGCCATGAATAATGGATTGTGGACACTCATCAACTGTATGAAAAAGTAAGATTTGTATTTTACTGCTGCAAAGTCAAGAAAAGATCCAGCCACTCCAAGCTAAATGTGGCTGCTGGTGGCCAGCGGGGAGGAAGTGGAGGGCACCCATGGGTATCTTTGGGACTATAAACCAGGGTGCCAGGGTCTAATTTTAAGGCGCCAGTGGCTCCTTGGCACCTGGGTTTGTCGAGCCCTACGTTAAAACATTTTCTTTTTGCACTTTTATGTTTCTTTTATTAGGGAAAATGAGAATATGAAAAACTGTATATGCCAAATTACTCACCATAACAAGAAAAAAAAAAAAAAAAATGTATGAATAACTGATAAAAAAAAAAAAATCATGATGGTGAAAGTCCACGAGCCATCACATGTAGGATTAAAGTCCAGTCCTACAGTAAGCGGCAAAACACCCCACACAACAGAGATTTAATCCCTACCACTCTCCTATGATTAGTCATACATATGGCCAATAGAAAGGAGAAAAGTGGGAGGGATTAAGGCTCTGTTATGTATGGGGTGTTTTGCCACCTCCTGTAGGACTGGACTTTAATCCCACACGTGGTGGCTCATGGACTCTCACCATTTTATGAAAAAATTAATCATTGCATTTTACATTAAAATATGTTCGTTATGTAACTAAATTAGTAATAAAACCAATAATACATTTCCCCAATTAATATAATGGTGAACTATATATAGTTAGCAAATTTTCTATAAACCAAATTGAAATAATAACAATTTTATAAAAACATTAACTAATGATTCATCCAAACCAATTTTTTAGGCTATACACATCTCTAATGAACTGTTAATCTCTCTCTGTCCCTGTGTTCTTAAACACAAGCAACTCTTACATTCCGTATCCTTAGAGCTCACACAGGCAGCCCTGAACCTATGCATCTTTATGGCGAACACAGAAATGTCCTAGTTCTTTTATTCTTAAAAAAACATAACTACAGTAATTAGTTTCTGCATCCATACAGCTCACACAACCATCTCTGAAACATTGCATTGTTGGAGCTCACATAGGCCCTGATGATCAAAGGTTCACTAGCTTGGAGATAAATTATAGTGCAGACATCACAGGGGCTGAACTCTCTAAGATAAAGTGTTCAGATGAGATGATCTAAAATGATCCTACGGCACTTATAGATCTCTTTATTTCCCTGCATTTCTGTGTGTGATGGAGAAACAAGCCAAGTGCAATATATCACTGCATGACATGACAGTTTTGTTACATTTACACTTTGTGCTCTGGATCTTTATTTTTTTTAATTTATTTTACACATACAGACAGCTCCAAGTCTCTGTACACTTTGAGCACACACAGACAGCTCTCAGCCTCTGTACACTTTGAGCACACACAGACAGCTCTCAGCCTCTGTACACTTTGAGCACACACAGACAGCTCTCAGCCTCTGTACACTTTGAGCACACACAGACAGCTCTCAGCCTCTGTACACTTTGAGCACACACAGACAGCTCTCAGCCTCTGTACACTTTGAGCACACACAGACAGCTCTCAGCCTCTGTACAATTTGAGCACATACAGACAGCTCTCAGCCTCTGTACACTTTGAGCACACACAGACAGCTCTCAGCCTCTGTACACTTTGAGCACACACAGACAGCTCCCAGCCTCTGTACACTTTGAGCACACACAGACAGCTCCCAGCCTCTGTACACTTTGAGCACACACAGACAGCTCCCAGCCTCTGTACACTTTGAGCACACACAGACAGCTCCCAGCCTCTGTACACTTTGAGCACACACAGACAGCTCCCAGCCTCTGTACACTTTGAGCACACACAGACAGCTCCCAGCCTCTGTACACTTTGAGCACACACAGACAGCTCCCAGCCTCTGTACACTTTGAGCACACACAGACAGCTCCCAGCCTCCGTACACTTTGAGCACATACAGACAGCTCCCAGCCTATATACACTTTGAGCACATACAGACAGCTCTCTGCCTCTGTACACTTTGAGCACATACAGACAGCTCCCAGCCGCTGTATACTTTGAGCACACACAGACAGCTCCCAGCCTCTGTACACTTTGAGCACACACAGACAGCTCCCAGCCTCTGTACACTTTGAGCACAGACAGACAGCTTCCAGCCTCTGTACACTTTGAGCACACACAGACAGCTCCCAGCCTCTGTACACTTTGAGCACACACAGACAGCTCCCTGCCTCTGTACACTTTGAGCACACACAGACAGCTTCCAGCCTCTGTACACTTTGAGCACAGACAGACAGCTTCCAGCCTCTGTACACTTTGAGCACACACAGACAGCTCTCAGCCTCTGTACACTTTGAGCACACACAGACAGCTTCCAGCCTCTGTACACTTTGAGCACACACAGACAGCTCTCAGCCTCTGTACACTTTGAGCACACACAGACAGCTTCCAGCCTCTGTACACTTTGAGCACACACAGACAGCTCTCAGCCTCTGTACACTTTGAGCACAGACAGACAGCTTCCAGCCTCTGTACACTTTGAGCACACACAGACAGCTCTCAGCCTCTGTACACTTTGAGCACACACAGACAGCTTCCAGCCTCTGTACACTTTGAGCACACACAGACAGCTCTCAGCCTCTGTACACTTTGAGCACAGACAGACAGCTTCCAGCCTCTGTACACTTTGAGCACACACAGACAGCTCTCAGCCTCTGTACACTTTGAGCACACACAGACAGCTTCCAGCCTCTGTACACTTTGAGCACACACAGACAGCTCTCAGCCTCTGTACACTTTGAGCACACACAGACAGCTTCCAGCCTCTGTACACTTTGAGCACACACAGACAGCTCTCAGCCTCTGTACACTTTGAGCACACACAGACAGCTTCCAGCCTCTGTACACTTTGAGCACACACAGACAGCTCTCAGCCTCTGTACACTTTGAGCACACACAGACAGCTTCCAGCCTCTGTACACTTTGAGCACACACAGACAGCTCTCAGCCTCTGTACACTTTGAGCACAGACAGCTCTCAGGCCACTTCCTTATAGTTCACAGAGACAGGGCTCAGCTCCCTTATAGCTCATGGGGACAGGGCTCAGCTCCCTTATTCACACACACAGCTCTCTGCTTTGTATCATTATAGCTCACTGAAAGATTGCAGAACTATACACAGACTATTGGTGACTATGAGGAATATAAACATTACACAACGCCAGCACTCTATGTGCACTACTACTAGCACACTCTAGCTACATGAAATATGCAAATCATGTGAGTAACTAACGTTAAGTTACATAATTACCTTGCTGCTACCCACTTTGATGACTACAGGAAGACGTGTTTGTGGGCGGGATAGATTTGTGACCTACGTGGAACTACAAATCCCAGAATACACTTCTGTAGTACCATATGACTTCCGTAATTATTAAAGAAACAGGTGCTTTTGAATCTTACGTGTGAAAATTATCCTCTATGAAAGATGTAAATGCGATTAACAGATGTTCATCAATATGTTTGAAATTAATACACAAGGCGGTCCAAAATAAACCCTTTAGGACAGCCAATATAAGTTTTAAAATGCTGGATACAAAAGAGTGGCATTTTCTAGACGACAAGTCCACATTTTGGTAATTGTGGCTATTATATAGATGAGTTCTAAAATATAGAATATTCAAGCAAAGGACATTACATGCATCTCAAAGATACTAATCCTGTATAATCGCTATAATTAACATTCCATGTTAGGGAAGAAAAAAAAATAATGGCACCAAAATTATATATATGTGATACAACAGCACCCTCATGTGGCCATTTCCATAATTACAATACATTTTTACACTGCAAAACCGAGCATTTTCTACAAAAGTTAAAAGGACAGTCTAGTCAAAATTAATCTTTCACGATTCAGACAGCGCATGCAATTTTAAATAACTTTCAAATAATTTTCCAATTTTTACTTTTATCATCATATTAGCTTTGCTCTCTTTGTATTCTTTGTTAAAAGCTGAACATTGGTAGGCTCCTATGCTACATTGTCATCAATGTGTATAGCATTGCCCACCTCCAAAGACCATTCGCAGACTGCGTCACAGAGGTCTGTGAGGGCCAACTGTAAAAAGCAAATTATTAAAACATAAGACAAAAGTACAAATTTATATTATGTCACAATGTACAATCATTTAATACAATATCACATTATCAAGTATTAACTGCCATGGCTATTGTGTTGAAACATACCGACTTTTACAGATGGCAATTAAAGTCTAAAGGGGTATTTATCCCTTAGGGACAAACGTGGCCAACACATAAATCCATTTTGTATATTTACGCAAAAGGATTTTCTTCTTATCACCACCCCTACTAAGTCAATTATAATATACCCTATATAGTCACAAAAAAATGTCCAGCCACCGGTTGCTCAGCACTGCCCAAACTAAGTGCTGTGTGAAACGTAGACCAGTGGTTAGCCAACCTAGGGTCAGATTATGAGTGAAGCAGTAGTTTATGCTCACGTTTGAGCGTTAAAACCGTTAGAAATATTTTTTTGCGTTCGGAGATTCACGCTCGTATTATAAGTTGAAAATAAAAATGTTGTGCTCTTGCCCACAAGTCGTGCAAACACGATCGTGGTTATTTAAAAGTGCAACATAAGAAGATTTTGCACATAGCAGAATATGTTCAATAATTTATTCATAAAGAGATATTTAAATATATATATGATGGATATTTTCAGAAACATATATTTATATATATATATATATATATATATATATATATATAAATACACATACATGATTATATATAATTATAGATATATACATATATATATTCTGAAAGTATATAAGGGTGGACAAGCGCACAAGTTCACATCCATTGGCTCTGAGCCAATGGATGTGAACACAGCTTTCTGTGATTCCAGAAACTACTACCCGCTCTCACCAAACAGCGAGATCACTGACTAACATACCTCAAAGCTACAGATTATATTGCGGCATTAACGGAGGGAACTACGCTCTGGAGGAGAGTGAATAACAGACACCATCCATCTTTACCACTTCAAGCTGTGTATATAACTCATATTGGATGAGGTTAAATTAAGTGAGTGCCCAATTGTCTTTTTGTTATGCGTTTCATTGAGTTAAGACATATTACACTAGGAGTGTCTTCTTGTGCGCTTGTCTACCCTTGTACTCTTTCAGAATCTTTGTGGAGAAACCTCATCTAGAGTGGAACACTCCGTATCTGTCAGGGTGCCAGGAATCAGACTGAGACGAGAAGTGCAAAAATAATCACACCTTTATTAATAGCAAAAAATAATAAAAAGTCCACAAGTCAAATAACAAGCCAGGAATCTAAACCAGAGATGGTAGTCAGACGAGCCGAGTCAGGAGCCAAAGTGAATAGTCAGACGAGCCGGAATCAGGAACAAGGAAAACAGCAGAGTCAGGGACAAGCCAGGGATCTGGAACCAGGAAGGACGTCAGGCAGCCAGGTAATACACAGGAACTCTCACAAACAGGTCTGCGACAACGCAAAGGCAAAGCATACTGAACAGAGGCCCTTTAAATTTTATTTTATTTATTTTATTTATAAAATATTTTACTAGGAAGGATACATTGAGATTTCTCTCGTTTTCAAGTATATAATAAGTGATGACATCACAATTCTGAGACTGCATCCTGTCTCACATGGATGATGCACACCAGACTGGCCATAAAAGGAAGTGCAGGAATTGAGCATCCTCCTCCACAATGCACCATAGTCAGGAAGAGAGGTGAGTAAAATGGCTGCCAGCAGCACATGGCAAACACAACAGGGAAAAAACCCTGACAGTACCCTCCCCTCAACGACCCCTCCCCCGCGGGAGGACAAAAGGCTTATTGGGGAAACGGGCATGGAAGGCACGGAGGAGGGCGGGAGCATGAACATCAGAGGAGGGAACCCAAGAACACTCCTCCGGACCGTAGCCTCTCCAGTGAACCAAATACTGTACACGGCCCCTGGACATACGAGAGTCAATAATGCTGCTGACCTCATACTCCTCATGGTTGTCAACAAAGATAGGATGGGTACGAGGCAACACAGTGGTAAACCGATTACAAACCAATGGTTTCAAGAGGGAGACATTACGCAAAGGCCATGAATCCTGATGGTGCTAATAATCCACCTTACTGTCAGGGTTTTTTCCCTGTTGTGTTACGTAAATCATTTTCTTTTCATGTTGGGAAGTTAAGTAGGCGTCTTGTTAAACAGCCATAAAACAAGCTCAACTGGAAGGATTGTTTCTATTATAATGGATGTTTCTGCTATCCCATGTGGGCTATGTGATCGGACACTGCCACCATATATAGGACATATGTCCAATTGCTGTGCCACAACACTTATTACTTGCTGAGGGGAATCATTTGTGGATTCTAGAAGTTGTAAGATACCATCTTTGTATTATTTTCACATTTAGTTCAATTAGCCTGTTGGAAACTGACACCTTAGACATATTTGAGAAAATTAAATTCATATCAAAATCTGAAATTTCTATATTAAGCCCCTCGCTCCATCTTTCCATATAGTATAATACAAAACCATGTGAAGGTTGCTGTAATAAAGAATATACTAGAGAAAGGGTTGGTCTAGTAGGGGATGAAGATTTACATAATAATTCAATGGCCATCATGGGTCTCAATATGTTTCTTCTGTCAGGGTGCCTCCTTATATACAAATGACGTTGCAAAAGTAACAAGTTTTAAAACACATCTAAACCTTTCTCCTCCAACTCGTCTGGAGTGAAGAATCCGTCTTCATTTCTTAATTGATAAACCATAAAGAATCTATGATTGACTTTTCTTAGTTTACCAATGTTTCCCACACCTGGTACAAATTCCTCATTATCAGTAAAAGGTGTCAGAAGGGAAAATCTAGAAGATAAATATGGAGCATCTACTAATATATGTTACCGGACCAAAATATTTCGGATATAATGGCATGTTGTTTAAAATTATGCTGCAACTTGTTTGAACTTTGACAGAAAAATGCACCTAAGTGTGTCACTCCTTTAATGTTATGTTCTAATGCCACTCATGATTTATGGTGAAAATTGGTGAACCAATCAATGATTCTTTATAAGAATACCGCTTGTCTATATTTAATGAGATTCGGAACACCCAACCCTCCTGATTTTATTGGCATGCACATAAGCGTTTTATTGATTCCAGCTCGTCTTCTATCACAAATAAAATCAAATAATTTGTGTTGCAGGGTTGAGAGTAATCTATGCTGAAGTGGGATGGGGAGTGCTTGTAACAGGTACAATATTCGTAAGAGGATGTTCATTTTAATTATATTAATTTTCCACAACCATTAAATATTTTTCGATCTCCAGGCTGATAGATCAGCAATGAACATTTTATAGATAATCACATATTTGGTACCAAATAATTTTATTGAGGAGGCTAGGTAGATTCCTAAATATTTTAATAATTTCTTTTGTTGTCTAAATACGCAAATATGACCGATTTGGCAGATACCATTCTCTTCACAATTTACGGCTATTATTTCAGACTTAGATTTGTCTATAAGAAAGTTAGAAACTTGTTGAAATGTATCCAGTTCTGAAATTAAAGAAGGAATGGAAGTTAGTGAATCAGTTAGAAAGAATAGAATATCATCCGCATATAAAAGTAGTTTATGGGTTGTAATTCTGAATCGTGATACCTGCTATTTTAACTTGTGATCTAATTGTTTGGCCAGGGCCTCTACTACACATGCATACAATAGCAGAGACAGGGGGCACCCGTCTTGTACCTTTCAAGATTTAAAATCTATTACATAGTAGTCCGTTCACCTTTACTTTTGCTGAAGGTGAGGTGTAAAGAGCCATGATTTTAGAAATGGATAATTCTCCCAGTTGAAATTTAAGTGTTGCTCTTAGAAATTGCCAACAGATGCGGTCAAACACTTTTTCTGCATCCGTTGACACTATAACTGTTTGGATTTTATATTGTTTGGCGTGATTTATGAGGTACAGTGTTCTCATTATATTATATTTTGCCTCTAGAGTAGATAAAGCCAACTTGGTCTCCGTTAATAAGATGTGGAAGTACTAGACTAAGGGGACAATTTATTAATGTCTGTCCGACATGATACGCTGTATCGTATCATGTCCGACAGACAACGCTGAATGCCGACAGCATACGCTGTTGGCATTTAGCATTGCACAAGCAATGCCGCTAGCAGGTGGTGTCAATCAACCCAATCGTATCTGATCATGTTGATTGCTGTCCACTGCTCAGAGGCGGCAGACCAGTTAAGGATAACTGCTGTTTGCTGCGAGCCTTAAAACTACAGTATGTGCCTCTAGGGCTGTCATGGAGAAAGGGTTATTTTCCGTTTTTGAGTTGAACAAGTTGGAAAGATAAGGAGTCAGAATTATTTGTATTTCTTATAATAATAAGTGGTATACCTGTCTGAACCGGGGGCATTTTCTGATGGAAGATTGGTAATAGCCTCAGTTATTTCTTCAGAACTAATAGGGTTATTAAGTCAAACCCTAAAAGGTTTTTTAAGTACATAAATGGCAAAATATCTAAGAAGGACAAAATAGGTACATTAAAATGTGGTGAGGGTAGCATGATTAACAGTGACAGGGAGAATGCTGATGCACTAAGCCAGTTCTTTTCTTTAGTTTACACAAGAGAGGAACCAATGGGGGATATTTTGAAACAAACTAGAACATATAAGCCCATACGATTAACTGGAATATCTCTAGAGGAAAAAAATGGATAATATTAAGGTAAATAAAACTCCAGGTCTAGATGGAATCGTAATTTAGCACTGTTATAGTCAAACCACTAAATTTTAAAAACTCATTATACTCAGGCATAGTACCCCAGAACTGGCATAAAGCTAATGTGGTGCCACTTTTTTAAAAAGGGAACAGGTCTGATCCAGGAAGCTATAGACAAGTTAGTCTGACATCAATAGTGGGGAAGATACTTGAAAGGATTATATTGATCAGCATATTCTGGTAAACAAAATTATGAGTTCAAATCAGCATGATTTTATAAGAAATAGATCATGTCAAACTATTCTAATTAGATTCTACAAAGAAGGAAGTACAAATATAGATAAATGGGAATCAGTTAATGTGATTTACTTGGATTTTGCAAAAGCATTTGATTCAGTGCCACATGAGAGATTTATGTACAAAATTAAGGGACTAGGAATAGCTGAGAATGTTACCTCATGGATAAATAACTGGATAAAAGACAGGGAGCAAAGGGTAGATAGTTATAAACGGATCATACTCAGATTGGACAACGGTAATCAGGGAAGTCCCCCAGGGATCAGCACTGGGCCCTGTTATTTTTAATATTTGTATTAATGACTTGGAGCTAGGATTAAATAGCAACAACTCTATTTTGGCAGGTTATACAAAGTTGTGTAAAATCATTAGGTCAGTGCAGGATGAAATTTCTTTACAAGGGGTGTGACGACCAAGGTTAACCAACCCTGTGCCAGGCACAAAAAGGGTTATCAGACCCCTTCTACTGTCACTAATATGTCACAATCTAGCCACCACTGACTAGTTTAGTGTGTGCAAGGGTTAACAACACTCTCTAGTCTGTACTAGACTTGAAAGAAATGCCCAAAACTCCCCTTTAATGCCCCCACACTAAACTAACTATGCTGCCACCACTTATGATTTATTAAAGGGAAAATCCTAAGGAAAAACCCAGACTTACACATAAACTCTCAGAATACAATTTAGCAGAAAATAACCTAAAATATACAGTTCTAATACTCCAGTCCTTTCAGTAACATGGTTCAATTATTAGACAAAGGCCAAAGCTTAATAAAGGAATTATTTATTATGCCAAAAATATTATGCACAATGCATTATTAATAAAAAGTTGTTACAAATAAAATTACACACAGCAAACAGTTTTTAAAATAAAAAAGGAGAAACACAGATTTAATACTTTACTAGTCTCAAGATCTGTTACCAGAGAGATGGCAGGAAGCGATGGGTCCCTACTCTGTGTTGTCACAGCCTCAGAAGTACCAGCATCTGTTTTGTTTGTTACACGTCCAGAGGAAAGCAACCAGGAGAACTTGCAACCTGTGCTGGTCGGAACTAAGGTAACACTTGGGCCGCAGTGACTCTTGTGCGTCCAGGGCTGGTGAGCTCTAAGGACATTATTCCTGGCAGGACTGTAGCAGTTAAAGGAATTGGGAGAATTAAACTTGCAGTGCCTATGGCACGGGTATATCTTGATTGGGGAGCGGGGAGAGGTTTAAGAAATGTGGGGGTATCTGAAAATATTCCTAATGATGTTTTACTGGGTACTGATCTGGGTAGATTGTTATCTTTTTATGTGCCTGACAATGCTACATGTGACCTAGTGACATTAGTTGTAGACCCGTATTTGAAAAGGGCTGTGTGTAAAAATGCTCAGAGACATTCTGAACAGGAGGGAGGACAGAGTGCATGTGTGCAAAATGCTGTTCCTGAACTGGGGGTGTCTGTGCTGAGATGTGAACCTGCAAGAGGAGAGACTGACTGGGGAGAACGACGGATAGATGGTGTGTGTCTTCCCGTGATTAAACCAGCAGTATCTGCAGAATTAAAGTTAATTGTACAGCGTGAGACTGACGGGGGAGAAAGGCAGATAGACTGTGTGGGTCTGTCTGTGCCTGAACAGAGTTTAACTGTACAGGAAGAAACTGTCTGTGAGAGGAGGCAGATGAGTGGTGAGTGTCTGTCTGTGATTGAATCAGTGGATTCTATAGAAGGAGGTGAGACTGACGGGGGAGAGAATGACTGGGTGACTGGGCTGCTAGATGATGTGTGCCAGAACCAATTGAGTTCCCTGTGAAAAGACAGGATACATGGGATAAATGGCAGAAGGAAGCTTGTCTGCACCAGTGTCAGAAGGATCCCAACTTCTGTGTGAGGATGTGAAGTGGCAGACTGACTGTGAGAGAGAGCAGGGGGAGAATGTAGCCCCCTCTATAACAGAAGCAGCAGAGCCCCAGAATCCAGAGTGTGTGGGGGAGGAGGGTACAGGATACTCTTTTTGGGGGGCCCCCAGAGTGAGTGTGAAAGATTGTGGGTGAAAGAGACCCCAGTAACCTCAGATGTGACCTATAAACAGACTGCACAGACTAGGGGACAGAGACTGCAGACACAGGGGGGAGGAGTACAGACAAGTGTATTTACACAGCCCCACAGTGCCATTCAGCAGATACACTGATAGGTGTGCAGAATCAGAGTCCCCAGCAGGCTCAGCAGCTAGGACCCACAGTGGAGAGGAAGGGGGCAGTTAGTCAACCCCCTACCAACCATAACAGAGTGCAGGAGTACAGGAATTCTACTCCAGTGGGAGGGCAAGAGCCATGGGTAGTTAAGCAGCAACTGACAGCACACAATATGTTCAGAGAGCACACAATAGGTAGCAAGACCCTAGGCTCCACAGACACCTCTGTAACGGGATCATGTGCTATTCAGGGATAAGATGCAAGCCTTATTGGGGGAGGTACCTGGAAAACCCAGAGATGCTAATACCATATTCCTACAAAAACAGTTGCAGGGGGACTTCCGGTGGGAGGCGAGCCAAGATGGCCACTGACTTCTGAGGCTCTGTGCAGTTGGAAGCTAAAAGTGGCTATAAACGCCGCCATCCTGTTATCCCTTGGCAAGGTTTGTGCCCGGGAACTCTTCTGGATCAAGTTCTACCACCACTTGGCCCCTGAGAAGTGACTTGAAGTTAAAAAGCCGATTGGCAAAGTGACGGATCCTTTCCCGCCACGCTGTACATAATTTACTCTGATCCGACACTTACAAACGCTCCTACCTGACCTCACGCAATGAAGAAACCTGGCATTAAAGAAGCAGAATCTAACATCCGCATTCTGGAAGAAATAAAGGCCACTTTCCTACCTAAACTAGACCGGCTTCTCCTTTCCTGCTCTAGCCTTTGTGCTATGGTGACAGCAACAGAACAGCCGCGCCGACACAAGAAGCACATCTCTGATCCTGATCCTGCTTTGCGGAGTATAATGGGTGATATCACACCGGGCCCACGGATGAATATCGGTTCCTTGGCCTCGGCTCCCTTACAGAGGAGAGAGGCGGTGGAAATGTTGGCGGCCAAAGCAACCTCATCCTGCACAGATTGGTCGCATCCCACTACTGCTTTTCCGGCGGCTGCCCCAGGCATGGACTCCAGAATAAGCCCTGACACGGAACTGGCCCGCAGCAGTGCTTTCTCTGCAAGGGCTACAAACGGGTGCTCTGTCGTTCTATGTGGGTCCATCGCCGCATGGAGGGACTGGCATGTTCGTGGCACATATGGATTCCTAGGCATACCCCCGCGTTCAACCAGCAGGCTTGAAACAGACAGCCATATTGACGGAGTGGTAGAACATGCAAACAGAAGACAGCAGGATCTGCAGGACCCACATTGTTGCCGACCCCTTGAGAGACACTATGATCCCCTGAGGTACAGTCACTTGTGCTTGATTCGTGCTGGAATTGGGTGATCTACCTTAGCGGGCAAATGCATTTGTTACCGGGTTGTAGCTCCACGGCATGAACCCTCTGGACTATTACCTGTTTGTAATGTTAATGTTAGCCTTTTGCGCAGTATTATCTGCCTTTCTACCAACTTATTTCACGGCAATGGACTTCTGGGGTAACACTTAGCCATACACCATTGTGGAACGCTTGTGCTGTTTTACTTAACACGCTTTTTGATTTTGCATTAGACAACAGGCAGTGCTGCACAAACCGGTAAACCTACACAGACTCTAAATTGAATCTATATCTGATGTATTTGGGCTGGACAGCTTGTATTGCCTCTTTCCCCTTACTAACCACTTTAGGTCCGGACACATTTTACTGGTCTGCCAGTTGCTCCGTTACTACCTGCTAATGTTTTGATGTTGGCTCTGAGACTTAGAGAATCTGTGGAATACGAGTGCAGTGATGGGGGTACGGTATGATAGAGGGCTGGAACATTGTAATAGCGGGCTGGTGCACTACGCTGGCAATTTGTTATCTTTACTACATGCCTGCAGCAGTATGTTGTTTGGTTTTCTTGTTTTTTCTTTTACAGGGACCTGTCCCGGAGCCTGAGCTACTGTGAGTTTGCCTCCACCATGTTTTAAATACTAAACTAAGTTTAACTAACAAAATCCAATTTTGAGAGCTTGCTGTTTTGTGCCTTTACTATTCTTTTGCCTTTCCTGTCTACACCTGTACTATTCTATTTATCTAGTGCCCAAGATACTGCAGTACTAGAGTTTCTCTTGGTTCTGTGACGGGTGCAGTGCCTTGACACGCCTCTCTTAATATCTCCCATAGCAGTGGACTGTTATCTACCTGACTACTACGCTTATGGGCTTCCCCCATCGGCAGCAGCCATTTTACTACTGACGATAACACGTGTAAGTTAAGTTGTCACCACCCCACTTCTAAGTCTGCTAAAATACTTTTTACCTATACAATGCTCATGCAGTATTAATACAGTACCGTTTCTAATCCTAACAAATTCCCCTTCTAATCGGGCACAGGGCTCTTGGTCTGGGAACTGTCCTCACTGCTTCATCCCCCAAAACCGCACTAGAATTTGGTGGACATATACCTAGCTAATTCCTTCATAGACTTAATTTTTATTACCTTTATACCATACTTATTACTACTAGTCCTGATTTTGGGCCCTACTTAAAAAGAGCTGGTCATGAAACAATGTCTCTGCACAATATGCATACAAGCACTAGCACTGGCCCATCTAGATGTAATTCCTGGCCGCAACTATACAGACCACAGCGTACTTCCCCCAGGGCAGTGAAATGTTACCTACCTGATTACTAAGCTTATGGGTTCATCCCATCTGCACCAGCCATTCGACTACTGACGATATCATGTGTAAGTTAAGTCGTCAACACCCCACTTTGAGCACATCCATATATTCAAGTTTGCTAAAAAACTTCTCACCTACAGTGTCCATGCAGTATTCATACAGTACAGTTTCTAGCCCTAACAAAATCCCCCTTTTTGATCTGGCACAAAGCTCCTGGTCAGGGAACTGTCCTCACTGCTTCACCCCCCAAAAACATGCATTAGAATTTGGTATGCATATACCTAGCTAACTCCTTCACAGACTCCATTTCCATCTCCTTTATGCCGTACTTATTACTACCAGTCCTGATTCTAGGCTCTACTCAGAAGGAGCTGGTTATCAAACAATTTCTTCTACACAATATTTATGTATGCAGGCACTAGCGTTGACCCATCTAGTGTAATTTATGACTGCAACTATACAGGCTACAGTGTATATCAGGTAGGCTAAAGCTCGCACAATATTATCAACTCTCCTTGGCACTGAAACTCTATTCATGAGGATATAATATCCTCCCACATCATATGGCGCTCTCTCTACATCCATGTTTTTAGTGAGAGAAGGTGGGGTTTTTGTTTTGCTTTATTTTAGGTTAGATTGTTGTTATTGTTTTAGTTTAGTTTGGTTTTGTTATGTTCTGTTTTAATAATAAAAAAAAAAAAAAAAACCCAACGTTGTATGCAGTTATACTGCAAAAGATAACCATTAAATCAGTAATTGAAAGCATCAGCATAATTCTCACAATGTTAACATTGGTCTGTCAGGATCTGATCTATCCTTTTGCATAATATATAAGGCTTCGCCCTGCGTGGCGTAAAGATGTGAAATATGTATGACTGTATGCATTGTTGGATATAAATAAAATTTAAAAAAAAAAAAAACAGTTGCAGGATTTTACTGCCAGAGAGGGAGTGTATGAGATGGGGCAAAATGTTCTTGTACTAACACCCATGAGGCCGAACAAACTACAGGCTGCATGGGAGGGTCCCTGCAATATATTAAATCAGCTGGGTAGAGTGAATAGTGTGTCATTTGTAAATGGAGGGGGCTAAAAAAAAGAAAACTATCTTTTATGACCTTCAATAGACTCTAAGTCTTTGCCTGAAATTATAGAACACATTATAATTTCTGCTAGGTAAATCTATTTTCATATAGACAGACAGGCAATCTCTTAGTTTCATTGGGAGAATCAATTTGATACCAAATATGACAGGGTTGTCATATGTGTTTTAAACACTTATCTACATTGTACCAATGTCCTTTTATTGACCTCATCAGGATATGGAAAGAGGCACTGCTTTGTATCTCTGGAGCTGACAGATTGACTGGTTTTATGACTCAATGCATACACAATAACATTTGGTGGAATGGGCCTTAGAAACTATGTATGAGGGGTTCTGGCACATCAAATAGAAATCATGTGCTTACCTAGCACAGCACACAGTTCTTCTTAAAAACAAACAACTGTTTTTAGTTCACAAACTAAACAGAATTAACCCCTTAGCAGCTAAATCCTGAGGTATTCGTGACAAGGGGATGTACAAAAATTAGAAGAATGTGCAGGTAAATGGAAAATGAGATTTAATACTGGAAAATGTAAGGTTCGACATTTTAAAAGTAAAAATAAGCAGGAAACCTATTATTTAAATGGGACTAGACTTAGCAAAACAGTAGGAAGAAAGGGATTTAGGAGTACTTATAGATAACAAGCTAAAGATGGGTGCAGAATGCAGGGCAATGGCTTCTAAGGCAAATAAGATACTAGCATGTATCAAAAGAGGCATTTATGCAAAAGAAGCATAATTCTGTCACTATATAAATCCCTGGTAAGACCTCACCTTGAATTTGGAGTGAAGTTCTGGGGACGAATCTCTAAAAAAAAGACATAGCAGACTTAGAAAAAGTTTAGAGAAGGGACACAAAACTAATAAGGTGGATGGAAAATTTACACTATGAGGAGGGGTTTGCCAAACTGGGCCTGTTTTGTCTAGAAAAAAGGCACTTGAGAGGTGACATGATTACTTTATATAAATATTTTCAATGCCCGTATACAGAGATGGCGGAAGCTCTGTTTATTCCAAAAAAAAATTGTTTGTGACAACAGGTCACAATTCAGTATTAACCCAGACTATTACTCCAGTGTTCTACGCTAATAATCCTTTCAGCAACTGTGATAGATAAGGTTAATGCAAAGCGGGTTTACTCTCGCAACTAGACATATGTATACTATATATACCCCCTGTTAATACAGTAACTTTAGGACATTTTCAGCCTTGATTTTAATGGGGCACATCCTCATTACATATATTAACTTTGAGTTTCATCTGGTTTATTTAACCAGGGTGTTGTCATCACACAAGTCAATTGAATATTTGAACGTCAGTGCACCCTGAGTACTGTTACTTATTTAAGTAATATATACTAATTAATCCTGTATTTCAAATAGTACCAACACACAGCCGTAAAATGTCTTATTATACAAACTAGGAGTAGGAAGTATCGCAGCACTCGCTATATATTTTAGACTAAGAACATGTAACTGAAACGTGGGGATTCTCAGTATTAACCCAGACTATTAGTCCAGAGCCCTACACTAAATAATCCCTTCAGCAACTGTGATAAATAAGGTTAAACTTTATGTTACATACTGAAGTATACAGCACATGGACGGGAGTATATTTAACCCACTATAATGCAATTTATTTTGGAGCATAGTTATTTGAGAACTACAGACCGCTATGCAAAGTGGGTTTACTCTCGCAACTAGACATATGTATACACACTATATATATTCCCTGTTAATACAGTAATTTAAGGACTTTTTCAGCCTAGGTTTCTAAGGGGCACATTCTCACTACATATATTTACTTTGAGTTTCAGCTGGTTCATTGAACCAGGGTGCTGTCATCATATAAGTCAATCGAATATTTGAACGTTAGTGCACCCCAAGAACTATTACTTATTTAAGTAATTTATACTAGTTAATCCTGTACCTCTAATAATACCAACAGGAGGCACAATAACGTAATATATACGAGAGCCGCATCAGATCCCTTTTTGGATTTATTCTAACCATGGGGAGGGTGCATTACATACGAGTAGTACCTTACCCAGTATACCGTGGAAAGTAACGACTAGAGGCACTCAGAATAATTTAAATCTAGTCATACACAAGGTAGTTATCAACCCATAATAACTACGTTATCTTGAGGAGTTTAATTGTGAGTTTAAAATACCAGTATTCAATTCTACAACAGACAAGGTATTTACCCACGCCACAATAATTAGTTGGTTATCATACCAACAAAGGCACAACTTAGGGGACTGGCGGACACTTTTACTATATAAATTAGCCACCCCTAATTTTGACATTTAGTTATACATTAACTCCTCCTGGACACATACTTTAGTTATACTTTCCCATTACGGGGTACCTATTTTTCGTCCCAGTGGCAATTTGTGCCGTGGGACTACAGTCATTCTCACTATCACTAACTGTGGTTTTTAATTTTCCCATTCCTTTTTTTAAATGATATTAATAAACGTTAAGTTTTAATTCCCCATTTGTTTGGGTCTTTTCCTATGGCAGAAGTATGTGGCCTTGTTACCAAGTGCTGTTGAGTGCTAATAAAGTACATTCTTTCAATTGCCTAGGCAATTAGTGTTTTTTTTTAGGTCACAATTTAAGCCTGGAGGAAGGAGATTTAATTTCCAGCAATGAAAACTTTTTTTCACTGTAAGAACAATTAAATTGTGGAACTCATTACCTAAGGAGGTAGTTAATGCCAATAACGTAGATACATTTAAAAATTGTCTAGATACATTTTTGGCTAGAAACAGAATTCAGGGATATGATTGCTGGTGTTAAATGGGTCATCTTTTTATTGGGATTAATTTAAGATCAACTGGAGATTTTACTTTAGATAAATTAAGATTTATATAGGTTGTAACTCAATGGAATTTTGTCTTTTTTTCAACCTCATTCTACTGTGTAACCAAGTTAAGGTTCCATGGTGTAGACATTGGCATAATGACTGGTTTTAACCTGACTAAAGCCTGAATAAAAAAAACTGCACATCAGGAGGTTTAGCAATCTTCTTATGGTATAAAAACAAAAGGGCTGAAATTTGACCTTTTACTGAGCTAGTAAACAAGCCAAGCCAAGCTAAGAAATAAGTAAACTAAAACACCTGATGGTGTTCTAACAGGGGGTGTCCATGAACCAAAACAATAAAACATATAAAAAAATATTATTATTAAAACATCCAGAAATTAATATTAACAAATGAACAGTGAAGATAATTACTGCAAGCAAACAAATTTAAAAAATGTCCAAATGTCCGTTTGTGTGAATCCACGAAAAGGTCTGCTCCCGCTGCACCAAAATGCAGGTCACATCATGGTCTGGAAGAAATGAGGACGAAGGAGGAGAGGTGACAAATAGTGTAATCTTGCATCATAATAACGTTAAGTACACAAATAGGTTTAGAGTCATAATTTCAGATGGCAACAAGGTTATGGTGCAACAGAAGCAAACTGGCGTTCACAGTCCCCTGCTGTCTGAGCTCTTGTGTGCTCCTACTTGATGGAAATTCAGATCTTCGAATACTGGAGAGTGTTGGATAGGAGGGTGCTGGATCATATCTTGTATTTCGAAAAATGTTTGTCCAAAAAAGCAAAATCTTAGAAACTGATAATCTTCCTAGTGAATAAGAACATACAAAGAAATATATCTTTTTCCTACAATGTAGGAAAATAAGGAAGAATGTCCTGGCTTTTAAGGCCTAATCCAAATAGAACTTGGCTTCTAGATAGAGCCAAAGAAAACTAGTTTCTAAGAGGAAAACATCTTATAGGTCCTAAAGGAAATAAAATCAATAGAAGCTTAGATATATCTCTGGGCTAGTGTCCTGAGACATCCAGAAACAGAATCCAAACAATTTTTTTCCCAGAAAGGAAATAAATAAATCTAGATTAAAAACACCATGTTAGCAGACCAACCAGAAAGGCCTGCCAAGAACAGATTTCTGACAATAGATTAAATAATGACAGTAACAGTAAGACAAATAAAAGGATAAACACAATTGAAAAATCCCCCAAAAATCCAGAAAATCTTTACTAGCAGAATCATCAAGTAAAAACTGTTCAGAAAGACTATAAAACTTAAAGGGACCGTCTACACAGAATATTTATTGTTTTAAAAGATAGATAATACCTTTATTACACATTCCCTAGTTTTACATAACCAACACATTTTGACAGACTTACATTTTAGCCAATCGGTGCTGGCTCCTAGGAAATCTCTAGTGGTGAAAAACTGACAAAATGCCCTGAGATAAGAGGCGGCCTTCAAGGGCTTAGAAATTAACATATAAACCTCCTAGGATTAGCTTTCAACTAAGAATACCAAGAGAACAAAGCAATATTTGTTATAGAAGTAAATTGGAAAATTGTTTAAAATGACATGCCCTATATGAATAATGAAAGTTTGTTTTGGGCTAGACTGTCCCTTTAAAGCAGCAACAACTGAACATAATAAACAACCTGCTTACAGAACTTCTGTAAAAGAACCATAAAATCAAAAAGGGTCCTACAAGAGGAACTATTTACCAGTGATAATGTAGAACACTTAGCCAAAGTGAAATGGCCCTATTAACTTAAAGGGACAGTCTACTCCAGAAATGTTATTTTTTAAAAAGATAGATAATCCCTTTATTACTCATTCCCCAGTTTTGCATAACCGACACTGTTATATTAATATACTTTTTACCTCTGTGATTACCTTGTATCTCAGCCTCTGCTGACTGCCCCCTTATTTCAGTTCTTTTGTCAGACTTGCATGTTAGCCAATCAATGCTGACTCCTAGGTAACTCCACGAGCGTGAGCACAATGTTATATATAAGGCATGCATGAACTAATGCCCCCTGGCTGTGAAAAACTGTCAAATGCATTCAGATAAGAGGTGGCCTTCAGGGCTTTGAAATTAGTATATGAGCCTACCCAGGTTTAGCTTTCAACTAAGAACACAAAGAGAACAAAGCAAATTTGATGATTAAAGTAAATTGGATAGTTGTTTAAAATTGCATGCCCTATCTGAATTATGAAAGTTCAATTTTGACTAAACTGTTCCTTTAAGATATAAATAGTCCAAAGTACAATAAACAAAGGCAAGTAAAAGATATAGAATAAAAAAAAAAATTGCAGAAGGATACAAATAATTAACTGGAGGGGCGGAGCCGGCCAGCGTCTGTGATGACCGCATAATTTCTAGCTCCGGTTAGAGGAGCTCCTTCCACGGCTAATCCAGAGGACACCTGAACCGTTACAGAATGGAAAATATAGCCCAAGAACTCGAGATGAGCAGGGACATCGATTGAGGCCAAGCAAGTCACGAGCAAGGAGGGTACTCGTTGGACACGCAGATTAGTAGACCGCAAGCCTTAGTGCGCAGCACTTGAGTTCCGGACCTACCAACACACGCAGCAACGCCTAAGGATGGTAGGAACACAGTAATCCCTGCATAAATATAAACCGGACACTGATCTGCACTATACAGCCTATGTTAATACCCCCTGGGATAAAATTATAAACGGACATGATAGGGCAGTCATAATCCCTCACTCAAAATTCATACGAATCCCCTCAGTGCAATCTTGGACTTAAAAAGAGGCCCACGCTGAAAATATATGAACAGCCTTGATTTAACTTGCATAAAGCAGCTTATAACAATACCGCTATATAAAATAAATATTTACCCCTCATTGGGAGTGCTGAAACAGGAGGGTATAAATACATTGTAGTACAATGACAGTATGTATCCCTTACAATACTGATTTTGAGCTGCTACCTAGCTAAGGGATCACTTGGCTCTTGTTATTTTTTATACCACCTGCGTATACATTCCTGCAAGGCGAAACTACACCTTTAGACAGGCTATCTCTACCTCTCTGATACTGAGACACAGATAATGGCATCCAGACGCACACCCATGCCTAATAAAGCTAATAAAGGCCCTGTACCGGCTAGTTCAAAGATGGACAATTTCTTTAAGGTTCTGGAATCTTCTATGTCGTCAATAGGTGAGACAGCAGATACTGAAACTGCTGCATCTGACACAGATCCATCGGCTCTTCTCACTAAAGCTGACATACAAAATTTACCAACTAAGGCAGATTTTGCCTCTTTCTTTACTCAAGTGGGCAAACTCATTAAAGATGGGATATCTGAAGTGAAAAGAGATCTCTCCGACTTAGGTGACAGGGTAATGCAAATGGAAGAGGATATGGATCAATACAATAATGACACAGACCTACAGAACCGTACCCTCCAGGTCCATGATGATATGATACAGCAGCTGCAAGACCAAGTTGAGGATCTCGACAACAGAGGGAGACGTCAGAACCTCAGGATTAGGGGGGTATCTGAGAAAATTGTGACATCTCAGATTCAACAGCACCTACAGCAACTATTCCAATATATCCTACAAGAAAAGTCAACAATCATCCCTCTAGACAGAGCACACCGTGCTTTGCGACCAAAACCGCCAGAGGACTAACCACCTAGAGACATAATTATGACAGCCTTGCGAAAAGCACGTCAAATCCTGTTTGAAGGAGATTCTATACAGGTCTTTGCCGATCTGAGTAATATCACACTGACCAAACGCAGGGAGGCGAGATTTCTTACTACCCATCTGCAGGACTTGAAAATACCTTACAGGTGGGGTTTCCCCTTTTGCATCAAAGTGTTACATGATTCTCAAATTATTACCTACAACACCCCAGATGACCTTGAGCAATTTTGTAAATGCTTGAATATTCCAGCCCCATCTATACTCTCGTCAAAAGCTGCTTCAACGCCAAAGGACACTACAACGACGCAGATACCAAAACCACAGAGATCTGCCTGGACTAGAGTTACCAGGAAACCAAGCAAAGAAACCCAGAAAGTAGCTGCTCCAAGGGAAGAACTAACCTGAGTCCACCAACTCAATCAGCTAACGCTTTAAAAACCCACCAACCGGTGAAGTACATCACCTCAGATTTAAAAAATGTAAAATGTTGAAAATATTTGAAGAATGTTGCATGTATATGTTATTACACTTTTATCCCCGAAAGCGGTCCTATGTATATGCCTCTGCCCATCTCTCCTTTAGTCCATAATACAAGGTATTAACTATCTACCAGATGGAAACCGCTCCATCATAGTAATCCCCTTTATTTACTATGATTCCCCCTTCCCGTTTGAAATACTGTTTTAAGTATTGCCACTTGTCATGTTTATATTCTATGTGTTATGTTACTGCATTTCAGTTGTTCTATGTTTCTCACTTACTGTTTCTATTTGACGCTGCAGATCCTCACTCCAGAGTAACCTGCTCCTTCCTATACCCCTCCTCTCCCTCCCCCTTCTTCCCTGATGATAGAGACAAAGCTGGAAGATTCTTCAGGCACGTCCTAATCTACAGGTATAATAACAAACAACGTCTCCCTCTTGTAGACACACTCTCCTACTGAAATATGGATCCACAGAGCTAGCTGAAACTTCTTTAAATATATACATAGTGATTTCCATGCACTGTAGTCAGCCTGGCTTTTGCGCTATTTTTAACAACATATATGGCAGTTCCTGAACTCCTAATTATTTCCCAAAATGTAAAGGGCCTCAATTCCCCAACCAAGAAATCTATTGCCCTTAACTGGTTTCATTAACATAAGGGAGAAATCATTTTCTTACAGGAAACCCACTTTTGTAAGCTAACGGAACCAAAATGTTCCTCCAAACATTTTCCAGTGGGATACTTTAATTCTGCCCCCATGAAAAGAAATGGTGTAGGCATACTGTTCAAAAATAACATTCCTTTCCAACTTACACACAAATACATGGATAGTGAAGGGAGATATCTGATACTGTTAGGCACGCTTTACAACCGGCCAGTCACGTTAGCAAATATTTATTCCCCGAACTCTTGACAGGCCCACTTCTTTAAAAAAGTAATTGGAGTCCTATTAGGAGTAGCACAGGGCACGGTGATACTCGCAGGAGATAGTAATGTAGCTATTGACCCAATGCAAGACTGTTCTAATAAGAAGAGCTCAGTACCTAGAAGCTCCTTGGGAGCTATTACAAGAGCCCTCCGCAGTGCAACTTTGTTAGACATTTGGAGAACCAAGCACCCGTCACAAAAAACATACACATTCTATTCTAATCCCCAGAGATCTTATTCAAGGATAGACCATATATTTCTTGATCAGAGGAGCATGCCCCTAGTGAGATCCTCAGAAATCATACCAACCCCCTGGTCAGACCACTCGATGGTAACACTGTCCTTGGCTTTGCCGGACAAACCTCTAACAGATCCCCATTGGCGTCTGGATGAAACTCTCCTCTTGCAGCCATTAATTAAAGATAAAATTACACGCTCTCTCAAAGATTACTTTCTCCATAATGCTATACCCAATACATCCCCCACCCTGGTCTGGGAAGCACACAAAGCGGTAATTAGAGGAGAATTTATGAAACAGAAAACCATACTTATTAAGAACTATAATGAAATATATAACCAATTAGTTCAGCAACTCTGAGACATAGAAATATTACATATGCAAGCCCCAAGCAATGCACAACACATAGTACAATTATCTAAGACTAGGCGTGATCTGAATGAGTTACTTAATAAAGAGGCACAAAGGAAAGCGATCTATTTGAAAAAGCTATATTTTATAGAAGGCAATAAGGCAGGCCCCCTATTAGCCAGAGCCCTGAAGACACGCAAGAATAACAACTTTATCCGCAAATTAGCACACCCAACCATATCAGGAGATTACACTTATGATAGCAAATCCATAGCGAATATTTTTAGTGACTACTATAAAAACCTTTATAATATTCCTACAATGCCCCACTCCTCGAATCGCGAGGCAATAGACTCTTATATACAAGAATCTCATATCCCAACCTTACCAAACCACACCACATATCTAAACTAATGGAAGACCCCATTTACCTCACAAGAGGTTGTTACAGCCATAAATAATACACCCCTTTATAAAAGCCCTGGCCCAGACAGCCTCTCGACCTTTTACTATAAACAGTTTCAAACTATATTAGCCCCGCACCTCACCAACCTTTTTAACTCACTTGATACAGATGGACTATTCTCACCTAACCTATTAGAGGCGCACATCTCAGTAATCCCCAAACCAGGTAAATCCCCCACAGAACCAGGTAATTATCGCCCAATATCCCTATTAAATGGAGATATAAAAATATACGCTAAGATCCTTGCAAACCGCATTAGCAGAGTGCTTCCAACACTCATACATGTAGATCAAGCTAGCTTTGTTCCGCTCAGGGAGGCCAGAGACAACACGATCAGGGTTCTCCATTTGATGGAATTTGCCAAAACGCAACAAATCCCTGCTGTCCTGGTCTCCACTGATGCGGAAAAGGCCTTTGATAGGTTAAATTGGCCCTTCTTACATAGCACTTTAAAACACTTTGGTTTCGGTGAATTAATGATTAAGCGTATTTTCCACCTTTATAATGGTCCCTCTGCCAAAATCCGCACAAATGGGGTTCTCTCGCAAAGTTTTCACATACGCAATGGGACAAGGCAGGGATGCCCCCTCTCTCCTATCCTCTTCATCCTCACGATGGAGATCCTGGCATGCCATATAAGGCAAAACTCAAACATACATGGAATCACTATTGGCCCAGATGCTCACAAACTTGCTATGTTTGCGGACGATGTGCTAATCACCATTACTTCACCCGCCCTGTCCCTACCCAACTTAATTATAGAATTTAATAAATTCAGTAATTTCTCACACTTCCTTATAAATTACTCCAAGTCTGAACTTTTAAATATATCTATGACATCCAAAAACTTTGCGAAGTTCATTATAACCTACCCATTTAAAATTCCCATTTAAAATACTTATGTATAGTGTTGTCCTCTAACCCAGTGCGATGGTTCTCGCTCAATTACCAACCACTTCTACGCTCTATCCAACACTCATTATCCTCTTGGAAGGATAAGCCACTATCTTGGTGGGGCATAATACAGTCTGTCAAAATGACAATACTCCCCAAAATTCTTTATGTGTTACAGGCAATGCCCATCACACTCCCTAAAACCTTTTTACAACAACTACAAAAAGCTGCTAACTCCTTTGTATGGGGTAGACTATGTCCAAGGATATCAAGAGGTACCATGTAATGGTCTCTTCAAAATGGAGGGTTAGGACTCCCAGATATAGCACTATATTATCATGCAGTTGTGCTGCAAAGAATTCTAGATTGGCATTGCAGAAAAGATTCAAAGGCGTGGGTGGCAATTGATTCCCAACTACTTAGATCTCCTAACCCAGGCCCTCTTTGCTGGCTCCCCAAACCCAGATGCACTCCCCCTTGCACGTCATCCCCACTATATAGACACATTTTCAATACATGGGACCAACTAATTAAAATGACGCCGACCTTGTCTACACTTGTTTCCCCGCTTTCTCCAATATTTCCCAACATAGAATTGATGGGGGCTATGAATCTAGGAAAAAAGAAGCAACAGTCCATGAGCTCATAGATTCCATCCCTATAGCACGCCTACTTACACAAGGTAAACTTAAAACTAGAGAGGAACTCACACAAATTTTCCATGGCTCCTTTGCCCCATGGTTAAAATATGCACAGCTGCAGCACTTCATCCAAACAGCACACAGCAAACAAGACCTTCTTAGAGCACCGACCTTATTTGAAAAAATCTGTCTAGCTGAAAAGATCGCCAGAGGTTCGCTCTCACTAGCTAAGATTACACTTCATAATGCACAGACTCCCCTACTCCCTCCATACACAGCTCGGTGGCATGGGGAACTGGGTACAACACTGGAAACTAAACAATGGTCAAGAATATACCAGAATACACGCACCTCTTCGACTTCTCCTAGAGTCATAGAGCTCAATTACAAAGTCCTCCTACGTTGGTATGTGACGCCAACTAGACTAAACAATATTTATCCTGCCTCCTCTTCATTTTGTTGGAGAGGGTGCAATGGGCAGGGCACTATGTTACACATGTGGTGGTCTTGTCAAAAATTAGGCCCCTTCTGGAGCGGGGTAGAGCGAACATTGAAAAAGTTAGCTGAAACAGACTTCTCCCTAAACCCAAAGTTAATCCTCATAAACGAGACCCCCCCACTCCAATGCATGATTAGAAGGACTCTGATACGGATAGGATTGAATTGCGCGAAGGCCCTCATTGCCCTGCATTGGAAATCCCCTGCAACACCCACTCTAGAGGATTGGTTACAAAAAACTGACGAGATGCTCTCTTGCGAAGAGTATGGTTACTTTAAAAGAAACAAATCTGCATTCTATGCAGATCTCAGATTCTATTGGGATTCCATCACTTAAACACCATAATTTCACCCTATATTGTAGGAGATAATGGGTATAGTAAGATATCAACACCCTGCCGGATTTGCGTTATTCTAATGTACGAGTAGTTACAGAATAAAACATAGATCAACTAGATATCTCTAATCCAGAAGTGTCTCTTAATTACCCTTCCCACCCCCTCTTCCCTTTCCTTTTTCTTCTTTCTAACCATTTTTGTCCTTGGTTGCTGTATGTTTTGACTGGTTAATATATGTATAATTTATAAAGTGAAGTAAATGCACACAGAGACTATATATCACCTACCACATTATGTGGATAGACACAACCCCAATGCCATTTAGGGGTAAGTCAGTGAAACTTATGACTCTACAATGAGCTACAGCTGGCCCCGAAAGATGAGAAGCTCAAATCAACACGCATCAAGCATCAACTATAAACGATTGGTAATTGATACAGACCTAAGTGTCATAGTTCATGATGTGTGAGACTGGTTGATATCTGCTCAGTTCTATGTGAAAATGTTCTAATGATTGTACGGTTATACTTACATATTCATTTATTGCATTGTACATTATTGTCAAATCAATAAAAAAGTTATTGTTAAAATTTTTTTTTTTTTTACTGACTTAGACCATTCCTAGGAAACCTTTTAAAAAACAGAAACAGTGACAGGGAATGAAACCTCAAGGGATTACACCACATAATAAAAAATAAAATCCAAGGAAATAGGGGATACAACCTCCAAAATCTTAGAAATATAAACCCCTAAAGTCTTAAAACTCCTTAAAAAGAAAACAGAGAGGTTCTACAAAAAAAATAAATAGGATAAATTATACAGAATATCAGAAGAAACCCCCCCCCCCTGAACCCCAGATGAAACTTCAGCTTCTAATTAGAAATAACATAATTAAAAGATAAATTCTTAACTGACCTTTTATGTTCACATGAAGGATGCAGAACTGCCAGCATTTTTAAAATAAAACTGAAGATTTATTTTATTTCAGGAGCATTGTTCTTGTGTATGCGCTGCAGAATCTGTTGGCGCTCTACAAATACCTGATAATAATAATAACAACTCCCCTGTAAGGAACAAACAAAAGTAGCAATAATACCTATAGAAGCAATATTAGGTTTGACTGTATTAACATAATTAAAATGGGCCACACAAAATATGCTGGAGGAGATAACTCAACTTAGAAAAAAAAAACATTAACATTGGAAGGAACATTTTCAGAGGACCCAGCTGCTAAGGCAGATTCAAGACAGAATCGGAAAACTCCATTATTAGGAGTAATATGATATAAAAGAAAGATTTCTCAAAGTAAGGGAGAGATATTTAGGGATAGAAACAAAAAATTCCATTTAAGCATAAAACTACAAAAGTAGTTAAGTACTGTATAAATAATAAAATCAAAATAATTAAAGTACTTTTGGAAGCAAGAATAGTATTAAATTGGTCCAAATACACCAGAACATAAAAGCAAGTATCATATAAATATGCTGGGGAAGCTTGCTTATTATAACACATTTAACATTGGTAGTAAAATTGTTCAGATACCTTGGCTTTTAAAGTAGGACAGAATCAGAAGTTTCCATTATAAAATTACGATAAATATTCCCAAAGAAAGAGCTGTAAAAGAGATGAATTACCTTACCCCCTCCTAAGAAACTTTTATCAAAAAAGGAGCCCCCAACTATAGGAGGATAAGCACCAAAAACAGGCCCAAGTAAGAAAAAAATGCGCCAAACGAGTGCACGAGCTCGCACATAGGAGCCAATGAGCTCTTGAAATAAATAAGGGGTAATATAATAATGATCTGTCCCAAGGCTGTGTATAAACACAAATAATCTTACCCAAATATAAGGTTAATAGAGTGTCTGGAAAAAAAAAGTACCAATAACACTTTCCTGCTAGAAACACTAACAGGAAACCAATCCAGTACTGAAAACATATCAACAGAGGACATAATATAGGAGTAATCTGTAGACCTAGTAGAAAGAGGCAAAAGACAAGTCCCTGCAACAACCGTGGGAGGTCAGTGAATTCTCATGGCAAAGAATGGAAAGAAAAAAATAGTCACAACCTGTACCTGTAACTTTCCTCTGACAAACACTGTATTCTGAGGGGAAATAGGCTTTAAATCAATCTGAGAACCCCTCTCAATGAAGAAATCATTTGGACATCATCAATCTTCACCTTCCTCCATCAGAGACAATGATAAGACTAACTACCATAGAGGTAGGAGGGGTTATACAGAGCGCTTGGGAATCTTTGCCGCCTCCTAGTGACAGGTAGAGTATATTCCTAGGAGTAATAGATCATGGACTGTTACTACCTTTATGAAAGAAAGATTATTTGTATGAGAGATTGCTAAAGGTAAAGATGGAGCCTGAACCAAGATATTGTCCAGGTATGGAGCTAACAAAATACCCTGAGCTCTGATTACAGACAAAAGGGTTGCAAGAACTTTTGAGAAAATTCTTGGAGCTATAGTCAGACCAAAACGAAAGGGCTACAAAATGTATTTATTTATAAAATATTTTACCAGGAAGGATACATTGAGATTTCTCTCGTTTTCAAGTATGTCCTGGGACCACAAAACATTGCATTGATACAATAGGGTAAATAAAATACAAAAACAATACACAATATATGCAAAAGTTTAACATAGAACAGGTAGGAAATATTTAATCAACCATGACAGGTGCATTCTGTTTTGATATATGTAGAGAGGGATCTCTTAAAGGATATTAGGCTTGGGGAAGTTTTGAAAGTGTGTGAGAGGTCATTCCATAATTGTGGTGCTCTGTAGGAAAAGGAGGATCTAGCTGCTTTCTTTTTGTATTGAGGCAAGCTAAATAATGTGCTGTTATTGGATCAGAGGTTATAGGAGGTGGGAATAGCCGGGGAGAGCATTCTGCTTAGGTAGGGTGGGAGCTTCCCAGAAAGGCTCTTAAACACAAGGCAGGAAAGATGGAGGGTGCGTCTGGATTCCAGCGACAGCCAGTTTAGTTCTTTTAGCATGTCACAATGGTGGGTCCTGTAGTTACATTGTAGCACAAAGCGGCAGAATGAGTTATACAATGTATTAAGTTTCTTAAGGTGAGTTTGCGGTGCAGGTGCATATACTACATCCCCGTAATCCATAAAAGGCATCAGCATTTGCTGTACAATTGTTTCCTTTACTGTAGGGCTAAGGCAGGATTTGTTTCTGTACAGGGCACCTAGTTTTGGATAAAGTTTAGATGCAAGTTTTTCTATGTGGAGGTCAAAAGATAGATTGGGGTCTAACAACATACCCAAGTATTTGAAAGAGTGGACTGTGGTCAGCGTGCAATTGGATTTTGTTTTGATGCGAAGATGGGAATTTTGTAATTTGTGTAATTTAGGTCCTGTTCCAAAGATCATTGTGACAGTTTTGCCAGTTTTAGGAAGAGTTTGTTTTTTGAGATCCACTTTTCTACCTCTGTGAACTGGTCTTGGAGCACTGCTTTAAGCTGCGGCAGATCGGAATTGTTTGCATAGATTACCGTGTCATCTGCGTACATGTGTACAGTTAAGGATTTGCAGACATTAGGCAGATCATTTATAAATAATGTGAATAGTAGGAGGCCAAGAATGGAACCTTGGGAAACACCACACGTGACCGGGAGAGGGAGGGAGTTACTGTCAGAAATGGAGACATATTGTGATCGATCCGATACATACGATCGAAACCAGGTTAACGGATGATCAGCAATACCAGAGTATTATAGTTTGAGCAGTAGTATGTCGTGGTCTACTGTGTCAAAGGCCTTTGCAAAATCAAGGAAAATTGCTCGTTAGGTCTCCTTGTTCCATGCGAGTTTGGATGTCGTTGCAAACTTTTAGGAGGGCAGTTGTAGTGGAGTGATTCGGGCGAAAACCTGATTGATCATAGTTAGATTGTTGGTAATACTCACAGTTGCGTATGTCCGCATTTTTCTAAGATTTTTGACAATACTGGGAGCAAAGATCTAGGGCGATAATTAGAAACCAAGGTTAACTCCCCAGTTTTATGGATATTTACTACTCTTGCAGTTTTCCAAAGTTTGGGTATGTATCCAGACACCAAGGATTCGTTAATTAGGGTTGTGACAGGTTTAGCAATTGCCGGCGCACTGAGCTTCAACAGCATTGCTGGGATTTGATCAGGTACAGACTGGTTTTTCATTTTTAGATTATTAAGGTGTTTCTTAATGACATTGATGGGTACAGGTCTAAAATTTAACTTCTCTAAATTGGGTCTTTGCTGATTTAGTGGGGCTTGATCCACATTTGTAGTTTTAGGATGCATGTCATTTATTAGTTTGTCAATCAGGGTGGTGGAACATCTGACAAAATAACTATTAAAGGCATTTGCAACTTCTAAGGGGAGTTGCAGGGTTTGGTTGTCCACATTGACAGTGGGGGGTTGGGAGTGGATTGGTGGATTTTGGAAGTTATTTATGAGTTTCCAAAACTTTCTAGGGTTTGAAATGTTATTGTTCAGATTTTCACAGAAATATTGGGCCTTGGCCAATTTTGTTTGTTTAGTGCATATATTTCGCCATTGTCTATATACACAGTGATCGTTCATAGAGCCTGTATGCTTGAACTTTGACCACAATGAATCCCGAAACTGGCACATTTGAATGAGGTCAGCTGTGATCCAATTCAAGTGTGCTCCTTTTACTCTCACCTTATGCAGCGGGGCATGTAAATTCCAAACCTGTAGGAGTTCAGACTGAAAGAATTCAACTGCAGAGTCTAGATTAGGGATTAGGTTTAATCTGTGCCAGGGGAGGTTCTGGATGTCAATTAGAAATGATTGAAGATTACATTTTTTGAAAGACCTGGTGATTTTAACCTTGGGAGAGGATTTAGTTGCCTTTATTTTGTGCACGCAGTACACTAAGCAATGGTCACTGAAATTGTTAGGGAGAACACCTGTCTCCTGGATTCGGTTGGGAGAAAATGAAAATGTTTGTCCACAAAGACAAATCTGAAATACTGATAATGCTCTTTGTGAATAGGGATATGGAGGTACACATCCCTCAGCGCTATTGTGGACGTAAACTGGCTTTGTTGGACAAGAGGAAGGACAGTTCTGATAGTTTCCATCTTCAAGGCTAAAACTCTGAGAACATTGTTCAAGGTCTTTTAGATCCAGAATGGGACTGAACGTTCCATCTTTTTTGGAACTATAAAGAGATTGGAATAAAAACCCTCTGCCCTGGTCAGATAGTGGAAACAATGTTCAATGCCCAGGGATATCGAACAGACTAAGCCCAGGCCTTCCAAAATAAAAATAAAAAAACAGCGTTGGAACATAAAGCATGCTAATCCAAGTCGGCAGTGACTTGGAAGTGTGCTGAGAAGAAAAAAGCAGCATGATAAGCAGGCACTCGCAAAGATGGAGCCCACAGAAAAGTAGTGCGCCTGCCAAGTGCTAGTGTGTAAGTTAAATCAAAATTAATAAAAATATTGCTCCAAAATTGACAAAAATACATTACAGGTTATTCTGTCAATTACCATTTGGTTTCAAGTACACAACCATCTCAAACATTATACATGAGTCACACAAACTAATGTATGTGAAGTGGTGAAAATCTGTCTAAAAAAATGTGTCCCCTGGCTATGATGTGAAAACTTTACCTGCTAATAGCGGTGAGCTATGTGAGGGCAAAGTGAATGAATGTACTTACCTGTACTGCACCCACTCTACTGTTTACCCCCTTCAGAAATTACTGCCTCCGGTAGAGAGCCCATCTAGTGCTGTGTACGTGACGTACATAGCAGAGGAAAAATGTAAGGAATATCTTGATGACCCAACAAGAGGAGGCTAAATAACCAGTCCCTGTAACATCTGTGGCAGGCTTGTGACTAACTCCTTCACTGGGAGTAATTATGACACTACCCCATACTCCAATATCCCCTCTGTTTTCCAGTAGCAGCTCTCTGAGGGGAAAATGGGCCTTAAATCAGTCTGAGGACCCCTCTCAACATAGAATCTGGAGCACCTAAATTCTTCACCCTCCTCCTGGGAGGCAAAGATCAAACTGGCTAATCAGTGAGGTGGGAGGGATTAAATACTCTTGGAATTTTTGGAAATATTTGCCACCTCCAACTGGTCAGAAGTTGAATCCCAGAAGTAATACACTTCTGGACTCTCAACAACTTATGGAAGTAAAGAAGATATTTTACCTCAAAATGTCCTCAATAGCCACATCCCACTATATAGTCACTTTAAGAATAAAATCAGTATGATTGTCTTGAGACATACATGGAAGCGTGCATCTCGCATTTTCAGGTGGTTTCTTTTTTTTCTCATTTCAGGGAACTTTACTATGAAATCTTGCGTGATTGTGGTGAAATCACACAAAATTACACTATTCCACGAGCATCTCTAGTACAAGTAATCAATGCAATCTAAGTAGCATGTATAGCCCTGAGTATTAAAGTTAAAAAAATATGGATTATAAGAGCATATATTAGTAGTTATGACTGATCAAACAGCATTAATTGCTTATCACCAAGACTCAGGATGACACAATATTAGAAAGTGGATGGCAAATCATTGTAGTGCTAAACCAGCAGCCCTGACTTCGGGACACAGTGACCAAGCTTTTGCCAGACAATTTTTTTTTTTTTTAAAACAACCACACCATCAAGGATATGAGTTTATGTTAATAGACCATGAAGAGGGGTGGTGACAGAGATAAGAATTTGCTCCAAATTGAGGCACATTGGATATATAAATTGTGGACTCCTTAAGGTCTGAATTCACAAATTGATTGTCAATATTACATAGGTAACATATGGTCATCATCTTTGTTTGTAAAGAGCTTATGTTTTTAACTTATTTTTCCAATAAGTTACAGGTATGTTGACTTACTTTATTTTCCTTTTTTGTTTCCTTTTTGGAGTATGGATATATACATATTTTTCTGAATACTTGTTTAGTGGTTCAATATGAGAGCTATTATTATTCCTATTAGTTATGTGCCCATACTGTCTTTTGGGTATATATTTAAAATATTTATTTTATTCTATTATTGGTTTTATATGGTTCTCCCTATTCCCCATTGTACATATAGGCTTATATACAACACAAAGTTTCCTAGATTAAGATGTTACACCTGTATCTATGTGCTTATGATTTGAGGTTTGTACTTTTATGGTTAAATATACCTTAATATAGATAGTAAATAATTTGCGCATTATTTGGAGATATATTTGCCTAGTTTGCCATAAGTTGGGTATGGCCTTTTTAGAATGAGAGTGTGCTCTAACATGTATTTATTGTCAGTATAACAAGTAATCCTGACTAGTATAACATGGTGGTTGCGATGTTGACATGCCCCCCCCCCCCCCGAGTCTTGGTGATAAGCAATTTATGTTGTCATAACTACTAATAATATATGCTCTTATTATCAATATTTTTTTACTTTAATAGTCAGTGCTATACGTTCTACATGGATTGCACTGATTACTTGTACTAGAGGTGTTGTAGCAAGGACATGCCCCCTTAAGTGTTTCCAGACAGGTTGGTTGTTTCATGCTGCCTGTAAACAGTTTTCATCCACAGGTATCAATGTTACATACTAGTTACAACTCTGTTGACTATGACATGGTTTCTTAAAAAGGTTCGTAGTTAGAAATATGAGATGTGTAACAATTTGCACATACTTTTTAGCTACTTTGTTTGATTCACCTATACATAAGAGAGTGGTCTGCAACATACGATTAATATTTTTGCATATAACAAATTTTACTGCTGTTTATTTCTTTGCAATGTGATTGTGTGTTCCCTTGAGCCCAGATTATTCACCTCTATTGTGATACACTGTACAGTCGTATGCAAAAGTTTAGGTACCCCTGACAATTTCCATGAATTTCATTTATAAATAATTGAGTGCGTTGGTTCAGCAATTTCATTTTGATCTATCAAATAACTGAAGGACACAGTAATATTTCAGTAGTGAAATGAGGTTTATTGGATTAACAGAAAATGTGCAATATGCATCAAAATGAAATTAGATAGGTGCATAAATTTGGGCACCCCAACAGAAATATTGCATCAATTTTTAGTAGAGCCTCCTTTAGCAGAAATAACAGCCTCTAGACACTTCCTATAGCCTGTAATGAGTGTCTGGATTCTGGTTGAAGGAATTTTGGACCATTCCTCCAATCTCCAGTTCAGTTAGGTTTGATGGTTGCCGAGCATGGACAGCCAGCTTCAAATCACCCCACAGATTTTCAATGATATTCAGGTCTGGGATGGCCATTCCAGAACATTGTACTTGTTCCTCTGCATAAACGTCAGAGTAGATTTTGAGCAGTGTTTTGGGTCGTTGTCTTGTTGAAATATCCAGCTCTGGCGTAACTTCAACTTTGTGACTGATTCCTCAACATTATTCTCAAGTATCTACTGATATTGAGTGGAATTCATGCAACCCTGAACTTTAATAAGATTCCCAGCACCGGCACTGGCCACACAGCCCCACAGCATGATGAAACATCCACCAAATTTTACTGTGGCTAGCAAGTGTTTGTCTTGGAACGCTGTGTTCTTTTGCCGCCATGCATAACGCCACTTGTTATGACCAAATAACTCAATCTTTGTTTCATCAGTCCACAGCACCTTCTTCCAAAATGAAGCTGGCTTGTCCAAATGTGCGTTTGCATACCTCAAGCGACTCTGTTTGTGGCGTGTGTGCAAGTCTTCTTCCGCATCACTCTCCCATACGCTGAATTGTTGAACGATGCACAGTGACACCATCTGCAGCAAGATGACGTTGTAGGTCTTTGGAGGTGGTCTGTGGGCTGCTTTTGACCGTTCTCACCATCCTTTCCCTTTCCGATAATTTACTTCTGGCCTTAACAAGAACTGTGCCTGTG